>NC_138760.1:86729728-87329728 GCF_965113315.1 Podarcis vaucheri | reverse complement strand
TAAGAAATGTGTTTATATGCTATCCATGAAGGTGATCTAAGGTCAATGTCTGTGATGCGTCAGTTTGGAACCTAGAAGCACTCGCTCCTCTGTCAGCTGTATCAAAGGGTCTTGTGAGAGAAATCTAACAACTTTGGATAAACACAATGCTGGGCAAAGAAGCCGTATGTCCAGCTGTTTAAAAAACTGCTCCAGGTCCCCACCCCAAAGAACTAAGTGGGCTCCAGATGTTCTGGCAGCTAACGGCCACAGCAGGTCTTCAGCCTCATGACACAATGATGAACAACCATCCAACTCCAGATGGTGCCTCAGCCAATTAGGGGAAACAAGTATATGGAGATCGTGAGGCTAGAGGCCTTTGGAATGCCCCAGGTTCACTCTGGATGGCCCCAAACTGCGCCTCTTGTAAATGTTTATAAACTAGTACGACAGCCTCTTGGACCAGGGCTCATGAAGTAGGTGACAGATCTGGACCTCATGGGAGAGAAAGCCACCACCGCCTCTGCCATCACTGCTGCCTCCTCCTCCTCCCTCTCCCCTTTCGTCCCCTGTTTGGTCTCCAGGTGTTGTTTGACTCCATGTCCCATCAGCCACAGCCAGCATGGCCCAGTGTTCAAGGATGAGGGGAGTGGAAGTCCAGCAAGACCTCTCTCTGTGTGGTCTATCATTGGTGGGGGGGGGACACCTCAAATTCCTATAGGCCACATATTTTTAATAAGAAAAGTAAAATGACTGTGTTGTGTAGGAGAAATGATTGTCTACTACTGATTATCCACTAATAGCAATGAGATCTGGTTTCATATCTCCTCTTAGCCCAGAAACTCGTTGGGTGGCAGCAACACATTTTGCTGCATGCAACAAAGCAGCAAATGGCACCGTCCTCACCTGCAGTTCAAGGTTTAGCGTATCCAAGGCCTGTCAAGTTATTTTGGTATCTGAAGCACCACCATTGCCTTACCTCTCTGGCCATAACAAATGCAACAATAATAAAATAACTAACCATTTGCTACCCTTCCATTTGGCTCAGCAGAAACTGCTTCAGGCAGCCTCCCCACTCTGCCCAGTGTTAGGGCTGGTTCCTGTAAGGAGTTTTCAGATCTGAGAGCGGGAGGCTGGGAATCTGAGGGTGAATGTTGGAGAATGGAAGGGCTGGATCAGCCTATATTAAGCCTCACACCAAAGTATGGGAGGGACATTTTATTTCATATTTATTTCATAAAACGTATGTACTACTTGATTGTAAAAAACTTCAAATCATCAGACTTGTGTTATTTGTCCTCACTCTTCTGAACTGAAGATTGCAAACAACAAGGGGATCAAGTCTATCATCATCATCATCATCATCAATGATTCACTTCCCATGAGGCATTCCAAAGTGATACACAAATACAATGAAAACACGTAAGAAACAGCTGCATATATGAAAACAGTTAAAGCAATTGGAGTGCTTGTGGCAGCAATTAGTTTTACTAAATAAAATAATTCATACCCATTTGTTCCACTGTTCACTTCTGGTCCAAGTGCCATATTGTTTCCATATCTCCTGCCCCGCTAATTCCAGGTCAAAAGTCAGCGAGCTGAGCCTCAGAATCAGTTCAAAATCAGGGTGTCACTAGCCAATTATGCCATGGAAATACAAAGAAGACAGCGTGATTGTTAAATCGCAGGCCTTTCCAGATGACTGGCTCTTGGAGGATCTGTTTAAATTCTGACAGTGTTTCCCATGTCAGAATTATTCTCAGTCAAGTTAAACAACCAATTCCTCTGTATCTGAAAGGTGAAGGCTGTAAATCTCCCTGGCGAACGTTGCCAAGGCAGAGAAGGAAAGACTTGCGTAACTACCACTTGTACTTCCTCAGAGAACACGAGCTCAAGTCTAAAGCAAGGAGGCTGGTCAATAAAACACTGTTGGGCTTTGAGGAGGGGGAGAGTGGAAATACAGGGGAAAGCCCTGCCCAGCTCATGTGATAAGAAACATGTTCCTGGTTAGAAAAACACAACGTGACGAATAGGCCTCCATTGGAGGCTCCATCGCAGGGCCAGTGAATTAAAGAAGGATGACTGCTCTTCCTTTAAAGACTGGGAAAGGTCAGAGTAATTTGTACCAATGTGACACGAGATTCTCCACTGTCTTTTTACTGTCTGCTTTATGGAACTAATTACGAATACACTATAGATTGGCATTGGTGTAAAACGCGTGGGTGTTACAAATTCATAACGGGTGTGCGTATTCGCAACCTTATGTGGAATTGGTATTGCTTATTAACATTAATATTATACCACCCGATACAGTCATTAATTTAGAGTTAGCTGCTGAACTCTGTTCCTTCATAAGCAGCAGTCTGTCATGTTTATAACTAACAGCTGTAAAATTTGATGCTCCTCCTCCTCCTCTTTTATTATTATTATTATTTGACCTTTAAAAAAAAGAGCGGAATGTACCAGGATATTTATGAGAAAATGTTGGCCCGCATCTTGCCTCAGCCCAAGCACTTCAATAGAGGCAGAGAACCTTTCTCAGACGGAAGGTTGCCTTCCCTCAGGAGTCTACATGCCAGCAATGGCCGTAAGCAAAAAGAGGGTGGAGCAACTATTCTCTTAGCGCAAGAGGCTACATTCAAACCATGCACAATTCACAGCTTTCTGCACACACATCCAGGCAGAGAAGAAGTGGTCAGTAAGGGGTGTGACATGGGAAGAATCCTAGACCATGCAGAGGGGTCTAGAGGGCCATATTTACCTTCCAGATCTGTAGTTCCCCATCCTGGCCTAACAAGCCTAACAAGCACACTATGCCTGTTAGTTACTAGCAAAGGGAGGCAAGCTACTTGCAAATAATTTACTATTTGCATGGCCCTGGTGATCTCTGCTCTCTTCTCCACCCTGTGAGCCTTCTACCCAATCCCCGGTACAGTGTTGCTCTTTTTGAAAGTTTATTTTGTTAAACAATACTGCAATGACGGAATGGATAAACTCATGAATAGGCATGCACCACTTTTGAAAATAAAAAAAAGATAGACAATCCACCCAAATTGGTGGATTGACAACACTGGTAGCTGAACCAACATTCATTTCTCCAATACGGGCATCTCTCATTTCATTTGCAGAGCCCATGGCTGAAGAATGTCACATGAGATCTCTCTTTATAGCCAACTTCACTTTCTAGATGTTTTTGATAGTGGACACAAGGCCCTTTTTACTATTTTGTAAATCACATGACATCTGCATTAATCTCATATATGAGAGAGAGAGAGAGAGAGAGTGGACAGTACTACAAGCCATTACAGCCACAGCTGGCTAAGTTACTCAGGAAGCTGAGAATTGAAAACTTTATGCCACAGTATTGTGCTACACCAGTGTTTCCCAAACTTGAGTCTCTAGCTGTTTTTGGACTACAACTTCCATCATGCCTAGCTAGCAGGACCTGCGGTCAGGGAGGATAGGAACTGTTGGCCAAAAACAGCTGGAGACCCTGAGGAAACACTGTATATCCCACTCAGATCCTTGCCATATTCAGAATTTCCAAATGTCTGATGTAGTTGATCACAATGAACATACTTTGTTGGATTTTATATCTACAAAGAGTGAGTAGAGCTTATTCATGGCAAACATTCAGAAGATGAAAACAGTCCAGTCTATTGAAATGGGCACTGACTGTCCTGAGTGCAGCCTTCTTTTAGGACTAATCAGTGCATATTATAATGCTTAGAAGATTAATTCATGCTCATCCTATCTTTTTTTTAAAAAAAAACCAAAAACAAAAAGCTTGTCCAGCTATTCTGTCCTGCTGTAGAAACAGGGCTTAGAACTAGCTTCATGCCTACTGCAGCACAAACATTTATATAGTATTATCCAGGGCACTATTTTTTATTAATAATAAAGTAAAAGCTTGCCAGGGGTGGGGGAATAAAGTGAATACAAAGTAATAAGAAAAGGTCGTTTTATTTCCTTATACATCTTTCCCTGTGTTTCATAATGAGATATGACTTCCCTAGCACAGTGTGTGCTTGTGATGAAAACTTTCTTTTGCAGCCTGCTGCCCTGATCTTCTGCTGTCAAGTTCTCTGCGTTGCTCTTCAGTGAAGTTTTCCCTCAAAACATCCCTTGTTTAAAAGCCATTGGTAGGTGCTGCCACAAAATATTGCAGCGTGGAGTGATCACCCTTCAGGATCTCAATCGCTTGGTTCCATAACCCGTCCTCCCAGTTTTCTGCCATCCTCGCCTTGTTATTGGTTCCTGCAACTATTTGGCTTTTATGGAATGATCCCTGCCTGCACTTTTCCTCCATGTTCATCTTTGCCTGCCAGTTTAGGATTGCACTTCATGAATCAGATGAAAGCTTTGGCTGTAATAAATTGGATAAACTTTAAGGTGACACAATATGCTTTTTGTTTTAGTTTTTAACTTTGCTAGCTTTGCTACAAGGAAGTTTGCATTACCTTTTCACTGATAGGAATTTCATAGGGATTTCCCTCGCAGGTACAGACCCAGACAGTCGTTCCTAGTTCACCAAGAACAGAAGATTGCTTTAGCTGTGGAGCAAGCAACTGTCCGTTTGCACCTTGGAAAGCTGGCAGCTAACCCAGCTCTTTAAAGCTGGGCTATTAGCTGCCATTGGCAACAATGTGCAACCCTGGCTTCCAGGAACAATACTGATATTCTGTTTCATGGGTTGTTGTTTTTTTACCTTGTGTGTTTTAACTGGAGTGGAAACCACCTTGTGAATTCCCCTTTACCCTTAGATATGCTAATTTTTTGGTTCATAGTTTTTCACTGCAAAATTTACAACTGCAATTGCAAAGGAAAAACCGGGGGGGGGCAGGGACACTCCTACTGTAATAATGATAATAGTAATGCCATGCTAAATTATATTTCATTATTTCATTAGGTTTTTCTTATACCAATCTGGGTCAGTAAGACACCCTAAGGTGCAACTGGAACCTTCACAATAATCAGTTCAGTTCTGTCAATCAACAATACGAAAAGAGAGCCAAGCTGATATAATACTGATTTCACTTCAAAATTCTAAAATATCAGAAGCAAGATTCTGTTGATGGTTTTCTTTCCAAAAATTGCCAAATAAAATCAACTTTGAAATAAAACCCCATATTCTAGAAATCCTTTCCCTGTCTTCTCTAAGCTACAGCGTTAGGGCATTTCCAGTGCTCAATAAGAAATCTCAACAACCAATAACTTCAATGCCCATAAATTTAATAGCAGCACCAGTAGCAGCAGCAATAATCGCTGTTATTTACACAGCACTTTCTCTGTGCCTAAAGCACTTCTTAAACATCATCTATGGGGACCTAACAACAACCCTGCAAAGCAGACAGACATTATTACTCTGTTCAGCCATGTTGGTCTGCCACAGACGAAATAAAATAAATAAATAAAATAATTGTCCAGTAGCAGATACTCTCTGAAGAAGTGTGCATGCACATGAAAGCTTATACCCAGAACAAACTTATTTGGTCTCTAAGGTGCTACTGGACAATTATTTTATTTTATTTATTATTTATTATTACTCTGTGTTGCAGATGCATATCAAGGGATGCTGAACGATTCTTATTATATAATGTGTCCATGGCAGAGGTGAGATATAAAACAGGGTTCTGAGGTCAAACTCTTAGCCTCAAGCCAACACTAATACTAATTAAGGCCATTAATGAAAGTGATGTGGTCCAAAAGGTAGACAAATATGCACATTTTCACCCAATTTACAAATATGGAGCGCAATCCAGCCTTCAAGTCCAAAGGGATGAAAGCCTCTATTTTGTCATGTTGCTTACGTATTGGCATGGGAGAGTCTGGCAGGAAAAGTGGAAAGAGGCAGCCAAATCACATGGGGTCTATCTGGTGCAGGACTGGATCACAAGATCAACAGTTCTGCTTGTGCAGCTCCCTCATCCTCTTTCCAGAATCCTGCACCCCACCAGTAGGCATTCAGGTGGCTCCTATGGAGCTGTATGGAGATAGCACAGAATACATTATTTGAACCCCACTGGACCTGTGTGCACATGATGATGCTCTCTCCGTGTACAGAATAGCAGGGAGAGGCTAGTTCTGGTGAAAAGATCTAGCCACTTTTGTGGCATGTGCTTTAGTGACTGTTTGAGGAAGACATGTGTTTCAAGGGCCAA
This sequence comes from Podarcis vaucheri, assembly GCF_965113315.1. Taxonomy (NCBI): domain Eukaryota; kingdom Metazoa; phylum Chordata; class Lepidosauria; order Squamata; family Lacertidae; genus Podarcis; species Podarcis vaucheri. The sequence goes on along the minus strand of NC_138760.1, from coordinate 87,323,588 downwards.
ATTGCATCACCAGGGGGTGGGGTCTTACATTCAACCCATGCTTCCTATCCAGCCTTTGGACAAGCAGCTGTCAGAATACTCTACTGTTTGCCCATGTCCCACTTTAACTGCCCTGCCATTTGTGGCGATGAAACCAATGGGCAGGTGGGTGGGATGTTCTGATGACCACTTTGCCATGCTTCAAAAATGAGCTGACAAGGTTAAGCCCGCAGAAACTGAATACAAGTCTGACATACAGCCTTGTGAATTGATCTTGAGGTTGGTTTTAGGGAGCACCTAGATAAAAACAAGAAATTGTGTTGTCTAATTTGAGTATATTTATAACGACCACCATAGCGGTAATCCAGGAATCTTTGAGATATCCACTTATGCAATGATGTTAAGCTAGCATTTGCTATCGCACTAAAATTTCTCATACATACACACTCAGATCGTTTCACTTTCTCCCCCCCCCCCCCGATGCAAGCACATTCTGCTCTCACTGTTGGGAATAGGAGGCAAGGGCGCTCAGCACCTCCCAAGGCTGGTCTCTAAGTACCATGCCCGTTTGATGTTCTGGACAAAGGGATTATGTTCTATTTGTTAAGGTGTCTAAGATGATTGAAGCACATCACAGAATTCAAAGAAGATTATTCTGAATGAGCCATTCTTCAAAGGATTCCATTTTCTAATCAGTTGGTTCTGAGGATTACATCCCCCACCCCACCCTCTTGCTTCTTACTTCTTCTAAATGCTCCCTGTGACACACATGACCTCGCCTGTTTGTTAAACTACAAATTCCTACAGAGGAATTATGTAGAAACTGGCTGTTCCGAAAAAGCATCAACCCCAACCCCCCAGCCCCCGATAACAACTTGTCAGACTGAAGATTGCATCCCAGTTCTGGTTAAGGAAGAGCACAATTCATTTCCAAGCCCAAGACACTGAAAATAGAGACAGGGAGAATAAGATAAATAACTGCTTATTCGATTTGGGTAAAACAGATGAAACCAATCAAGCATGATGCCTTGATGCAATGATAAAAGCCTTGTGCTTTCATGCAGCTCAGCCATGTGTAGAGTTAGGAAGTTTCTCAAGAAGGAGAGAAAAAAGAAGTCAGATCTATGTTTTGGTAACTTTCATCCTATCTGCATAGCCCCCACATTTGGAGGCAGCTTACATGACCCACATGTTGCAAGGGAGTCAGTGGTCGGAGAGATAGTTTTGATGTTATGAATACTTTTATTTGCAACACAGGAATTGAGATGCAAAGGGGGCACTTGCCTTTTCCCCCAGTGCAGATTCTTAGTACAATTTTGCAATTACACTACAAAGGCGAGTTTAACAGTTATGATTAAATACAGGAGATCGAGCCTAAATGAGTACCACATTGGTAGGAAGAGGCTTTGACCAATATTTCGAGCAATCTGATTTCACTTTGGGCTTAGATTCCAGCCTAAAGAGAGAGAGGGAGAACTGCAACACAACACTGCAGATTGTATCTCATTTTTTTAGTAGTGGTGCAATGGGAGAAAATGATAAATTATTGGCTGCTTTCATAAGCAACTCAAGCGGTCTCATCTTTTAGTGGATTTTATTCTCGTCTTTCTCTTTTCAAAGATGTATTGCCCCCAAAGGCAAATATGTGATCATTTGCAGATTTGGTCATGTTCTGCTCTGTCTTCTACCACATTTGGCTGTGAAGTATTTCGCTCTTCGCTTTCACAGTACAGGCACTCGCTTATTAGGGATGCAATCCAAAATCACTTCTGAAAGAGTACAGATGGGCATATGGAATTTGGGTTGGGCATACTCCAAGAGTAAGCGCTGTGTGGAGTGTAGTTCACTGTCATGGTGATAGCAATTCTCATACCCACCACCCACCAGGTGCCTCATTCATTCCTATAGAGAGAGTAAATCAAGCACACACAAAGAAATAGGCACATGAAGCTGTTCTCTCAGCTGAAGTAAATGAGGAAGCAGTACCCAAACACACACACATGTGATATGCAAATACCTCTGAGTGGTCTCAAGACTAGAGTGTGCATGCCACTTATAGAGAATATCCTCCCTTTTAAAAAAAATTGAGTTATAGAGTTATGGAACAACTTTAGGAGGTGGTCTATCTCATCTTTGTGTGGTCCGGGATGCTAGACAATCAGCCTCCTATGGGTGGGAGTCATCTCACACTGCAAGACCCCTCCCTCCATCAATAGCCATTCGGTCAGCCTACAGCAAAGAGCGAGCAGGGATGCAGAGGAACGAACATCTCTGCTGAGAAGCCAGCTCCACCAGGCTCCTCCATCAGCTGTCACCTGCTCCAGTGAAAGCAGGAATAGAAGGAAAATAGAGCACCTCACTCAGCAGGTTATGGCTGCTCCTCTCATTGAACTGTTTTCCATTCTTGGTGTTTGTTAAAAGAACTTTGTGACTAAGCATCTGTGCACGAGTTTGCTTTTTTCTCCTTCCTCCCTCCTAATCCCCTTTTCCTTTTGCATCGTGTCTTTGATCCAGCACTGGGCCACAGGCCAAGAAATGGCCGCCTTGGGAACCACCGTGTGAGGAGGTACCGGCAATTGACTCATGCCTCCGTGAGTATGTGCAGGAAGCTTCTCCAGCAAAAACCAGCGTCAGGCTGGAGGGCACAGCTTCTCTTTCAGTGTACAGGGAAAAAGCAGAAACGCTGAGAGGGAGGTGTGGGCTTGTGTGAGAAAGGGAAGGAAGTGCAGGGAGGCAGAGGTGGCTGCAGGAAAAAGCCCCGCAGCATTTGATGCTGGCTACTGGAACACAGACAGACAGGCAAAAAGGAGCGGCTTCCTCTACCTCAACGCTGCAGATGACCAAAACACTGATAGGTGAAGATGGCAACCTCATTTCCTAAAAGCCAAAGGGAGGGTGGTATTGAGGGAAGGAGCACTAGTACTGTCTGTGGTAATTCTGTACAGGGGCGAGCCTCAGAGAAGGAAAGGAAGGAACTTAAGCACAGGAATCTAGGCGAAGCCTATAGAGGTGTCCTATGATGAACCAGGCTCCTACGTTCTGAGAACAAAGGGCTCATCAAGGCTTACTCTAAGGAAGAGTGGCCTGGCATTCTGAGGAACCTCAAGCAAGGTGGGTTAGAGACATGGCCACCCCGCTGTGCCGCGTACCACAGAGATTTGGCTCAGGCTCTATTTGCATATGTGGATGCCATTACAATCTGCCCACCATGTCAGGGCCCCACAGCCTGCATTTTTTCCTGAGCTATAACGCTGATATTAAAGTCCTGGAGATTCTGGTTTTGATGTTTGCAGTTCCGCTGGGAAATAAATCCTATTATGCCTTCTTCCAAAGTCTTCTAGTGACCTGAGTTTTCTGGATTTTCTCTCATGTCTCTCTATATAATAGGATTGTTCATTTACATTATGTTACACAGTTTTAATAAGTAGTTTTCTTTTTTTTATGTCCGTTTCTGTGATGACTTCCAGTTCTTGGCTATAATATAATCATCTCGCAGCAGCAATCATATATTTTACCAAATCCATATGAGCCAGAGACACTGATTCTTTTAACAAACTCAAGTGACAGATAAAAAGCAACTGGGCCAAACTTTATGTAATAACATGTACAATAATATCTTAACACCAGTTCCCAAAAATTCTGTAACTTTAGTATAGGACCACCACATATGATAAATCCATAGAGACCTGCCCACATATCCACTCATATTTCTACATAATCTTCATTCTGAGAGGTGTGAGGTAGATGACGCCCATCTAAAATCTTTGAACAGGTTGATTGCTTTGGCTCTTGCATATTAAATGGTTCTCTGTTCATCCGCAAACAAATCTGGATATGTTCTTGGCAAAGTTAAGCTTTAATGTCCCATCAATTTTACACAGAGGGTCAAATTTTCTCATTGAAATCTGTGAAACTTACACTCGCTTAACTTTGGCTGGACCATGTCCTTTAGTTTGGACCTGTTCCCATTCATGTTTAATGGGTTTGTGCTCAATTCACAACCAACTCAAGCTCCACAGGTTTCATTTGGATTTCAACACATCTAAAGTTCTCTGGGCTCAGTAAAAACTTAGCTGACATAATGACTTCTAATTAATTTTGCCATATATTGCTTTTTAGTTGGGGGTGGTACTTGCATCTTTTGTTCTTTTTATTTATGTTTCTTGGTTGGTTTTAAATTGTATTTGTATTTTGCAATAGTAGGGGTAATCATATCACACACTTCTGCAATCTTTTGCTGAATGGCTGTTAACATTAGGGTGGGGGAAATAAGATCCTCTACCCCACAATATTTAGCAAATGCTGTCAAGGGAACATCTCCAGGAAAACTTCATCATAGAGGTAAGTAGGATGTAAGAATTGCTAAGTACAGAGTTGGTGACTTTTTTAAAATAGAAAAGGGACAACCATTACAGAGTTTGTAAGCAACAAAGAGAGCTGTGTGAATGGCATTGAACACCTTGAAAAAGTGAGATGGTAGATAAAATGGCAGCTTGCCATAGTTGACTTTGTAAAGAATAGAAAGGAAACTTCTATCGTTTGTGGTGGGAATATCCTAAGGCATAAGGATTCTGGAGTATGATGGTTGAAGTTACAAATGAAAATTTCCAAGCTTGAGCAATAATTAACTCGCCAACCTGCATGTTAAATAACGCTGGTGTATGGTATACCCACCAAATACAACACATACCGTATTGGCCCGAATAGAAGCCACATCCAAATATAAGCCACACCTTTAAAATTGGGGGGGGGGAGAAAAAAATACTTGAAATATAAGCCGCTCCATTCCTTGCTGCTCCTGGTTGCATACTGGGGGGGGGGGAGGGAGCCACGCTGCTTTGCTGGCAGCCTTTCCCCTTCCTCACTCTCTCCCTTCCTGACCTTTGGGGGAGAAGATAGGGGACTATGCATGGGGCAGGCGCTGCTTTGCTGAGCTCCTGGCACTGTTTGGCACTGTTTGGCCCATGTTCCTGGCTGCATACTGTAAGGTCACGAATATAAGCTGCACCTTAACTTTTCATGGTCAGAATTTGGGGGGAAAGTGATGCTTATATTCAGGCCAATATGGTAGGTGTGTTGTATACATACCTTCAGGAATGGTGGAAGTGGTAGGGCAGTGCTGCAGAGGTGCCACCTTCCTGAGTGATGTGGCAGGATGGCAGGAAGGGACCTCGACCCCTAGGAGTTAGATCCTATGCATTTTACTATCAAATTACCCATTTTGCATGTTATAATATCTGGGGGGTTTCCCCCATAATTATCTCTACTGATGTTTGAAATCTATATCTGTCCCTATGCATCTCACACAACTTTTGTTCAAAGACATATTACCAAATGGTAAACTGTCTTTTTAAAAAATCTGCCACCTGTAGTAAAATCTTAGGTTTCATTTCAGTTTATTTGTAACTGGAAAATGCCCTATACCCTTACTGCTACCGCTGTAGCAAATAGAGGTTATTGTGATAAGTAATTAACAATGCAATCCTAGTCAATTTTACTCAGAAGGCTATTTAAACGAATTCATGGATAAGCCAAATATGGGCCCGATTATTAGCAGCTAGAATGTTTGCTGCTGCCAAACGGAAGACAGATAATAAATTATCCTCAATGATGGAGTGGCTATATAAAATGTGGAGTGTAGCCAAAATTGTTTATAAAAGAGATAATTTTTTATATGACATAGAGTCCTTTCATACAATATTGGTTGGTATACCATAAATTAATGAAGCTAGGGGTTTTTTTACCATGTAGATGGCATGATTTTTTAAAATTATTTTGTATGCTACTATATGTTTTGTAGGTCTTTGTATTATTACATTTTTATTGTTATTGTATGAGGGCATCACCCACGTTTAGGAGATTTTGTTTGTATTTTATTAAATATTAATAGATTTTTGTTTAATTTTTATTGTTGCTAATTAAAGTATGGGGAGACTGTAGGCCCTGATTTAGGCCTCTTGTCAAGCAAAGTTGCAATTCTAACTCCACTTACATGGGAGTAAGCCCCATTGGATTCAATTGGACTTACTTTGGAGTAGTCATGGTTAGGATTGCAGTCTAATAGTCCAGTTTACTGAGGGCCCTCTATAAACGAGTGACTTGAAACACGTGGAGGTTGTTTCCCCCTGTTGTGTTCCAAGTTGCATTATTATGTTGCGGTGCAAATCAGTTGATCAGATCAAATTGAAGGAGGCTTGTCAGTCTGGTCCTGTTGGATTCAAGAAACCAAGAGTCGGAGGATTCCATTATCACACTACACCTGCATTTAACAGAGAATCTTGCTGGCAACTGAACTGATCCATCAATTGCAGGCACAGTTTGCGTTGCCACAAGCCACTTGCTGCTCAACTCATATGAGGAAGCACTGGTGTACAAAGTCAAGGTTTTGGTTTGGTATCAAGGATCCACATTTCTCATCCACCATGCGCATAGATTCCTCAGTCTGCTTTGTGTTGCTTTGCATTCCCTGTGAACATCCTATTGATGGGTGGGATTTCAAATCCATTTGATGCTTGGGAAATTGGACAAAGCAATTCTCAATGCCAATTCTGCAGGCTGATTGCTGTTCCCTCTTTGTTCTCTCCACGTGACCCGTAATGTGAGCCTTCCCCAATCGAGTGCCCTCCAAGCGTTTTGGACTGCCTGAGGTTGATGGGAGTTGGAGTCCAACAACACCTGGAGGGCTCCACATTGCTTACTCTGGCAGCTCTCCAGAGTTTCATGCAGATGTTTTCCCCTTTCTCCCTGGAGATTGCAGGGATTGAACCAGGGACCTTTTGAACGCAAGGGATGTGCTTTGCTCCTGAGTCAAGGCCGGTCCTATCATTAGACCAACTTGGCAACTGCCTCGGGTCCAGACTTCAGAGTGGCACATCACTGACCTGGGGGGGGGCACAGTTTCATATAGTTTTTGTTATAGCTTATAAATTTCTGACAGATGGGTGCCAACGGCCTTGTATGTCTGATCTTTTTCTTTTATATTTTGAAGAATTTTATCATGTTTGAAGGAATTCATACAACAGAATTGCTAACAATTTTTGCAGGGGCATGCAAGAAGTTAACCTTGCGCAGGGAGCAAAATAACCTGGCAGAGCCCAGGCTCGAATTGCAAGGTGTCTTCCCACTCATAAAAATAAGTAACATTTAAAAACCAAAGACAGCACACAGGCAATATGTCTTCTGGCTGCAGGGTATTTTAATCTGCATTGCCTTTCCGCTGGTGCAAACATTCAGATCAGGAAAATCAGTCCTCTGTCAGGCCAGATCTCAGTTCCCCCTCTTTAATAAAAACCAGTGGAAAACAAAAGCAGCAGAAACCTGAGCGCCTTGCAGCCTGGTGTTTTTTTTTTACCCTTTCTCCTCCGCCCTCTTTTGCCTCCCCAGCTGTTTTAATGGCTAGGGAACAGGAGAGGGGGAAAGCTTCCAAACATTGCAGGAGGAAGACGCCTTGAATTGCTTCTTTTTTGGGGGGTTATTAGATGCATTTTCCTCTGCGTCCTCACGCTTTCGAAAGACACCTCTTGTTCACAGCAACCATCCTTTCTTCCAGTGTTTGTTTTTAACCCTAAAAGAGGAACTCCAGAGGCCCAGAGGATGCAGCCTGTGCTTTGATTTCCTTAATACCTGCGCCTGCCTGCCTGCCTGTTGATGACCTCCCCCTCTGGAGGCGGTTCCCTTTGCCCAACGACATTGGTCAATTACACCCTGAGAAACATCCAGGCAAACAACTTGAGGGACCCTTCCTGGGTTTCTTTCAGGCAGGCTAGCTTGTTTTACTGCGCTGCCCCCTCCCCCGCTTTACAGTTTTCTGCTATTCTTTACTAATGCCAGTGATTCGAGAAATGACCTTTAACCTGTGCAGTTTGCAGACTCCTAAAAGGGGATCATTGAAATGCCACAGTAAACCAAAGGCAATAAAATATTTACTAGGCATAAAACCCAGTTGCTCTTCCTTTAAAAGAAAGAAAGAAAGAAAGGAAGGAAGGAAGGAAGACTACTCTGTCTCTCTCTCTCTTTTTTCTGGAACCGGGCGTCTGCAGAGAGCTGTAATTTATCCATTCTTGATCATGATTTCTGCTGAATGAATCAAAGTCCAGGTTAATATGGGGCCTGATTTATTTACCATGTAACTCGTACCGAGGGGAATCTTTCCATCCAGTAATAGAAGATTCATAGAGACAAGGCGAGTCTCTGCAAATGTTTCTGCTCCCCCAGAATTACACACTGGGATTCAATATTTCTCAAACGCAAGTGTCTGCATGAGCCAGGCACACCATTCATTGCAAGCGGTGTGTGTGTGTTTCAAATAAAAGCTGCTGATTCTTCAGGAACCATTCACATCTGCTTCTTTTTATTTATTTATTTACTTGTGGCATTTATAGCCCATCTTTCTTTGCCAAGCAGCTCAAGGTGGCATATATGGTTCTCGCCCTTCTCATTTAATCCCCACAACAACCTTGTGAAGTGGGTTAAAATGAGACACAGTGACTGGCCCAAGGTTACCCAGCAAGTTTCATGGCCAAGCAGAGATTTCAACCTTGGTCGTATTCTAACACTCCAACTGCAATTGTTTGTAGAATGTTTTTCTACCCCACCCAGACTAGTAGGGTGAATGCAGGCAAGGAGGACAACAGTAGGTGGCAGCAAAGTCAATAAGAGACAGAGCCTACTACTGTATTTTTCTGTGTATAAGACTCTGTTTTTTGCTACATTTTCAAGGGCAAAAATGGGGGTAATCTTATACATGGATAGTGAATGCAGAGGCGGTCAGGTGAGCGGTGTTGGTGAATGATTTGCTGTGGTGGCGAGTGGTCAGGGGGACAATTTGATTCAGCAGTGAGCAGGCAGGTGGGCAATTTGGTGCTGAGGTGAGTGGCCGGGGGGATGATTTGCTGTGGCGTCAGGCAGGCAATTTGCCGTGGCTGTGAGTGGACAGGTGGACGGCAACCTTTCCCAAGAAAGCTCAACAACTCAAGAAATACTGATTTCTTAATTCTGGGGTTGTCTTATACATGCAAAATATGGTAATTATAGTTTTGTCCCCATCCACTTCTCTGTGGAATTCTACAAGGCATCACTGAGACTAATGAGGAGGAGGAAGAGGAGGAGGAGGATAGCAAGGAGGCAGGCAGCTGGGGGCTGTCTGAGGGCAGATTGAGGCTGGGGGGACAATGCCCCATTTGCCCATGGAAAACAGAAGATGATGTGAAGCCCTCAGTTTTTGTCTTAGTTTTGCTTTGGTTCTGTGTGTTTTGCATCAGATCTATATGTATTTACATCAGGTTGGCAACGCTGTCAGCACCCTTTTTTTCTCAAACCGGCACCCTTCAGATGTTTTGGGCCACAACTCCATGGCCATGCTGTCTGGGGCTGATGGGAACTCAAGTCCAATATCTGGATAGGAAAAGGCTGGTTTACTCTGACTGGCAGTTTTCCAGGGTCTCAGGTAGAGGCCTTTCCCATCTACCTTTTAACAGGAGGTGCCAAGGAGTGAACCTGGACTCTTCCGCCTGCAGAAGAGGTGGCCTACTCATGAGCAAGTGGCAAATTTCTGCTGAGCCAAATGGCTCTAGATTAAATCAAGTTCAGCAGTAGTTCCATTCATTTTCATGGCAGAAGTAAGTGAGCACTTTTCGCTCTCCCACTGAATTTGGTGGGACTTGGGTAGTTCATTCATACATATCACATGAATGAGACACTGGATCATGCACTAGTGATTTGCTTACACATGGCCATCACTACTTGATTTCTCATCTCCGGGTGATGGGTGGCTGCATCTGTGTGACCTGCCTCCACCTGACACTCCTCCTTGTGCTTTCTGCTGACGGGAAGGTGTGTGGCGTTTGATCCTTGAGGACTCACACGAGGGTAATCCCTTGTGCATGTGTGAACCAGGCCTCAGATACACCCTCCCATAAATACAAGGTAACTCAGCTGGTAGAGTATGAGACTTAATCTCAGGGTCTTGGGCACCAGCCCACGTTGGGCATCAAGATTCCTGCGATGCAGTGGGTTGGAGTGGACTGCATGACCCTTGTGGTTCCTTCCAACTCTACTATTCTATGAGTCTATGAAGATTGAGAAGACGAGAAACCAACAATGACAGGGCTATGATTTAGAAGGAGGCCACTGGCGCCTCTGGCAAAGGGCCCATTCTTTCATGGGTATAGCCAGGATTGGGGGGGGGGGGGCTTTTTTTTAGGAAATCAAAGTTGTTGAGCTTTTCTGGGGAAATCACCGGTAAAAATACCCTATAAATAGGACATTGCTGGGGGGTGGTTCAGGCTTCTGCTGGGGGGGGGGACACACAGAACCTCAGATAACTGAATATTTTTAATGCTTTTCAATAATATTTGTGGATCTGGGGGGACTACCCCCCTACAGTGGTGAAGCTGGGGGAGGGGAGCAGGCGGGGGCATGACGCGTGCCCTGTTGGGTGGTGTGCGTGGGGGGGTGCGCAGTGCGTGTCGGGGGGCCGCCGCGATGGCACCCTACTGGAATAGTGGTGCCGGGGGCGGTCCGCTCCCTCTGCACTCCCCTTCCTCTGCCAGTGCCCCCCTGGTCCCCCTTGGCTATGTCCATGGATTCTTCACCTGCGCGTTATTTTCTACTTCCCACGTACCCATCCCACGTATCTTCCCGGGTGTCGCAGTGCGTGTGATTGACTGAACCTTGCTTGGCCTGGCTCTCGTTCTGTTTTTCTGCCCCGCCTTCGCTTCCTTCTCCGGTGCCGGCTGGCCAGCTTCCCTCTCTCGGTTGTCTCCCCACCCCACCCCCGAGATGCCGCAGATCCACCTCCAAAGTGCCGGGAGAGTTTCTAAACCACACACCCCAGCAACCACGAGGAGCCATAAAAGGCCCCGAGAGCGAGCCGCTCCGGTGGTGCGGAGATCAAGGCGGGGAAGCGCTTTATTGCATCGGGAGCCTCGTCCGGAGAGGAGCAGTCTCCCGGCAGGCTGGCTGCGTCGGATCCTGCACTTGCGAGGGGGCGCAAACAGACGAGGAAGCTGTGGGGCTTCGTCGCAGACAGGCCTTTCTCCGGCAGCTTCGGTCGCCTGATCAGCATCTCCTTATGCAGCCTGTTCCTTTAAAAATCGTCTTGACTGAGTTTCCAGGAATGTATTGCAGGATCTCTAGACGGGGCAGAGGGTCTATTTTGCATGCACATGCTGCCCGGTTCAATCCCCAGCATCTTCCACTTGGGCTGGATGTGGGGAACTCTGATGGAGAGTCATATATAAATTTAATTAATAAACAACAACAACAACAACATCTCTGATCAGAAGCCTTGCTATAACTTAAGAAAAGTAGAATCATAGAATCATAGAATCATAGAGTTGGAAGAGACCACAAGGGCCATCGAGTCCAACCCCCTGCCAAGCAGGAAACACCATCAGAGCACTCCTGACATATGGTTGTCAAGCCTCTGCTTAAAGACCTCCAAAGCAGGAGACTCCACCACACTCCTTGGCAGCAAATTCCACTGTCGAACAGCTCTTACTGTCAGGAAGTTCTTCCTAATGTTTAGGTGGAATCTTCTTTCTTGTAGTTTGGATCCATTGCTCCGTGTCCGCTTCTCTGGAGCAGCAGAAAACAACCTTTCTCCCTCCTCTATGTGACATCCTTTTATATATTTGAACATGGCTATCATATCACCCCTTAACCTCCTCTTCTCCAGGCTAAACATGCCCAGCTCCCTTAGCCGTTCCTCATAAGGCATCGTTTCCAGGCCTTTGACCATTTTGGTTGCCCTCCTCTGGACACGTTCCAGTTTGTCAGTGTCCTTCTTGAATTGTGGTGCCCAGAACTGGACACAGTACTCCAGGTGTGGTCTGACCAGAGCAGAATACAGTGGCACTATTACTTCCCTTGATCTAGATGCTATACTCCTATTGATGCAGCCCAGAATTGCATTGGCTTTTTTAGCTGCCGCGTCACACTGTTGGCTCATGTCAAGTTTGTGGTCAACCAAGACTCCTAGATCCTTTTCACATGTACTGCTCTCAAGCCAGGTGTCACCCATCTTGTATTTGTGCCTCTCATTTGTTTTGCCCAAGTGCAATACTTTACATTTCTCCCTGTTAAAATTCATCTTGTTTATTTTTGCCCAGTTCTCTAATCTGTCAAGGTCGTTTTGAAGTGTGATCCTGTCCTCTGGGGTGTTAGCCACCCCTCCCAGTTTGGTGTCATCTGCAAATTTGATCAGGATGCCCTTGAGTCCATCATCCAAGGGCATCCTGATCAAGTAGTCATATACAATAAATAAAACACTAAAACTACACAACCAAACTGAACAATAACCACATAAATCACAAGTTCTAAAATAAAGATAAAAGCCAACAACAACAGCAACACCCCCAAACAACGCCCCAGCCCCTTTTTACCTTTGTACCCCTGGCTAGTTAGTTACTTTCTGCACACACTCACACAACCCTCTCTATCCTCTATCCAGGAAAGCAAGAGGACACTTTCCAGTTAGGCAAAAGCATTCAAGGAGGGTGTGAAGCAAGGCTAGCTATGGGGCAGTGGTCTGAGGAAAGAGGGTGTGGCCTGGAAGAGTCCCAAGGGCCAAACAGAGAGGCTTGGAGGGCCTTATGAGCCTGATGTTTCTAATTCCTGCCTTCAACTTCTTCCTTGCAGCCAGGTCTTAGCTGCCCCACTTGTCACAGTCAGGTGTCAGTCACAGAAAACAATGTTTTGGGTAATGAACAGAGTGTGTGTTTCCCACTACAAGGGAACAGAGCCCTGTAAGGTAACCTGAAGTGGAGCTTACTCTTCATGCCTCCCACAATTAAGGCAATCTGGTCCACATTGAAGAGACGAGCAGCTGATCCTCTGGAGCACATTTCCCAGAATTGTCCCATTGTATATCTTATCTCCCAGGGGGCACAAATATCCTAAACATGTTTGCTTGGAAGTAAGCCCTGCTGATACGAATGGCCCCCGCAGACAGGGAAATGTGGTTTTGCAGGATTGTGCCTTTGTTCTGCATATATAGTTGCCGGAGGCTGAAAGCCAAGAGGGCCACAGGTAAGTCTCAGTAAATCAACAGTTCCATAACGTGAATCAATATTTTTAAATCTCCTTATCGAAGGTTGGGCTGGGCAAGGTGGGGTTGAGGTCGAGAAAGGGTAGTGTGCCTAAGTAAGTTTGTGGGTGGGTGAGACAAAATTTAGCCATGTTCCTATCCACACTTCCCTGAGGGTTGGACTAATTGAAATCAGCAGGGCTTGCTTCTGAGTACAGATAGGATCATGCTCTTCATCCAGGTACTTTGCAGAACATAAACATACAAGAGCCTTGCTGGATCAGGCCAAAGGCCTATCTAGCCCAACATCCTGTTCTCACAGTGGCCAACCAGATGTCTGCAGGAAGTCCACAAGCAGGGCAAAAGTGCAACAGTACTCTCCCCGCTTATGATTCTTAGTATCTGGTGTTTAGAGGCATAAAACAAATCCATGACGGCTTGTAGCCATTGATAACTGTATCCTCCATTGATTTATCACAGAGCTCAAAGTATATAGAGCCGTAGTTTGATGCACCTCAAGGGATGCAGGTGGTGCTGTGGGTTAAACCACAGAGCCTAGGGCTTGCTGATCAAGAAGGTCAGAGGTTTGAATCCCCACGACGGGGTGAGCTCCCGATGCTCGGTCCCTGCTCCTGCCCACCTAGCAGTTCAAAAGCATGGCAAAATGCAAGTAGATAAATAGGTATCGCTCCGGCGGGAAGATAAATGGCGTTTCCGTGCGCTGCTCTGGTTTGCCAGAAGCGGCTTAGTCATGCTGGCCACATGATCTGGAAGCTGTAAGCCGGCTCCCTCGGCCAATAAAGCGAGATGAGCGCCGCAACCCCAGAGTCGTCCAGGACTGGACCTAACGGTCAGGGGTCCCTTTACCTTTACCTTGACGCACCTCCTATTCCCACCAGAGTCATAACTGAGAGCAGGCTACGGTGGGGAAAAGTTGGATTGGATCACCTCCGGCAAACAGGGAGAAGGGCTCTTTGTGCGGGCTGCAGAGACGGCTACCCTTCCCACCACTGTCCATTTGGTCTCCCTTTGCCAGAGATCCTCTCCCAGGACGCGCGGGAAGGGGAGGCGAAGGCGCGCTCCAGGTCTCCTGCTCCTCTTTGCTCTTGGACGGCTGAGCCAGAGCCGGAGATGTGGGTGGGGGGAGAGAGGGAGGGGAGCGGGGGGAGAGGCAGCCGCCAGCCCGAGCGACGGCTTTGGCGGAGCCCTACAAAGGCCAAGCAGGACAAAAGCTCCAGCAAGCCTTTCATTCAGATCCTGCCTGATTTAACCGACCGTGGCTTGTCAACAACCTGCCAAATTGACAACGGAAACACACACCGCCGAAGGAGGAAACCGACCTGCCAGGGCTTAGTCATCCTTCAAGGGGGCTGGGCGGGAAGTCTCATCCCACAACTACACGTGTAATCGCTGTGTGTGTTTGTATGCGTGTTCCCCGACGGCGCCGACCGGCAACCCAATCCAAATCGAGTTTAGTAGGAAGTAAGATCGAGTAAGATCGGCTTGCAAACCATAGAGGGGGCTTAGCCTAAGGGGGCGGGGGGGGAGAGGTGTGCAGCTCAGGAACCTAAGGACTTCTGCTCAGAAATAAATCCCATTGGATTTCAATGAGACTTCTACGATCATAAAGCTTCTTGGGCTTCTGCTTAGGGTTGCAACCTAGTATGCGTGCTTAGAATTGCAGCCTTTAAAAAGTTTGTCTTCGCCATCAAGATACAATCTATCTATTATCTATCGTTGTATCTGTTTATATATCGTATCTTTCTGCGAGGTGGATGTGTGTAAGTGATTTGTGCGAGAAATAAAGTTATTCAAAACGTCGTAATTTATACAGTAATGTGTTTGGACTGTAATACTATCTTTACTGAACTTCAACCACAGATTGCATATGCTGTAATACTACTTACCTCAAGTATCGATCCTATGAATCGTTTTGCTTGGTTTGGTTTTTTTTAACTTGCAGATGCACCTGGCGAATAGCATGTATACTCAGATGGCGAGTCTAAGACTTTGTCTAGCCAAAGTCTACAGGGCCCCTATCCGGCAGAGACTTAGGCACGCTTCAGCCCACTGAAATTATCAGTGTGGTTGACGTTGCATTGGACAGCGATATAGAATTAACCACGTTGATAACAGAAGCTTTATGATTATTATGATTTCGATGGGGCATACTACTGTGTAAACGTACTTAAGATTGAGGTGAATAGATTATATGATGATCCTTATGGGCTGATCACTATTAATAGGGGCTTGAAGGACTGGAAATTGCCCCCACCATATTGAAGCAGGAAATTCTTCTGACGTGGGGGGGGGGGGAGAGCTTTTCTGCAGGCAAAGAGAATTTCTGGTGCCATTTCTTTAAATTGCCCCTTTGACGGACATGTTCAAGATCGCTTCCTGTAGGTTACTCTTCGCCCCCTCACACTTGTACGGGCTTAGATGCCTTTCATCAGAGATCAGATAAATACCATTTGCTGGCAGCAGCAACAGGAGCGGGGCAGCGCCCCCAGGTTTTGATCCTGGGTTCCCCAGGGGCCTCTGCTTCGCCACTGCAGGGAACAGGTTGCAGGAAATTGGAATAGATGGGCCTTTGGTCTGATCTGTGTTACCTGCTAGCAGCGCTCCTGTTCCGCTCATGGCAAAGCAGGGCTTTATACCAACCTTTCAAGACATGGACGTGGGTGACGTAGGGGCTCCGATCTGCACCATTCTCCTTCCAAGGCAGTCACGTGAAACTTCTTCGCCTGCCCCTCGGATTTGGTGCAGGTCGGTCAAAGTTTTGTGAGTACTGTCTACCATTAGGCCCTACCTTGTTCTTGAAGCCACCTTGGTCATTATAGCCGTTCCTTGGGGAGGAGAGCGCACTTCGCTCATGGCCAGAGGCACCACTCTCCTTTTATCATTCCTTGATTAAAGCGCGTCGAAGAAGCGATTCAGTTAAACTTGTTGCAAACTCATACAGGGAAATCCGGCAGGGAAAGACGGGACTCCACAGCGCCATCTGATGTCGCAGTGTTATATCGCATATACAACGCATATAAAACGATTTTTCTTTACCAATCTAGCTGAGGACTTGCAGAGCTTGGCTGCGCAGTTGGCCAAACTTTAGAGCTGAGCCGACCAGTTAAAACAAAACAAAAAACCCTCATAGCAAACCCTTAGACCGGCCATCCTCAGCCTGGTGCTCCGGCCAGATGTTGTTGAACTATAGTTTCCATCATCCCCACCTATTGGATCTGTTGCCGGGGGTTGGTGGCAATTGTAGAACAAAACATCTGGAGGGCTTTGGGGACAGTTGCCTTAGTCTGCAGCCACCCGCTCCTGCATACCTACTTGGAAGTAAGGCCCCTTTTATTCCAATGAGACTAACTAAATATGCAGAAGTTCGCACCTGAGCTAAAGGGGGTGGTGCCCACGCACGTCACCACGTAAAATAAATAAATAAATAAAAAGTTGTCTCCATGTTGTAGACTAGGATTAAAGGCGAGTCCTGGATCTGAAAACAGTAAGTGCTGGGTTCTTTATTTATTTACTACTAGTAGTAGCTATCTAATCCTTGGAACTCAAAGCGTTGCAAAAACAAATCTAAAACCAAACACGGAATGATCAGAAAACTCGTAACCGTGATTAAAAAAGAGATTAAAAAATAAAAACCAGAAAATTAACAAGGGCAAGGGCAAGATGGGATTGTGCCACCGAGCCGAGTTTTCTAAATCGGCGGAGTCACTGCTGCTCGTGGGAGTGGTAACTATTCCTGCGTCAGTCTAGTGAACCTGAATTCCCAACGGATTTCGAAATGGAGAGAAAGTTAACAAATGCTTTTCGGAGGGTGGGCGGGGGGGCAAAGCAGCCACTCCGGATTCACTGCTGCGGATGGCGTCCGTATCCCAATGGCGCCTTTTGCAAAAGCCTGGCGGCGGAGAAAACACGCTCGCCCGCGGCGCCGGGCACCCTCCTTCCCTCGCGCGGAGCATCTCCGCGTCCCTCCCAAGGCTGCCGCCCGAGGTGCTCCTTAGAACCTTGCTCTGGGCTGCCATAGGCCGGCGCGGGGCGCATGCGCGCCTCTCTCCGAGGGCTCCCTCTCGCCCGCTCTCTGCGCCTCCCCTCCCCTCCCGTTCTCTTCCCCCTTCGGACGCCGCCGCCGCCGCCGCAACTTTTCTTGCACTTCGGAGGAGCGGCGAGGGCAGAAGCGCGCCAGACGCCGGAGGGAAGGCGAGCGCCGGGAGCGACTCTGCGCCGCGCGGCGGAGCATGTAGCCGCGGGGAGAAGGAAGGAAGGAAGTCGGTCGAGGGGAAGAGGCACCTTCGCGCCACCGCGGGCCATGGATTGGGGCAGCCGCCGCCGCCGCCTCCCGCTTTGAAGCCCGGAGGAGCTCGCCTTGCGCCCCCCCCCCCCCCGCCTTGACTGGCTTGCAATGGAGGGACGCAGCCTGGGCACGGCTCGACAGCCCCGGGCGCCCCGTGGCAGCGGGTAGGCAGCAGGCGAGCGCGGGAGGGAGCCTGCAGGCGCGCTCCGGAGGCACCCAACCCGCTGCTGCACCACTACCTGGGCCGGTCTGAGCCCCAGAGCCGAGCGAGGAGCTGCCAGCCTGGGAGCCGGTCCCGTCCCCTCGCGACCGCGGATGGACCTTGCGAAGGAGGCGCCTCTGCTCCGTCGCTGGAGCGGCCCGGCCCGGCCCGGCGGAGATCCCTTGCCAGCCGCTGCCTTTCTCTGCCTGGGAGCGTTCGGCGACGATTTGGGCTTCGCACCGCCTCGCTTGTGGATTACTTGGCTGCTAAGCTAGGCTCGCTTTGGCGGGTCTCTCTCTTCTCCTCGCCCGTCCGCCCCGACCACCCCCCATCCATCTTCGACGCTTTCTCCCTCCCGCAACAACAATGGAGGTGAGTAACACAACTTAGGAATGGGAAAGCGGGGCGGGGGCTCGAAATCCGCTGGGCTGCGAGAAGGAGGGGAGCGGGGTCCGAAGCGATGGCTGGATTTGCTCCAAATTTGCGATCGGGGGGAAATCGTCGAAAGAGAGCGAGCGAGCGCGCGCTTGAAAATTAGCTCCTTGGAGAGGGAGGGCGCGAGAAGGAGGCTGTGGCTTCGGATTTCTTACAAATATTTGGCTTAAGGTGAAACTGACGAGAGAGAAAGAATGAGAACATAGGCTTCCCTCTCTCTCTTCACCGCGTTCATTCAGGAGCCCCTCTTTGCGCGCGCTCCCCCGCCGGTCAGAACTCTTCAGTCTCGTAACAAACCTGTTGCTGGAAAATGCTGCGATTCTGCCCCATCCTTCCCATAATGTCCCCCCCTCCCCTTGTATTGTTGATTTCCTTGGAAAGCCCTTATCTGTTCTTTTAAGAACTTATTCCCAGCGCCTAAAGCTTCTCAGTCTACCCCACCCCCGGGCCACCCGCCACCTCCAAGGCGGATCAAGGTTTATAGGACATCTCTTGCAGCTTTCTTCCGTGCGGACGTCTGTTGAAGAACCCGGGCATGGCAGACATTGAGGCCTGTACCTTTAAGAGAACTTGGCTCGTGGCCAGGGAAAAACCTGGCCGCTTTTCTCCTCCTCCTCCTCCACCTCAGTCCCTCAAATTTTGCTCTCTGTTTCTGCATATTGTCACTTTTGCATCTGTAAAGCGTTCCGCTTGTGTTGGAAGGGGAGGACGGAAGGGGCTTTGCTTTGTCCCCCCTCCTTGCTCCCCCCTCCTAGCCTCGCTGTCCCTTTGATGCTCCACATTGAGGAGGTTGTGTGTGTTTGTTTTTAATTGTCAATTGTATGCTAAATTAGTTACAGTCGCGAGGTCACCGGGAGTTCAGATTCACCCAGAAACTAATCTTTTTGAGGGATGGCGGGGCGAGGGGCGGAGGAGAGAGATCCAGGGAGATCTTGAACGAAAGTCCCGGGATATCATTTAATATGGAAGAACAGGGGTGCGAGGAGAAAAGGCAACCTTTTCCCTCCCCTCTTCCACCTCCCGGAGTTTTAGTATATGAGTAGCTTTCCTTGTTTAAAAACTGCAGCCCATAAAACCTTGGAATGCTTCGCCCGCTTTTCTTAGACAGCCCCCCTTCTTTTCCAAAGCCCCCTCCCCTCCAGGGCAAGGTGGTGGGCTCGCTCTTGGCCCTGCAAAGCCGTCCAGCCGGCCCGCCTCGGCAATTGTTCCTGCGTTTTACAACCCACCCGAGCCCAGGGGGCTCGCAGTCTGCATGCCTACTTACCCAAGGTAGAGCGAGCATTAAAACAGCGGCCATAAAACCAGATGCCCTAACAGGCTTTCCAGACCTCCTGTGCTCTTTTTTTTCTTTTTTAATTGGGGGGGGGGAGAGAGAGAGAGAGACAAGCAAGTTCGGATCGCAGGCGGGCGAGCCCTTCTGGCTGCTCTTGGGGAGGGATGATCTGCACCCCCCCCGAAAAACAAAACGTTTTAAAATAGCTAATTTCCCCCACAAAAAGCAATGGTCTGCTCTGTCCGGGGGCTGCCTTCGAACGCGAAGTTTAAATGGCCCGGTCCTAATGGACTCTTCGGCGGCTTGTTTCCAGTGTGCGCCGGACATTTCAAAAAACGGTTCGGGGAGACTTGGTGGCGCTGCACACCACCGGGCCTTTCTTTTTGGCGCCCTCCGAAGGGGGTCTCCGCCTCCGAGCTCTTTCTCCGTTCTGGATCAGGCTGAACGAAATAACCCCAAGAAATGGTGAAGTATTACTTCTAACAAAAAGAGAGGGCGAAACGCGGAGAGAGGCACCATCCCTCTTTCCCTGGCCCCCTAGTGTAGCGTCCCGGGGCTTCGTTTGACGGCTGAGGCTGCCCTCTATTGGGGGCGGCGGAGAACGGCTTCCGCGTCAAACTAGGCTCTCTCGCCTTTAAAACAAAGTCGGCACCGCCATAAACCAGGTTTTAAATACTGTATTAGATCTATAGCTGGATTTGTGCGCAGAAGATCGCTCAGATGCAGCTATACTTGCCGAGCCTAATATTTCGACTCGGCGCGCGCAGAGTTTGAATGGAAACTCCTCCCGAAGAATCTCCTTGCGGCCCCGGATTCCCAAGTCAAGGCCTGCGGGTGTCACGATCACAGCCGAAGCTGGGTTTGTGTGGCAGAGATGGGTTTTCTCATTCGGATATACTGTGTATCTTTTCTTTAAGTCCCCATCTGTGGATGACTTTTGGAGAGTCTGTCCTGCTATCCCGCGCGTCCACACCCCCTTGGCAATCCCCCTAGGACTGCGCGTCCTTGGACACACCCCCCCGCCTTGACTCCGCCAGCATCTTTGCATGAGGCGTTCCCTTGCGACGGACAGGCTTGCATCTCCGGCGGCGCGCTGCCCTCGTCGGGAAGAGAGTGGTAGAGCTCCGAGGCTGGGACCGCGAAGTTGCCGCCTTGTTCGCACAGCGCTTTGAGAGACGCGCAAGGCGCCCGACGGGCGGTGCCGACGTAGTCCATCGCTCATTCAACAGTCCCATAAGACAGGCGGAAAAACCGAGGGGATCGGGCCACACAGGGAGCCAGTGGCAAAAAGGCGGGGCGGGGGGCGTTGAACCTCTTATGTGCACATCGGCCGAAACACACACATTGGCTTCTCTCTATAGCTGGGGATTTATTCCCTTCTGTTATTTGCACACGCACATGAGCTTTGCATCCCCCCGACGGCTGCGGGGGCTTTCTGTTCCTCTCCAGCCTCGCCTTCTCTGCTCCCTCCCCGTCCCCAATTGCTGGAGCGTGGCCGGCTTTATGGGGCATGAACTCTCCACATTCCTTCAAGGCGCTTCAGACTGCCGGGGAAATAAATCGGGCGCCGTCAGCGGCCCGTCACTAGACGCGCACCCCCCTCCGGCCTGTTCCCCCAAATTCCTGCAGCCTTGTGTCATGCTCTGCTCGGGGAGGAAGGCCGCTCCGCGGGGCTACGTTGGCCCTTGGCTTTCTCCCGAGGTACGGTAGGAGCTCCTTGGTTGATAAGGTGATTTATATATCTGTAGTAAGGGGAATCGGGCTGTGGGTGGACGAGGTCCTCTGGACGCAGCAAAGTTCGGGCCTGCCGCCTGCCTCGGCGCGAGACGGCAAGCGCGGGCACCCCGCGATAGGCCGGGCAGGGCCAAGGTTCCTCGCTCGGGCCCTTCCGGCGCCAGAGCCGCCTTCCTCGTGGCGCGATCGCCTGGCTCTAAGGCGCAAGGGACCCCACCAGTGTCAACGCACCGGCCTTGGAGCCTGGGGGAGCCGCTCCGCCACCGGTGAGCCTCCGAAAAGCCCCCTCGTTTCCGCGATCCGGTGTACTCTACAAGGCCCTTCTTGGAACCCAGCCCACTGAAGCGAGAGGCGCCCACAGCTCTCCGCACCGATATCCGTCGAGCCCGCGAAGCGCTCTGACCATTGTTAAGCCCCCTGGAATAACGGCGTCCGACGTACTAAGGCAAGACCGGCGTTAGAGGGGAACGGCGACGCGGTCTGGACGGGTTTGTCAATCGGATTAGGTGGAATGCGCCTACTTGAAAGGCCAAACTAGCGCGTGAGTCTGGAGTGGAGACCAAGTAGCTTCTCTTTGCTTGCATTATTAGGGCGTCATCTATCCCTTATCGGATTCTTGTAATCGGGCCAATAAAAATCCAGCCATGGGAGCCTTATGCGCGCGTTATTTACTTGGGAGTAAACTCCACCGAAGCCGCCGGGGCTTCCATTTCTCTGTTGTTATAAGCTTGGACGGCTACTGCTTTTCTGGATCGAGCTGCCGCTCGCTCTACGTTTCTGTTTACACCGACTTGAATGGCGCACTTCACGCGGATAGAGTCCTTTATATCTTGCGTGCAAAAGTCCCGGTTGCTGTCCAAAGTGGCGCTTGGAGCGCTGAGGGCCACAGATCTACACCCCACCCGCCGCATTTTTTGCTCTTGTGACACTCACTCTCGAGTAGCCCCGTTCAGTTCACACACCCACAAACTAGGATCGGTTGGCTCCAGAGGACGATTTCCAGGTGCGACATTCCAGACTCTGAAATGCCTCACGTAACATTAAACGGGCGGGGCGGGCGGGACAGGTTACCAGAGTGCGGCCGCCAGATTCGGGCTGCAAATTCTTCTCCGTAGTCCTATTTAAAGCAAGAACAAGGGGTTGCTCCCAGTTCATCAAAGGGAGCAGTGAATCTTCTTCCCCTGTGAAAAAGAGCTGGTTTCCTTTGACTCCATTTGCCCGGATAATTGGAAAGGGAACAAGCAGCCCCCTATCGCCATTTGGCAGTACATGGAAGGCTTTCCTATACCCTTTCGCCTTCGTTCCCCCACTGCAACCAGAAATCGGCTGCGCGGAGGAGGGGGTGGGAAGAGAGGAGTCGAACTGGGGGGGGGGGCTGGCTAACTCGAACCAGGTCCCTGCCCGAGGCTGGAGGAGCTTCCGAGATTCCCGTCTCGCCCGCCGTGCGCTTCCAACTGGATGGTCCCAGGGGCCCAGGTCACTGTCCTCTTATTGCCCCCTCGCCCAGAAGAGAGAGCTCTGCGCTCATCGGCTGCTTCAAACTGCGGCGCGCTTCGGCGGGCGCGTTTCTCCGCCGCGCGCCTTTGCGCCTTGTTGCCCCTCCCTCCAGACGGCTCTGTCTTAACTTATCCAGATAGCACAGTGAGGAGCGGGATGTGGGGGTGGGGTGGGGGTGGCACTGTCCGTCTCTGCGGGGTTTTGGTTTGTGTCAGAGCCCTGGGTCTTGCTGTCTGTGATGGGGGGGAGGAGGCGGGACGGGATGAGACGGGGGATTTTATGCACGGACGTTGGGGAGGAGCGATGGCCGGCGGCGAAAAACGTGCTTTGCAAACACCTTCCTGAGCAAGATCCGTTTTGACGATTCTCGTCTGGAAGCGGCTCCTATAATTAAAAAGGAGGAGGCGCGCGTCGTTCTAATCCGAAGCCGAGCGCCACGGCTGGGACGTGGGTGCTGTTGTCCGCCCTCCCCGTCGACTGACCGCCGCTCTCCACTTGTTGCGCGCCCCGCGTCTGAGCAGCAAAGCGCGGAAGGGGCTGGCAACGGCCTTCTTTTTCTTTCCGGAGACGGATGGTGTGTATGTATGTATGTATTTGTGTGTGTCCATAAAACTGTGGGCTGGGCGCCGCTGCTACTCAGCTTTTTCCTCCTCGTTATCGAGACTGCTTTGGGATTCACTCAAAAGCCGAGCCTTCGCGGCGAGGCGGGTGAATGAACTTGGAGCAGACACTGGCTTGGCCACCGCACAAGTCCCTGGCTGGGGCGCAGAAGGACCGCCGCCTCTCCCAGACCCCGGGGGGCTGCGCTTTGTTCCGTTGTGAGATGGTCCGGTCCAGGCCATAAAAGCTTCTCGCTCTCTCCTTCCCTCCCCTGCAGAAGTCCATGGGAACCTTAGTCCAAGGTGGAGCTCTGTGGACAGAGGCAATGACTTCTAAGTACCTCTTTCTGAGTCTGGCCATCTTCTCTTCACTTATCCAAGTTGTGATAGAAGCCAGCTCTTGGTGGTAAGCTTTTTAATATTTTCATCATCTGTACAAATTAATTAATCCCCCTCCCTTTAAAAAACAACAACCATCCAATAAGGTGGAGGAGGCCTACTTTGCTCCTGGGAAAATAAAAACTATGAACACCCTGAATCCATTTTTCCTATTATTTTAGGAGGGATGGAGGGGAAAGGATAGGCAGTCTGCATTTATGTAGTCATTCAAATCCTGGTTTGGAATAAGTAGAAGCTAAATTAAATGTAAAATTGTAACTGGGAATGTCCTCCTGGCTTTCTAGACACATCTGTGCAAAAGTGAGCCACATACTTTTGAGTCCTGTGTGTTTAGGGTCTTGCTGGTTTCAGCTCAAAATAATTGTGCAAATGAGGCTGTGAAACCCTAGGCACACTTACTGGGGAGTAAGCTCCATTTTTCTGAATAGAATTTGCTTCTGAGCTGAGATTAAATTTATCCCTTTGAAAACAGGCACACATGTTGAGGTCTTTAAGACATTGGGTGAATAAGGCGTTTGGTGACAGGATTCACTTGTGTGCCAATTCTTGATTGTGAATTTTTAAATGATGGCATGGGGGGGCCCCCTCGAAATCCCATTTAATTTATCTGGCCTGCATTACATCCTTTATGGATCATGAGACCGAACTTTTGGATGGTAACAATTCTCTTGCTACAGAAGATTCTCTAGTGTCTGATAGTTATTTTTCTTTTTTAAAAAGATTGACATGGCATGTTAGAGAATTGAGCGTGTTCTGGGAGCATCTTGGATTTTGTTTCCAGGTTTGAAAAAAGAAAAAAAAAATCCATAGGGATGGATAGTGTGAAATATGAAGCCTAGGAGGGGAGACAGCCTAAGAGGGGGGCAACCATCATATTTAGATAGCTGCATAATTCAGTGTCTGTCTCAATAAATTCATGCATGTGGCTTACTTTAGCTTTCCAACGATTGAATGAAGCTGAAGACACACACACCCGGCACCTTTCCCACATTTTGGCCGCCGTCCCCAGCAGACCAAATGGAACAAGCAAATTTGTTTCAGGGCTGGGTTCCATGTCTGCGGAATCCACACAGCATGTGCATTCAGCTGTTGTTCTTGAGCTTATTGCTGCAACCCTTTGTCTTTTCACAGGTCTCTGGGTATGAACCACATGAACCCCATGAACCCCGTTCAGATGCCGGAGGTGTACATCATTGGAGCCCAGCCCCTTTGCAGCCAACTGGCCGGGCTCTCCCAAGGACAAAAGAAACTCTGCCACTTGTACCAGGACCACATGCAGTACATCGGAGAGGGTGCCAAGACGGGGATCAAGGAATGCCAGTATCAGTTCCGCCACAGAAGATGGAATTGTAGCACTGTGGATAACAACTCTGTTTTTGGCAGAGTCATGCAGATAGGTAGGAAGGGCCTGGGAGTTGTGTGTGCTGGATTTACATCATGGTGTGTGTGCTAGGAAAACCTGCCAGGTTCTTTATGCGCCATTGAAACCTGTCAAGAAGGAGAAAGCTAAATGGCCTTTAGCCCAGAGATCCTTCCTGTGAAGCTAGAAGCACATGGGGACCACTGGTGGTAGGGAACAGGAAGAGTAGCATTGCCATTCTAACCTTGTCCTGATACAGATTAAAATTAAGCCAGATCTAAATTTAAAGGAGGAAGCATGAAAACAAGTCGTTTTCAGCCAGAACAGGGTCATTTCTATGTCTGGGATTCCAAAGCTGTGTGACAATTGAATTTGACTCCAGATTAACCACACGCCAGCTTTTTGTCATGCCATAATTTTTATGTTGAGTCCATTTCCCCTTCACAGCCCAATTCTCTGTGTGTTTGGAAGCAAGCCCCCAAAGTGCTCAATGGGGCTTACTCCCTAGTTAAGTGTGATTTAAGACTGCAGCCTTCTCAGCCCCCCCCTAGCAAAATATTTTTTGTTTCAAGGGGATTTCAATTTAGAAATTAAATACGTTGGCACTCGCAGTCAACGTGCTTTCATTGAGGCTAAGAACATAGGTAGGTGTTGCATGCGTTTAACCATAATTATTATGGTTAATTAAAAATGCTGTCTTGGAGCAATCTCCCAATCCCTGTATGCTGAGAGTGTAGCTTCTGTTAGTTGCTTTTGACAGGGCCCTTCTGCTGTAGAGCTCACATCAGCATAAATACTGCCCCTGCTTAAATTACAAGGGTTAAAAGGCAGCATCACTCTAATGACTGATGGGTTGCTCCCCCTCCCCAACTAGAATAATGGCATTTGTAGTATACATTCAAATCTATACATCTCTCTCCATGTCCCCTCCCCAGCCTCAAACGCACAACTTGTGTATACCAGCATCTCAGAATGCAGAGATCTAAATCTAATTTTAAATCCCGCTTTTTGAAATAGGATAGGGAAGGATTGGAATGACTTTAAAATTAGATTAAAGGTAACTTCATTTATGCATTGAGTAGGCTTCTGCATTGCTTACAGGGATGCTGTTAAGTCACATTTACCCTAGAAGTTAATTTTATGTAAAAATAAGCTTTACAAAATCTCAGATTAAACATTTTCCATGCCCCCCCTCCAAAAAAAAAGGAACTAAGTGGAAACACTTGTTTATTGAAGACTTAAGTTTTCTCCTGCAGCTTTGCATTACAGATGCTGTAGAACTGAGAGGTTTCGAATAACTGGTCAGATTATCACTGCCCCATACCGAAAAACAAATAAAAACAGTACAGCAAAAGTCTGAAAGTACTGAAACCTTAAGCGTTTGTATACCTGGTCAGGTATGTTCCAGCCTTGAAGACTCATGTTTAAGTTGCCATGGTCTCTTTTTGCAGACTTTGTATCTACAAGTCCTGGAATGGGTCCCCATTGCTTCCAGGTCTCTGTTTCTTCTCCACAAGACATCTGCATGTATTTATTTTTATTTAGTAGGGTAATTGGCCACTTAGATTAACTGAAAATAGAAGTGAGTGTAATGTGTGCATTGAGCTGTTAAAGATCCTGAAAAGTGTATTCATTGAGAACAAGTATGTGCTCTCATTGCATAGTTGGGTCTAGTTTCCTCGAATAAACTATTGGATTGGTTGCTGTTTCTCTTGAATGGGGGACAAGATCTTAGCTTCACTGCCCTGCTTCTTGCATAGACATGGCTCAGACTTACAGGGCTATAAATCCACTTACAGTGTGCAGTTAGGACAAAAGATTGTGCCAGTTTGGGCTCTCTGCCTGGATCTGTATGTTTCTCTATGATGTCTTTGCTGATTGACCTGAAAGAATTATGAGCTGATAGTGGTTTGATGTAGCACACTAAAAATCCTGGAAGTTTATATAACATTTCAGACTGCTGTTGGACCAAATTTAAGTCAATAGCAAAACTCTAGCTAAGTTCAATATATCCTGCAATATGTTCAGATTGCAAATGAGCCATCACTATGGTACCAAAACGTTGACTTGCTCTCTGTGTAACTGCTCCCAAGGGTTGATCATCTAAACCTGATTTGCAAAAGCCTTGGCATTCACTTCAGTGTGATGCGAATCAGATCACCACAATATTGCTGGCTCAAATAAAACGTGCTGTTTCCTTGTTTCTGAAAGAGCCTGGGAAATTGGTTGCATAATATTGGGGAAATGTCTCTGTGTGGTGGTGTTGTTGTTGTTTTTCTCTCTGGAAGGAGAAACTGCAGCAAATTCAATTAATAACTTTTTAAAAAATGTCTATGACTAGACATTTTACTGCACTGGCAATAATAGTGGAATCGCAGCTTCAAGTTGAGAATGCTGTTCAAAGGAAATATAGCTTTTTGCCTTATATGTTTGTATAAGTTCTTGCAGCTTGATGCAAAAAAACCAAAACCAAAACCCCAAGGCAGTGTCCTCCCGTGCTCAGTTGGGCAGCTTAAATCCCATTGACGGCAATAGCATTTCAACCATCAAACTGAGCCGGATTACAGCCTAAATTCCCTTTCGAGATGTGTAAGCGAATCACTTGTTTTCTCTGCAGCCCCTTTCTGTCAAAATAGTATAAAAGTAGGGAGGGCTTTTTTCCTTTACTTTTTTTTTCTTTTTTTTCTTTTTTGAAATAGACATCAGCAATTTACATGGGAGAATGCAAGAAAGCTCTAGATAATAATAATAAAGGAATCGTGTTCGTGCCTAGCAGAGAGCGAGGAGCTTCTAAACAAACCAGCCCTCTGCTGGCAACAAGACTTCGAATACTGTCAAAGTTGATGAGACTTGCTTTAAACAGGCTCCTACCGTCTGAAGCTGAAGCCTACAGAAAACAGTTTCATGGCACAGGGCTGCTTGCTCAAACTGCTCCCCCCTCCCCTGCAAATTTCTTCCATCTGTTTTCTTTCTGTCTTCGGCGTATTTCGATCTCTACCTTTTTGCCCCTGTCCAGACTTGAAAGGGTTCTTTTAAAAACATGCTTGTGGAGAAGAACCTAGACGTGGCATATCCCCCAAAATGATAGTGAGATGAGAGCTGTCTCTGTGGAAGGGGACCAATTAGGCAAAGCTCCTATGAGCTTTGCTGTGAATGACACTAGAATAAATACTACAGGGTGCTTTCAGTGTTCTGCTGTGTCTGTTAAAATCGAGTCCAGCTGATAAAATGCGACCAAGAATTGGTAGGCTTATGTAGTAGTACAAAGTTCTCCAAAAGCAGGAAGGTCCCCTCAAACAGAAAAATGCCTCAGTTACAATGGTTGGATGCTTTGGTGTGTGCCTTCATCAGTCTGTTCCGTTTGTTTAAAAAGTTTGATTTTCCAGTGATTCCTAACTTCCTCAAATAGAAAAAATATATCTCTCTGCAAAAGTGCCTAAATAGCTAAAGGCTCCACTGAAGAATGGGCTCTTTGAAATTTGGGTCCCATTCTTTGAGCTAGTGAAGTTCTTGAAATTGTTTTTGTGTAAAACAACAACAAACCCCCAAACCTCTGGTTTCTTAGAAACATTAGCAGCACACAAGGCAGAGCTTTAACACAGCTTTAACCTTTTTGGAGCTGTTACTGTGAGGACAGTGTGTGTTGCAAAGTATCTGCTGGGCATTAAATAACAGGGAGGGGGTAGCAATTTACCTTTTGTAGAGACCCTTAGCTACTCTTTTGAAAGACTACAGAGAGCATGGTCTGGCTAAAATTGGGAGGAACTGAAAGATGTGGCTTGTGGGCTTCATCAAGCTCCTACGAAGTGAGATATTTATAAATAAATTCTTTTCGGGGGAAAATTGGATTCAGGTAATATACCAACTAATGAATTTCCCCTCAGGATAAACTAGTAATTAGCCGATTTGAGTGGAGCTTTACATCACAGAAAACGCTCTCTCTTATGCTGCAATCCTGTGCACATTTACTAGGGATAAAGTCCCGTTTAACCAAATGGGACAAGCTCTGAACTTCAAGCCTTTAAACTTTGGGAATGAAGAAGAAACATCCTAAGAAGGCTTCTGACATTTTTTCTTTTACTTTACCAGAGCTGATGGCCAGACCTCATTCTTCTCCAATATGTTTCCTTCTTTGTAGATAAATGAATAGATAATTCAAGATGCCTGAATTTCTTTCTAACCAGCATAGCAGACTCTAGGATTTTTATGCCACTATCCTGATATCTAATACCATCAGGCACAGTGGGAACACTTCATTCATGTACTGTTGTTTCCCTTTTCAAATGAACATCTGTCACGTCGGGAGTGGGGGAAGCTCAGAACTGAATGGCAGTTGATCTTCACCTGTATTAAATAAAATAAATGTATGTGATCCTGGTGTGTAACTCCGAGCCTCCTCTTCTTCCTTGCAGGCAGCCGGGAGACAGCCTTCACGTACGCAGTCAGTGCTGCCGGTGTGGTCAATGCCATGAGCCGGGCCTGCCGGGAGGGGGAGCTCTCTTCCTGTGGCTGCAGCCGGGCTGCCAGGCCGAAAGATTTACCTCGGGACTGGCTGTGGGGTGGCTGTGGGGACAACATTGACTATGGCTACCGCTTTGCCAAAGAGTTTGTGGATGCCCGTGAGCGAGAGAGGATCTACCAGAGAGGAACTTACGAAAGCGCCAGGATCTTGATGAATCTGCATAACAACGAAGCAGGGAGGAGAGTAAGTCTCACACACACACCCTCAAACCGCCACCCCTCCCCCAAAAATAATGTTTGCTCTTGCCTTTTCTCACCGTGATGCCAAACCGTTTGCTCGTTTCAAATCTGTAGCAATACCTGTTCCCAAACCTCTGTGTGTGGTGGTTTTTTTTTTGGTGAAAAGCAATTTTCTTTTGAGTGAGTTTGAATGATGGGTGATCTCTGGAATATGTCTTGTTTAAATAAGAGAGATCCATTATTTCCCTTTAGATCAGGAGGGGGAAAGGTTCCATTTAAATGGAACGAGTGAGAGTGGGAGAAGGAAGCCTATCAGTAACTACTAGCTAGAATGGCTGTGCTCTGCTGCCACAGTTGTGCTCGAATCCTGCTTGCTGATTTCCCCACAGGCTTCTGGTTGGCCACTGTGTGAACAGGATGCCGGACTAGATGGGCCCCTGGCCTGATCCAGCAGGGCTCTTCTCATATTCTTATGTATAAGCTCAGTGGCAATGACAAGGGCCATGGGTCCTTCCTTCAAATGGGCAAAATACCCTTCCCACCTCCCTTCCAAGTTGTTCTAATAAAATAGTGCAAGTCACAGTGAATTTTATGCAGAATAGAATTTTATTAGTTTATATTTCCAACCAATCCAGTTTTCTTTGGAGCGGGTGACCGAAGCGCCGTATTTTGCCGGAGTGAAATATTCTTGCAAGGGGGCTATTTTCACTCTTCCTTGTGAGGTTGTGAAAAAAAACACACCCACCCAACAACCAGCTTCTCTGTATTATTAGAAAACATGCTCTTCTGCGGTGGAAGTCAGTTTTTATGGCTTTTTTAATCTTTAAAATCTTTTAAACGAATGAGTGTAAACTTCATTTTTATTGCCCTGGAGTGGAAGGAGCCAAAGTCATTATTTTCCTAGAAGTGACGGTGCCAGGACTCGTCGGCTGGAGACTTTACACTTGTGTTTCAAGGTGAATTAGGATGAAGGATAATTGAAAATTAATAGCATTTAAATGTGAGAAGAAGGCATCTGAAAGCAATGGAAAGGCCAATTTGCTGCTAGGCAGGAGAAAAATGGCTTTTCACAGTTGCCCCTGTCGGCTTCGTGTGGTTCCCTGCTACCACCCCCTTTGAGCTGCCTCCATGCGATGGCATTTGGCAGAGGTTGAATTCTCCCTCCTCCATCTCCCGCCCCCCAAAAAAACTTTCTTTTAATGCTGGGTGGAAGTGGCATTCGGCATCCACCTAATGTGTCAGACCCCAGGATTTTTGGGGCTGTGTCAACACTGACTCATGTCTATTTATACAGGGTAAATTATCGAGGTCTCCTTGCCAAGGCTTTACAAAGAGGATATTGCGGTGTAGGCCTGTCCCCCACCCAGAGGTGTTTTGGGGTTTTCTCTCTTGGACGGAGCGGCTCAGCTGCATGCGGAGAGATTGGTGTAGGAGTGAGCTGCCGAATCAGGAGTGGAAAATCTGCAGTGCGGGTGGTGTGCAGGGAGAGAGAAAATCTGATGCAAGACTGGTCAGGTGGCATTGATTTTAGTTCTGCCTTCTTGTGTGTGGCTGAGGATTGGCAGCAGGCCATCTGTTTTGTGTACAGAAGATCTTGGGTTCAATCCTTGGCATCTCCCGGTTGGGCTGGGAATGCCTCTGTCTGAAATGGCCAGCCAGTATGGACCTTGGATGGGGGACCTGTAGCCCTCTAGACATTGTTGGACTCGCAGCCAGCAGAGCCCAATGGCGAAGGATGATAGGAGCTGTAGTCCAGTAACATAGACAATACTATGCTAGAAGGAGCCAAGAACTGACTTGGTAGGCAGTTTCCTATGTTCAAGGGAAGAAGACCATAGCTTAGTGACTTAAACCTGGCCCAACTGTTTCCCTCTTGGAATCTCCCTTCTCTAGCTGATCTCAGCCTGATACAGCTCTTTAGCCAGGGAAACGGCCACCAGTGAATGCACGGTATCTCCCATGCTTCGGCCTAATCCCACATGCTAGGTGGCCATATTGGGTGCTTTTCGCTATCCATTTGAACAATGTTTGAAATGGACTTCTGATTATGGTTTGAAGCAGTGCCTACTCCCATCTGACATGACATGGTTCTTGCGTTTTTAAGATATGCTGGGGTGTTTGCAAGTGCATGGTTGCTAACTGGATGGCTGCTTCAATAATGGCAGTAGGATGTGTTTGTGGGAGTCACTCGGCATTTGCCCTTTGAACATGACAGCCAGCAGTTCACCTCGATAGTTTTGAGGCAAACTAACAATTTGCAATACACACAGTTTGCTTGGTTTTCAATTTGGAACAAGCCATGGTTATTCTTATAAGTGAATATGCGTTTGAAAGAATTGGCTAGATGAGGTTAACAGGGAATGTGCGAACACCCATCGTGTTCTAGTGGCCAAACCATTTCCCCTACTTTCTTTTCAGTAATTGTAGATTTCAGTGGTTCTTGGAGTGGTCCATAACAATGGTGGTGCTGCTGCTGCTGCTGCTGCTGCTGCTGATAATGATGATTTTATAATGACAACAGTTAAAATAATGTCAGTTAAGACAACAGTGCTTTCAAAGTTACAGTGAGTAATTACAGAAACAAGGAAAACAGTAGCTTAAACAATAGAATGCTGTCAAAGCTCCATAGTTTGGTGAAACAGAAAAGGCACAGTGAATAAATATGCTTTGATTCTTCTTCTAAAGGAAGGGGAAGCAGTGTGCCAACTTGACCTCAAGGGGAAAAGAATTTGACAGCTATGGGGCCACCACTGAAAAGGCAAAACTATTTGAACTAGACCTGTGTAGTATGCCGTAATAAATGATCTGATTTTTTTAAATAAAAAAAAATCTTTATACTGGCAGAAATGAGAGCAAGACCTTTCTAGCAAGAGAAGAATGCTCTGGCGCTGCCTGGGTACAGGAGCTCTTATGTGTTCATGTGGTTTTCCTGCCCATTTGTTTTAGTGTGGGGAGCAGATTTGCATATGGACCAGGCAAGAATCCCCAATGCACACTGGAGAGAATATGAGATTTCGGCTCAGGGCATTATTCTTATTGCTCTGGCATTTGCAAATTTTCTTTAGCCAGGAAGGCCTAGGAGTCCAAAGGTCTATTCTCAGATTTGTTTGAGAGTTACAGATCGCAGCATTTTTGAATGGCCAGAAGCTCACTCCTATTCCAGCCAGCAGTGCCTGCGCATGGCTTCCTTGCGCAGTTGTCAGGGCCTGTTGCTACTGCTGCCTACCCTGGGTTGCCTTAACTGTTTCCCTTCCTGGTCCTGCATTCCAGGAAGTACCAGGTGGCTGGATCTAGGCATCCTTTTGATTTTCTGTGGTGTCTCTGATCTAGTGTAGCTCTGGAGCAGTGGTGAAGGAACCCTTCTCTTCAGTCCTAGGACCACATTCCCTTCTAGGCCACCCTCTGGGGGCCATATGCTAGGAGTGGGTGGGGCCAGAGGCAAAAGGGGGTGGAGCAAGGAATGTAAATTTTATCTTTGTGCAGGCTAGATCCTACACACGCCCACCTTCCACTGTCTATCCTCTTCATCGTCATCAGAGTTCAAGGACACATTCCAGCCAGGCAGAAACACTGCCAAGGGGGCTTGACTTGGACAGAGGGCTGTAGCCTGAGGAAAGTCCCAAGAACAAAAGAGAAATGTTGTGCGTGTGTGCGTGTCATTTGGCCCCAGGCCTGAGGTTCCCTACCCCCTGCTCTGGGGCATTGTGAGAATTTAAAAGGGTGTCTAGATCCAGCCATGCAGTGCTTCACACAGGGCCCAGCGGCAGAAGAGAGCTCCCAGTGCCTTGCCATACTTGGTGCCAACCTTGCCAGGCAGTATAGATGCTTTAGGCACCACATGGAAATACACTAATAGCATTATTAGGGGACCAGTGCCATGTGACGAGCTGCTCACATGCATATCAGAGGTGATGTGAGGAGTTGTCCAAGAGACCCCTGATCCATGTAATCCAATGCTATTTGACTCCTGTAACCTTTTAATCTCCCGCCAGCATAGCGCGTGGCCTGCCACTGAGCTATTGTCCCCTCTCATCTCAGTGCCTGTCCAAGGGGCCAAGACAAAAACATCTGTAGAGATGTGGAGAAAATGACCCAATTCATGTGGTGAGCCACGGTATGCCAAACAGCTTTCCATGGAGTAATTTCAGCCTCCGTGTGGTGGCCAGACCATTCCCCGGGAGCATTAGGAAGACTGCAATATAATCAAGAGTCTTATATGACAACTTGGTGCTTAATTTTTTTTGTCGTTGGCATTTTATTGTCCACTTTTCATTATTGTCCCTATGGTTGGTGAAAGGCTTTTGGTAAATGACATGCTGCAAGTTGCACAGAGGGATGCGAGCCAGACTTGTTCCTGTCTGTTATGCACGTATGTGTGCTATGTATATATAAATATAATCTCCCCTTGGGTTATTTTTATTAGAAAGGTGAATAATAAGCCTATTAAACAAAGGAGGAGGCAGACAAACAAATTGACAGGGAAACGTGCCAGAAGTTCCTCTTTGTGAGCTGGACGCCCCCCACTTGCTATGCTGTGCCAGTTGACAGTTAAGAACAGGTGGGGCTTTTTGTGAAGGGAATGAATGAAAGCAAAGCCGTTTTTAATCATCCTTCACAATAAGGGCGGTGTGGTATGTGTTTTTTTGAAGGATCCCAACAGGGCAGTTCAGAGGTGTGTCCTGGAAGAGTGACAGCGCTGAGCCAAGGCATGCAGTGCTGTCAAGGGGGAATGGATTCCCCGTTGCAAAGGCCATGCCTCCTGCGCGTTTGTGGCGGAGGTATATTTTGCCCCAGACTTGCACTGACCTTCTTCCTTCTTTCCAACTCCCACCCAGACGGTGTACAGCTTGGCGGACGTGGCCTGCAAGTGCCACGGGGTGTCCGGATCGTGCAGCTTGAAGACCTGCTGGCTGCAGCTGGCTGACTTCCGCAAGGTTGGCGACGCCTTGAAGGAGAAATACGACAGCGCGGCAGCCATGAAGCTCAACCCCCGGGGCAAGCTGGTGCAAGTGAACAGCCGCTTTAACGCGCCCACCATCCATGACCTGGTGTACATAGACCCCAGCCCCGATTACTGTGTGCGCAACGAGAGCACCGGCTCCTTGGGCACCCAGGGGCGCCTCTGCAACAAGACTTCGGAAGGCATGGACGGCTGCGAACTCATGTGCTGCGGCCGGGGCTACGACCAGTTCAAGACGGTGCAGACGGAGCGCTGCCACTGCAAGTTCCACTGGTGCTGCTACGTGAAATGCAAGAAGTGTACAGAGATTGTGGACCAGTTTGTCTGCAAATAGATGAGGACGGGTGGGAAGAGCTTTTTTCCGGTCTACCAGCAGAGGGCAGTAGGGAGGGGGAGAGGTTGCCCCAAGAAGGTCTCCACTCTTATTTATAGAGTCCAGCAGGTGCTTTCCTTGTTTGGAGATTTTTTTAAAAAAATCTTCTTCAGCAAGAAGTGATGGGAAAACTTGCTGCATCCAGCTCTCACTGTGCATAGTTTTTTAAATATTTTGTTTTTGTTTTGCAATAACGGGTGGGAGAACCTGAGAGAATATTTATTTTACAGGATTTGGAATTAAGAAAAGAAAAGATAGAGTAGTTCAAAGGGAAATCCAACCCATCCCCATATAGCCTCGTGGGACATAGTACAAGTGCAGTAGATGAGGTATTCACGTTACACATCTGTGCACGGTATTTCTTCTGAGCTTTAGCAACCCAAAAGAAGTGAGACAGTCAGATACAGCATTGATCCGTATATCTGTAACCTGTAATGGGAGCTCTCCTCAACGTGGCAACTTGAAGGTGTGGGCGGAAGCAGAATTTCCCAAAAGCCACAGCTGTGCTGCTAGGTAATATCTAAAGGCCCATTGGCGTGACATGGTGTTCCCCCATTTAGGCTTGGGAATTCTGTGCAAATGCATTGTGGGGAATGACGCTAACCAGTAGTAGCCAGTGGGGTGGGGCCTCCCGACACCAGTATTGCTCAAGTTTGCCTGGATGGCACTGGAGTAGGGTGGAAGTGAGTTCAAAGCTGTAGCAACCCATATCGGGAGCGTGGCTCTGTAGCTCTGCCCGCCTGCAGCAGCCATGATGGATGCCAGTTTTAGGGCAGGTGGACGTTGCAGTTCTCTCATCAGCACCGTCCCACAATGTACCGTCTTGCGGGACTCCATTAGAAGAGGTATTCTGAATGGGCAGAGGAAAAAGAACCAACCAACCGATTCCTTCAAACAGCTAGCAAACCAGGAGGAAGAATATCTGACTTTGACTGCACAGCGCAGATCAAAGCAGAATTTGGAACGTTGCCACGTCAAGTAAAACATGCCTATCTCACATTATGCACATTTAGAAAAGCCTTTCTGCCTTACTTTATAAGAATATTGAAGAGCTATCTGTGGGATTTCCTAAGCAGTGTGTGTGCCGGTTTGACTGTGCTGAAACTGCAGCTGCATTGTGTGTGCAGTCTGCAAAGTCCTTAAAAACAACAATAATAAATTCAAAACTAATTCTTTCTTTTTAAAGCGTTGTGCGTAGTCAGTTCCCTTTTTTAAAAATCAGTTGACTGATAGCATTGCGGAATTTGGGGAAATGCTGAGTTGATGATACGCCGCGTGGTACTTCTTTTTCTAAAATGCTGTTACAATTCAAAGTGCCGTGTGGCAGCAACGCCTAAGCGATCATCCTGTGTTTTTTTCATTTTAATGCACAATGCTTTAGAAATATATTGCAGCTATGCACAAACTGCTCAAACTGTACTTGAGCAATTATATATGGGAAAACTATGGTCTGCTGGTGTCTGGTATCTCAAACCTTTTTTAAAAAATACAATCATATTATCAGGACAAAGTAGAAACTTATGATTTCTTTTTTTTAAAGAAAAAAGAAAAAACCAATAGCACAACAGTACAAAAGGCTTCCCATTTGCCAGGACAGGTCAGTTTCTTTGTTTAGACTGAACTTGTTGCTATCTGCCCCCCACCCCGGTCCACATTTAAAATAGCACACACTAACAAAGTTGGGTTTTTAGAAAACAAAAGTCAGGTTGGGTGTTTTTGTTTTTTTGCAGGCTTTCACAACAGATGGGTGTTGAAGGATAAGACAATCACAAATTAATCAACGCTTTTTCAAATTCCTCCCAGAACATAGTATCTTTCTGCTCAATTCAGTGAAAGCTCCTGTATACCCTCTACTGTTGGTTATGTTTGGGGACTGTACGTGCTTGGTGCATGAGTTTGCAATGATTTGGAGCAGACTTCCACAACCTACTGCCCTCCAAATGTTTGGGATGGCAACTCCCATCAGCCCCAGGGCCATTGGCAGTTGAAATTCCAAGCTTTTAGACTGTTGGTGCCAACACATAGCACCAATGCTTAAAAGTTTGCACTGGTTACCCCTATGCAACTGAGCTGAGTTCAAGGCCATTTAACTACTTGGGCTCAAGATACCCAAAGGACCACCTCATATTGTATATCCCTGTTTGATCACTAGCTTATTAGTGGTCCCCTGTGGCTCAGGTGCTGAGATTGTGTCTACCAGGAGGACATGCTTTCAAAGTTGTACGTCCAACTGTGGAGTTTCCTCCCAGCTGAGATCAGACCTGTTGACCTCCTGGTCCCTTGGTGAAGACTTTTTTGATCAGTTGCAATTGATTTTGAGATGCGTGCTGTATCGCTCTTGTACACCGCTTAGAAATGAGGGTTCTAAGCGGTATATAAATGGCTAAATCCAGAGGGCACCAGGCTGGGGGAAGCTTGCTTAGAAGCGTTCTCTTTCTGCAACGCTGTCATTGTGGATAATGGAAATGAGAGACACAAATGCATCTTAACACAAACAGCCCATGTTAATTTTTTTAAAAAGGCAGTCTTAGCTCTTGCCTTTGCCACAACCCCAGTGCTGCCTTTTCATTCCTTGAAAGACCTCTGCTCTTCCCCTAAATCATCCTGTCCAATACATATAAGCAGATTGCAATGAATTCCAGGCTTCCATATTAGCATTACCATTTTAGAAGCTTTACTTTTTCGAAATTCTGTGAGCTGTCTCATTAATGCCATCAGGATTATCAGCTTTCCAAATGATGATTGCTCTTAATTTATTGTGCAAGGGTATATTTAACTTCCCTGGTTCCTGGTGTCTGCAAGCCAATGTCAACTTAAAAATAAAATGAAATAAAGCACTAGTTCACTGAATATGTCACTTTTGGTTTTTATTATACAAAAACCATAATCCTTTTTCTAAAAAAATATGTTGAATCACTTATTCTTTATAGCGACTCCTGTCTGTGAGAGCAGACAGGAATCTAATGATCCTAGCTATTAAAATGCTATTTAATGTAAAATATTTCACTTGTGTTCTTCAGATATTATGTAAATCTACTATGTCCTCTTCTTTGTTCTGTACATTTAATGTACATATTTTCGTCTCGTGTGATTTGTATATTTCACTGGTTTTTAAAAAAAGGCTTATGCCGTAACGGAAAATAGACTATAAAAATAAAATGTTGGTTATATATTGGGAGGTGGCTTTAATTCTTTTGGAAAGAGGGTTTTTATTTCAACAAGGAGCAAAGCTGCTTTAAAGAAATACTTTGTGTTAAGATAGGCAAATGACAAACAAACTGAATTTTAGAAACTGTGTAAGAAGGGTGTGGGGAACTAAAACTCCCATCAGCCCTAGAAAGTGTGGCCAGTGGCAAGGGGGAATGGGAGTTGTAGTTCCACAACATATGGTGAGCCAAAGTTTACTTGCTACGATACGATAGAAATGCTTTAAAGTACAACCTTATATTTATCTAGGTAGAAGTAAGCTCCATTGAGTTCATTGGGGTCCAATCCCAGGTGCATCGATACAGCAAGTAAGAATGGAGACTTGGTAGAACCTTGAGGCTGCTGCTAAATTCCAGAATGAGAATCCTGAGCACTTTCAGTAGACAGTTTTTTCCTGATCTAGCTTGCACTGTCTAGATGGATGAGAAACCATATGCACAAGTGAATCTTGCCTATTCAGGTCCCCTCCCTCAGCCAAAAGCCAGTGGATCCTTTTTGGGAAAGTTAAAACAGGACTGATCGGCTGTTCAGAACGCAGAGCTGGATTCATCTCCCTTTTCTCTACCCAAACAATTAGTTGTTGAAGCATTTTTTTTACACCCAGGCTCAACTGCTTTGTGCATGCTGTGCTGGACTTTACTTCAATTCTGATTTTGCCTTATAAACAGGAAAAGCGAGAGCTCTCTCCTTAGGATAAGACTAAATACCTGAAGGAGCGTCTCCACCCCCATCGTTCAGCCCGGACACTGAGATCCAGCACCGAGGGCCTTCTGGCAGTTCCTCATTGCGAGAAGTGAGGCTACAGGGAACCAGACAGAGGGCCTTCTCGGTAGTGGCGCCCACCCTGTGGAACACCCTCCCTTCAGATGTGAAGGAAATAAGCAGCTATCCTATCTTTAAAAGACATCTGAAGGCAGCCCTGTTCAGGGAAGTTTTTAATATTTAATGCTGTACTGTTTTTAACATTTGATTGGGAGCCGCCCAGAGTGGCTGGGGAAACTCAGCCAGATGGGTGGGGTATAAATAAATTATTATTATTATTATTATTATTATTATTATTATTATTATTATTATTTATTATTAATTACAGAAAGGATTTGGGACACTGGGATGTTGCTGTTGAATGCCAACAAGTCCACCAGTGGTCATGCCATTGAAAACTGTTGAGAGATTACATTCTTTATGCAAAGGAGACTGCTACTGATGCTCCAGCCAAGTTGCCAGATCTTTGATAGCAGTTCAGAGGCTGTAACTAAGACTGGCAAAGCTGGAGGTGATGGCTCCATCAAGGCAGCACCAGAAGGCACAAACATGTCCCTGGCCGTTTCTGTGTGTATGTGGTATCTGGAGTAGGCCTGGAGGGATGTGTTTGCTCCTGCAGTGAGAGCATTGATTTCAGAGGGTAGGAAGCAATAGCAGCCTGTGTGGTGGGACAAAGCGGTGGACCCACCCTCCCAACACTGCCGTCTCTTAGCTTACCTGAAAGGGGCTGGGTGGTGGCTCCTTAAGTGCAACGTCTGGATTTGCTGTTCAGATGCGTCCATGCAGCTCTGTCTTGCCATCACCCCATTGCAGGCCTGTCCAGGTAAGCTGCAATAACACCCGTGCCAGGATAGTGGCTCACCACATGGGCCACTGCTGTGACGAACCAACAAGGAGCTTGGCTAGAAGACCTGTGGAGGTTGGACTCCACAATTCTATAAGATGCCTTTCTAGTTTTCACGAGCTCTTTCCTTCTTTGCATCCATGCTTTGTATTCACGTTTGCCAAAGCTTGGGGTGGGCGTTAATAGAACAACAACAACCCTAAATGATTTTAATCTCTTGCACACTGCATTAAAATTTTAGTAACTCAGGGTGGTGGATTCAGAGATCTTGTATGAATCAATCATTCGAAAGGATAACTCACACAGCTGAGGACGACTTTCACAGAGGAGCATCTGAACCTGCCTTTATTTTCTGGAAATGGGGAGTTAGTGACAAAGTTAAAGGAGCCTTAGTAGAAAAAAACCATGATGAATACCAGCAGCTGGACAAAAAAGGAAATTATATAGATAGATTTCAAGTTCACCAGGAGAAACTTGGTCCACTCCTCATTTGATTTCTTGAAATCTCTGCCACCTCAGCAAATCTTGATAGATTAGCTTTATTTTTTTCAAAAAAAGGCTAGCCTAACGTACTGAACCTCTCTTTGGGTGCCAAGAATGTGTTACACCACAAAAACAGAAGATCAACATGTAGCGTGCTTTAAAATAGCACTTCTGGGTAAATGCAATTTCTGTGGTCCGATTACTCACATCTGGTTCCATTTTTCTTCACTTGTATATTGACCAGCGTTCTTTATTGCGAAAGCACCGACCTCCAGTTCTCTCGGTCAGCATTTCTGGGGGACTGGAGTGTGTTCAAATTCTTTCTAATAACAGGGAAATTAACAAATTTATATCTTGGAAGCAGCAGCGGCATAGTTGTGCTACGGACAGAACAGAGATGATTTTAGATTTCAACCAAGTTTATCCGTTTTGGTTCTTTGTAGCTTTCCTACCTTGACAGTAGGTCTAAAATATTTGGAATATTTCTTTAAAACTGCAGCCTTGGAGCAGCAACAACAAAATCTGTCTTGATGTCAGAGCAAGGGTTTTAGATATAAAACAAACCGGCTATCAGATACACTCCCATCTAAAATTGTGCGGCATGAGAGTGAGTGCTAGAAATGGTGCAAACTTGGGATATGGTAGAAAAGTTAGCAAATGATTGCCTGCCCTGAACTATTTGGATGAAATGGACCGTAAATCCATTTCTTTTAATTAAAAAAAAGTCCAAATGGGAAGTTACAATGCAGAAGAACACTGCTAGATTTTGGGGAAAGATTACTGATTACAGTATGAGGTCATCATATAATATTGAGGCAAATAAAATTCTAATGCAGTGCGTGCAATGTGAAGGTCTGGTAGGAAAAAGCCAAAAGCAGCAGTAGGCTTTTTCAGAGTTCTTAAGCAACATTTTTAAAAAATTACCTGTGTGCTTTTTCACAATAAAATCTTAGCTTTAATACAGAAATATTTCCCACATTTTAAAAATTCATCTGGACTGTTATTATTAATAATAATATTAATAATAATTTCTGAATTATTTTTTAAAAAACTCAACCTGCAACTGGTACCCTTTCAAGCACTCCTTCAATTTTTGGCCACAATTACCCTAATTTTTACAGAACATAAAATGTTTATTACTGATTCCTCCCCACCCCCACTACAGTGATACCTCTGGTTACAAACTTAATTCGTTCTGGAGGCCCGTTCTTAACCTGAAATCGTTCTTAACCTGAGGTACCACTTTAGCTAATTGGGCCTTCCGCTGCCGCTGCACCGCCGGAGGAGCACAGTTTCTGTTCTCATCCTGAGGTAAAGTTCTTAACCTGAGATACTACTTCCAGGTTAGCGGAGTCTGTAACCTGAAGTGTTTGTAACCCAAGGTACCACTGTATTCAGAAACGCTTATTAGCTTTGTTTTTAATTGGACATCCGATATCTATTAGAAAATAAGATACTATTAAAATATTTTCAATTTAAATTATAAAATGAAATAAACGTTTCTCCACTGTGATTTGCAGAATATTCATAAATGATATTTTCACAATAAACCCAAAGCAGTTCTAGTCATCTCTCTCAAAGGTATCCTCAAGATATCAGCCACAATTCTGAAATTTGTACC
Organism: Podarcis vaucheri; assembly: GCF_965113315.1. Taxonomy (NCBI): domain Eukaryota; kingdom Metazoa; phylum Chordata; class Lepidosauria; order Squamata; family Lacertidae; genus Podarcis; species Podarcis vaucheri. Next base: position 87,281,826 of record NC_138760.1, on the reverse strand, counting down.
CAAAGTGGTGAGAGGTGGCGGTGATATGGCCTGTGTGCATCTGCCTGCCAGATCATGTTATCGTTGCTGCCTTACTATCCTAATTGCTTCCTTTGGTGTGAGCTTAGTATTAAAGAATCAAAGAACTGCAAGTTGGAAAGAGCTCCGGGGGTCATCTAGTCCAATCCCCTTCTTACCCTCCCATTGCTGAAGATATCAAAGCTGACAACAGCGAACTCCTGGATGCATATAGTTCCAGGATCTCTAATGGGTGCCATAGCTATATGTGCTGGATTAGGCAATTAGATGCCAGGAGTTACACATAGGCCACCTTTTCCCATGTTCAGTTTCCAATCTAGCACGGCAGGCGCATGCACACCAGCTTCTGTGCACCCATGCCTCTTGCTAAATTGGTATAAATGTGAAAGTGGGCTACTTTCATCACTTCAATGTCTATTTGCTGACCTATGATTCATACTGTTGTTGTTTAGTTGTGTCCGACTCTTCGTGACCCCATGGACCAGAACATGCCAGGCACTCCTGTCTTCTACTGCCTCCCGCAGTTTGGTCAAACTCATGTTGGTAGCTTTGAGAACACTGTCCAACCATCTCATCCTCTGTCGTCCCTTCTCCTTGTGCCCTCCATCTTTCCCAACATTAGGGTCTTTTCCAGGGAGTTTTCTCTTCTCACGAAGTGGCCAAAGTATTCCTTCATGGATCACTGCTTGTCGTGGTGAAGGGGCTTGAGCTATAACTCAGAGAAGCTATGAGCTACGCCATGCAGGGCCACCCAAGACGGACAGGTCGTAGTGGAGAGTTTTGACTAAACGTGATCCACCTGGAGCAGGAACCAGCAAGCCACTCCAGTATCCCTGCCAAGAAAACTCCAGGGAGTGCTGGTGGCACCAACAAATTGGGGGGGGGGTTGCACAAAAGGCTCAAAGTATATTTCTAGGTGGTTGAGTTGTGCTCCACATGTTAAGAACTCTGAAAGAAAAAGAACATTATATATTAATGGCAGGAGTCCAACTATGGGGGAAGCTCTGTGTTTGGGGGGCAACCCACCTCTCTGGTGCAACCCATGCTGATTCTGACACTTTAAAAAAAACCATGATGCAGGTTACTTCTGGAGAGAATAACACCATTTGCTTTGTTTTTTAAATGATCAATATTGGGTGCAGTGAGCTGGTGTTTGGGCTGTTCTGACACATCTTCACAGCTGCCTTCTGAAGGATGTGGCAAGTCATTTGCTCAACCACAAGCCTTGTTCACCATGCCAAAGTCTCCTGGGAAACGCCGCTTAATGTTGATTTCATCAGACAACCACCGTCTTAAAATAGGTATGGGAATTACCCCTAAACCGTCTTAAATCCAAGTTCTGTGGTCCAGTTAAACCAAATGCACTATCCCCTGGGAATCGTATTCGGAGGAGCACGTCCATAATACTTGCCTGTGGTTCTCCCTCGATGGTTTAGCATAAGTATGTGTGTTTGGGTGGGTGCATAACCCTATAGGTTGCAATCCAAAAAAGGGTGCTATACAGGTTTAGCCAGATCTATATGCAGAAACAATTCCACATAGGTATGATTCAGGGATCGACCAATGCTAAACTTTTAATAAATATAATTGCACTGATTATCTGTTTATATTTCTGTGCAACATTACTGGGCCAAGTTCAGGTTGTTAGTACTAAGACACAGGCCCTATACAGCTCAGGACCAGCTTACTTGAGAGACTGCTTTGCCCACTATATACCCAGTAGATCACTGCAGTCTGTAGAAAAGTTCCAAGTTTCAAAGATCTCAGAAGGCCACTCCATAGCAACACAGACCAGGGTTGTTGTTGTTCTTAGTGTGGCTGGCTCTGCTCTGTGGAATAGCATTCTTGTTGCGATACAATGGGCATCCACTATCTGTACTTTTTGGAAAAGGCTGAATATATTTTTTAAAGTGTCTTGGGTTTGTATGGGTTTTAAACTGATATTTTTATGTTTTTGATGTACATTCCCTTGAGACAATTGACTAGAAGATGATTAATAAAAATAAAAATAGCATTATATAAGCTCACAAAAATATTCAAGTCTATCTCAATGCTACGAGTTTTATTGTGGCCATTGAAGACAAAAGTAACACCAAGTCATCTATTTAAATTACTAAGAAACAGCTATACATGGTTGAATAGAAAGAGATGCAAATAAACAAGATTGCTAACAAATACAGTGGTACCTTGGGTTACATATGCTTCAGGTTACATACACTTCAGGTTACAGACTCCGCTAACCCAGAAATAGTACCTCGGGTTAAGAACTTTGCTTCAGGATGAGAACAGAAATCGTGCTCCGGTGGCGCGGCAGCAGCAGGAGGCCCTCTTAGCTAAAGTAGTGCTTCAGGTTAAGAACAGTTTCAGGTTAAGAATGGACCTGAGGTACCACTGTACCTGCAGTGCTGTTTCATGTGGAATAGAAAAGCATCTGTCTGATCTAATCCTTAGGAAGAGCTAGAGAAGAAGAGAAGGGGAAGACAGCCCCAGAGCTGAGGATTACGCGGCTCAAGGGTACGCAGTACCGGCACCACTTTGGGGGGCTGATTAAAAGTGTTGCACTTCCTGTAACAACTTCATGGTGAGTATCGGCACATATTTTTCTAGAAGAGGGGAGCACTGGTTGTTTCCCTGCACTTAGTTGACTCCAGGCACAAATGCTTTTCTAAAATAAGGAAAGATAAAAAGCTTAGCCTCCTATAACCAAACACGGGGGCTAACTTTAAAATTTAAACAAGAAGACAATAAACGATTGGCCATAGAAAGACCTACAAATATATTGACTACTTCCTCAATTATCTTATCCAGTGCTTTTTTCTCTCTAAAAAAATATAAAATGTTTAGGAGTACTCTCATTTTTTACTCAAGAAAACCACCATTTTATAGTTCAAATCGGGGGAAATAAATACAGTAAATGGACAGCAGTACAAAGATTCACAAAATGTTTAGGGGTATGTGTACCCTTGCGTACCCCAAGGAAAAAAAGCATTGATCTTGTTACTTAGAGAAGTGATGGCCAAACTTGGGACTACAACTCCCATCATCCCTAGCTAAGAGGACCAGTGGCCAGGGGTGATGGGTTTTGTAGTCCCAAAACAGCTGGAGGGCCAAGTTTGGGCCCTGGACTGGATGGGATAAAATTTGCACCACTGGCAAATGCATGAATTGCGTTGCATCCTCTCTCCAGAGGCTCATTTCAATCAAGTTGTCCCAATTCATTAAGGGACACCTTTCCCTGAGCAAAAACAGACTTTGCTGCACACAAACAATGTGAAGGCAGGTATGCTTCCATGCTGACATTGTGTTGCTCCTGCAACTTTTGATAGGGGAGGGGAATCACACCCCAATCCAAAGCTACTAATTCTTGCAAACAACTAAAGTTGGACCAGGTCTTAGCCCCTTCCTCCACCTGATATTTTGAGGCAGCTCTTTGTGTCTGGCAGTGCTGAAGATCTGGCCATTTTACAATGGGTGCAGCTTTTGCAGCTCACACTGATGACTGGGGAGTGCTCTGCCTAGCTTTCTCCTTTCCATTGAAAATTGCTTAAGTCTCTCTTTCCTATCTGCAGGTTTTGCTTTCGGTGCATACTGATCTCTGCAAAGATATGGCTTTCTAAACAAACAGTACTTGGAATTCCCCCTTTGCTTAAGGTGAACTGGCAGGATGGAAATAAATCCTTGAGCAAATGTGAACTGACCACTAGCAAGGCAGGAGTTCAAAGGCCCACCAGTTAACTGCCCAAGAACATTTTTTGTGTCATACATTCGTTCCACAAGTTATAAAAGCATATGAAAGTTCAAGAGAGGTTTATTATTTCATAATGACTGGAAGTGGCCAAGACCCACAATGAAATGGGAGTGTGTAGATGATTTATAGAAAATAGAAAGGAAAGGAAAACAACAACAACCACCACCACCAGCTGGTGCAAAATCCCTTTCTTATCCAAGAACCTCGTTAGTTAGTTAATTCATTTTTTTATTTAAATTATTAGGGTGCTAGTCCACTAAGACTCTAGAGTAAGCCCATTGAAATGAATTGTTTTAAGAAGGCTATGGATTTTGACGGGTCTACTCTGAGAATGACTAACATTGGAGATCACCTTTTGTTACTTATTTTATTATTATTGTATTTTTAATGTCAAGCAGGTGGGGAGACAGTCGCTTGTGGAGTTTTCTGCCTCAGGTATCACAATTGCTATAGGAGACTTGAGTGATAAGCCCCATGACTGCAAGTTTTAAGGCGGGGAGGAATTTGCTGTTCTGCCTCAGGCAGCAAAATATTTTGGACTGCCCCTGGACAAAATAACCTGGCCTGTAGTTCTGTCAGTCTAGGTTACACTGGCCAGCTGTACCAACCTGCCATGAGAATTTTTTCACCACCCATCAGTTACAGAAGTGTAATGAAATGTGTAGTAAAAATGCCTGGCTATATTAAAGCTATCTTGTGATATTTCTCCTTGAGTCGCAGTTGAACTCTGGTTCAGGAATGGCATGGAGATCAGCTGCAGGTAGGAGGACACGAAGAAAATTGGGTGGCTTGCCTTGACGTAGTCAAAGTATTTTCCACTGGTGCAGAGCCTCCATTGAATACAGCCATGTATATTTGTAAGCCTGTCAGAAAACCTTTCTAATCAAATTTCTTTGACTGAAAAGGCAAAAATAATCCCTCTGCTGTGGACTTGCTCTCTTCCAAACAGGGGTGCCAACTTGAATAAAAAATGAGGGGGGCAGGTAAGCTCTGCCCCACATGACGTGGCACACACACCTTTTGAATGGCAATGGCCATCATCTTTGGGGCCCCTCGCTCCCTAGGAGTTGGCTCCTATGCTTCCAGATTCTCACACACTACTCTGGTAGGTTGTTGTTGTTTAGTCGTTTAGTCATGTCCGACTCTTCGTGACCCCATGGACCAGAGCACGCCAGGCACTCCTGTCTTCCACTGCCTCCCGCAGTTTGGTCATGCTGGTAGCTTCGAGAACACTGTCCAACCATCTCGTCCTCTGTCGTCCCCTTCTCCTTTTGCCTCCATCTTTCCCAACATCAGGGTCTTTTCCAGGGAGTCTTCTCTTCTCATGAGGTGGCCAAAGTATTGGAGCCTCAGCTTCACGATCTGTCCTTCCAGTGAGCACTCAGGGCTGATTTCCTTAAGAATGGATAGGTTTGATCTTCTTGCAGTCCATGGGACTCTCAAGAGTCTCCTCCAGCACCATAATTCAAAAGCATCAATTCTTCGGCGATCAGCCTTCTTTATGGTCCAGCTCTCACTTCCATACATCACTACTGGGAAAACCATAGCTTTAACTATTCTCTTTAACCTTACTCTGGTAGGTAAGGAACCTTACAATGAGAACTTAACAAGCTGGCAGTGCAACCAAAATGAAACCAAAGAGAGTGGGGTTGGGGGCGGGGAGAGGCTTCTATGAACGAGATAAATATGGACTGGGGTGGACAAATACCTTTTTCATCAACAGCTGCATCCTGGTTACTGTTTCCAAAGGCAGTACAATCAGAAGGAGCAGGACTGTTTGTCTATTTTCATGGGTATAAATCAAAAGCAAATGATAAATGGCTGGGAGTGGTTGCTTAATAGTTATCCACTGAGAAGAGCACAATTATTTGTTAGTTAGGAATTCATGAAAATCTGTCTGCACCGGCACCTGGAAGCAGGGTGAGGTTAATTTTGGCTTTGCTTTTGTGTGTGTAAAGGTAACACATTGGAGCTTGTCTTGCCTTCTGAAAAGTGCCTTCATCCCTAAACAAAGCTTACTGGGTTGAATGGAAATCTATGTTTAGTTTTATTCACAGTTTTTATTCTTATTTGAAATTTAACAATGGGGGAAAAAAGCCGCCAGGAAAACCAGTTATGCTACAAGCATGGGTAAGACGTAATTAACCCATTCACCAGAGGCCTTGGAAATGGGAACGTGTGGTGCAACCTCAAGTTATGGACGTGATACTAGCAGTGGTGGCCCTTATATGGCCGAGTTGATGTTTGATCGTGATTTGACAGGTTAATAAGTAGCCAGGTATAAAGAACAAATCTGTAGTGACGATAAATATATCAATAATGTCTGAATGTAATATTATGAAGGGTAGCAATGATTGGATAGTCATGGATATTAACAGTAACGCTCTATAAAGCTCGAACTTTCTTAAACCAGATGTCTGTTTCAGTTTCTATTCATTTCTCATTTTTCAAGTGCCCAGTTCTCCACATTTCCACATGTTTGGGTTTATTATTGTTATTTTTTAAGTCCTAAAGAAAGTTCATCAGCACTTTTGTGCAAATTTCTCCTAATAATACACATTTTTGCAAAGCCACCTAGGTTGCTGGACTTGGAGAGGCTGCCGTCGCTTTTGGAATGTCTATCTACCGTATTCATCGACAGCTGGAACAACCTATTCAAACAGTTCATCTATAGCAGGCATGGCCAAACTTGGCCCTCCAGCAGTTTCGGGACTACAACTCCCATCATCCCTAGCTCTTAGGACCAGTGGTCAGGGATGATGGGAGTTGTAGGCCCACAACAGCTGGAGGGCCAAGTTTGGCCATGCCTGATCTATACCATGAACCGATTTACAGAGTTGTGCATGCAAATGTATCACCTGCCTACAGTTTCTGCACTGAATTTATGAAACGGGCCACAAATGCAATAAAAAGTGAGGTAGTCAGATGTTAAACAAATTGAAGGCACACTACACACACTCTTTGCCTGAGGTTCCATTTAATCTAGGCTCCGTCTTGACAGTTGTATGGAAGGATTGGGGAGAAATGTTGCTGTTTTTTGCAGGCAGTGTTATAAGAATGATCTAGTTGCTTCATCCGGAGTTTAATATACTAAAGAAAGAAAGTTCTCATATTCTTGATGTGAGAAAATACTGAATAAAGTTTTTTTCCTCCCCCGATCACAACTTTCCCACAGGAAATCTCATCTGCTTTCAGACCACACCCATCTATTCCAGTAGCTTTTCCTCCTTGGTGAATCTACCTGGAAGGAGCTTCTTTAAAGAAGTTGGAACGTTTGTGAGCTGCTTTCTGCTTAGCTTTAGATGGTTTAAAATTGCCTTGGGCCCGGAGAAACACATTTTTGGACAGCTTTTAAAGAACAGTTTAAGCTTTGAACTTTTGTTCTACAGGCAAATACTAAATTAACATACACCAGTAATGATAGTCTTCAAGAACTGGTATATTTTGTTTTGACAAATGTATTTCCTGAGTAGGTCTATTAGTATTAATCACATGTAGTCATTTAGGATTGTAATATGATACCTATACTTAGCTTGGGAGTAAGCCCTACTGAATACAGTTGAACTTGCTTCTGAGTAAGCATGCAAGTCATTGGCAGCGGGAGCTCACTGTGGGTGCAATGTCAGGACTGTTGGATTGGCTCTACTGCTGCATTTGCACTGCACTGAGTTCCCACTCCCTGCCTCCCTCCCCCTTCACAATATGTCCTGAGTCCCTGCCCCATGCCTTCTGAAATGATCCAGGTACGTTTCCAAAGGGCGAATGCTATTTTTATAATAAAATCAGTGTCCAGAAAACCACAGGGAAGGAAACCATTCTCCTTTAGTTCACTCCCCGAGAAATCAATTTTAAAGGCACCTAGTATAACCCTAGTCCCCGTGACTGATTTGTCTGTAAATGGGCAGGTTTCTTACCTAGGGGGCGCTTCTCTCATGTATGCTATTTTTAAACAAATTGCCCACAAAATAGTAAGAGAAATAAAGTAAAGTAAAGTAAGTAAAATAAAGAAGTAAAGTAAGTAATAAAGTAAGAAATAAAGTCAAGTAACCCCCCCAGGCTGCCCTTGTCACTGCTGCCATCCTTGAGAGTCATTCTCTCAGAATGGGCTAGCAAGCCTGCAAATTTCATCCAGTTCTGCCAAACCAATAAAGCTGAATATATTTTAAAGGCACCTGGTAAACAAACAGACAAACAAACAAACAAACAAACAAACAAACAAACAAACTAGATCCACTTGGCTATAATCTGGTAGGCTTTGTCCACTCAGCAGCACCTTCCATGCCTGCAGATACAATCTTATTCTGCCCAAAGTGTGTGTGTGGACTCATCACCTTTTTTTGGTGTGTGTTTTTTTGTGATACTGAATGAGGAAGGCATAATGCTTTGCTTTTCCCAACTGGAATGCAGAATCAGACTCAAACCAGATCAGGCACACTCAAAGTGCTTTGCACCTAATCAGACTGTTTACCAAAGTACCAAATTGAGGTCTGAATAGAATCTCTAAATATGTAATTAATAAATACATAGTATATCACAGACAGTAATGTAAGGGGAGTCATTGGGAAAGACGTCTCATTGTAGGCAAAATACGATTTTTCAGTGATTTTGCATGACTGTCACCCAAGAGCAGGTGTTTCTATTGCTTGCAGCTGAAGGGGAGAGGGAAGATGACATGATTTCACACTTTTTTTCTTGTTTGAATGTCCCTACAGAGCAGGGATGGGGAACTTGTGGCCTTCCAGATGTTGCTGGATTCCAGCTCCCACCATCCCTGACTATTGGTCATGCTGGTTGAGGCTGATGGAAGTTCTTCAACAATTGGAGGAGCATAGGTCCTATCCCTGCTATGGATAGAGAGGAGCTGAAAATACAAAATACACATCATTTGGGTGAGAAATCTCCCAGGCTTCCCCTTTAAGAATTCCCAGGCTTGCCTCCTCACCATGTTGCCAGCTTTCAAACTGTGTGGCATCCAGATTCGTAGTTATTCCTGGATACAAGTGTAGGCTGAAGAAAATCTGATGCCCAAAGAGAGAAAGTTGCATGTCTCACCTTGGTTAAAATAAAAAAATTCCTCCCAGCAGCACCCTAAAGACCAACTAAGTCAGTTCTTGGTATGAGCTCTCGTGTGCAAGCACACTTCTTCAGCAATAGAAACACCTGCTCTTGGGTGACAGTCATGCAAAATCACTGAAAAAATTAATTTTTTTAAAAAAAAATTAATTTTTTTATTTTGACTATGGCAGACCAACACGGCTACCTATCTGTAACTCACCTTGGTTATTTGACCTTCCATCTGCAGTGCTCAAATGGAGGAGGAGGAGTTTGGATTTGATATCCCGCCTTTCACTCCCTTTAAGGAGTCTCAAAGCGGTTAACATTCTCCTTTCCCTTCCTCCCCCACAACAAACACCCTGTGAGGTGAGTGGGGCTGAGAGACTTCAGAGAAGTGTGACTGGCCCAAGGTCACCCAGCAGCTGCATGTGGAGGAGCGGAGACGCGAACCCGGTTCCCCAGATTACGAGACTACCGCTCTTAACCACTACACCACACTGGCTCCACACCACACCACAGTAAATGGACTTACTGACATTTGTCAACTAATGATGGTTGTAATCTAATGACACCTATGATCACGTATAAACATTTCTGTGTGTGCGCTCCAGTTTCTTTTCCAATAAATCTCTTTGTGCCATATTGGAGGTCACCGTTGAAAATCCCTTGAGGTTTTGGAACTGTTTGTCAGATGGTATGGGGGCAGGGATAGAAAACCTGTGGCCTTCCAGATGTTGCAGGATTTCTACTCCCATCACCCCTGATCATTGGCCATGTTCAGTTGGGGGCTGATGGGAATTGGAGTCATCTGGAGGGCCACTAGTTTACTCCCTCTGGTATGGGGAAACTGCAGTCAGAAAGGAGGCCTTCAACACTCCCTGTACATGTAGAAGTTCTGTACAACTTGGTCTTCTGGCCTAATCTTAAAAAAAGAGAAAAGTGTCTGTCTTTAGGGTAAGTTTATATTGCAGTATGAAAATATTTAATTAGCAAAGGAAATATTTTGAATAGCTTCATGTCTTAGTGTCAGCTCAGGCTGTAATTTACCCACATAGACACATTAATTTTGCCATTAATCATATTTAGTGAAAGTCTGTCAGGCTTCTCAATTTGCCTCAGTTCCTGCTGTGTTTCTCGTATCTCGATATGTTTGGGGCTCTTAGGACCATGTGAGGGGGAAAAATCAATCTGCTTTGGATTTTATTTTCATTACAAGAAGTAAGTGGTTTGTAATGCTAGAAAATTGAGTTAGCAGCCCGTTTTTCACTGGGAGGTTGAAATAACACATTGGATAAGATATTAATGATGATGCTGTATCCTACTACAACTTAGAAAAGAGAGGGCATACCATTAGTTACTATTTTAGCCGTAATCCACATGCTTTACTATTGCCTGCGAGTTCATTTATGTGACAGAAAGCCCTGATGGGCCAGATATAACTTCTATGGGAGCATCAGGGCCCACATATATCCCTTTCCCACACTGGCCACATGAAGGTAAAAGGTAAAGGTAAAGGACCCCTGGACGGTTAAGTCCAGTCATATACATGTACTGGGTAAGTGTGACTACACTTTGTGTCAGTGGTTGGAAGCAGAGTTGGTGCCCATATTCTTTCAGAGGGAAGACCCAGTATGAACTGTCTCAGGCAAACATTTGACTCATCGGTACTTATTTATTTATTCTGCTCCATTTATGAATCTTGTAAAGTGTTTCAATGTGATTTAAAAACAGAAGCATCAGCAGTAAAGGAAAGTAAAATAATTTCACATATAAAAACCAATTAAATCCATTTCATGTATAAAAACCAAACTAGTTTCATATAGGGAAGCAATTTCAAATTCAATACATCTACAGACTCGGATTAAAACATCCACTTAAAAGGCTTGTGGAAAAGGAAAAGCCGTCAATAGGCGCCAGAAAGAGAGACAACACCTGTCTGATATGTAATGGACAGGTGTAACTTGGAAGGTTTTGAAGCATGTGCTCACCTGATCATCTGGTTCTACAGCCTGTAGCTTTAAAATTGTTAAAGCTAAGCAATATCTGGATGGTGGATGCTCCACCCCCCGCTCCACTCTCACTACCGCTGGAGCAATTCTGAGCAATTCTGAATTACCTAAAGCAAGAGAAGAATGAAAAGGAGATAGTGGAAGGAAGGAAGGAAGGAAGGAAGGAAGGAAGGAAGGAAGGAAGGAAGTTTTTAAAAAATTGTTACGTCTGCTGGTAACTGTACTTAGAGGATAGAATGAGAGAAGTTGCTGTAAGATGATTTCTGTACATCTACGAGAGACGGTGGCCTAACAGCATAGGAAAGAGGAATATCACTTCTGTTCTGCCAATATTGCGCATATGTATTTATTTATTGAGAGGATGGTGGCTTCTTGCAGTCTTTAGAAGAAATGATGGCAATCGGGCTGTGATAATTGCTTCACTCCCCTTCTCTTGAATGCTGCTGTTTCTCATAGACGTCATCATCACAACCTCACTTAGAAATGTGTGCACCATCTGCATCTTCCCTCTGCTGGCCCTGGCATCCAGGGAATTTTAAAACTCAAGACCATCATCTGTGTAAGCTGTGTAGGAAAGAATCCAAAAGATGTTAAAAGATAGTTTGAGATGCTGTAAAACCATTTTAAGATCTACGTTGACATCCTCGGTTACGAGGTGTAGAACGACCATGTAGTCATTGTCTGGTTCCCAAAGGAACAGGGCTGATCATCCAAATATGCTCTCAATAATTTTTATTGGAGTGCAATGGTGGTGGTGGTGGTGTGTGTGTGTGTTTGTGTGCATTTTTCCAAGCCAAAGATGTATAGAAATTACTGCATCCTCCTGACTTATGTCTCATGATAGGTTTCCTGTCAGATGATGCCCAGATTGCACACACAGGGCTATAGCAAAACGTCACGTGCAGCTGTTAATGCACCACTTCAAGAGACTTGATCTTTGTGTTGAACATGTTCATATGGAGACTTGGAACACAGAAGTTAAATGGTTACAGTGCAGGAAATAACAGTTTAACAGAGGAAAGAGTTTCCTAGGTTGTGCATTAGATTCCTAATGCAGCATATAGTGATGGACAAACTCTGCTCAGCCAAATTTGGAAATGGGCTAGAGTTTTGACATCATTGTGATTGTGACAAGGCCCAGGTGCCTTGCCTTGCCCTCCAGAATACCTCAGCAGTCTCCCTTCAAGTCACCAAGCCCTCATAAATCCTGCCATGTTTGCACGGACAGCTCTATACTTGAAACTTACTAGGTGGCATAGATGGCGACCAAGAGATCTCAGTTGCTTGGAATGCTGATATTAAATTGTGGTATTTCAGGGATTCAGGACCCCCAAACATGCAATTTCCCTGAACACCGATGTACCTGATAGGGATTTCAGGGCTTCGAAACAACATGTCCCTGGTGAGTGGGCATGCTCATAACACAACAGCATCACAGGTGCAAGGAGTTCTGCGACATGTACTTCCCAGGATGTCTGACATCTCTGCTGAGGCCTGAGTTGCCCTGGAAAACCACATGTTTCAGTGTTCACAGCTGACATGCGTATTTTATTATAAACATTTTTATCCCGCCTTTCATTAAGAATCTCAAGGCAGTGTATAACAATATAAAATTCATTCAAAATACAACCCGAAGGAGAGCAATAAATATAGCAGACACTGCAGAAGCCTGGGCAATACTGAAACTAAAGAAATATAACAGCAAGCTGGTATTAATAAGGAGGACATGCACGGTCAATGGAAGATGGACCTTAGCAGGTACAATTGGAAGGGTCTCAGTTAGCTGTATGCTAACGTTGCTTTGCATTCTGAGACGGAGAACTTGTGGGGAAATGGCGTTCCATTTGTAATGTATCCAGGCATTACAAGATGGAGTCTAAACCAGGCAGTTATGAATTCTGAGCAGTGGCGTAGCGTGGGTTGTCAGCACCCGGGGCAGGGCAAGTAATTTGTGCCCCCTAACCCGTGGATTTGCACACCCTAACCCGTGGATTTGCGCACCCTAACCCTAACCCCCAGATGTTGTGCCCGGTGCGGGCGGCCCCCCTGCACCCCCCACGCTACGCCACTGATTCTGAGGACATTGCTATTGATAGGAATAATTTAACAGGCTCTGTGGGAGGCAAAGTAGATGGAACTTGTGGAAGTGTGGATGGGCTACTAGGCTTCATTTATAACAACAAAAACAACAAAAACATTTTTATTATTTGTACCCTGCCCATCTGACTGGGTTGCCCCAGCCACTCTGACTGGCTTCCAGCATATACTAAAACACATTTTCATGGCAAGACCAGCCACAGCACATCCTGTGCTGTAGGCTATATTCCAGTGGTGGGGGAACTCAGGCTTGGGGACCACATGTGGACCTCCTGGCCCTGGGACTCTCCCCAGGCTACACTTCCTCAGCCACCCCCTCTCTCCCCTGGTTGCACCCCTCACTAGCTCTACTTTGTACCCTCCTTTGGTGTTTTAGCCTGGCTTGAATGTGTCCTTCAACCCTGATAATGACTTTTGCCTTGATAAAGAAGTATATGGGGGTGGTGAGGAGATGAAACTAGCTTACAGTACAATGGTAAAATTTGCATTCATTGCTCCACCCACTTTTGCTTCTGTCCCAGCCCACCACTGGAATGTAGCCCCTATAACAGAGCTTTCCAAACATTTCAAGTTGGCAACACACTTTTTGGACAGGCATAATTTCGTGACACAGTGATTCAGTTTTGCATCATTTTGCGACACAGTAACTCAGTTTTCCTAGCAAACCAGAGGTTAAACTAACCCTTTCCAGCCCCAGGAGGAGCACAGGGAGCGTTCGTGCGACATACCTACACACTGCAGCCGACACACTAACGTGTCGCGACACACAGTTTGGAAAGCTCTGCCCTATAACATTGCCCAGAAGAGAAGGTGGCCCACTGTCTGAAGGAGGTTCCCTACTCCTGCTATATTTTGTAATGCCCAGCTAGGATTGTCAAGCCAAATGCTACTGCCTGGACAGACTTAGGCAGAGTGACTTTAAAAGCTCCCAGTTTCTCCAACTGTAAAGGGAACAGCGAAAATCCTTTTAATGCTCCCCATTGCCCTTTCAAATATTTTGACTTTGATTTAAACATTTTCAGATTCATATAGACTTAGGCTAGTAGAGCCAAAGATCCCGTACTTTTGTGCTGTGATATGATTCCCATCTGACCACATTTTATAGGTGTTTCTATCTATCATAGCAGTTAATAGTCCTTGGGGTGCTCTGCACAGCAATCTGGTGCTTTGTAAACTTCCTTTACCGTGCACGTTAAAAATAATTTTTCATACTTGATGTGGTTTGGGGGATGCCAAAAGTTTGTTTCTAGCATGAAGGGAATGTAAAACCTGTATCAGTTTTATTATGAGGTGGAATGGCAGCAGATGTGTTTGTTTAAATCTGGGCCTCCCCCAATCAGGTTATATAGAGGCCCAGGGCAGTATTCGACTACATTTGCTGCACCAGCACAAGACGATTACCCCTCCCCTCTCCACTGACCCAGCGCCATTTCCAGATCTGCTCTGGAGGGTTGGGGGAATAACAGCGCTTGCTTCCTCAAAAGCAGATCCCATCCATCAGGGTGGGGATCAGTCCCATCCTGCCAATATGTGCAGAGACATATTATGCTGAGGTAAAGTGAAGGCTGCCCAGATAATATGCCTTTCAACATTAAATCAATATTGTAATTTGCTTTGAAGCCTTTGTGAAAAATGGTATAAAAGCTGGACTTAACAGAGCTGGACTTCTTGTTCCATTTGGTTGTTACCCCTCTCACTGCTGAAAATTGTCACGCTACCAGCCAGAAACCAAGATCCGACTCTGTTGTCGTCCCCTGATTTTGCTTCATTGTTCCAGATTCCTGCTGTTCTTGGTCACTACTTGTTCTGGCTACTTCAAAAGTCCTTTTCAGGCATCTCGGTTCCTGATTCTCTGCCTCTCTGCATGCTGACCTAGAGAATACTGTACTCCACTGTAGTAGTATTACTAAATAATGAAATATACAGAACTAATGGAAAATGCTGATGAGTGGGAGCCATTTGCTAAGATACCATACCTTAATGCCATTTTAATTTAGTGGTGTTTTACATCTTTTCATCTTCAACATTTCTTTAATGCTCCATGTCACAAATGTTATTATTACCAATGGCTTTTCTTAAAATCAGAAAGAGCTTGAATCCTGGGTTTCACAGTAGGTTTGCTGTGTTGGCCTAGCAGAACATGTTTACTTTTCACAGTTATTTGTGGGTTAGATATGGAGGAGAAAAATATACAGTTTTAAAAATAGTATTTGTCCACCCCTGCTGCTCTTTAAAATACTGTCAATTTGGAGACATCTCTGTGTTTCTAAGGTATGAGATCACATTATTTCTTAATGCCTTTTTTGGCTTTGTTAGGTGCTATCTCTGTGCCCTCTCCCACATCTTATTTGCTTTTCCTGAAAGGGAGCAGAGAGCCTTACTATATTTATAGCTGTTTGAATTGCAGTGAATGATCTGTATAACATTTTCAGATTTGGTATGTCTGCTGGAAAACTTTTCATAGGATATATATGTTTTGGTTTTATGCTAACCATCCACCGTTTTCAACAGGAGTCTAATTTCCCCTGAATCCTTCCATTCCTATCCCTTCCTGCCTCAGAAATGAAGGGTATTACAAGTTCCATCTCCGGTTCCAGGCCTTCCTTTATTATTTAAGGTTTGAAGTTTTATGTTCAGTGTTTTAGGGTAGGTGCTTAGTTCTTAGGTGAAAGAATCAATGATCCCCGCCGCGCCACCTGGAATTTTCTTAGATGCATTGTCCTTCCAGGAGGTTTTCCAAAGTCCATGTCTATGTTGGGACTGGCCAAGTGCTATTATTACATCTCTCCAATAGGCTTGTTTTCCTCAAAGTAAAATTATTACTGAAGCAGTGATACTCAATGTATTTATTTAACTTCCTGAAACCAATTTTTGGTGACACCAGATTTCTCACGCTTCAGTGACAGCCACAGAAGCTTCACTGATGATCACAGTATACAGAGGTTTGCACATATCATTTTCTAATGTTAACAAACCTCAAGGAAAATCTCAAAGTTAGGTGATCATAGTTTGAGGGCATCAGCCCTAGCCAGGAAAAAGGCATATTCAGTAACTGAATGTAGCTCATCTTGTGTGACTAAATGGAACATCCAAATATGTCAAACCCATCACATTTTCCCATTGTCAAAAATACAGGAAAAAGCCTTCCAATTTGTTCATTGTGTCCAAAACACCCACATATTTCCTTATCTTCATGTTTATGTCAAGTAGCTCTTCTTTCTGCTCTATGATCAAGGAGCCAGGTGGGCTTTGACCATGTTCCCCATGAAGGGGCTGGGTACCCACAAATTTCAGCACCAGGGTCATGCACTCTGCATGGCACCCATGGCCCCAGGCACCCACGGTCACAGGGCCAAGATGGCACTCCTGAGTTCCTCTATTGTCCCACCAAAATATTCTTGAGAGAGCGGGACATATGTGGATCATCTGGATATCTTCCAGGTGCTGTCATGGGTAGATCCTTAGAC
The DNA here is from genome assembly GCF_965113315.1 of Podarcis vaucheri. Lineage (NCBI taxonomy): Eukaryota > Metazoa > Chordata > Lepidosauria > Squamata > Lacertidae > Podarcis > Podarcis vaucheri. The sequence continues at coordinate 87,265,432 of NC_138760.1, read as the reverse complement.
AGGCATAAGAAGATCCCATAGGGCTCCAGCCCTTGTTTCTTTTCTAATTGCCCTCCATACGTTGATTATAGTTTAATGTGAGGTGCAGACCAGTTCACTGTTAGGTGTATCAGCATGCTGTGTTAAACTGCAGTTAAACATACCCTATAGTTCAGTATGACGTACAAACACCGTCAATGAGTTTTAACAGATTTTTTTTTTTTAATGACCAAATATGCAGCAAAAGCGGTCACCAAGTCAGGCCAGGGCTATGTAATAACTTACAAACAAGGAGAGCAATTTCAAAATCTGTCTGGTATTTGACTAGCAGCCAAAACCGTCCCCTCCCCTTTCCAAATACATACATTCCCGTCATCTCCTCTTCATAAGAAACTCAACAGTCAGATCTTGTTCAAACTGGAGATTATGTAAAGGCCATAGTTTGGTGAATTTAACACAAATCCAGCCCCTGCTTCAAATAGTTTCATTGTAGAGCTTTTGAAAAAATCTCATTTTTGCATCCTCCAAGCTTGCTGGCTGACTCATGTATCTGCTTCGTAAGGAGTTTATGGGATGAACTCATGGTGCGAAAATAATAAAAAACAATTTATTTACAGTGACAGCATTGTGGAAAAGTAACATCCACCTCATCCACATTTCTGTAGTATGATCCTCTGAGTTGTTGCTGAGAAGCAAGCCCCACTAAGTGATTAAGGGCCCCTCTGGAAGTTATTTTTGTTGCACATTCATAATGATTTGTGCTCATGATGGTATCAGGGTGGCCACACACGATCCCACTTTCAGTACTGTTTGTTCCTGCAAATGTTTTGGGGTAATCACCCGGCTTCGTTTCTAATCAGTGCATAGCCTGTAACTTCCGGATGAAATCCCATATCCTTCTATTCCCCAAAATGTTGCACTTTATAGTTGTCTCACTTTGTTTGCAGTATAGCCCCCCTGGACAGAAATAATATGGCAGCATTGGGGAAGAACAAACCTCAGAAGAATAATTCCACCAATAATGCAGTATTTTTGTGTCCAGAACATGTAGCAGCATACACCCACAATAAGTCTGTAGTGGCCCCAAGCAAGCAATGTTCAACACAGACTGACAGCTTTAAAATACAGGCAGAAAGAACCTAATCCCAAAAATGGGGAAGGGAGGGCAGAAGCTGTCAGGTAGCCAAGTGCTACTGTCTAGACAAATGAGGCTAGAAAGAGAATGCAAAGCAGGGTATCTGATTGAAGGATTAAGAGAGAGAGAGAGATTAAAGTACAGATTTTGCCAATTCTGAGGCACAGGAGCGGGAAGAAACTCTTCCTAAGGGGCTTGCGGTGAATCAGGAGATCCTCATTAACATTTGGACCACAGGGATCCCTTTGGGTGCTCCTTGTGAATTCTTGGGGGTTAAGACACCTTGGCTCATGGATAAAAAGGTGCCTTTGGCTTCCAACAAATAAGAGAAGGAAATGGTGGGAAGCTAGCTGGACCGAGGATAGGGAAGAGGAGCTGCTGTTTCCTCTACCTATAACTCTGTTGGGGATGTTACTGTTGAATGGTCTGAAGGTTCATTACTGTTCCACAAGACGTGTATTTCTTTAAAGGCCAGAGCAAATAACGTGACCTAGTTTTACAGCTGTGAAGCAGTATAGCAGGTGCTGTTAAGTTGTGGTAATTAAACTGTTGGGTATGGTATATAAAGAGCAGCATGTAGCTCTCTCAGTACCCTGGTGGATGGGTCATGCTTACTGATATATTGTAATTTAGTGTAAAAGGAGTTTTTGTTATCAAAACCTAGCAAAAGTTATTTTGTGTTTCTTGAATGTGTGGTCTCCCCGGCATGCCTTCTGCAGTGCAACTAATCTCCAAATAGCCAACAGTTACATATACAAACCCTGGTTGGCAGGTCCTAGCCTTTACTAATGTTAATGGCCATTGATTACCTTCCCTGATTATTATATGAGAGAAGAGGGGAAGGTACATATTACGTTTTGTTAGCTTGCAGTTATAGCATGCTTGACTTCTCATGAGTGCTTTCTCTAGGGCAGGGATGAGGAAACCTCCAGAGGCTGTTAGATTCCATCTCCTGTCATCTCCAACTGTTGGCCATGGGGCTGATCGGAGCTGGAGTCCACTATCTTCTGGAAGGCCACAGGTACCTTATCCCTGCACTAAGAGAATCATTCAGTGTATTATATGTTGCTATTGGTGGAGACCTGGGTAGCCGCAGTAGCCCATGGTAGTGGCTGTCTCAGCACCCGAGTTTATTATTATAAAATTGTTCTTTTCTGAGTTGCTGGTAAATAAGTATCAATTTCTGATTTACCAAGTAGCAAGGCAATGGTAGTCGTCTTGCCGCAGGCTTCCTCTGCCCAGCTCTGTTAATGATAATAAATCTAATCTGAAGAAACTTTTCCTCCAACCTCTAAGGCACCTTTTCAAGCAGCCTGTAGTAGCTTCGCAGTGAGAAACACCATGGGCCGATTTTTCATATAAAATGTTCCTTAATAGCTTTCATATGAATTCAATAGAAATATTTCTTGCAGACATGCGGTTTATGCAGTGCATCTTCCCATAACTTTGGGCAGTAATTCTTTTTTTTTGGCGTCTGCCTTCAACTCACCCTGCAGTGGAGCCTGAGAATTCTGTTGGAGCTGAAACATGTCAGTATCTCATTTATCTGTCCGTTAAGTATGGCAACATTATGAATGATATGAAAAGAGCCTTTAGAATATGCTTTTGTAATTAAAAAAACTAACGCAAAACTGTGACTCATGGTGCACTTGTTGCAACATGCAGAGCTTCAATCACTATTAAGAGGAAGGCTGTGGATTTTCCTTTCAAAAGCAGGGTTGAATAAAACCTTCTCATGATAACGGCCCTTAGACCTACATCAAAACCACAGATAAGAACATTTTGACTCTAGAGCAGAGGCAGCAGAAGGTAGCCTGGGGTCCTGCAGTGGACCACTGGCCAGTTTATGGAGAACTAGGTAGCACATGTTGATGACATTCTTGTAAAGAGTTGAACTCAGTGGACATTGGTTTGGTCCTGGAAAGCATTGATTCAATCCTTAGGCAACAGGGTACACTCAGGATAATTTAACAGATTAGTTATGCGCCTGATACTGCAATTCTGTATCCACTTGCTTGGGAATAAATCTCATTGAACTCAAAATAGCTGACTTCTGAGTAGACCAGCATAGGCCTGGAACACAAATCTGTTAAAAGATCTTGAGTATGCACTGTGTTAACATGCACTCTGTTGAATTTAAAACACATTGGTGGACTATGGGGCTTCTAGTAAAATAAGGCAGACCACACAAGGCTCAATGAAGTCAGGCCACTTCTCTTCTAGAGTTTTTGACTGTGAAGGTGCTGGATTCCAGAGCATCATTTAATGCATGGTTTTGTGGTATGCTGAAATGCTTGGTTAGAGAGGTGTGAGTAATTCTAATCCATGTATCTGTGGAACTGCAAGGAACACCTTCTTGGTCAAAGGCTAAAACCTGTTTGTAGAATAAATTTTCAGTGCAGTTCAAACCACATATATATAATCTGTGTGTGATTCATTACTCATTCTAATAATTGAATTAGATTTGCAGAATACTGATAAATCAGTACAGTCTGCTTGCTTGATTCCTTACATCTGATTCTGCTGAAGTTCATGCTCATGCTTGTAACTGTTTACAGAAACCAGAAGAGTTGAACAGTTTTCAGGACCAGATGGCAGAGGCGGATTTAGGGGAGTGCAACTGGTTCATTTGCACTGGGCACAGAGCCTTGGGGGTGCCACAGATATGATGTAGAATGGAAGGCGAGAGGCAGGGGGGCCTGAATTTTGATGTCACACAGAGCACCGCTAAAATTTGAGACCCGCCCCCAGGTCTGCCACAGCACATGCGTTAAAGAACCTGCTTAGAATTAGCATCACTCTCTTGTGCTCTTCTGCTGGCCAGAAATCTGAGACTCTATCTCAGGCCAGGCAGGGTGCATCCACATCCAAGGCAATGTAAAGTGTTTCCAGCCTTGTAGGTACCTTCTCAAAGGAAGGTTGTATCCAGATCCCCTTAGAAAGATGACTCTGGGATTGTCTCTCAGTTTGCATACCCCACTCACCTCCATCTCTCACTATGCATATCTCTGCTGTTCCCACTGGACAGTTACGAACCCCTCCTTAAATCAACTCTTATTTTGAGATACCTTGTTCTGGCTCCAAGACAAAACATTCCAATTCTTGGTCCCATGCCTTAGCCCCATGGCCAATAAAATGAGATACGGCATCCTCAGTAGGGGGTTGTTGTGGCCCCTGCCTACATCCTGAAAAAGTTTCTTGCATTGTGCTACACGCAGGAAAACATACTAGCACTACTTGTTATTTTGTCCCCACTTAGTTGCTTCCACCATTCTGGCAAATGATCTGTAACCTCCTTCCTATATGAATGTTACATCCCATAAAATATCATGAGTGTGCTGTGAATACTGATGCATCTGTCTTACAGAGCAACCCTATAACATGTCTGCTCAGAAGTAAGTCCTGTTGAATTCAATGAATAATATTCCCAGGTATAGCCATAGTGGGGAACCTGTGGCCCTCAAGAGGGTATTAGACTACAATTCCCATCAGCCCCAGCCAGTGTGGCCTAATGATCATGGGAAGTGTAGTCCAGCATGGGAAGTGTAGTCCAGCACTATCTAGAGGGCCATATGTTTCTCATCCCTAGATTACAGCCTCAGCCAGTGAAGGAAGAGCAATTGTTTCAGCATAAAGTTATACATACTAGCTACCACGTGGCCTTAAAAGAAAATCATTTTCTTTGAACAAGGATTTTTACCTATGTCAACCAGAAGGTCAGTGGGTGGAACTCGAAACTGCTGGTTTATTTTTACTACCAGTTTATGTTTATTTTGACCAAGCCATGAAGGCTGTTGACTTTTCCCTTCTGCTCCCCACAGGGATATCAGCTTTCCTCCTCCTGCTTAATGTTTTACAGTTTAATTAAGCTCATTCCATAATTTGGAAACCACAAATAGGTGGTTTTTCATACTAAAATAAGGCGCTTGCTTAGGATCAAATAAGACATGGTCATTGCCACCCACTAGTTCGCAGCACGCAGAGGGACATATGAGAGAATTGCTACCCACACACCTGTAGACTGAGCACTGAAGAGTGACGCCTGTGTCAACAATGCCTGCCCAAGCCACAACTGAAAGCACAGTAGCAAAGGCAATCCTATTTTTGAACTGTGGGACTGAGAATGACGATTAGAAAGAGGGAAATAAGATGTCAGCCAAATCTTTTAGCAGGACCCTTTTTTTGTTGTTGTTGTAAAGAACACATTCCTAATTTCATCCAGATAACTGACCAACTTCTCCTCTCTAGGCAGACACTGTTCAGACAGATAAAATGAGCTACTTGCTGTCTATGTCAGCAGTCACATTAAGGAGACGATGTTCTAAGAAGGATGAGGCATCCTTTAAAGAGTACAATCAGGAGCAGTTTTTCCTACCATACCTCAGACTGACTAGAAAGGGTCCTGTAGACTATCTACTTCATCCCTTCAAGGACACTTTTGATGCTGGAAGCAGGAGAAGAGAGCAAACTGGGTTTTTGTTTCTTCCCAAAATGGGCCAAGACCGAACCTCTCGTGCCTCCAGCTCTGATTTCAAGTTGGCCTACTATATCTGCAAAATGGGCAGCAAACTCAACAGGGAAAGGATAGCTTGATCTTGGGGTGGAGACACCCAACTTGTGCTCAGGTGGATGATTCTTTGTAGACACAGGGAGAGTCTATGGCATTGTTTTGTTTCCATTCGGGTCAAATGCCTCATGCAATCTAGTCATCTCCCCTCATGCTTCACATGGTCCATGCTGGTGAAGCGGAGCCAGAGACTCTTAGGAGCAACTATGTAGTAAGTCTGTTATTAGTATGATAAACCAGGAAATCAACAGAGTGGTCAGCAATGTCAGTGCAAATATTGTTCTGTGTTCTACCTCCATTGTCAGAGGAAGTATGAACACCCAATTGCCGGGAATCACATGTGGAGACAACACTGTTGTGCTTGGGTTCTGCTTGTAGGCTTCCCATAGGCATCTGGGTGGCCACTCTGAGAACACGATGCTGGACTAGGTCGGCCTTTGGCCTGATCCAGCAGGGTTCTTCTTAGGCTCCTCATCCTGTGAACATTTTGGAATCCCAAAGCCTCCATGAGCCTTTAGAGACTAAGCAACCTAAACGATTCACCATCCCCAACCAAGATCTTGAGGTGCAGGAATATGACCATCATAAATTAATAGCACATTGAAATTGATTATTTCTGTTTAAGCAACAATGAATTCTTCAAAAGGAACCTTTCTGCTGCAAGTACTGTTGTATTTATCCTAATATATTTGTTCTTGTATTTTGGCCAAAATTCTATAAATAAATATCTATCTGTCAACATTAATAGAGATGTAATATAATCCTCTCTTCCTCTTTCCACCACATAGAATTAATTTAAAAGCCAAATAAATAAGCAGGCCTAGCTGTAACACTTACTGACTACTGAGGGAAAGGATTATTTAAAAATCTTAGCAATGAGATAAGCTGAACATGCTTGGTGAAGAACAGACCACAGAAGTCCTTACTCACTTGGCTTACAGCCTGTCATTTCCTTCTTCCATCTGCTTTCTTGGAAACAAGCTCCACAAGGTATGATGCAGCCAAAATTAAGCTGTTTTAGGTCCAGTTTAACTGTCTCCAGTTGAAATTAATGGCACAGGAACATGTTCAACTTTGGTGGCACTGTGACCAAGACTGGGATGCTCACTCACAGATAGCCTCCCCCACTCTTTTCAAATATTCAGAATGCACATAATTCTGAACCAGTGATAGGCAACATGGTGCCCTCTAAATGTTTTTGGAATACGGCTCCCATCATCCCAGACCACTGGGCATGGCAGCTGGGGCTGATGGGGACTGAAGTCCGACAACACCTGGGTTGCTTTTTTTTGGCCAGGTTAATTACCCTGTTCTAAACTATGTGAAGACAAGCACGTGTGTGCCATAACTCCCATTCACCATCCTTTCATTTAGCAAAGGAGTAGACACATATCTCTTGTGACCTTCAGCAAACACTTCAGTTAGCGTGTGAGACACCCAGAGGCCCATATATGAGTGCAATTTGGGCTCAAACATGTAATCAAGCTGGCGGGGGAGGTTGCATGAATCGGGCCGTTGTGTCCATGGCTCCCCACATACAGGGCTCACATCACACATTCCTTTATGAACATGTTGGAAGACACTGGCATGTCCCCACTTCTCTGCTTTGCAAAAGGATTGGCCCGCAGGGTAACTGACTAAACCAGACCTGCCTCAAGATTTGATTAGGTCTGGGAGGTCCTTGGTAAAGGGTTGCCAGGTGGCGCCCCTCCACCTGGCAGGTTCACCTATTGGCGATGCAATGATTTCCATTTGTGAAACAAAGCTGTGATAACCAGAGAGAGGATAGTCCTTATGAACAACAAGGGGGATATATGGTGCTGTGTTTGGGTTTTTTTAGAAAAAGAGGTGCTGGAACTCACCAAGAACTTCTACCCTTTTCACTTAGAATGGCAATTGTGCCCACCTGAGAAGTGCCAGAGCCGAGCTCCGGTGAGCTCCAGCTGAAAAAAAGCCTTGGCAATATATCATTTTTGCTCCCTTACTTCATACTGCAGTACACCTCCATTCTCACCATCAGCCACACTGCCTCCAGTTCTTGCACTTTCACTTGCTTGGTAGAAACATACCAAAGCATGTGATGTGGAAAAAATGGAGCTGGGATGAGACCGCAAAGCAATTTTTCACTCAAGACTCAAGCTGGGCTTCAATTTATGGAACTGACAGCCCTGATGGGCAGGGCTATAATGATAGAGCATTTGTTAGTGATCTGGTTGAACATACTGTTATCTTTCAAAACCAAAAGGGGTTTGGATCTGGCTCACATTTAATCATTTGCACCTGGTCCACAGCCCAATTAAAAACCGGCGTACATCAATTTATGATGATGTGCGTTTTAATGAGTTATGAACGACGTGCTAATATTTTTTCATTCTAGTTACTGCTTTTCTTGATGTCAGTGCTAATGCAGTTTACAACTTCCTGTACATCACCCCGAGCTCCCCGGAGGAAGCGTGATGTATAAATATTTTAAATAAACAAACATGCTCCACAGTGTTGGCTTAAACCCTGTGGAGGCCCCTAGGCAGTCGAAATCTCAGGGGACCCCTTGCAAATTATCTCCTAATACATTTTTGTAATTTTCTATCAAGATAAAACCAATATTATTTGATCCATTGTTGTGAGGCCCCTAAAAGACATGGGGCCCATAGGCCGAAGCCTATTTCGCCTATTTGGTAATCCAGCACTGATGCTCCACCTCATAACACCATGGGATTTCCATTCCGTCAGTTATTCCCATTCTCCTAATGGGATGTAGACACAAGTTTCTGTATGCACTGTCCATGAGAAACACTGACAAACATTCTCCATACAATGGTTTATTTATCTCAGATCAGCATACACGAGGCAATCCCATTTTACCCTACAACAACCGTTGGAAGTAGCCTAGTCGCTTAGGTTATGGAATTCTGTGGCTCGTTCAAGCTTTATAGCTTATGTGAGGAGGAAATGAACCCAGGTTTTGTTAAGGAATTAAGTTAATGGGTTAATTCTCTGTGAGTCAGCACTAAATATGACTCGTTCCCCACAATGCACCTGCGGGCATCTTGTGACTCTCTTATTTGTGTTACTGGGTAGATTTGGCAAGTTACTTTGTGTATAAAAGGTCTATATCACATGACAATTTTTGTGTGGAAAATATGCTCTGGCGCCATGATTTAGGGTTTTTGGTAGGCATGCACAGAAAAGCTACTTCACACAAATGATTTGTGTGGAAGAGCAATGAAACAGCAGCGAGGGTGTGGTCTGATGACAATCATGGCTTGTTTGCTTTTTAGAAATAGTTTGGGTGCTTTAACGTGTGCATTCAGTACTGAGCTGGAGAAGATCTTTGGGAACGTTCCAGTCCTATGATTTTGTGATTCATGTATTTGGCAAGGTGACAGTTGCTCAACGAGGCCTGGATGTTGCAGAAATGACACAGTGAGTCAGACACACAGGTTTGTTGTGTTGGGCTCTGTGAGATTGCAAAAGGACAGGGAAAGTCTATCAAGGAAGAAGGCAATCCCAGCACAAAGCATTGTCTGCAGTGGTAGTGGAGGGGTTAAACGGCTACTTTCGATACCATTTCTGCATTCGCTGTGGTGATTCGCTGATGCCTCTTTCAAGATGGAGTTTGCATTCCAATTTGCTCTGCTTCAGCTGTTCTTGAGGAAGCTACTTCTGATGTTTTTGGAGAAATGCCAGCAGCTAAACGCACAGCCTTTTCTGATTCAGCTCTGGGTACTCCATGTAATATTTTGAAGGAACCCCCTTGCACAACCAATTTGTGTAGTATATAAGGCAGGAAGGAGTAGTCAAGTATGACATAGTGAATTGAGAACAGAAGGCCGAGAGGTGGGGGGTGCCAAATTTTGGCCTTGGACAGGACACCACTGAAATTTGAAAGACCAAAGTCTGCCCCTGCCTCCAGATGTTGGTGGAATACAACTCCCATCGTCCCTGACCAGTAGCCATGTTGGCTGGAGCTGGTGGAGTTGAAGTCCAGAAATATTTGGATAGTGCCGACATATTTCAAACAGTGAAAATCCGGACAGAAAAGTTGTTGAGCTTTTTTGGCTAGCTGCTAAGCTCAACATATTTTCTGTCCAGATAAACAAATAGACAGGCAGGCAGGCAGGCAGGCAGGCAGGCAGACAGGTAGATAGATGATAGATAGATAGATAGATAGATAGATAGATAGATAGATAGATAGATAGATACAATAGATAGATGATGATGATGATGATAGATAGATAGATAGATAGATAGATAGATAGATAGATAGACAGACAGATAGATATAGATGATAGAGGTTTTTGAGCTATTTTTAAGGAAAATCACTGGGAAACGACACTGCCAACATGGGTTGCCATACGTCCAGATTTCCCCAAACATTTTTGCGATTTCCGCCCGCCCGGACACCGCTCCTGACTGCTGTATTCCAGATTCTGGACATATGACAACCTTAATTTGGAGAGCACCATCTCAGCAACTTCGGTTATAAGGCCTCACAGGAACTACTGTTGCAAAAAGTAACAGCTTTGTAGCAGTCATTAGCTACTCCTTTCTCCCCCACCCATTTCTTCACGTATGATGTATCTGGTTATGGTATCTGTCAGCACTTCTCTTTAAAGTAAAAAAAACCCCATCTAGAATCTCCCATACTATGAAAAATGAATATTGATAAAAGTATGATAAATAAGGTTTCCTCTCAACTCAGTCAATGACTGGGTATAAAACATCCCAAAAGACATTTTCATTTCATTTCATTTTCTTTTTTTATTTATATTTTTTATTTATAAGTTTTCAGTTATATACTCATATCATTCTCCTTTATTCAGTGATTCTTTTTAGACTTTCCACCCAACATTCCATGGCAGTTCTTTGTACACCAGCTGTTGTTGCATATTGGACTAAGTTGTGGGCTTTTTTGGTAGCTCATTCCCAATTATGCCAAGAAGGAATTCTTCCGGTTTCTCGGGAAATGTGTGTTTTGTTTTGTTTTTACAAAAAAAATAGCTCATTATACACCATTTCTCCAAAAGACGTTTTCGTTTTCAAAACTGTTTTGCAAATTAAACCCAAGTCTTGGTAGGGAAGGTAGCCAGAGATTTGCTGGGACTTGCGTCTGTCAGATCAAACTCTGCTGGAAACGGTGAGAAAGAGGGGATGTGGTATTTCATGGCACAATGTTAAAGGCTGGATGCTGTTGCTGCAGTTTATATTCTGCTGGGCTTTAGTGTGCTGAGGAAATCTTACAGTTCCATTTCTTTACAAAACTGCTCTCTCTCTATCATCATCATCATCATCATCATCATCATCATCATCATCATCATCCCTTTCCCTTTAGAAGGGGATGTGAAGGAAACTGTTCACTTTTACATCAAAATCCCTTGCAGATGTATGTTCTGGGGGGGGGGGACAACCCAAAGTACAAAAACTCTGAACCAGAAGAGAAAATTAGTCAATGGTCCTGTGGTGAATTCCACTGAACATTACACAGCCATGTAGGGTCCAAACATGAAAAGGAACTCCCCATCCATGAATGAACGAAGATGTTCTTCAAGCCAGAGTCAGATTGCATTACTGACAGCCAAATGCCTAGAAACGAACCCTTGAATCAATAGCTTTCCAGTTGCCATCGTGAAAGAGCAACTTATTTTGACAGGGTTTGGCAAGAGCCAGCTATCCTGCAGCTTAGGGTTGAGGCAGGTTTCATCTTTAACACTATAAGCCATGATTCAAGAGATACTGAGCCATCCCGTGGAGTGTAGGAAATGTTTAGTGTTTTACTCTCCTCAGAAGTTGATTTAAATCAGCCTGCCACAAGTTGATTCATCAAGCTGAACACAGCCACAGACTTGCCTGACAGCTTACCAACCCTACCATACCACCGGAAGATGGAACTTGAGTTTCTGAAGAAACTTCTCCCCCAGCTGCATGACATCTGTAGTAGTGTTTATTATTTAACAGGTGTCATGGAGCCGAGTTCAGTACTTGACAGTAAGTAGATTGATAGTAGATGATTGGGAAATGATTCCACAGGTAGTCTTCAAACTGCAGATGTGTTTGTGAAGGAAAGAACAGTTGTATTTTCTGCTCAGTGCTTAAATGGTTAGGGAAAACGAAGGGAGGTCTATTATTATTATTATTATTATTATTATTATTATTATTATTCCACAAGCCTTCGGCAAAGGGTGGTTAAAGGGAGCCCTCACCAAAGGTAAGGGAGTTGGGTCCCTTCTGGTCTCTCCTGAAATTCAGGCACTATTTCTGCTTAGAGTTTTGGCAGTCTGCATCCATAGGCAGGTGTGTGCTCCCACTTAAAGACAGCCTCAAATCCATCTGCAGATGCATCCTGCTAACATGATTTGCCATGTCACCAAGCCAGCTGTCAACAATCTAGTTATTTGTCAGTTCTGCCCTGCAGCTTGTCCTGTTCCGTTCACTTTACTTTTTTAAAAAATGTTTTAGCTCCCATACTTTCCTTCTTGCTCCTCATATCCTTTCTTTGGCCAGATTCATGTTCTTCCTCTGTTGCAAGCAGGATTCGGAAGTGGGATTTGGGTGTGCAAACTGCGTCAAGGGTTAGCACAGCACTACGGAGTGTAGCTTTAACTAATTTATTTGAAGGTGTTTCCCACATAAGAGAACATCATAATCCCATAAGGGAAATATCCTATAATGTCTAGAATGAGAGAGGCCTCCAAATATTTTTTTGAGGGGGGGATGTTCCTCTGCAGAAAAGAATGTTTCAATAACTACATAAGAAAACTGGAGATATTTTGCATTGGTTCCTAAGAGCCTGATACAGGGAGTCTCTCTACGGGAGCCCATCCAATATTACTTATGCAGAGATAATAATAATAATAATAATAATAATTTATTATTTATACCCCGCCCATCTGGCTGGGCCTCCCCAGCCACTCTGGGCGGCTTCCATAAAAACCAAAAATACAATAAAATATCACACGTTAAAAACTTCCCTGAACAGGGCTGCCTTAAGATGTCTCCTGAATGTCAGGTAGTTGTTTATCGCCTTGACATCTGCTGGAAGGGTGTTCCACAGGGCGGGCGCCACTACCGAGAAGGCCCTCTGCCTGGTTCCCTGTAGCTTTGCTTCTCGCAGTGAGGGAACCGCCAGAAGGCCCTCGGCGCTGGACCTCAGCGTCCGGGCAGACTGATGGGGGTGGAGACGCTCCTTCAGGTATACTGGACCGAGGCCGTTTAGGGCTTTAAAGGTCAGCACCAACACTTTGAATTGTGCTCGGAAACGTACTGGGAGCCAATGCAGGTCTTTCAAGACCGGTGTTATATGGTCTCGGCGGCCGCTCCCAGTCACCAGTCTAGCTGCCGCATTCTGGATTAGTTGTAGTTTCCGAGTCACCTTCAAAGGTAGCCCCACGTAGAGTGCATTGCAGTAGTCCAAGCGGGAGATAACCAGAGCATGCACCACTCTGGCGAGACAGTCCGCAGGCAGATAGGGTCTCAGCCTACGTACCAGATGGAGCTGGTAAACAGCTGCCCTGGACACAGATTTGACCTGTGCCTCCATGGACAGCTGTGAGTCCAAAATGACTCCCAGGCTGCGCACCTGGTCCTTCAGGGGCACAGTTACCCCATTCAGGACCAGGGAATCCTCCACACCTGCCCGCCTCCTGTCCCCCAAAAACAGTACTTCTGTCTTGTCAGGATTCAACCTCAATCTGTTAGCCGCCATCCATCCTCCAACCGCCTCCAGACACTCACACAGGACCTTCACCGCCTTCACTGGTTCTGATTTAAAAGAGAGGTAGAGCTGGGTATCATCCGCATACTGATGAACACCCAGCCCAAACCTCCTGATGATCTCTCCCAGCGGCCGCATGTAGATGTTGAAAAGCATGGGGGAGAGGACAGAACCCTGAGGCACCCCACAAGTGAGAGCCCAGGGGTCTGAACACTCATCCCCCACCACCACTTTCTGAACACGGCCTAGGAGGAAGGAGCGGAACCACTGTATAACAGTGCCCCCAGCTCCCAGCCCCCCAAGACGGTCCAGAAGGATGCTATGGTCGATGGTATCGAACGCCGCTGAGAGATCCAGCAGAACTAGGAAACAGCTCTCACCTTTGTCCCTAGCCCGCCGGAGATCATCAACCAGTGCGACCAAGGCAGTTTCAGTCCCATGATGAGGCCTGAATCCCGACTGGAAGGGATCCAAATGGTCCGCTTCTTCCAGGCGTGCCTGGAGTTGTTCGGCAACCGCTCGCTCAATCACCTTGCCCAAGAATGGAAGATTTGAGACTGGGCGATAATTGGCCATCGTGGCCGCATCTAAAGATGGTTTTTTAAGAAGCGGTTTAATAACCGCCTCTTTCAGCGGGTCTGGGAAGGTTCCCTCACGGAGGGAAGCATTCACCACCCCACGAAGCCCATCGCCCAGTCCTTCCCGGCTAGCTTTTATAAGCCAGGATGGGCAAGGATCCAGGAGACAGGTGGTTGGTTTCACTCGTCCAAGCAGCCTGTCCACATCCTCGGAGGTAACAGATTGGAATTGATCCCACTCAACTTGACTAGACAGAACTCTTGCACTCTCCCGCCCCGGCCCTGCTCCCACGGTGGAGTCTACTTCTTCCCGAATCTGAGCGATTTTATCTGCAAAGAACTTTGCGAAATCATTGCAGGAGAACATGTGGCCCGTACTGGGCCCCGATGTTGCAGGTGGTTCCGCTAAATTGTGAACCACCTGAAAAAGTCTCCTGCTGCTGTTTTCTGCAGATGCAATAGAGGCGGTGAAGAAATTCTTCTTCGCCGTCGCTATCGCCACTTGGTAGGCTCGACGTTGAGCTCTAACCTGTGTCCGGTCAGATTCGGAATGAGTTATCCGCCACCGGCGCTCTAGCCGTCTCAACGATTGTTTCATTGCCCTCAGATCCGTGGAAAACCACGGGGCTGTCCGGGCTCCATGCAATCGGAGAGGGCGCTTCGGAGCCAAACAGTCAATAGCCCTGGTTAACTCCACATTCCAGCGGGCCACCAGGGAATCAGCTGAAAGGCCATCAACATGGGATAAAGCATCCCCTACCACTCTCTGGAAACCATTTGGATCCATTAAGTGGCGGGGGCGGAGATGAGAATAACTACAATGTGTGTCCTCTATGCAACGTTCTGTTATTGGGGAGCCATTTGAATAACACATTCTGCAGTGTTTCTCATGCCATAAGGTAGGGTGAGGAATCTATGGATCTCCAGTTGTTGTTGGACTACAACTCAGCATCACTGTTCATCAACCATGCTGGCTGAGGCTAATGGGAGTTGAAAGTTCAATCAGGAGGACCACTGGTTCCCTAGCACTGCCTTGTGGCATGAGACCCACTACAGTCAATGCCATTCCAGTGGCCCTCCAGTATCAGTGGAAGTTGCAGGCCAACAGAAAGGCAACAGGAGAAACTTCTGATGGTTTGGAGATGCAGGGATGGGCTGGTACTCCTGTTTGCTTTCTACCCAGCACACAGCAGTTAAAGATGCAGGAGTCCTGGCACAAAAATAGTAAGAACATTGTTGTTGTTTAGTCGTTTAGTCGTGTCCGACTCTTTGTGACCCCATGGACCCGAGCACGCCAGGCACTCCTGTCTTCCACTGCCTCCCGCAGTTTGGTCAAACTCATGCTGGTAGCTTCAAGAACATTATCCAACCATCTCTTCCTCTGTCGTCCCCTTCTCCTTGTGCTCTCAATCTTTCCCAACATCAGGGTCTTTTCCAGGGAGTCTTCTCTTCTCATGAGGTGGCCTAAGTATTGGCGCCTCAGATTCACGATCTGTCCTTCCAGTGAGCACTCAGGGCAGATTTCCTTCAGAATGGATCGGTTTGATCTTCTTGCAGTCCATGGGACTCTCAAGAGTATCCTCCAGCACTATAATTCAAAAGCATCAATTCTTCGGTGATACAAATATCAAAAGAGTTTGCTAGATAAGGACAAAGACCTGTCTAGTTCATCTCTCTATTCTCTCAGCGGCCAACCATATGTCACAGGGAGACTTGTGAGCAGCACCTGAGCACAACATCACTTTCCCCACCTGAAATTCCCAGCAACTGGCATTCACAAGCATCCTGTCTTCCACAGGGGAGTTAGAACAGAGCCATTGTGGTGAGAAATTGATAGCCTCATCCTTCATGAATTTATCTAAGCATCTTTTAAAGCCATCCAGGTTGGTGACCATCACTACCACTTGTGGGAAAGAAATCTTAACTGAACTGTGTGGTGGGTGAAAAAGTACTTTCTTTCGTCTGTCCCGAATCTTCCAACATCATTGGATGCCCCCAAATTCTAGGGTTATGAGAGAGAAAGGAAAGCTTTTATCTCCCCACTTTCCCCATAATTTTATACACTGTGTGGGATTTCCTTCCCCACCCCACCAGCCAAATCTCCATCAGCCATAACAGCTCATATAAAGGCAGTAACATCCCTCTTGCTTTCCAACTCTATCCAGAAAAAACCCTGTGCTGTGTTGGGGAATAAAGGGCTCTAGAACACTGATGTCTAAAAGACGCTAATAGAGTAGCAAGTTAAAGTAAGAAGTGGGGAATCTGCCGCCGCAGTGGGGTGAGTTGCTGGATAGTATTTGGGATGTTACTTTGGCAGCTGATTCTACTGAGATATAAATGTGCACATCATTACATTATTACATTATTTTTAAACTTCTTATTCTTCTTCATCCACCCTTCACCCTAAGGTCCTAGGGCAGGTTACAACAATTTCAAATACAGTGCAATATTAAAAACTGTTTGAAACAACTTGCGATCCCAAAAGGAGGGTGGGTCAGTTGAAAGAGGCCAGTTAGATATGTATTTGGGATTACCGAAATAAAGGATAAATATGACAGGTTCCCATGGGGAACAGTGATGATGAACAGATTTTTGCAAATCACTTCTGCACTGAATCTTATTGCTTCTTCAAAGTAAATTGAGTAGCAAATGACTTACGCATTTCTCTAGAGGGCAAGTGCATTCATTAAATGTTGAACGCTTTAATATTCATAAACTGTGCTTCGATAAATGAAACCAGTTGCAACTGCAAATAATGAGTATAAACATCTTTCTTATTTTGCCAGATACAAAAATCTTTTGCTTTGCAGAAAAATCCTAAGAAAAAGGGGAACAAACATTTAGCTTAACACTTTGAATAACTTATTACACATGCCTTTCCCACCAAAACGTTAGTACTTAATTTATTTTAGCTGTGTCCTCCTGTTTCTTTTGGTGTTTCATGCCAAGCTTCTGTCCTGGGGTAAAAGAATTCCAGTACAGTTTTTTAAAAAAGGTTTTAATTAAAAATATTAGGCAGAAAAGTATTAGTGTACCCTTGACTTATTAATAACAGATTGTTGGCCTTTGAAAAGGCAGAATTATATATTCCGAACACACACATGTTATTTTACTGAAATAATTCTCAGAGTAGCACATTGCATTTGATAAGTGTGATTATGTTGGCAGATGTTTTCTTTTTTCTTTATTAATCCACTGCTGCTTTGTAAAGTGTTGGGGGGGGGACATCATCCAGTCTAAACTGGCTGCAGTCCTTGACTGAAACGCATAGTTACCTAAGGCCATAGTTACTGTTGAATTCAATAGGATGTAATTCTGAGTAGACATGGTTAGGATTGTGCTGTAAATCGCATGGAACATTGAGTTTACTTTTGAGTAGACACGGTTAGGACTGCACTTTCAACTGGGTGCAAACTTACTTCTGAGTAATCTTGCATGGAATTGGACTGCACATCTATAAACAACTTAAATGGAAATTTGTTCATTCCAAACTGTTTTAGGGTCTGATCTCAAACTCCGCTTTCCATTTGAATTGGAGAGGACTTATGATAAGATGTCACAGCTCAGAACCAGACCCCAAGACGTTTCAGGTTTATAGTAGGGGACACCATGGAGATTTAAGTGAGAGAGGTTGTGGTATGGTGAGGAGATCCACACCATGGTTCAGAGGCCTACCATTGGATTGTTGAATTTATTGAATTTGAATTTATATTCCGCCCTATACCCAGAGGTCTCAGGGCGGTTCACAGAAAAGATCAACATAAAAACCACAATATATATATAATCAAAATAACAACAACCCAATAACACCCCCCCCCAAGAACCACATTTTAAAAGGGCATAGGATGTCAATCAGATCAACCACTTTTGCTTGGTACCTAATGAAGGTGCCAGGCAAACTTCCCTGGGAAGGGCATGCCACAGACAGGGAGCCACTGCAGAAAAGGCCCGTTCTCGTGTTGCCACCCTCTGGACCTCTCGAGGAGGAGGCACATGAAGAAGGGCCTCAGAAGATAATCTCAGGGTCTGGGTAGGTTCATATGGGAAGAGGCAGTCCTTGAGGTATTGCGGTCCTGAGCCATTTAAGGCTTTATAGGTCAAAACCAGCTCTTGGAATTTGGGCCCATAAACTCATTGCTACGTGGCAAGTGTATTTTAAGAACATTTTTTTAGGGATACACGTTGTAATAGGTGGATTGTAGCCAGTCCTGAGGAAAAATCCATATGGCCTGAAACACAAAGGGAAGTAGTGAAGAAAGCAACAGAGAGACCTGATGAGGACATACGGATGAGCAAACCATAAAAATCTGGCCTGAAATAAAAGTACTAAGATGTGAAATGTGATGCCCAAAAGTAAAATAGAATAATAATAAATACGAGAAAAGATTAAAGACTGCAAAAAGCACTTTTGCTGTAGAAACAGAAATGAAAGAAGCCTTAGCAATATTTAAAAGGAAAACATAACAAGATCTGGCAACGGAATCTGTTTCATGGGGAAGCTATAAGATAAGAAAGATAGTACAATGTACAAGATCAAAGGAGTGCTACAGAAAATCAGCAACGGAAAGATTAAAAGCCTGTGTGCGTATTATATGGGCCACAGAGCAGCCACTGAAAGCGGGTGTCCTCATTCCTACTCTTCCGTGCAGCAACATCCATCACAAGGGTGGGGAAGCTGTAGCCCACCAGATGTTGATGGTCTCCAGCTCCCATCAGTCCCACCCAGAATGACCCATGGTCAGGGAAGACAGGAGATGCAGTCCAAAACATCTGGAGGGTCACAGGTTCTCCATCCTTGATCAAGAAGTGCCAATCACGTGATGCCGAAATGCCACATTGTGAGTTTCCTCACCCATATCAGCAAGAATCAAAGAAGTGTGGTCAGGGGAGTCAGGTGAGTAAGAAACACAGGAAAAAGTTGCCATATGATGCTGATGCATCACATCATAACCACTTACAGATGTAAAGAGGAGTAGGAGATCTTTCTCGGGTTACTACTTGTCCCCCACAACAGGCAATCTAGTTCTAAATAAGGATGCTTCCAGATTGTTCCTTTCCCCCTAAAACAGGCACAAGCAAACTCGCCCCCCAGATGTTTTGGGACTACAACTCCCATCATCCCTAGCTAACAGGACCAGTGGTCAGGGATGATGGGAATTGTAGTCTCAAAACATCTGGAGGGCCGAGTTTGCCTATGCCTGCCCCATGCCTTCACTTCATTGGCCCCAAAGCAATGCCAGCAGGAAATTCTCTTTTGGGAACTGTAGTTTGCCAAGGCTTTTAGCTTGTTTCCAATGGCCTAAAAGACCATGTGGACTACAGTTCCTCACAGATCTCTGCAATGGGAATGCCTTGTAGGAAAGGCTTTTAGGCCTACACCCAATGAAAGCCTGAGAATTAGTACTTACCCAGCCCCCTTTCCTTGTTTCTTCCACTGGCAGGTAATCTTTTGGGATAATAGAAAGGGGTGGAATGGGCCCAGTTTATTTATGAGCCTAGCTAAAATTCAAAGGGATTTTAGCTCAGATTGTTAAAAGCTCATTATTTCCAACCCGGGAACTGATTTCTGATTCCCTGCCCCCCACCTCAATTCCAAAACTTGGCAACAACATGAGAAAAAATATCCAGATGGAAGTGATTTTGTTGGGTGGGGGGAACCATGAATCAAAAGTGTGAGAAGTTAGGGTAAAAAGGAAGAAGAGGGATAGTAGAATAGGAAAAACGGAAAGTAGAAAAAAGGTGGTGGTGGTGTGGGGGAGGCAGAAGAAAAACAATTGTGTTTAGAAAAAAAAAGCAAGAAGAAAAACTAGAAAGGATACATTTATAATGCTGGGGTGGGGGGAATTACAAGATACGGAATACATATGAGCAAGCCTTCGCTTCCTTAAAGCCTGTATTTTTTTCCACATTTAGTGCAAACCTTAATACAACAGCAACAACAATAACCCCACCCACCTTTCTGGATTGCCCCAGCCACTCTGGGCAGCTTCCAGCACATATAAAAACATAATACAACATCAAACATTGGTACGGTAATTCTCATTAAGTTCGTACATTCTAAAGCAAATTGCTCAAACCAGTATTAGGTTTTTCCTAAATGTACTGTACTGTCTTACATTGACTTTTCCATCTCATTCGTCTACTTTCATCAAAGTGTATTAAGACAAGTAAAATAATGAGATGAGATGAAATTGTTTCACGGGTTATTATAATAAAAAGTGTGTTGCTGAACTATTGTGCAATTTTTATCATTTTCTTCCCTTATTTTTCATTTTTATCGGGGTAGTTTATGTAAACCTGACACATTTGTGTATGTGAATCATTTGTCTGTTGTGAACACATTTTTTTCAGTCATAGATAAGATTAATGGAAATGTTCTTTGCTGTGAAAGGTTTGTTAAATTAAAAAATAATACCACATTAATTATACACCTAACTCACATTTTCTCTTGAGATTTCTGGAAGCGAGGAAATATAGAAAGAATATGAATAAATAGTCTATCTATCAAACCAATGCTTATTCTATTGGTATGAACAATAACATGTGTTATCCAATAAAATCATGTAGATTTTTTGCTGGGGCTTAGAAATCAAATCCTTTAAAATAATAATGTTTATTAATATCGTCTACATTTTGTGTAAACAACACATGATAATTAGATACCAAATGTTCACTAAGATTGCCATCTATGAGCCATTCATATGAAAGAAATATTTCTCTGGGACACTTCAGAATCCAACAGCTCATAGTTAGTTGATTTCACATTTATAATGATCCATTCTGCCCTCACAGACCAGGCATTCTTGCACAGATTAAATACACCACAAATATTTTTATTCATTTATTCAATAAACTTACTGGCCCTTCAACAACAACAAAATCCCCCTTTAAAGAAAAATGATTATAAAGGCTAGTATGAAATGTTGGCTTCACATTAGCAGAAAACGCTTACACTCTCACAAGGCAGGGAATCCATTTTCCACCAATCCATCCAATCTTTTCAGGGAGTGCAGGCAAGTAGGGGGCGGGGAGGTGGGAACGGGACGGGACAGAATTGCTCTAATGGTTGCTGGGAGCTGCCATTTTCATTTCTTCCCATGCTCTTGGGGAATCTGATGCCCTCTGAGGCAATATGATTAATTAGAATGGAGGTTTGCAGTCTAAGACCAAGCTACCAACCATGGGGAACCCAGAGCAGGTATAAGCAATGGTGAGAACTAGATCAGTGAAGCCCTGGCAGCTGTCCTAAGATGCTGGGCTTGTGCAAGCATCTCTTCTCTGCCTCACCTAAACCTTCACAGCTGTTTCTCCTATAATCATAACCTCTGGAAAATCAAAAGATATTGCCTACAATACATGAATTAAAACAAACTTTCTCACCAGAGTCTGCAATATAAATATTGAGACGATGAATTTCTCCTCTGCCTCATGGGGTTTATTGAACGAAATTTGCTAAAATATATTCAAATATATCACAGGGGATGTGTGGGTTGCTGGAATGGGTCAGATACCTGTTGATAGACTTGCATTAGGAGGTGAAGAACTTTGATGTGTTCAGCTTTGAGTAACATGATTATAAGGTTTCAAGTTTATGTACATTCTGCAAGTTGAATATGTTCCTAGAGCAAAGCACCAGCAATAATAGTAAAAAATATTAGAATTTCACACAGAAATCAAGGAGAGACACTTTGTGAAGAGCACTCAAACAGGGCGGAAAGGGTGAAATGGCTGCTGCGTGATACTGGTAACTTCATAACTTATAAAGTAACACTATATGCATTGGCAGCCAAGAAGATCAGGAGAAAAGAACTAGATAAAACAGCGGTCAATTGCAAAGGTGATTCGGACATTTAAGCTGCCACATTCTATCTGAAAACCCCCTGCTACTCTATCGTGTGCAACAAATAATTTCTAGGAGACATGACCGTGATTTATTGTATTGGCAGTGCCTGATGTTGTTATGGTTTTTATGGTTATTGTTGGTTTTCTTTTTGTTTCCTTTGTGAATGATGCCATGGCCTTTGGCTAGTGCAATAAAGTTTATGACTGATGATGACTTTGCGAAGAGAGAGGCTTCTATAATTGCTTGTGGCTACATCTAAAAGAGCTGAAGCACTCCTTTATGAGCAGATATCTCTAGCAGAGTGTTGGTGATGGTGGTGAAACTGCTAATTATGTAGCATTAATATTATTAGCCAGCATTGGCTGTTAATGCATGTTATATAATACATAAGAGAATGTACCGGTAAGTATTGTAATATTGTGAGAATTGGTGATGAAGCCCCTGACAATGGCTGGCCTTTGCTTTAGCTGCCTGAGAAAGTCAGAGAAGCGATGTGGGGAACGGACTCCATTTAGGCTGTGCTGCAGGGAGCACTGAAGTTGCAAAGTGGTATATGGTGGTAATGTGCAGCATTCGTGCTAAACATTTTAAGATGGTGACTGTTTTGAAATGACTGTAATTGTGATATTAGGGGAGGAAATAATACTTCCATCTGGTTATGAGTAACAACTGCACAAACTCTCTCCTTACTTTCTCTTCCCTTCCTTTTCTTACATACCTGTATATTGTTGCCTGGGAATCTGGAAACAATATTTTTTACAATAACAAAAACTGTTCTTAATAAAGAGAAGCCTTCTTCTTCTTTTTAAAGGAGAAGAAATGTACTAAGCCTAGAACCGCATATGGAAGCTTTTCTCAAAACAAATACACAAGAAATTAGGCATCACATTTTCTTATGTCCTAATTTAAGACCACAGCTATAAATAAATGCCATCCGGAAAGGTAAAGAGCTTTCATTGCCCTTGCACACCATCACAAACAACCAGTCTCTGGCAAACCCCACACATACCTGAGAGGTGGGATATAATGTGCTTCTGTAACCACCTCCAACTGTGCCTGTTCCTTGGCAGAATCTGTCATGCAACTGGCCAGAGATGACAGACTTTAAAAAAATGCTGTTCTATAGCAGATATAGCCTCATGCTGCAGTGGGATGGAAACATTTCTGGATTCTGGATTTTCTGCCTCTTAGTTCTTCCATATGTGTGACATTACAAAAATTAGAAGGGCTGAAAGAGTTCACTTAATTTACCAGGTATTGCTTTCTCTAACTCTAGCAGACCCTTTGAGTTTCAGAGAAGTCTCTTGTGTCACACAGAGAAATTTTGAAATTATGCTGATAGTGTGCAGAAGTTATAGGACAGAAGATTTCTTTACCTCTCCGTTGTTTAGTCATTCACAACCTCTTTCCACTATTTTAAATCAAACTGCTCTTTAAAAATGTCTGTGCCTTGTATTGTTAGTAGAAGAGAAGAGGGCAAGAAGGTTAGAGAAAATAAGTTCTGG
Source organism: Podarcis vaucheri (assembly GCF_965113315.1). Classification (NCBI taxonomy): domain Eukaryota; kingdom Metazoa; phylum Chordata; class Lepidosauria; order Squamata; family Lacertidae; genus Podarcis; species Podarcis vaucheri. The sequence continues at coordinate 87,242,114 of NC_138760.1, read as the reverse complement.
ACATCACCATTTAAGAAGGACAGTGACAAGCTGGAATGTGTGCAGAACAGGGTGACCAAGGTGATAAAAGGTCAAGCCTTATGAGGAGCGGTTCAGGGAGTTGGGTATGTTTAGCTGGCAGAAGATTGAGAGGTGGATAGCCATCTTCAAATATCTAAACATGGAAGATGGAGGAAGCTTGTTTTCCGCTGCTCCAGTGCATTCAAATACAAGAAAGGAGATTCTGTCTAAGCATTAGGAAGACCTTCCGGATGGTAAAAGCTGTCCGACAGTGGAATGGACTATTTTGGAAGGTGGTGGAATCGTCCTCATTGGAGATTTTTTTTAAAGGGTTTGATCAATTTATAATTTAATAAAACAACCTCCAATCCAGCTTCACTCCCCACCAAAAATATAATATAAGAGTAGTTGTCTATACACTAGAAGTCAATTGCGGGGGGGGGGGGGTGCGTCAAAGCACAGTATTTCTGGAGAAACTACAGAATCAATGTGGATTGTGGCTAATGTTGTATATTCACAGCTTCCCAAACCAGTAGTGGGAATGCATGGGATGCGGAGTAAAGATGCAGTTGGAGCATGCCTTCGCTGCTCAGCTACAAAAGTTCTTGTCTTTCACGTAGTGGTTTCCTCACACTCTTTGATATACACTCATTACATTTTGGCCTGAGAGGAATGTTTGTGCCATAATTAAATTGTAATCTCTGTAGCCTAGAGAGTATTAATGTGATAATAATTTATAGGTTTTAAATGGTAATTAAATTTTTCACTCTTTCAATCTAAAGGCAGGATTTATTGCCTGGCAAATGTTTCTTGTTGGACTCCCCACATATAGTTCATTGCACCTTTTTTTTTGTTTTGTTTTGAGAAGAAATCTATAAGCAAGTTTCTAATACGGATCATTTTTCTGAACAATCTTTTTGGCAACTGAAGCACATTGGAAATTCCCATGAAATTGGACTGGGTGGCTGTGCATGTTTATTTAACAACTTTTGCCTAGAAAGCTTAAGAGGTTTCCTATTCCTGCTAGTCTAGTTAGCTGTGGCTGTAATGCAGAGGAGCTTGTGCTTAAAGGACTAGTGAGATCCTAAATGAGATTGATTCAAGACCCATCCTATTATTTATTTCACAGAAATATTCATATACTGCTGTATCATTTTTTTAAAAATCCAACCAGTTTACAAGAATGCATATATACAATAAAAGAAATATAAATTTAAAATAGGAGATGATCAACTAACTATCATGGAAAGTTGTTCTCTCCATTGCTTGCATAAGCTTGGTAGCATAGAAGTATTCAGCTGGTGTTTTAAGGTTAAAACAGAAGGCACCTCCTGCTAAATCTCTACTGGCAGAGCATTTCACAGGACTGGGCCGCAGTGGTGTAGCGTGGGTTGTCAGCACCCGGGGCAAGGCAAGTAATTTGCGCCCCCTAACCCGTGGATTTTAGCACTGATTTTCGCACTGCGAGTGCGAGCGCCCCCCCCAGATGTTGCGCCCGGTGCGGCCGGCCCCCCTGCACCCCCCACGCTACGCCACTGCTGGGCCGAGGACATGAAAGGCTCAGTTTCATCTTGCTGTCAGATGAGCTTCACAGACCGATATGACTGCATTTGACTCCAGTTATAATTAAAGCCACTTCAGTGTCATGTGTTAGCTCCAGATTATGTCAAACCCCTACTCGGATGCCACCCCCAAAATGTATCCACAGAGTGCAGGATGCTAATAATACTCATTTGATTTTCAGTGGTGGAGAGTCCTCAAGTGACAAGTCACAATTCTACAGGGAGTTACGGGGAAATGGCCAGGGAGAGATGAGGTAATCATGAATGGTGAACAGGATTCAATAGAAACAGAGGTGGTGGGACAGCGCAGGGGGAGCGAATTAAGAAAAACAAAAGCTGTAAATAGATCTATCGAGTGTTGGCATGGAAAATTATTTTTGCTCAGGCAGGAGGAAGGTTTGGAAGGCACGATGGGGAGTTGCAGTGATGCATCATCATAAACTTTATTGCACTAGCCAAAGGCCATGGTATCATTCACAAAGGAAACAAAAACAACAATAACCATAAAAACCATAAAAACATGAGGCACTGCAAATACAATGAACCACCGGCACGTCTCCTAGAAATTATTTGTTGCACACGACAGAGTAGCAGGGGGTTATGAGATAGAATGTGCCAGCTTAAATGTCTGAATCACCTAGTGGTGCATACAGTGGCTTAAGAGGACTAAACCTGGACCCTGAAAAGGCTTGGATGGGGGCTGGGGAAAGGATTTGTAGCTTTCCAAATGTTGCTGCACTACAGCTTCCATCCTGTCTGATCATTGGCAGTGCTGGTTGGGGTTTAGACTGGAGATGGGAGTTTAACAGTACCTGGAGGGCCACACTTTTCCACTCCTGGCTTAGATGGAAAAGTTGTTCCAGCTGTAGTTCCCCCCCTCCAAATTACATTTAATGGGAAAACAGTATTAACTACAAGTACATTGGCAGCTCTTTGCCAGGGATCATTTTTTATCCTTTGTTTCTACACAGTTCACATACCTGGAACTGCCAGTGTTTGCTCATTGTTAGTTGCATGCCAGATAGATGTTTGTATATCTGAAAAGGGTGGTGTAATTCACCCGGTACTCATTTTAAGATGTCACAGAAGCCATGTTAAAGTCATGGGGAGAGGCTCAAAATGATCTCACGGAAGAAAACAAAGACTAGGGATGAGCTTTGAACTTGAAATTTTCCCATCCTTCAGATTGGGTTGGTTGCCAGAGAAACGACAGGTGGACAACACATGTACAGGTTCGAATGTAGTCCTGAGTGGCATGATGACAGTTGTGTGTTTAATGTATATAATCCAGGGTGCGCTTGTGCAACTGTTATAAATCCAGATGCTCCTGTTCTTTGCCATATAGAGGTACAGAGAAATTTTGCAGGAATATGTTTTCTTTATGTGTTTTCAAAGACTAATTATATACCACACTGCCTTCCTCCAATGATTAGTTACAGGTCTGGAGGTGGCTTGATAAGAATTATTAAATATCATTCATTGAGCTGTGACTAAATGATTTCTCAAATGGGTTATGAATTGACTAGGAAGCTGTTAAAAACTGATGGAATCTCCTACCCCGAAGAGATAGGATGCATTTCAGGCTAAGTCTGTAAGGTGACAATTATCTTACTCGTTCCATTACAGATCCTAGGGTTGCTGCATTTAAATAAAAGCTTTATGGGACAACGGTGCCGTAGAACCAGAATTTGTTAACAAATCTTATTGTGCCTCCCAGGCTTTAAATAAATTTCCATTGTATTCATATGGGATTAGTGCTCCACTTATCAGTTTGCGGTGAATTCTTGTTATCTATACTACTCACTTTATTAACTTCATTTACCTTGCTGTATACTTCAAACGCCTGTCTTTTCAGTTGTGTTAATTCACGTGGTGAAGAAGGCAGCTGCATGCTAAGTCTCATTGTACACTAAAGAAGCTGGTGCTTGTCAATTCAAAACTCAGGTGGGCCAATTCTGTGATTTACCTAAGATGGCTCTTGCTACACCAGGCCATACATCTGGATTTTCCCAGATATTACAAGGATTTCAAAGGTGGTGCTTTGTCCTGGATCTCAGGCAAGTCAATCGAAAAAACACAATTTTTTTTGGCGTTTGTAAACAAAAAAGCTCAACAACGTTTGGGTGTCCTGGTTTTTAGTTGGCATCCTATCTTCTTCCAGCAGCAGCAGCAGCTGACTGACCGAACCCAAAGGGTGCTCATCAATGGTTCCTCTTCATCCTGGAGAAGAGTGACTAGTGGGGTGCCACAGGGTTCTGTCTTGGGCCCAGTCGTATTCAACATCTTTATCAACGACTTGGATGATGGACTCAAGGGCATCCTGATCAAATTTGCAGATGACACCAAACTGGGAGGGGTGGCTAACACCCCAGAGGACAGGATCACACTTCAAAACGACCTTGACAGATTAGAGAACTGGGCCAAAACAAACAACATGAACTTTAACAGGGAGAAATGTAAAGTATTGTACTTGGGCAAAAAAAAATGAGAGGGACAAATACAAGGTGGGTGACACCTGGCTTGAGAGCAGTACATGTGAAAAGGATCTAGGAGTCTTGGTTGACCACAAACTTGACATGAGCCAACAGTGTGACGCGGCAGCTAAAAAAGCCAATGCAATTCTGGGCTGCATCAATAGGAGTATAGCATCTAGATCAAGGGAAGTAATAGTGCCACTGTATTCTGCTCTGGTCAGACCTCACCTGGAGTACTGTGTCCAGTTCTGGGCATCACAGTTCAAGAGGGACACTGACAAACTGGAACGTGTCCAGAGGAGGGCAACCAAAATGGTCAAAGGCCTGGAAACGATGCCTTATGAGGAACGGCTAAGGGAGCTGGGCATGTTTAGCCTGGAGAAGAGGAGGTTAAGGGGTGATATGATAGCCATGTTCAAATATATAAAAGGATGTCATATAGAGGAGGGAGAAAGGTTGTTTTCTGCTGCTCCAGAGAAGCGGACACAGAGCAATGGATCCAAACTACAAGAAAGAAGATTCCACCTAAACAGGAAGAACTTCCTGACAGTAAGAGCTGTTCGACAGTGGAATTTGCTGCCAAGGAGTGTGGTGGAGTCTCCTGCTTTGGAGGTCTTTAAGCAGAGGCTTGACAACCATATGTCAGGAGTGCTCTGATGGTGTTTCCTGCTTGGCAGGGGGTTGGACTCGATGACCCTTGTGGTCTATTCCAACTCTATGATTCTATGATTCTATGAACCCTAGCATTCCCTTAGTTGGAAGCCATCCACAATAAAGTTATTTCATTACATTTTATTTATTTATTTATTTATTCATTTATTTCCTATTTTTGTTCTTTAAATTTCCCCAAAGACCCTCCTACAATTTAGCATATTAAAAACAACAACAACACACGCTTCTTTCATTATTTAAAAGTATCGATGCTCAATTGAGCCACCAGGATTTCAGAAAAATGATGCATTAGCAACCCAGAACTGCGGCATGGACAAGTAATAGCACTGCCCATATTTTCATGTTGTCCAGTTTATGGGCTTAAGAAAACAACACAAGCCTAGATGAAAGTTTACTTAGAGTGTTACCACATAGCAAATGTCAAGAGGCGAACATGAGGTGGAGATATGTTAGCTTTGCTAAGACAGTAGACAAATTTACATACTTTAGGTATAGCTTACAATGTGATACCTAGTGGTCAAAATGGGATCACTAGCTAATGGAGCGTTAAGAGAAAACTTGAGGAAAATATTTTCCACATCCTGAATCGCTTAACTTCTTTATACTCCGTGACAATATGACAACGTCTATCAACTCAAATAAGCAACCTCTGGCATCACACACACTTATTCAGAACATGTGGTGGTGAGTCAAAACCAAGTAACAAAGGCGTTTATTTTCCTACAAGGTCTGAGGGATTCATAAAATGTTACTCACATATTTGTGGCATCCCTACATGTTATTCTCACAAGCTGAAGAGAGTGCCACATCTTCCATAACAGTGCTATTGAGCTGGACATCAAGATTCCTGAATTTCACCTCTTCACTTCAAGTACATAATGTGAACCCTTGAAGATTGTGATAATTCTGCTTATTCATTACTGGACAGATAATATATACAGAGTTCAATGTGACAGATGTCAGCCCTGGTGGATTGATGTAGTAGAAGGTTGCTGATTTTTAAGAAATTTGATATGATCACCTATCTGAATTGAGGTGTGGCCTCATTTCACTCAACTGTTCATGAATATCATAGTAACCCTGAACTCATGACAATACAGTGGTACCTCGTGTTAAGAATTTAATTCGTTCCGGAGGTCCGTTCTTAACCTGAAACTGATCTTAACCTGAGGTACCACTTTGGCTAATGGGGCCTCCCGCTGCTGCCGTGCCGCCACCACTCGATTTCTGTTCTCATCCTGAAGCAAAGTTCTTAACCTGAGGTACTATTTCTGGGTTAGTGGAGTCTGTAACCTGAAGCGCCTGTAACCCAAGGTACCACTGTAAATACAATTTAGGATTAGTTTTAAATCAAAGTCTCCTCTCTCTCTCTCTCTCACACACACACATGAATCATATTATCCTTCACCGTGTCCATAACTGAATCATGCAAAGTTTAAAAGTGGATTGCATGAAGTAAACATAAAACAGTTAAGGATGACAAGAAGAAAGGCTTTACCAGAAGCTTAAAGATTTGAAATTTCTTAACAAAGCTGCTTTCTGAAAACTTGTTTTCGCAATTGTACATGTACAAGAAAACTGTAGGTTGAGAGGAATGGAGATAAATGGGGAGGGGAGGCTGAAACGTGAGAGACTGGGTGGCGTGCTAAAAAGCATTTAGATAATTTTTGAATCCAAGCCTTTCTTCAGTATTTATGCACACCTGCTGCCGGTGCCCACTTTTTCTCTTATGAAACATTCCAGCGCTTATCATTTCATCTGACTTCTGTTCCATGTAAGGGCGAGACCCTGCAGCTGCTTCACACAACAAACTGAAACAAGTCAATTACCCAAGGTTCTGTAGTGACGGTATATCCAGGGCCTTTAATGCACCTGAGCTCAGCGTAGATTGGTTCAATTGTTTGTGTGATAGGTTGTCGTTGTTTTTTAAAGTTCTCTACACCGAGATTATTTCTAGGGAGGAATAATGCTGGATGTGAAACAGCCCTTTGAATGCTGTGCGTTGTGTGATAATATGCTACCCTTTTTCCTAGCATGCACCTTTGGGGGGAATATATATGTTTAAATTCCATGTTGAAATTGTATATGCAACCTCTTTGCCTTATTGTACTCAAGGTAATTTGCAAGCCATAGAAATGCCAGAGCAGGCAACAAAAATCATCTGGCGATCCTCCAACAATTCAAAACAGAACAGATTTCTGATTTCTACCAGACCTTCCTGACGCTCCTGCTTCTTCCCTTTGCTGGAAAGCTTCTCAAATAGTCATATGATTGGCCAGACATAGTGCTGGTCATGATGGACTTCCAAGCAGAGACTTGGCAGCCCAATTGCTCTCCATGCTGGCTCAGGCAGCCATCTTCCACACGCTGGCCACCTCACTCGAAATCCAGGATCCCATCTCGGAACCATGGTCTTGCTTTGATGGAAGAGGGGTGGAGGGTTTAAGCAGATTTAAGCATTGAGGGGGCAGGAGAGAGAGAGAAAGGGGGGGATGAAGTGAGCATGGGGAGCTCGAGGAGCTTCTGCACCCACAAGGGAGATGATTATTTAACCCCCTTTCATTTTTAACTACAAAGAATCCTGTGGCACCTGGAAGAGTAACAAATTTATCATGGCATAAGCTCTGGTGGATTACAAACTGCTTCATCAAATGCACAATGTGTTATCCTGAGTTGCAGGTATATTCACAGGTCACTGGAGAAGATTGTTAAAAAGTTAGGTTAGATGAAATGAAATGCAGAAAGGTACAGGCAGTGATAACTATGTACTTTAACAGCGGTAATTCACAAAACAGTCCAACTGATTGCTTCCTATGGTCCATTGGAACTTGTACAACTGCTCTAAAATTGGAACTTTTGGATTTTGGTGGGTTGCAATCCTAACTAGTTCTGTGCCATCTGATAGTCTGCTAATTGTTCATGAAAACACTTAGCTTTCGTTCTTTTGTTCATACACTTCTCCTCAGCCCAAGGATACAAACACTCTTGGGCACAAAATGTCATGGAGGGTGGGAATGGCAGATAGAAAGCAAAACAAGGACAATTTCCTCTTTGCCCTCTCCCAAGGATCCTTTCAACATTTCCCCTCCTTCCTACACTCTCCATGACTTATTGTGTGCCCCTTGTGCAAAAGTATTTCAGACCCTGTTGCCATTATTGACTGCATCACTGTAGATGAGAAAATAGGGGTGTGGGAGATCTTCCTTCTTCCTTCAATTACTGGAATGCAATCCAACCAAAAGATGTCTTCCAAATCCAGGGATATCCATCTCAGACCAGATGAGCAAAATCATGTATTTTAAACAAGTGCTTTTTCAGTTCTCTCTCTCTCTCTCTCTCTCTCTCTCTCTCTCTCTCTGTGTGTGTGTAAACTTACACCACAACATGATCTAACATGACTACTTTATATGTAGGGCTATGGCTATGGAATTACCTTACCGCCTAAGTAAAACTGAGGAGGAGCCCCAATCCTGTCACCCCCAGGACATAGTGCAAAACACATCTTTCTCAGCAAGTTCCCTCCGTTTTGAGTTATGCAATGGCCACATATGCTTGGAAGTCAACCAACTGGAGAAAAGGATCCCTCCATGGTAAATGGATTTAATCAGCAGGGAATGGATGATTATTTTCCGTAAGTACTTCCAACGTATGTAATGGTACTCAGGAAAAAAAAGACCTTCCACTACTTGGTTCATAGATAAGCGCTTCTAATAGGATGAAGGGGAGGCATAACTGTTTTCCTTCTCTCCCCTAGAGTTTTAGCTTATGGCAAATTGTCTCAGCAAGCTGATATATTCCCCATCTGCATTTCACCCAGACACGTTGCCCTTCATTAGTGTTTCATATAATTGCCCCTCTGGGTGTTTGGTAGGCGAAATGTTACTTATGCCTGTGCTTTTCAGAAGATCTGCCCACACTAAGCTGAGCCTGAGAGAAAGATGAGTAAATTAAGATGAACAGATACTACTACAAGGAACATAGTTTGCTTATCTATATTATTTTCTTATCCCATGGGTTTATCGCCTGCTCTTTAATATTTTTTTTTAAAGACCTGCCAACAAATTTGTTTTCTTTATTAAAAACTTTGGAAACCAACAAAGTATTGCCCTAGGGTTATCGCATGTGACTATTGACTTTGAAGATTACCAGCCTGGGGCTGCAAGGCCCACTGAACTCAGTGAAGCTTTCTTCTGAGTAAACATGCATAGGATAGTGCTGAAAGTAAAACTGTACCACTGTGGAACAAGAGATTTGCTCATATGTGGAAGTAATGCCACCCACGTGCATTGGAGAGCCTCCAGTCAGTATGACTGTTACACAAGCACATCCATTGTCGTGCCTGCAGAAGCCTTGGGGGGGGGGTGCTTTACTGGGATACTTTTCCACATCTCTAAAACTCTTCTTCTTCTTCTTCAAAATGTCATTATTCTTAAGAGGCACTATACTTAGGAATTTTGGCTATTTTCAATTTGGGGTGCTTCTAGTTGGGGGCTTAATATTATAAGTGGTTTGTTCAGAAATTGCAGCTTGGTAATTAGAAGCAGGGCTCCTTTCACATTGGATTTTGTTTTGGGAGGGATTCAATGGGGAAAAACAGGCTGATTTTTGGAGACCAAGGGAAGAGCCACACCATACATTTAAAGCACATCCAATGCACATGACTTCCCAGGGGTATTTTGGGGGAGGCGTGTGCCATAAATGTACGGTGTGGATCTGTGAGCACTGCAGAACAACAACAACAACAACAACAACAACAACAACAACAACCACACCTGCATGCATGATGAGCCCTTATCCTACAGAAAATACCTGCCTGGAAGCACTCTTTGTTTGCCTCATCAAAGTACCCTTCCTTGGATTCATTACGGCAGATGTTGTTGAACTGCACTTCCACCAGCCCCATCCAGCATGGAACAATAGTCAGGGATGATGGGAATTGTAGTTCAGCAAATCTGGAGAGCCATAGCATGAGCAGAGCAAATTTCATCTCTGAAACAACTAAATTACAGCCCAGGCAAGACAGATGGCTATCATGGCAGCACATCCCAGAATACATGGGACGTTTGGTATCTATCCTCCCTGGCTAACCAGGGCTAAGAGCCTCCAAGGGTACGGGGACAGCAAGATTGAAGAAGGTCTGTAAACTTAGTATTGCTGCCTGCAAAGGAGAGAAGCTTCTGATTATAAAACAGAATACATGTTTAATCTGATGACTGCCTCCGTGCCTTCTCAGTGGCAATGCCAGACCCAGGTGGACAATATGCTCCTTTACCCCAGCCAAAAATCATCAGTTTACACAGAAGTGCTTTCAGATAATCATGGGCTCCAATTTTGGCCAGGACCGTCCAGATTATTTAGTGTAATAGTTAATCCACTCCTGAAAGTGATGTGTTTTTTTTTTTTTTGTTGTTTAATCATTTAGTCGTGTCCGACTCTTCGTGACCCCATGGACCAGAGAACGCCAGGCACTTCTGTCTTCCACTGCCTCCCGCAGTTTGGTCAAACTCATGCTGGTAGCTTCGAGAACACTGTCCAACCATCTCGTCCTCTGTCGTCCCCTTCTCCTTGTGCCCTCCATTTTTCCCAGCATCAGGGTCTTTTCCAGGGAGTCTTCTCTTCTCATGAGGTGGCCAAAGTATTGGAGCCTCAGCTTCTGTCCTTCCAGTGAGCGCTCAGGGCTGATTTCCTTCAGAATGGAGAGGTTTGATCTTCTTGCAGTCCATGGGACTCTCAAGAGTCTCCTCCAGCACCATAATTCAAAAGCATCAATTCTTCGGCGATCAGCCTTCTTGATGGTCCAGCTCTCACTTCCATACATCACTACTGGGAAAACCATAGCTTTTACTATACGGACCTTTATTGGCCAAGCCACAAAAGAAAACCAATCAGACTAGCAAGGGCAGCAGTTGTCTTAAAACTTCTCATTATACAGAAGGGGAGGCTGTGGAGCGGGTGGGAAGGAAATGTAGCTTTCTGATGTGGAACGTTGGAAAATCATACTGCATGCCAACTGCTCTACATATGACAAGTGTCAAGTTTTAAAGAAGGAAGCTTTTGAATTATACATGAAATATCAAAACGACAGGACAATTGCTTTAAGCGCTGGAGAAGTGTGCCTCGTGTTTGCGCAACAAATTGCTTCAAGTTTAAACTTTCAGACAGCTGCTCAAATGCTTTTGGATAGAGTGCCTTCATGGGAAATGTAAGTCCAGAAGGAACATTTTAAATAGAATATCCAAACTATGTCATATCTAACTTCTCAATCTTACTGAGCTTACTGCCATGAATCCAGCGTGCATTTCCAGATGGGGTCTGTAGAAATTAACAATGGCTGAGGCGACGTCTGCTCATAACGCAGCAGCTGCTAGCAGAAGGGAAGGAGCCGGCTAATATTTTAATATCTACATATCTACATCTATGTATACTGTATATCCCTGCATTTAACGCTTTCATCAGCCAGACTATACAGTGGATATTTCAAAACACACCACTCCTTTTCTCCAGGTAAATCAACAGAGCTTAAAACAAGAGCGTGTTGTTATTCAAAGCACCCCTGGAGGAAGGGGGGGGAAGAGGGGAGTGGGGTTAAGAGAGAGAGACTGGTGTTAAAACATTTATGCCTTGCTGCTGTAAAAACTACTCATCTTTAATAAAATGTCTACAGACTGTACAATTCACATTTGCACAACAGGAGTCTGGTTCTCCCTCCCTCCCCTTTACTGAAAATATACAAAAACAGGTGGCTGGGCTGCCCAAGAAATTCCATTTTAAATGTTTACTTGTTTTCAGGTGCACTTAGGAATGTCGAATGGTCTTATAAGGACTGTACAGTATTGCAGGCTACCACAGTAGAGCTTTGTTTTCTGCAGACGAAAAACCAATACAGCTTTCTTTTTAGTACGTTTGACAGTTCAGTCCTATGGATCTTTACTCAGAAATACATTCCACTGGGTTCAATGGAGGTAAGGGTGTATAAGATTACAGCCATCATATTGGGGTTTTTCCCTTCATATTTGAGCTTTCAAAGAATATATGTAATGCTTGATTTGAGTTCAGTGGCTTTTTAGTGACGTAAATCCAACTTCAGTGTAAAATTTGTTTAAAACAATAGCCCTCAGAACTAGAAGCTATTTAGCTCCTCCTGTGCGTTTCAATGGAGAGAGCCCATCTACATGGCAAAGGGATTTCAGTGGCTGGGATTCCTCTCTGCATCTATCAGAACCCCGAAGCTCAGACCAGAGCAATCAGGTCTGGGAGTCTATAGCTGCAATCTAGATACACTTTTCTGGGAATAAGCACCACCAAACTCTTCTGAGAAGACACTATAGCAATGCAGTATTTAGAGAAATCCTAGAAACATTTCTTAAAATGTACAGCTGTCTGTCATACATTTTTATTTAATTTTTTGCTTTTCAGCTTTAATGAAAAGCATTGGTTTTGTTGCATGTCACTCGATAAAATAATAATTTAACATAATGCAATGAAATATTTTTCCTTCGAAAAACTTGGTGTATCCGTTTTCCAAACCTTAACAATATCAAGGTTCTCTATCTGTCCCATGGAGGTCCTTCCCGCACTCCCAATGAATTGCTCTAATTAGATTTAATGTGTGGTTATGCTGGCATTCTTTGGCAAGCTAGACTTCTGTGAGGTTTTTTTGGCTGGGATTCTGTGAGTCGCTTGAATGGTTTTGCCACCACAATTGACATCATTGCCTGTGACACTGCGATGACACGAAGTATGAGCAAAGCAAATTCCATCTCTGAAACGGTTAAATCACATAACCTTACAAGCGATAGGATCAAATGCTTGCAGTATGAGGATTTGTGAGAAGAGAGGGAGCATACTGGTTGGTATGTTGAACATATGATCCCAAACACTGAAAGCTCTCTACATGTGATCTGGCCGGGGTGTGGGGGGGGGGTAGGGAGGACTCGTGCATGACAGAACTGGGAAGTTCTTTCTCCTGTAGGGTCTCAAAAATATACCGTATGGTGTTTTTGCTTATTTCAGTTGTGCATGCATCCAGTAAATACACAGATAAGAATTTTGAAACTAGTATCTGGTTCCAATGGAATGTAATCTACTGTGCTTTCCCCCTTTGCAAAATGTATATCTAAATGAAAACTCAGACATCTTTCCAAGCAATATGCGTCTCTCCTTCTACTAATATTTTTTCCAGATATGAGCTCCAGCTTCAGATACAAATGAGGAACCACAGGGCAATGGAGACATAGGGATTTTAGAATATGTGCCAGATCCATCTGACATCATAATGGAGATTTGAAAGTTGGGGCAATTGGCTGAAATAAATAATTGGGTAACCTAAGGAAGGTTGCTGGAAGGGCATACTTCTTTCCAAAGACCAGGGCTGTGCAAAACTGGTACTTACTTTTTTTTAAAGACACACCCTACCACAACCATCAGTATCATGGACAGATGTACCTTTGGCTCCACAAGAAGCATAATGTTGCTGCAGTGAGCGCCTGCAGATACGTTCCTTCTCATAGATGGCAGTTGCCTCCCCCCCCCTTTTATGAGTTTGCTTGTGTAAAATTAATTGGGCCTGCTGAATCCCACAGCGGGAATAACCAGAGCACAGTAGACGACAAATTGCATGAAACTGTTACTCTGTCAAACATGCAGATAGCCCCATGCTCTGTAGGACGGGTAAACAATACAGTGCCCACCCAGTGTGGTTGGACTGCAATTCCCATTGGGTCCATCAGGAATGATGGGAGTTACAGTCCAGCAAAATCTGATGTTGAACGCGCAGTGGCTAAAACTGTTTTATGGCATTGTATCTGATCAAGTGGCACTGTGAGTTAAACCTCAGAGCCGATCAGAAGGTCGGTGGTTTGAATCCCTGCGACGGGGTGAGGTCCCTGCTCCTGCCAACCTGGCAGTTCGAAAGCACGTCAAAGTGCAAGTAGATAAATAGGTACCACTCCGGTGGGAAGGTAAACGGCGTTTCCGTGTGCTGCTCTGGTTCGCCAGAAGCGGCTTAGTCATGCTGGCCACATGACCCAGAAGCTGTACGCTGGCTTCCTCGGCCAATAAAGCGAGATGAGCGCTGCAACCCCAGAGTCGGTCATGACTGGACCTAATGGTCAGGGTTCACTTCACCTTTAGCTTTATCTGATCAAGAAAAAATGCTGGACCGGTTCTCAACAATCCCAGGAGGATTCGTCCCATACCATCACCCCATGTGCAATCACAGCAGCATCCCATCTGCCCAGCAGGATTTCTGCCCTGTTACTTAATCACCTCCCAGTAGCCACAAATAGCTACAGGACACAGAGACCAGTCATGTTACATATACCAAAAAAATAATAATCTCATACCTTCAGGCATCTATTTACTTTGCAATGTAACTTCTGGTGTGCACATGATCCCCCTTCCTCTTGTTCAAGCTGTCCATGTGAAATGTAACCATTTTGGTTCAGAACACAGGAAGCATATGAACCATTCATCCCCCTAGCTCAGCACTGTTTACATTCATCGGCAGTGACTCTCCGGGGTTTTAGAGAGGATGCTGGCAATTGGACCTGGGACCTTTTCCAGGCAAAGCAGATGCTCTGCCACCAAGCTTTGGCTTTGGCCTTGGCCACATGCTTCTCTCCACATACCTGAGTCATTTAAATATAAATACAGAGAGGGGGAGAGTCTGACAAGTGATTTGGGAAGTTATGTATGTGCAGAGTTCTCTCCTTCCCATAGGTAACAACATGACTTCACGTATAACCAGGTCTCACATGATGCCTCCCTCTCTTGTATCCATTCTCGCAGTGCAAGATACATTACTGTGGTGCAGAACCGACAGACTATAGTTCAGCTCATGTTCAAAGCAGTAATTGAAATGTATGGTGTTTATTAAGCCCCCAGATGTTTGCAATCGGAGGTACAACTGTAGTGGATGAGAAGGGGTGGGGTGGGGGAGCTATAATTTGCTGCCTACCATCTGAGCTGTAGCACATTCATTTCAATAGCTTTATTTATCTTCTTCCTCATAAAAAGCCTTCATACTGTAAATTTATTGAATGCTTAATGGCCTTAAAAATATGGGGTTCATTAGGGAATGAAGTATTTATTGCAGTGTTAATTAAATAAAAGCATTGTAATCTCTCCAAATTGAACAATTATGCTCATTCGAACATTTTTTAAACAGAAAATCTTTTATGCACTAATTGAGTTGCGTAATGAAAAGCACGTGTAATCGAAACTTTAATCAAAACAAACACTGGAATTATTTGAACCTTTTTTTTAACAATATAAAATGCCTACCTTACTTTTTTTTAAAAAAAAGAAAAGAAAAGAAAAGAAAAGAAAAGAAAAGTGAGAGACAACAGCCAGATTAGTTTCAAGACTCGTGACCTTTGAGTGTGGTATATTATTTCTAAGCTGATAGGCCACCCTCACATACCAGTTGGCTAACCCTTTAAACATCAAAGTTACTGCTTGGCTACCAGCCTCAGACCATGACAGCCTGGCGGAAAGCCCAAAACCTGACAGCCTGGCTCTAGGCCCTACAGCTCAAGCTGACAGGCTTTTCTGCAAAGGTCTGATGAATGGTTTCTGGCAGCTTGTGCTGCATTCTGACTGACTGTGCGAATCGTATTCAGTCACAAATATGTGCATGGAACCTACACAGGTCTTCAGTGAGTATGGCTCTCTGCCTAATACTCGGATGAACTGCATATTCACACCCAGGTTTATTTTCTATGGTTTCGTTTGATTTTGGTGCCTTGCTGCTTCATCACACCGTAGCTCCCTCTGCCATAGTTCATTTTCATTTGACAGAGGCCAGGGATTGTCTGTATGCACAGATGCTTTGAAAGGGCTGCACTTTTGCCACCCAACCCCACCTACCCACCCAAATATCATCCTTTGAGCTCCTGCCTGTGACTATATTCTTCACACAGAGATAGCTGTTGCTAAGCAATTATTAGACAAGGTAATTTACAGTCATGCATGCTTCAAATTATTACAGTTTTGCTCCTTGGCAGCACAGTCTGAAATTAGCTAGGTACATCCATCCATAAAATAGTTTCACTCCAAGGTCTGAATACAATGTTGATAAAATGAGACAGGATTGCAAAATATTTTGGCTGTGTTCCTGTCAGCGTTCTGAAGGCAGCATGTAGCCCAAACACTTCTCCTTTTGCAAAGCTCTGTCTATTATTTGCTCTTGCTTCAGCATTTAAGATGGTTACGAAAGGGAGAAAGGGAAGGAATTTTTTTTTAAAGATCTGTTTCCTTGATGAGAGGATATAACTGTGTTGTGAAGGGAGTGGTCGTTATTTGACATCTGAAAATTTCCAGGAATTATTAAGAGATTTGATTATGAATAATACCCACGAAAGCTGGTATTTTTCTGGTCATATAAACTGTAGTTAAAATGCATATTGTCGTTGCATTCATGAATGTGCTTCGGAAGCAAATTCCTGCTTGCATTATCTTAAAAATGAGCAATTATTTATAGGAATATTTCCAGGAATCTCACAGAATGACTAAACATATATAGATCTATTAATAAAAACACGCCAATACAAGTTTGGGGTGATGGGCATGTAATGTTGTTAGGCACAGCAGACATGTTTTGCTCTTGAACTGCAGTAAAAACTTGAATCAAGTTCTATAGGGTTTGATCTTTGTGGATACAGGAAAGCAGGAGGGAGTTGAATTCTTAAATGCAGACACACTAGAAATTTGAATCTCAATATTTGGCTGGATATTTTTACTCAGTGTTACACACACACCACACTCCTTATTTTTCCTTTACACAGTTCTCCTTGTCCAGAGATTCCATGAAGATTTTTATTTCCAGCTAAAGTGACCTTGGTGGAATCTACACATGTTAAAAACATTGTTTTTTAAAAAATCGTTTTGAAAAATACATTGAATTTGCTATAGCTGACAGTCACCGTCTAGCGTCACAATTGTATATTGCACTTTACAACACATTCAAAACATTTATTTGCAACTGTACAGCTGAGTCACTTGTCTCACAACAGTAGTGTTGCTTATCTACATTTCATGACCTTCAGTGCAATCTTACTGTGAAATAGGGTTTACTCAGTTCAGTAGATAAAATTAGGTTTAGGCTTAGGCCTAGCATCTAGTACTGAATCTTCTCAGTGACCATTTTCACACATTTATCCTCCCTTGTATACTCTTTAGTTGATCACGCAAAGAGCACAGTGTTGTTGTTATAAGATAGCTGAATCAGTCATGTGATTTGTAGCTCAGCCAACTCCTTGTCTCCTCCATTGACAAATCAGGAGTCGGGATTCCAAAGGCTAAAATTTGTGAATCTCCACCTCGTGCATTTCATCAGAAGAAAGCTTTTCCAAAAGCAACCAGAGAGCTCTCAAATGTCTTCAAATCTCAATATCGGATGAGACTGCCAGGACTCAGCCAGTAGTTAAGAGAAGGTCACAAGGAGTGTACAAAATTTTGTTTTGTTTTGCTCCAAGGGCCTTCTGGCGGTTCCCTCACTGCAAGAAGTGAGGATACAGGGAACCAGGCAGAGGGCCTTCTTGGTAGTGGCACCCGCCCTGTGGAATGCCCTCCCATCAGATATCAAGGAAATAAACAACTATCTGACTTTTATAAGACATCTGAAGGCAGCCCTATTTAGGGAAGTATTTTATGTTTGATGTTTTATCGTATTTTTAATATTTTGTTGGAAGCCGCCCAGAGTGGCTGGGGAAACCCAACCAGATGGGCGGGATATAAATAATATATTACTACTACTACTACTACTACTACTACTACTATTACTACAGGCCATGCATTTTTCAAAGATCACACATTTATTGCATTATTCATTTGGTAAGATACCAGTTGTTTTGTTACCTATTCATTTTGATGGCTGCTATTGGCGACAGCCACGATCACCCATCTCAAGCCTGCCAGTCTCCTTGAGTAAGTATACTTGGGAGTACCATAAATGTACCCTTTGAACACATTTGTACATCTAGAAGAGGGACTGGATAATGCCATTCAGTCCAATTTTTCATTCACTCCAAACTGAAAGCACACCCCAGAGGGCACCAATGGCAGTTTTTAAGGCCCTTGGGTATTTGAAAGATAGGAGTACAGTGGTACCTCAGGTTACAAACACCTCAGGTTACAAACACTTCAGGTTACAGACTTCGCTAACCCGGAAGTAGTACCTCGGGTTAATAACTTTACCTCAGAATGAGAACAGAAATCGTGTGGCAGTGGTGGTGTGGCATTGGGAGGCCCCCATTAGCTAAAGTGTTACCTCAGGTTAAGAACGGTTTCAGGTTAAGAACAGACCTCTGGAACAAAATAAGTTCGTAACCAGAGGTACCACTGTATAAGTATAAGTATAAGTATGCAATTTTCCTGTGGGTGTGGAAAAAATACAAATGCTAGCTCAAAGATAAAGGAGGGGTGCTAGACCCATAGCAATACAAAAACAGCATGAAAGTCTAAGAGTATTAGCAGTTTTTTTCCATTACATGCTGTTTATTTTTAGCTCTTCAATTTGTAAGTTCTACTCTAATCAAACTAGACATTCATATGGTCCAAGTAAAGATAAACGCCTTGCCAACACGTTATGACACCAACAATGAGTAGATAACAGCTAATGCAATTGGGTAGACCCCTGAGAAGACTCTGCTGTAGCATTTTTGTGGCGTTACAAAAGATTGCTTCATCTCCACTCACTCAGAAACTGTGAAGAAGAAGAAATAGCCAAGGAAGTTTTTACTTTAAGAGATTGTTCTTATTCTTCTCCTATTATCCCAACTTTCTGCACAACAAAGAGCTGCTTGTTTTTCTGTTGAACCTTCTATATATATATATTAGTCACCATTCAACCTAGTCCTCTGGGTGACGCAACACAAATAAGATAATACACAAAAATATCAAATCAGAAAAGTATTCCCCCTCTCTTTCTGTCTCCATCTGTGGGCCCTCTTCGTTGTGCTCTCTCCACAAGATATCTGGAGGGTGGCAACATGAGAACAGGCCTTTTCTGTGGTGGCTCCCCATTTGTGGAATGCTGTTTCCAGGGAGTCTCATGCAGTGGTTTCATTATATAGCTTTAGATCCCAGGCATTATCATTGGACACTCTTGCGCACTTGTGAAACTCCCATCTGTATTCTCTAGTGATGGGGTGAAGATTGACAGTGTGGGTGGAGGGATTGGATATTGATATTTCATTGGTGTGTCTCCTTGTGTGGGCTAATGGATTTGTTCCAGAGTCCTTTCTGCTTCCTTCTTCATTTTGCCTAAACTTGTTTGGGGGAGTGGGAGAAGGAAAACCACCATTAAACCCTAATATCCTGGCTCAATCGCAGATCATCCATAGGAGAATTGTTGGCCATCCCCCAAGTTCACAAGGCTTATCTGATCAATTACAAAACTGAACCTTTAACGTCATTGGCTCTGTCCAATAGAGATACAGCAGGTGCCTTCTGTTTTACCTTTAAAAGCCTGCTGAAAAGTTTTCTATGCCACCAAGCTGATGCAGGCAATTAAGAAAACATATTTCTGTAATGGTTAGTTTATTATCTCTGATTTTAAATGTTTTATATGCTTTTATTGTTTGTAGATATTGTTGTAGTAAACTGCTTTGACATGTGTTATGATGTAGCAGTATATACATTAAAAAAAGAAGTCCATGTCATTAGGCTATTACCGGCATTTCTTGGATAAGTCCTCCTACATTTGGCCTTTGGATATGCATGCATGAATCTTTATTTGCGTCAGCCATCGGCCATAGCAATAAAACAACAATACGATATACAAAGAATAGAAATTAAAAGTCAATTATATTTAGATATGTCAAGCTGCCCTGAGTTAAAAGTTGAGGAACCAAAGGTTGTGTGGAAGGCAAATGGCTAAAGGGGGTTCATTGAAGCAGCAGGAGGAAGGATTGACTGGCAAGGACAATGGGACAGTTCCTAGAATCTTATATTCTTGGAATATTATATTTATTACCTTGTGAACTCCTTCCATCTCTCTGTCAGAAAGCCATCCAAGCTGCTTTTGCCAATCTCAGGCAGAATACTAAACACGAGACGTGAATTTTGGCCGACTCCTTTTCAATCTTTTTCGGGTGGGTGGTGGCAAAACGAAACCACCTGAAAGATTGGTGGGGTGGGGTGGGGACAAAAGAAATCCCCAGACAGTTACCAGGGCAGGGTTCTGCTTATCTTACTTAAATTTACAAGGTGGTCAAAGGCTTTCTACTTTTTCCTTTTAAAACTTTTCTTTTTAAGCCATCCGCTTATCAAAGTGGTGCAAGGCATCCCACCACCCAAACTTCCTGGAATGCCTTGCTAGCAACATTATGCCACATCACATCGCATTGCATTGCTCTTGAGCCAACAGGAAGGCTGTATGAAGCAATCTGCATGGCCTTCATGTAAAATTTCTACAGTTTCTAATGATATATGTAATAACTTATATAAATACTTGAATAAAGTCATGCGTGTGTTCATTTTTATGTTGACTCAAGACTCCATCCCTGCTATTTATGCCATGTAAGGTTGTATTGGGAGTTAGATTGGCAGCAGTGCATCTGAACCCCTTTCCATGTACATTTATAGCATTCAGGATATGCCAGTCATGATTTACTGTCAGATCATAGTGACTACATTGCAGAATTTTCTGAAACCAGGAAATGAAGCAACTTGCCCAAAACTACAAAGCAACTCCGTGGCATAGAATATTCTGTGTTTTTCTTTTTTAGAAAACAACAATATTCAGAGCTTGATGCACAAATCCAACAGCTGTTTTTGTTCCATGAATGGATGTGCAGCACTCATGTACAATTCTCAGCAATTTTAAGTACTCCAGAGCCACAGCCATTTGCAGAGTATGGAATTACAGCAGTGTTTATATTTCCATGTGAAAACCATTGATATGATGACTTAGTCATTTATGTAACATTAGAGGATAGATGAAGATGGGGATCCTGGCTCTTTTCCATCTTCAAACATGCCTAATGTTTGTAACATTACACTGCTTTTTCCTCCTGCATTGATGAATTTGTGATTAATGAGGTTTTATCATAAAATACTGTACACAACTATAAATCACATGCAATTATGTGTGCAGAAACAAACTAAAAGATATTTACTTTGGAGCACAAAACGTTGATTTGGCCACCGTTGCTGGTTACACACAACTGAATTTGGTGGATTTTTCAAGAAAAACAAAGTAATTAAATAATAGTAAGGAAACTTTTGTATCCAAACTGAAAAGCCCCCAAGTTACTTATTACTCATCTCTGTAAAATATAAATCAAATAAATTCATGCATTCTGTTGCTCTACCGCTAAATATGTAAACCTTCATCCCCATGCAATTTTTAAAGGAATCACAATAATTGGGTTCATTTTTGGAAAAAAAGTGTTCCATTTTACCAATTTCTGTGAAAATTCACAGATCATAGCTGTCAACTTTTCCCTTTTCTTGTGAGGAATCTATTCGGAATAAGGGAATTTCCCTTAAAAAAGGGAAACGTTGACAGCTATGTGGCAGATAGCAAATAAGAGCATAATTTAGCTCCAATATGTAAACAGGAATTGAATATATCCTGCTGAGGCTTGGGTGGGGGGAGGTGGCAGAGAATGAATCTTACCAGATTTCAATGACTTTGCAAAAAAACAAAAAAAGATCCATAATATAGCAGTGCATGTAACTGATCTTAAATATTTTGTTGTTACATACTACATATGAATAAATGTGTATGCAAGGGCCTAAGCTACAAATAACACTAACAGTGTTACATTATTACAATATTTATTTTTGTTTATGGATTGCTTCCTATAATGAATCTCAGTGATTTACAATTCACTTTCAATTACATCACCCCCACCCCACTTTATTTACCGTATTTTTTGCTCTATAAGACTCACTATTTCCCTCCTAAAAAGTAAGGGGAAATGTGTGTGCGTCTTATGGAGCGAATGCAGGCTGCGCAGCTATCCCAGAAGCCAGAACAGCAAGAGGGATCACTGCTTTTGCTGTACAGCGATCCCTCTTGCTGTTCTGGCTTCTGGGATTCAGAATATTTTTTTCTTGTTTTCCTCCTCCAAAAACTAGGTGCATCCTATGGTCAGGTGCGTCCTATAGAGCGAAAAATAAGGTAATCACAGGTGCAGAGGGAGGTGATGTTCCTTGGGAACACAGCATGGCAATGGACCTTTTATTTTCCTAAGCCTCACTGCAGTGTGGGAGGTGGTTTTTGTTGCAATCATCATAGGGGGGGTGTTGCTATCTTCCAAAGCAACCACTCTATTCCGAACTTAAAAATGGAAAGCGTAATGCTGGTGGTCAACAAAAGAGGTTTAAAGACTGTCTCAAGGCAATTTTTTAAAAATGTAGTATAAACACCAACAATTGGGAAACACTTGCCTGCGAGCGCTCGGGTTGGAGAACAGCCTTTACCAAAGGTGTCGTGGGCTTTGAAGACACTCAAACTCAGAACGCAAGGGAGAAATGTGCTAGGAGGAAGGCACGCTTGGCAAATCCACACCGTGATCAACTCCCGCCCAGAAACCAATGTCTCTACTGTGGGAGGACGTGTGGATCCAGAATTGGCGTCCACAGTCACTTATGGACTCATTGTTAAAACCGTGATTATGGAAGACAATCTTACTCGGTTACATCGCCAAAGAAGAAGAAGAGGGCTAGTGCCAACACATCAAAGAGGCAAGGTGAGGTAACTGCCTCAGGGGCAGCAGATCTGGCCTCAAAGGAATGCATTACTCACTGCTGTTGCTACCGCATGCTCCTTGGAGGCTGGAACTACTGCCTCTTTGCCATTCCCCCTCAAGGCCACCTCTACATCTGCATCTTGGTGAATAGGAGGCCCTACTGGTCTCTTCCCACCCTTGTTCTTGATGTATATCTTTATCCCTCTCTCGTTCCCAATGTAGAGCTTTATTTTCCTCTTGTTCCTGATGTACATTTTCACTCATATCTTCTTTCCTACGTGTGTGTCAGTTTGTGGTTTGCCTCAGGTGTCTTAAGCTGGCCCTGGGTAGGGTCAAACTTCCCTTCTCTGCATGCTGCATTTCCAGTGAACACCACATTTCCGCACCTGCCATTAAATAACACAGAATGACAATATGATTGCAAGCACCTCAGTTAGGCCCTAACTTTGCTGCTTTCCCATTACAGCACTGAATGGTATCATCGCCAATTTGCAATCACACACAGGGACCTTCCTTGCTGGATCAGAGCAAAAATGTTGTTCGAACTTTATTGGAAAGTAATAATAATAAATAGATATTCCTTTTCTTCTAAACAGATTGATTTCTATTTCAAATATTTAACACCCCCACCCAAATCTTATATGCAGTCTTTTCATCCTGCACGTTAACATTTGCTGGAAGTGGGGTTACTTATGGAATAAAACCATTATCCCACAAGTTGATTTATGAGGGGGAAGTCATGTCCTGTATAAGAAAGACACAGGAATTATAAATGACCTGTGAGAAAACTCAATGGCCACGGTCCAACTCAGAATTAAGTGAGTTTAAATCCACTGAAATAATTGGCTTAAACCAGTGTCAGGATGTAGCCTTTTTAGCTAAATACTCTAGACTCCATTCTCTATATTGCTTGGGGGTGATGTTCAAAACCATACATCAGTCAGAAATGACAGTAAACTGGAGTATGTTTGGTAAGGGATCATGTAAGGGACACACACTAGTTTTATTCAGGATTCAATGTACACATAATTAATATTGGGTGGGGAGGAGAGCAGAGCCTTTCTTGGTGGCCCTACCTCTCTCTGCCAGGTCCTGCTGCACTCCTCACATTTTGGGGGAGGTAACATGTGGGGAGCTTGTTCTACGTGTGCAGGCTCCCCACGCAATTTGGAACCCAGAACGCAAAGGTGAGGATGGGTGAGTGAGTGTGGCCCCGCTCTTCCCCTTGGGACATGGGGCATAATGAATAGGATTACTCATTTCAGATATTACGGAAAATTGATGTTCAAGGGTTGTACTCAATTAAAATAAACTATAACAGGAGACATTAATCTCATCACCTACCTACCTACCTACCTACCTACACACACACACACACACAAAATATCAGTTGTGTAACAACAGCAATGGAACCAGATTCTTCAGTTGCCTGGCGAGGATTATGTTTACAGAAGACACATGTGAAGGTTTGTCTGTAGTTTGGCAGGCAGGGGCACAATTTGTTGAGCAGGGAGAGTGAGCCAACTAGTGGCTGTTGCTGGGAAGAGTGATTAGCAGATACGTGAGTGCCTGCACATAAGACTTACATGCAGCATTTGAGCTTGCAGCAAACACTCCCAAGAAAAGCCCTCTCTGTATATAATAAAACAAGAGGGATGTTGAAAAAGGCAATTCCTCCTTGCTTGTGGTCAGAAGTGTTACAGCCCAGGAAGGCCTCTACCCTGTGATCTTACTGAGCATGTGTTCAAGCTCTGCTGTAAGACACAGCTACCAGGCATTCAGCTTGGGGTTCATAATATTCACGCTATCTATCGAAGTCCATATGAATGGATGGTGGCAGTGGCTGAACCTTATGCGGTTCATCTCATTTAAAAGGTTGGCTGTAAAATTAGACAAGATTGGAAGCCTGCATTCTCCCTCCCCTGGTGATTTCCTGTGTAGGGGCAACACATTAGCACGCCACTTTTTCTTGTACTGTCCAACAGTGTTTCTCAAATTTAGGTCCTCTGCTGTTGATGGACTACAACTCCCATCATCCCTGACCACTGGTCCTGCTAGCTAGTGATTCTAGTGCATCAAATGGAGTTTGGGAATTTGGGGACAATGGTATCCACCTTCCTTGTGAGGCTGCCCACACATAGCATTATGATATTGGCAGTTTTATCTACCAGCACTGTCTGCCAAGCTATCCAGATGAAACATGATCTCTGCAATCTTTGTGCCAGACAGGCAAGTCACCTTGCAGTCTATAAGCTCACCATACCCCCGGAAATCTAGATCCTTAATCACAGAATCACCTACTACCAAGATCCCCTACATCTCCCCATAGGATTATTCTTGGCATGAGATGGCGACTCCTCACAGTCCCCCCTCCAAGGAATGAGTCCCTTCTAAGGGATCATTCCTCACTTCCTCAGAGTGATCCACCCTTTTCCTGAGATCCTCCTTTGCTTCAACAGCAGGGGAGTTCCCACCCAGCAGCAGAATGAAGCTATCAGGTCCCTGAAGATCTCTTCTGCGAAGAACAGTAGGAGCTTAAGCTCGCACACATAATATTTTGAAGCAAACACTTTCCATTTCACTCAAGCTCTTAAAAATATATGCATTCTACTGATCAATCATAAAAAGCTGCTTTGAGATCTGGGAAATGGAGCATAATAACACCCCAATGTAATATTAGAATATAATGTTTGGCACTCTCATTTGTGCAAAGAATAGCATGTTATTTTTGGACAGTGAGATTTTGTTTCTGTTCTTAGCCATGTTACAATTCCTCCTGGCATTCAACCTTTAGAAGCAAACATTTATCTAATCAAATCATTAACACCTTACAAACCCAATTTATAAAGGCTCTCCCCCTTTCCCCTGGCCCATCTGCTGAATAAACTTACCCAAGATTTTGGGAATTACTTAATATTTTCTCTGCAGACTTCCTTTAACTCTTATTACAGTTCCCAGCTATGTAGTTATTTCATTTTAGTGTTTTTCCATAACAGTCTACTTTGGTGGAATACTAGAATGCTTACAAGTACAGTAATTTCCTACATAGGGAAAAGAAGCAGAAATTTCAGTGTGCTTCAGATTTAATATATATCTCTGCAACAATTCTTTGTGATTAAGAAACAGGAATAGTTTTCTTGTTCAACTGCACTTTCATCCTAAAAGCACAGGGCCTCTACGCACACGTCATGGATGCAGAGATTTAAACAACTTAAACTTTAAACAGGGATTTTCTTCCCACCCGCCAAGTTTCTTTTGAGTGAAATCTGGCCTGAGCTCTTAAAAGAACAATGTGGACAATATCATCTCCATGCAAAAGTCTCACACTAGGCTGATATTCTGCAGAATACTGCCTTCCTTGTAACGGAGGCATAAGATT
The DNA here is from genome assembly GCF_965113315.1 of Podarcis vaucheri. NCBI lineage: Eukaryota > Metazoa > Chordata > Lepidosauria > Squamata > Lacertidae > Podarcis > Podarcis vaucheri. The sequence goes on along the minus strand of NC_138760.1, from coordinate 87,216,325 downwards.
CCCCCCCCCCCTTAAATGTAACCATCATTTCTTGATGGATGTGTATGGAAATGGTGCTTGGGGGGCATTTTTTTAAATGGAAAATTAATTGTTACATATGAGAGACAGGTCATCGTCCCACAGCATCAGAATTTATGAGAGGGAAGGACCAGTTGTGGTTCCCTCAGGGTCTCAATGACAAAGAGAAATTAGATGTTTAAGCTTCATTGGAAATGTTTGCTTTGGTCCAATTCAACTCTTATTCAGGGCCGTCGGATTAATATATGCTAAAAATATAACACACTAAGGCAGCATAGAAGACTGTTTGACACCCAAATTATGGAACTGCCTTCCAAAAGAGGTTCGTCTGGACCCTTCACTCCACACACAAACACACACACACACACACACACACACACACACAGCCTCATACCCTTTGCTCCAAAATTCTAAGAAATGAAAAAATCAGGGCAGTTTTGAAAGTTTGAGTCTGCCATCTTGATTGTGCCTGGTCCTTGATCTCAGGAGCCACCTTGCATAATCTGGTCATGATAACTTGAAATCCCTGATTGCTCTCAGGTTGCGTCAAAGGTCAGCCTGAATGAATGGTACCTTCAGGCCTCCTCCCCAAAAGAAACCATGCCCACATTTGCTTGCAGAAGCCGTGTGTTCCGCTGAATAAATGTTACAAATGAAATAAGACCCAAGTTAGAGCAGTGATCCTTGTCTTCAATCGTAATTTTGTTTTTTCAGCCTCTCTGCCGCAGGATCAGGTAACATGCCAATGCCACTGTAAGTCGTTGTTGCTGGGGCCCTCTTGTTATTTCAGCTTTTGAAAAACTGTTGTTGTTGTTATTGTTTCCCACTGTAGTTTCTTAAGCTGCTTGATCTTTAAAGCCCCACACAGCTCATGATCTAGATATTTGTTGGACTGTTTCTCCCGTATCAATTGTCCATTCACCGAGATCTTCATCTGAGTGTTTCCACCATCTGAAGTGCTGCTCGGGGTGACAGGAGAACAAGGTTTTCCACTGAAGGTTTGGCTACAATCACATCATTGTCATTTAGGTGCTAAGCAACAACATTCTTATTGTTCCAGGGATTATTTGTGTGTGTGTGTGTGTGAGAGAGAGAGAGAGAGAGAGTTTTGTGGTTACTGTTTGTTGTAAATAAAACTATTGTTGCTGGATATATTTTCTATTATTATTATTATTATTTCATTGAATTTATATATCCAGAGGTCTCAGGGCAGTTCACAGAACAATTATTTTAATTGTTTTAATTATTATTTTAATTGCTTTAATTATTATTTTAAATGCTTTAATTATTATTTTAAATGCTTTGATTATTATATTTATTATATTGTATCTTTGTTTTTATTACATTTCTGTTAGCCAAACTGGAACATGATTGTATTGAAGATGCAGGCTATCTAAATAAATAAGGATAGCAGGGAATCATCAACTGGCCACACACTTCTCTTTGTTCTTCTCCTTGAAAAGAAGAATAGAAATAATATATAGAAACAGTTGTGCCTCCATGTAGAGACCTACCACGGAAGGAAAATGATGTAATTCTATGTCATCAAAGTCTGGTCTACACATGCAGCAGAAGGGGACGTCAGAAAAAACTCCCTGATGTGTTCAAAGAAGGCAGGCACATACAGGGGCCATGGCACCCCCACCCTCTATATGTCCAGGCAGTGTGTGAAGGGGTTCTGCATGTGTGTGTGTTATTTATTTCATAAAATAATCTCAAAGTTTAAAAAAATTCTCAAAGCAGCTTACACGGGGCCTTTTTTTCAGCCAGAGCTCACCAGAACTCAGTTCTGGCACCTCTCAGGTGGGCGCCATTGCCATAATAAGAGAACAAAGGAGGCGTTCATGGTGAGTTGTGCCACATCTTTCCCCAGGAAAATAGCACTGAGTTTACAAACAATAAAACAGTAAAATCGGGGGTGGGGTACAAGCCTCCTTTAAGAGATTGTTGTTGTTTAGTCGTTTAGTCATGTCCGATTCTTCGTTACCCCATGGACCAGAGCTCACCAGGCACTCCTGTCTTCCACTGCCTCCCGCAGTTTGGTCAGACTCATGTTTGTAGCTTCAAGAACACTGTCCAACCATCTCGTCCTCTGTCATCCCCTTCTCCTTGTGCCCTCCATCTTGCCCAACATCAGGGTCTTTTCCAGGGAATCTTCTCTTCTCATGAGGTGGCCAAAGTATTGGAGCCTCAGCTTCACGATCTGTCCTTCCAGTGAGCACTCAGGGCTGATTTCCTTCAGAATGGATAGGTTTGTTCTTCTTGCAGTCCATGGGACTCTCAAGAGTCTCCTCCAGCACCATAATTCAAAGTTAAAATATGAAAAGAGATTAAAATTACTTGATGTATGCACAAGACAGCCCCTTTCATATGACAGCCAAACATACACATGGTGGGGGCTGGCCAAGTGTCAGAGATCAGCAACCCTTCCATCTGTTCTCATTCTTGCAGGTGGTCATCTGAACTTCCCTTAGAGTGAAGAGTGAATGGGGCAGTAAGTCTCAGTTCAGATTGCTGGTGTTAAAAATGCTAGGAACATTTCAATTTTTTTGCTGTCTGCTTTGGAACCCCACCCCCACCCCTGTCTGAAGTGGTGTAGTCCAGTTAGGATCCCACCACCTCATTCTAAACATAAGGCTGAAATTGTATACCTACAAGGGAGTAACTTCTAGCACAATCATGGGGACTGATTTACTTTCAGATCATTGCATGTAGGTTTGGGATGCAAGGCAAACTGGAGTACTTGCCTGCATGCTGGAACCATATTCTTGGGGATTCAGCAGCCCACTTACCTTTAAACATCTGTTCAGTTGAGCCAAAAAGCCATCCAAGCGGCTTTTAGAGTTTGTGGTTATATATGGAACACAGAATGCGCTTTCAGTTCCAGAGTGCTTTTGAGTTTTGCTTTGCTGAAACACTATCTTGTTGGTAATTATCTGTCTGGTGAAGTCTTGTTTTTCCTTTTTTGCCTTCCTTTTTTTTTTTGCAGCGAGAAAATGTATCCGTTTTATCTAACCAGGACTAGTCATAATAACTATCCCTTTCTTACATATAAATTTGCTATCATTCTTTCGCATGCTTGAATGTTCTCCCACCTGTCCTCAATTTAATCCACAAATGTAAAGCCATAAATCTTCATGACGTTTTGGCAGAAATCACCCTCTTTTTTTTTCTTTAGACGACTCCTTTAGGAAACGTTGAATCCAGGTGTTTGGTTTTTGCATAAGCTGCTGCAAAATGAGAATTTCAACATGACTATGTGCAAATAAAGGTAGAAGGAATGATGTTTGAATGATCGGAAAAGCAGGACAAAGTTTGTCCTCAGGTTTTATACAGGCCATCCACACCTTCAGTTAAGTTCAGGCAGCGAAAATTATAATTACAGCACCATCTGTTAAGAGGAAAATTTAACGTTAAGTTGCTTCTTTTTGAATAATAAAAAAAGGATACTCGGTTTTGGCCATGTGTACTTTATTTATAAGAAGCACACATTGCACTTGAAAGTCTCTTATTTCGACAAAAAAGGAATGAAAAATGGGATGCAAACTTCTCAAAACAAAGAGAGTTTGGACAAAGAGAGTAAAGAGAAGGGGGGAAGATGAAACAACTTGGTATTTTTTCTCTCTCCACCAGATGGTTTCCAAACCACTTGAAACCCCTATCACACATGTCTTTTGAACAAAATGAACACAGTGTAACCCCCTGTTTCCAAGTGCCAGGAGAAGGGTGAAGGGGTCTTACAAGCACTCAGAGCCCCTGAACACCTTCCAGAATCTTACTGCTTTCAAGGCCAGCAAAAGCAACATATGTGCCACCATTTGCCAGTTTGCGGCAGGGCTTTGGGAGATGTCTTATGTTCCCTCTAATGGGGAATCCAGCCCTATTTTATTGATTGATTGATTGATTGATTGATGATTGGTTGATGATTGCATTTCAATGCCACCTTTTCCTCCAAGGAATCATAGAATTGTAGCATTGTAGAGTTGGAAGGGATCCCGAGCATCATTTACTCCAACCTCCTGCAATGCAGAAATCTCAACTATAGCATCCATGGCAGATGGTCATCCTACCTCTGCTTAAAAAACTCCAGGGAAGGAGAGTTCACCACCTCTTGTGAGAGTCTGTTTCACTGTAAAAAATGGAATCTCCTTTCTTGTAACTTGAATCCATTGGTTTCGGTCCTATCTTCCAGAGCAGGAGAAAACAAGCATGCTCCATCTTCCATGTGGCAGCCCTTGAGATATTTGAAGATGGCTATCATATCTCCTCTGAGTTTCCTCCCTCAACTGTACCTCTTAAGGCTTGATTTCCAGACCCTTGGTCACCTTGGCTGCCCTCCTCTGCACATGTTCCAGCTTGCCAGTATATTTCTTAAATTGTGACAACAGTATTCCAGGTGTGGTCTGACCAAGGCAGAATAGAGTGGTGCTATTACTTCCTTTGACCTGTACACTAGACTTCTGTTGATGTAGCCTTGAGTAGCACTAGCTTTTTTTTGCTGCTGTATCACACTGTCGATTCCAGTATAGGGCAGTTTCCTACAATCCTATTCCTTTAGGGGAGAGACACTTGTGCGATTTTCTACCACAGGTGTCAAATAACCTATAGTGACACTATGCACTATGTCTTAGCTTGGCCCTGCCTGGGCTGGATGAGCGTAGGGGACAACTGCCAGGCTGATCCAGCCACCTGCACATAAGCAGTGATGGCATGACTCCTAAGCAGCTGCTGTGCAAAAGGTTTCAGGTGCTCCCATGCATGAGCACCCACCCAATAAATCATGAACATTGTGTTGTGGTGGCTTCCTGAAGTGCAACCACAGATGGCTAATATTGGCCAGCATACAGGAGGCTGTAATGCAGGGATGGGATGGAAAATCTTTTCTCACTTCCCTCCCACCCAAAATGCTGTTGGACTGCAACTCCCATCAGCCCCGGCCAGCATGATCCAGCCAGGGGTGGTGGGAGTTGTAGTCAGTCTTACAATGTCTGGAGGACTACAGGTTCCTCATATTGTTGCAACGTTCTTCCACCAACTCTGTGAACTGACTGAACTGCAGGTGTGGGTGGGTGCTTTTCATAGAATCATAGAATCATAGAGTTGGAAGAGACCACAAGGGCCATTGAGTCCAACCCCCTGCCAAGCAGGAAACACCATCAGAGCACTCCTGACATATGGTTGTCAAGCCTCTGCTTAAAGACCTCCAAAGCAGGAGACTCCACCACACGCCTTGGCAGCAAATTCCACTGTCGAACAGCTCTTACTGTCAGGAAGTTCTTCCTAATGCAGTGTTTCCCAACCTTTTTTGGGCAAAGGCACACTTGTTTCATGAAAAAAATCTCGAGGCTGAAAGAAAATTACCTTAAAATGCAACATAGATGGTATTTAACACCTGAAAGAATAGCAAAAATGAATAAAAACTGTAGCGATATCTGCTGGCGATGCAACACGGGAAAAGGTACTATGATACATATATGGTGGAGTTGTTTAAACATCAAACAATTTTGGGAAATAATATATAATGAAATGAAAAAAATGTTTAGATACTCATTTAGGAAAACACCAGAAGGTTTTCTATTGGGAATAGTACCAGGAAGCGTAAAGGAAGAAGATAAGACCTTATATTTATACGCAACAGTAGCAGCAAGGCTATTGATTGCGAAAAACTGGAAAAGTGGTATAATACCGACAAAAACAGAGTGGCTTGCCAAATTATTGGAGTATTACAATATATCCAAAACAATGGAAGAAATTGGAAGGATTTCAAAAGAAAAGATACATAGGGACTGGAAGGTGTTTAAAAGATACTTGCAAAATCATATCGAAAAATCAGAACTCCTATTAGAATAAACAAGTTCCGTTTCAAATACTGAAATATCAAATAAGATGGAAAACAACGTGTATTAGAAAAAGAAGCATGAAATTAGGGTAAAGGTGTGTGAAAGAAAGCAATAGAAGTGGAAAGATATTGTAATTGAGTAGATTGGAAGTCAACACAAAGGTGGGGTGAAGGGTCGGTGGATGGTGATGGGGAAAGGAACTATTTGTGGGATTGAGTGTAAGTATGTTTGAATATTTTTAAAGATTGTATGAAATGTATGTTTGTATGCTTGTATATGTGTATTAATGATAAAAAATAATAATAAAATAAAATATTTAAAATTAAAAAAAAAGAAAAAATCTCGAGGCACACCACCATTACAGCCCCGTGACGTCAGCGCGCAGTGTCACGCCGGGAGGGACATGAATTGCTAGCAAATTACATAATCACCTCCTTGAGGGCTGGCTCATCTTCTCCGAAGGCAGAACCCCATTAATTAACATCACAGACTCACACCATAGCCAAGACGAGGGGGGAAAACCTCAGTCATGCACAGTCATGCACATGTGGGGGCTAAATGAGGACGAAGACCGGGCAGAGAGCAGGGTTCAAATCACCCCACCTGGCCAGGACAATCCCTGGGTGCTCCCTTGGGCCACTCGCCTGACCCACCTCGCAGGGCTGTTGTTGCGAGGATAACACGGGGAGAACCACACGCGCCCCCGGGAGCTCCTTGGAGGAGAAAGCGGGCGATGAATGCAATGCACGAAATATATGAGAGGCGACCAGGTTTTGCAGGTGAGGGGCCCCCGCCAGCCTCCGCTTCCAACACCCGGCGCAACGACGCCGAAGTTTCCCCCCAGGCTCGGCTCGGGGAGCAGCGCTGCTCCCCCCGGCTCCCCTTCGCCCTCCTGGCTCTCTCTGCCGCCCACTGGGGACCCCCCTCACCTGCCAAGTCCGGAGCGCCGGTGGAAGTTGCATGCATGCATGCAGGGCGCCACGTTGCCATTGCATTGCACTGCACTCCATGCAACGCCTGCATGCATGCATTGCCTTGCACGCCCGCCAAGGGGTCTCCCCACGGTCCGATGCGTCCCCTCCGCCGCGGATGCAGCATTGCAAAAATAACCCCCCCCGACGCAGCCCTACCTGGGGGGCAGCCTCTGCCTCCGCCGCTCCGCCTCCGCGGGGATCCCCGGGCTCCATCCTGCCGCCCGATCTCCGCGGGGGCGCAGGCAGGCTGCGCGGGGTCTGCGCGGAAGAGCCCCTGCCCGTCCGGCCGCCGCCGCCGCGCTCATTCCATGACCGGGAGAAGAGCGCTTCAAACAAAACGCCCGGCCCGCCAGGCCACGCTGGGAAACGCAGTTTGCGCACCCCGCGCAGGCGCGGAGCCCAAGGGCGAGGGGACTACGGATCCCGGCAGCCCTCGCGCCGGGGACGGAGGGGGAGAGGCCGGGTGCAGGGATGGAGGGACGGGTGGGCGAGCGAGTGAGTGAGTGGCAGCTGCCAAGCCTTGGCCGAGAGCCAGGAAGGGCCTCCCCGGAGGAGGAGGAGGAGGGAGGCGCAGAGCGGGAGGGAGGGAGGGAACCCCAGGGGTCATCTAGTGACGGCGCCCCAATCGAAAATTTGACTTAAAAAAAAAATCTTTCGAATTTTTTAATTTTTCCCGCGGCACACCAGGCAACATCTCGCGGCACACTAGTGTGCCGCGGAACAGTGGTTGGGAAACACTGTCCTAATGTTTAGGTGGAATCTTCTTTCTTGTAGTTTGGATCCATTGCTCCGTGTCCACTTCTCTGGAGCAGCTGAAAACAACTTTTCTCCCTCCTCAATGTGACATCCTTTTATATATTTGAACATGGCTATCATATCACCCCTTAACCTCCTCTTCTCCAGGCTAAACATGCCCAGCTCCCTTAGTCGTTCCTCATAAGGCATCGTTTCCAGGCCTTTGACCATTTTGGTTGCCCTCCTCTGGACACGTTCCAGTTTGTCAGTGTCCTTCTTGAATTGTGGTGCCCAGAACTGGACACAGTACTCTAGGTGAGGTCTGACTAGAGCAGAATACAGTGGCACTATTACTTCCCTTGATCTAGATGCTATACTCCTATTGATGCAGCCCAGAATTGCATTGGCTTTTTTAGCTGCCGCATCATACTGTTGGCTCATGTCAGGTTTATGGTCAACCAAGACTCCTAGATCCTTTTCACATGTACTGCTCTCAAGCCAGGTGTCACCCATCTTGTATTTGTGCCTCTCATTTTTTTTGCCCAAGTGCAATACTTTACATTTCTCCCTGTTAAAGTTCATGTTGTTTGTTTTGGCCCAGTTCTCTAATCTGTCAAGGTCGTTTTGAAGTGTGATCCTGTCCTCTGGGGTGTTAGCCACCCCTCCCAGTTTGGTGTCATCTGCAAATTTGATCAGGATGCCCTTGAGTCCATCATCCAAGTCGTTGATAAAGATGTTGAATAAGACCGGGCCCAAGACAGAACCCTGTGGCACCCCACTAGTCACTCTTCTCCAGGATGAAGAGGAACCATTGATGTGGTCAGACCACACCACTGTCAAAGAACCTATCTGGAATGCTGAATTCACTGTGTGTTTGTATTTTCAGCTTTGAAGCATCAAATGTCAGGGATTGTGGTTTATTCCCCAATAAATGTCCTTAGAAAACGCTTTCTTTCTTTCTTTCTTTCTTTCTTTCTTTCTTTCTTGAAGCCAGTCTGCAGGGGACATACTGATATTTGGCCCTCAAAATGTTCCCATAGAGCTCTGGGCTACAATTGCTTTTTTGGCATCATCAAGACAATTTAAAATCCTAATTTCCCACGAGCTGACTTATTCAAGGAGTATTTCTGGTGGCAAGGAAGCCTGCTGATTGTCCTAATCTCCTGGCGACGTGAAATAAAAATTCCCCTTCTGCTCCTTGCTTACAGCATAAGAGACTTCATTGTCTGTTTCTCACAACACACACAAATGAATCAACCCCCTGCTTGCAAATAGGAGGGAAGTTTTTATTCTTCACTATTAAGTTCTTCCTTTTAAATAGGCAGGCTTCCCCAAGGTTGAGAGTGATAGGGGTTTTGTGTTGCCAAAAATAGACTCATATTCTACTATTGAAGGGGAGGAATAGCGTTACTGTTTAGCAGTAACACATTTACAGTTCACTGCAAGAGCTCAGAATGGTATAGAGATTAAAATGGCTTTTTATTGAGAAAACATTTATGCAGGCTTGGTGCTCCTCGTGATGAGCTCATACCATGTGTATACTGTAAGGGACAAAGCCCAGCTAATACAGACTCCTAGGCGCGCGCACTCTCTCTCTCTCTCTCTCTCTGTGTGTGTGTGTGTGTGTAACACATCTAAACATAAGTCCAACTGAATGTGGAGCTTAGTTTTAGGCAGATATTTATAAGAATACCCTGCAATCCTATGCCCAGCACCCACTAACCTGGGACTAAGTTCCATTGGAGACTATATATAGGATTGCACTCTTTAGGTCACATTTCAGTAGCACAGGAAGTGAATATGGCAATGGCAGAGGTCCTCCACAATAGCAGTGGAAGAAGAAGAAGAAGAGTTTGGATTTGATATCCCACTTTATCACTACCCGGAGGAGTCTCAAAGTGGCTAACATTCTCCTTTCCCTTCCTCCCCCACAACAAACACTCTGTGAGGTGAGTGGGGCTGAGAGACTTCACAGAAGTGTGACTGGCCCAAGGTCACCCAGCAGCTGCATGTGGAGGAGCGGGGAATCGAACCCGGTTCACCAGATTACGAGTCCACTGCTCTTAACCACTACACCACACTGGAGCCTATGGTGGAGGCAGTGTTAGATTTATGTATAAGCTAAACAAGCTATAGCTTAGGGCCCCACTCTCTTGGGGGCCCCCCAAAAAAATTAAAGGAAAAAACCTGGATGTACATTTCCAAAATATAAGATAAAAACAAATAAAATAAAACCTACATACAGCAACAGTGTTTTGTGTTGTGTAGACTCCTATGATGTAAGTAATGGGCCCTGTCTGCTGGCCTGCTCCCCAAAATATCACTGGTTTGCTCATTTCTATATCAATTACTATGATAAAATACATATTTTGTTATGTGCAAATGGCTTTAGATACCTATTAGGTCCATAAATTACCATATAGCATATATTCAACACAAAAAACAGCGACAATTTGTTGTTGACAAAGGACAGCTGGACATATAAAAGGCCCCATTAACTTCAGTGGTTTAGGGCCTCATCAAACCTAAATCTGGCCCTGGGTGGAGGCTGCCCCGGCTGCCCCGGAGGAGAAGGAGGTGGTGAGGAGGCAGAACTGGAACATCATGCACTTCAAACAGAAGCCAGGGCAGCTTCTGTGAATTCATGGTGTCCCAATTAATTTGGGGCAATTGAGTGATCAGGCCTTATGATAACTACTTCAACCAGTCATGGCTTCCCCCAAAGCATTATAGGAGCTCTGGTTTGTTTAAGGATGCTGTAAGCTACAATTCTCAGAGTGCTTTAATAATCAATCCCTCTTCACTGGGAACTGTAGCTCTGGGAGGAGAATAGAGTAAGGTTACCAGATTTTTTCCCAATGAATCTGGGGACACTTTAATTAATTAATTAATTGCCACACGTTTGGGACATTGATGCTGCAGCGATGGTGGTGGCCGAGGGGCGGCCACCACCTTGACCTCAACCACCACATTTCCCCTTCTTCCAAGGCTTCTATCTCCTTTCTCCATGAGCCTGGGCAGCCCCTGAGTTGTTGGGTCTTCGATGGTGGTGGTGGGGAAGCGGTGCGCGGTGGGTCAGGCATGGAAGGTGGAGAAGAAGGGCTGAGAGTGGCGGCGGCGGCGAGGCGTGGGTAGCGCGATGCTCCCTTCCCATCAGAGCAGCCCCAATCCCATTCCTACCTGCGTGCAAGCAGGGGGGGTAGGGATCCCTCAGCTGGGAAGAAGGACTTCCTGTTGCCTAACTGAGAGATCCCCGCCCCCTCCTGCTTGCACACAGGTAGGAGTTGGGAGGCTGCTCCGATAGGCAGCATGAAGCCTCCCTTCACAGCTTAGTTGCTAGGGTCAGGGAAGGTGGAGGCAGCCCGGAAGCTGCATCACTATCATATGGGGACTTCCAAGCAGCTCCTGAAGCCAGTCGGAGCCAACTGCTCCAGGCTGCTGAGACTGCCGCTGCTGCGTTTCCTGGGGACATTAAATGAAATCCAGGAACATTCTGGGGATGGAATTTGTCCGGGGACTTATTCGCAAATCCGGGGACTGTCCCCGGGAAACGTGGACATCTGGTAACCCTAGAATAGAGGTGTCCTAACAACTCACAGCATCTTTAATAAACTATAGCTCCTTTAATTCTTTGGGGAAAACCGTGACTGCTTAGAATGATACCATATTCCTTTAAATGTCTGATCTCTACTAGGACTGCCATATGTGCAAAATTGCCCAGACACAGCTAGGATTCGACCCTCAGAAATAGTGTGCGGGCAGAAATCGCTTTGTCGGAAGTGTAAATTTTGGCAAATTTCCTTAAAAATAGCTCAGAACTTATTTTTTTCCGAGACTCTGCAAAAAAAAGCTCACACAAAAAAAAAGCTCTGCAAAAAAAAGCTTCGAACATTTGTGCTCGAAACATGGCAACCCAAATTAAGCATTCTTGATGAACATTCATCCTGATTTACTTGCAGGGTGTTTCTTATGTCTTCCTGTCAATCATTTGTTCCTCACACACTTCCGTGAATTTTCCCATTGCTTTCTTAACTACAAAAGCTCTTTTTAAAAACAAACAAACAAGTATATTTGTTGCACCAAGGTGACAGAACACTTTAATGCACGTTAACTGTGCAAACCTAAATTTCCGATAGGCGCTTGAATTCCTCCTACAAAGTCTGGAGGCAATATTGTGGCTCAGGCAAATCCACGAAGGAAAAAACCAGACAAATGTTTAAGCAGGAATGAGCCTGTTAAAGATTTTTTTCTTTTTAAGGAAAATTTGTATTGGGTTTATTTATAAAAATGCATAATTTAAAGTCAGTTTTGTGTGTGGGCCTCACTCATTATTTTTGAGCATTTGTGTTAGTATCCATGGGATTTGGCATATGAGAAATCTTCACTAGGAAATTTATAATCACATGCCACTCACTTTAATGACTCTGTTTCAAAAATATACATAGAATGTGCCTTTTATCTGACAAATGCTTTTAAAACGCTCATTAAGAGCAATATTTGTAAAACCTGATGTGTGTAATGAATAATTATATGACTAGAGCAAGTATTTCCCATTCCAAAAGAAAATTAGTAACATAATAAACTCTATGCCTATGCAGTCCAATAAAATTGATGGAATAACTAATTCTCCTCTAAAGTGCATCTGCTACATAAGTGCCAAAGAAAGCACAATTCATGTCTGTTTTATTGGAGTCCCTGGGCCGACAGAGTCATTTATGCTGGTGTAAAATAGGAGAACATCTGCCAGCACTGTAAATAAGTGGAAAATTCTCACTCGGTAGCATTTAACCGCTGCTATTTCACACTCACTCTTAGCCCAGTGGCAAGACCAGACACACCCACTCAGCAATAAAGGGGGAAAGCAGGACCGTTTGCTTCTTAAGGACCTCAAAAAAACATTGTGCTCCCAGCTTCTGGCCTCATGGAGAATTCTCAAGAGAGTTTTGACTGAATTAAATACAGCCTGATCTTACGTAGCAAGTGTTGCATCATGCTTAGCGCATCAGTTCAGGATTAGGGATGGGCAAATCTGTCCATTTTGGTTTCTGTCAGTTTCTCATTTTTCCACTCTAAGTTCGGCTCTCCACATCAGTTTGCAATTATTATGATTTTTTTTTTAAAAGGCCTCAACGAAAATGCACCAGTATTTTAGCGTGAATTTCTCCTAATATTGTTGCCTAATACACACTGGGGGGGGGGAAATTGCTCTAAAATAAGCCATCTATATGCATTTTTATGGATGCTTCAGCCGAGTATATTCACTTTTGTACACTTTACTTGACTGGAGTAGCTGCATGGCAAAATTCGGAGAAGTGCAAATTTCAAAGGAGAGCTGTACTGCAGCTCCCTTATTGTTTGGGGAAGTGCAAATCAGATGAGATTGTCTTTAAATGTGAACTAAATCAAATTTCTACCCCATTCCTTGTTAGGACTAGGAAGGCTTTAGCTCAGGAATGGTTAACCCGTGGCCCATACGGGGATGCTTTTATTAGATTTAAAATACAGCTCCGGCACCCTTCAGCAGAAGTCCTGCCACCTTTTCTGAGCATGTGTTCCTGCAGTCCCCAGGAACCTATTTACCTTGCATTCAGATGCCACTCTAGCCATTGCCACACAAACTGCAGATTGTCCCATAGCAACCAAAGAGGCAGCATGTTTTCAACAACTGCCAATCATATTTTGTGACGATTAAACTTCCTATATTTTTATAAGATGATCGAATTATAAAGTTACTGGGGGGGAGGGGTGTCTTTTGGTTGCATGGGCCTAACAGGGGTTAGCAGGGGGCCGGTCCACTGTCCCTCAGACTTTGCGGGGGGCCAGACTATATTTTTTTGGGGGGGGAAATGAATGAATTCCTATGCCCCACAAATACCCCAGGGACACATTTTAAATAAAAGCACACATTCCACTCATGTAAAAACACCAGGCAGGCCCCACAAATAACCCAGAGATGCATTTTAAATAAAAGGACACATTCTACTAATGTAAAAACACGCTGATTCCTGGACCGTCCGCGGGCCGGATTGAGAAGGCGATTGGGCCGGCTCTGGCTCCTGGGTCTTAGTTTGCCTACCCATGGCCTATAACAATTCCAGTGTGCTCCAAAGGTTTGCTTTTTGCTCCTTAAACTACAGTGGTACCTCAGGTTACATACGCTTCAGGTTACATATGCTTCAGATTACAGACTCCGCTAACCAAGAAATAGTACTTCAGGTTAAGAACTTTGCTTCAGGATGAGAACAGAAATCGTGCCCTGGTGGCGCGGCGGCCGCAGGAGGCCCCATTAGCTAAAGTGGTGCTTCAGGTTAAGAACAGTTTCAGGTTAAGTATGGACCTCCGGAACGAATTAAATACTTAACCTGAGGTATCACTGTACAGGGAAATGGTTTGATCCATGTTGTAGTGAACTGCAACCCCAAGCGTTCACATAATTGGTTCAGCATTCCAAAATTGCCGTCACCAGCCCAGCAACAAGCATATCCACCATGGTTAAAAATGCTCATGTGAAAAAGCATTTTTTCTTAACCGCAAGGGACGAATCCCAAACTCCAACCTGTTGGAGAGTGCTGTCAAGTGAAATAATATGTTGACGTGAGTGTCTCTGAGAATATGATGCCATAGCTGCAGGAAGGCATGTACGATCCTTGATTTGTTGACAGAATAAGGCCAACACCCTTGGCTTTGAGAAATTTCATTCTCTCTGGGAGATATTTTGCTCTGTAGCATATTAATATTAGATATCTTGGAATATATATTCCTCGGCTTAGTGTGCTTAGGTTAACTCTGGCACGCAGCAAGTTCAGCTCTGGATCTGCTCCAAGTTGCACCCTCCGCCAGAGGGCAAAGTTTTTGCTGCCATCGCCCATGCCTTGGGAGTCTCCTGGATCAGTTACAGCAAGGGACTCTACCCAGTGATTCCCTTGAAAAATATCTTTGGGTAGCTCCACTGCGGTAGACCACAGAAAATATATTATACAAGTCCTAGGTGTACTTGAAAAGCTTTGGGTGACAGCTCCAAAATACAAAAAGAAAGGGGTGGAAGAGCAGTAGGTAGGGAAGTTCATCCTATTCCTTACATTGCACATAACATGCATTTTTTTGTTTTTGTTTTAGTAGTAATAATAGCAACAACAACAACTTTTGTTCTAATTGTCTTTCTTCATTCAAACATTTTAGAGTTCCACATGCCACAGCCTAAATTCACTATTGGCTCAAATACTCATTTGCCAAGGAAATGGCTGGAAGGGAAGCAAACTGAGACTATAAACCATACTCTATTTTTGTTAATTAAAATTTAATCCAGGCCCCCTAATAAATGAATAGAATTCAACATGCCGGTGTAAATCTAAAATTACCTTCCTGAAACCCACTATATGGATGCAAACTAAACCAATGTGACCTATTTTCCTGTAATTTATGCAACATTTAACCAAAGATTCTGCTTTTTTCTCCCCTTGAATCAGATTGGAAAAAGAAAACTTAAATATCTGTCTGCTCACATGCAGTTTGAGAATTAGGGCCTCCATCACCACATTATGGAATGTTTTCCTAATTCAGACTGTATAAATAAATATTACAAAATGCTTTTTGGACTCTGCCTTGTCTGTTATGGAGACCAAAAGCCTTCCTGCTTCCATAGAGAGCCACTGGAGCTTGCGTTACATTCACAGTGCATGTCAGGCTACCAGCCAGCCAATGGACAACTTATTGAAAATCACCTCAGAATATTCTATACCCCATAATACATGAAAATTCAATTTATGGATAGTGAAAGGGAGAACCTACCCAGTGGAAATGTGACAACAGCAAAAACTGTAATGCAAAAACAACAACTGAGGTAGTTTATTGCAAAATAAATAAATTTCTCTCACAGTCCTAATGATAACTTACTAACTTAAATAAATATATCCTATAACTTAATTCCCCTCACAAAGCTATTCTGGATAAGCTACACTGCCTGTTTAAAAAGCTAAGAAATATACAAATGCGAGAGAGTAGCATGCTGAGATGAAATGCTAGATTTAAAGTTTTCCCTACTGATTTGAATTACACATTCTGACAGGCCATCATTTTATTTCAAGAATTACTGTATAATGCTCAACTCCATAGATGACACTACCCAACCATTATTTCAATATGCTATAGACAGGCATTATTATTTTGTTCCCTGGAGCTGGCAGGTTTATTTTCCCTCTCATCGAAACCAATGGGGTTGGCAGTGACCAAGAACA
Organism: Podarcis vaucheri; assembly: GCF_965113315.1. NCBI lineage: Eukaryota > Metazoa > Chordata > Lepidosauria > Squamata > Lacertidae > Podarcis > Podarcis vaucheri. The sequence continues at coordinate 87,200,524 of NC_138760.1, read as the reverse complement.
AAAAAAAAAAAGGTATGGAGAAGTGCTGGGGAAAGTGTTCCTTTCACCTTCTCTCCTAGCCAGTATGAGGTCTGCAGAGGTTAGGAAGTGGTGATTCCTTGCCATAGGCTCTCCTCCCTAAGCCTCCTTCTGCAGGCAAACCTCTTCCCACAGAAATCCAGAATGAGATCAGCCGATGACGAGACTCTGACTAAATATAGCTTCTAAAACAAGGCGTCAAAGTAATGCCAATAAAGCATATGGAATATGTCTCTTGGCCACTGGATGTCACTGATGACCCCAGAAATACAATGGGGAATAAGCTCCACTCCTAAGCTCTGCACAGGTGAAGAAAACAGGAGAACAAATTGCCAGCTTTTTATTTTAACACGTTACTCTTCTCCTAAACTTTTTGGAAAGGCCCCAGGTGGCCCCAGGAAGGAGAATCTTTCAGTGCTATGATTAGTTCTTATCTATGCACTTATTTCTCTTGGTGTGGAACAAATGACATTTTTGCAGGTGATTAGGAAAACTCAAGAATATGAAGACGGAACAGGGCTCATCTGTTTTCGCTGCATGAATTGCTGGGGCAAGCTGTAATTAAACTCTGTGCTTAGTTTCATTAGGACCAGGGGGCTCTTTTTAAAAAATGCCTGTGTTACAAGCAGATTAGCATGGCTCCCTGCTCACACGCTTTCAGTAATACAGTGGTACCTTGGGTTACATGCGCTTCAGGTTACATACGCTTCAGGTTACATACGCTTCAGGTTACACACTCCACTAACCCAAAATAAAAAAAATTCCTTCCTGTAGCACCTTAAAGACCAACTAAGTTAGTTCTTGGTATAAGCTTGGTGTGCATGCACACTTCTTCAGATACACTGAAACAGAAGTTGCCAGATCCTTCTATATATAGAGAAGGTGGGGAGGGGTATTACTCAGAAGGGTGGTGGGAATCGGAGATTGGCAGATAGCTGAGATGAGCCTGATGAGCCTGTTGACGACTCTTAACGACTGTAGTAGGTCTTACAGGAAAAGGCAAGGGGTGAGAAGGTGAGAAGTGGCTTAGTCATGTATAATGAGATAAGAATCCAATGTCTCTGTTCAGACCAGGTGTCTCCATAGTTTTAAGTTTGGTAATGAGTTGCAATTCAGCAGCTTCTCTTTCCAGTCTATTTCTGAAATTCCTTTGTAGTAAAACAGCTACTTTGAGATCTTGTATAGAATGTCCTGGGAGATTGAAGTGTTCTCCTACTGGTTTCTCTGTTTTGTGATTCTTGATGTCAGATTTATGTCCGTTTATTCTTTGGCGTAAGGTTTGGCCTGTTTGTCCAATATAGAGAGCTGAAGGACACTGTTGGCATTTGATGGCATACACAATGTTAGACGATGAGCAATTAAATAGTCCCGAGATGGTATGTGTGATGTTGTTGGGGCCAGTAATGGTGTTGTCCGGGTATATGTGGCAGCAAAGTTGGCATCTGGGTTTATTGCAGGCTCTGGTGCCAGTGTCCGTGTTAAGTCTGGTTGTAGTATTATTGTGGGTTAGGAGTTGTTTAAGATTGGGTGGCTGTCTGTAGGCAATGAAAGGTCTTTTTTATTTTGACTATGGCAGACCAACACGGCTACCCATCTGTAACTCCACTAACCCAGAAATAGTGCTCCAGGTTAAGAACTTTGCTTCAGGATAAGAACAGAAATCGGGCTCCGGCGGCGTGGCGGCAGCAGGAGGCCCCATTAGCTAAAGTGGTGCTTCAGGTTAAGAACAATTTCAGGTTAAGAATAGACCTCCGGAACGAATTAAGTACTTAACCCAAGGTACCACTGTACTGGCCTAAAAAATAAATAAACCATCCAGCCCATTATATACTTGTATAGCATTATCATAGTATCTGGCATTTTACAGAGTAACGAAGACGACAGGCCGCTTGTGAAATGTACAAACTAAACCTTGACACAGGAGTGGAGATGTAAGAGGAGGAAAGAGAGATGGGGGGGGCGGGCAAGGGTGAAAGGAGAACAATAGGCATTGTTGCAATATGCATTAGTGGTAGAACACCTGTTTCATTTGCAGAAGGCCCTTGTTTCAAACCCTGGCATGCCCAGATTAAAGGAACAGGGAGCAGATAATGGGAAAGACCTTAGCTTGAATTTAGAGAGAACAAATGGATAAATGGACCCAGGCTAAGGCAACTGCTAACGTGCCTAGGCTTAGGACCAAAGCTACCCTCTCAGCCCTTTCTGACGTTGCAGGCCCAGGTGCGATGTAGCCATGGATCGTGGGGGCTGGGCATGTTATAGTTGCAATAAACGCAGGATAACCAACTGGGATTTAAACAGGCCACAACTTTACTGATTACAGATGTCAGCAGGTTTGGGTGCAGGCATTGGGTTAGTATCATGAATTGACAAGACTGGCTGCTGGTTGATTTGGCAGGGATAGCCAACGTTAAGCTTAACCGTATGATGTACATCAAATCAGGGCGATCCCCCACGATTATCATTGTGGGGATACTGTGGCCCATCAGCTCCTGTTTGGGCATTTGGACAGAAGCACCCCCCAAAAAAATCCCTTTTAGGGGATACCTTGATCCCTTTGAGCTGGGGGAGGGGCACTCTCATCCAATTAGGACCCCCCCTCCAATCCAACCCAATGCCTTATCTGAAACAAAGTTGTGACAGTTGCTATGAAAGAGGCAAAACTGTCAGATAGCTCCAGGTAGTCTGAAGGCAAATTCCTGCCTGGCCCTTAATACAGCCATTGAGGAGGAAGTGACTGGGTGTTTTCTTAAATACCCAATCATTTTAATGAGTGTTTTGTACTGCTTGTAATAATTTTTCTTGTTTTATATTAGTGTGCATTGCCCTGATTTCATAAGAGGGCAGTACTGTATATCAATAATTTTATACATAAACAAATTGAATTAATAACCAAGAAAGGCAAACAGATATCAAACTGATAGGAGACAAATGCTTAACATCACTATCCTAACCATGTCTTCCCATAATAAATTCCTTATGAATTCAACAGGGATTACTACCAGATCAGTGGGATTAAGATGGAAGCCTTTCATTAATGATGTTAGTCATCAGAGCATGCTTGGCTTGGCTTTCTTCTGATGACTGGTCCGCAGCTTTCTGTAATACAGTGCAGTGCAGGAAGTCCCTCATTCCCTGCAGCTTTGGGCTCGACCTCTTGAGATGGCATTATCAAAAACTTCCAGGCCTTGCTTTTGTTGCCATGTGCCTAGTGGCAGGAGGCCACAGTTACAACAGCTAGAGGTTTTTGCCAACTTTCAGCACTTTATAAGACTTGATTCATAATAATAAGCAATAATGACAGCTGTTCTGCGTGGTTCCTAAATGTGTTCAAGGCAAGCATCAGGCTGAAGCTTTTAGAAATTGCTACAGGATGGAGACTTCAGTCAGCATAAATTTAGCAATTAGGAGCTCTCCTCCCTGCAATATGCTGGCACCCCAGTAAAAAAGATGAGCACAAGCTTGTACAAGTTGCTGGAGGGTCCCCATTAATTTCACATGGAAGCTGATCCACATAAACAAAAGATCCACGTCCTCTGCTCAATCAAATCAGGAAGCTATTGCATGTAGAGGACTTCCTGCCTCTAGAACAGGGTAGCCAACGTGGCATCTTCCAGATGTGGTGGGACTCCAACTCCCATCAGCCCCAGGCAGCATAACCAATGGTCAGGGAGGGCCACAGGCTCCCAACCCCCTGCTCTAAAAGTTAGGTTGCTTGATTTGGGAAAATATTTCTGGGGTGCTTTAAGCCACAGCTCAGCGTGGCTGATAGGGAATGGAATAGGAACAAAGAACACCATACAGGTTGCCTCCAGACTGTAAATATTTTTCAGGAGGGATTCACGCACCTACTATAACTTTGCACAATTAAAGTGGGTTAAGTGCACTGTCACCCTAGCACAACAAATCCACTTAAAAAACACACAACACAGACATTTTGCTGTCAGGAAAGTGGTGGGGAATGCATTGTATAGCATGGATGAATGATATGCATAGCTCACAAACAAATCAGAATGAATGTTCACGAAAGACTGGACATAGTCAAACCTGCTATTAAGCTTTGTGCAAGCAAATCAGGATGAATGCCTGATGAACAGGTCTGAAGGAGACCACAGTCTACATGGCTGACTTCCCAAAGAAAGTGCAGGGGGTCTTTGGAGAAAAGGCGCAGGCTATCTTTGGGATTGCTTCTTACTCTTCTTCCCACTTTAAGGGGAGTGCAGAAAACTGACTTTTGAGCATGCTTAGGGAAGAAGCTATCAATGCTCTCAGGATGTGATAGCTCTTTTCTCTAGCATTACATTCCACCTCTCCCTCTTCCCCAAGTAAGCCTCACCTGCCCATAAACATCTAGAAGAGTCTGCACGGGATGTCTATGTGAGACAGCAATGAATTAGAGCGGTCTAACAAGTGATCTGGATTGGGCTAAAAAGCCCTGCACATTTTGAATATTCAAGGGTTAATGTTAATCACACTAAGTGTGCATTTAGAGAAACATAAAACAGATGTTCATATCAAAATATGATGTTTTTCCTCTTAAGAGCTAAACATGAAAAAGATGTTAAGCTGAAACATGCATGCTAATAGTTCTCTTCAAACAATTTAGTATTTTTCAGATGCGAAGATATTCTGAAATGCATGGTCTGAGCAAGAGTGGGTAGCTTTTAGAAAGGCACCGTTATCTGGAACTAATGGACCTGCTGCTTTCTATCAGTGGGGAAGGTTTTCCCTAGAGGGTTATGTCTCACCATTGAATTTTCCTTATGCATTCACTTATTAATCACTCTGAAGATTACTGCAACACACACACACATCTATATCATGTGGCAAACAGACTGTGCCCTTGGGGTATGTAAGTATCTGCATAATATGGAAAATGCAAATGTTATTTAGAGGACAGAGCTTGCATGGGAGTAACCAAATCACATTTTAGTCACAATTTAAGATGTTGGGTTTTACCTAAGCATCTTTCAATGACTTGAGCAAAATGTACCTGTAGAGTGCACTTATTTACCCCTTTTCCTTTCTTTTTCTCTTTTGCTGTATTTTGCTGTATCAAGTATATCTCTCAAGAGCCAATCATTCCATCCACAGTGTTTTAAAAGGCAAGTCCCAAAAGCAGGAAGCGTTCATTGAACAATACGGTATTTATGTACTTCGTGTTAATAGCAATGTCAGATTTGAAGTGAAGTGAATTTTCATGTGGAAAAGCATTCAGATATGCTGTCTTCACGAGCATGAAGTCCAATCCATGAAAATATGCTTGATGATAGGATTGCTTTCTTAGTCTGCCCAGGTACTAACTACCAATGGGCAACTTCAAGCCCCCTATTCATCCTTCTTATGGTTCATAAATCTAGATGTGGACCAGACAGTCTTGCAAATGGAGGACTAACTACCAATGGGCAACTTCAAGCCCCCTATTCATCCTTCTTATGGTTCATAAATCTAGATGTGGACCAGACAGTCTTGCAAATGGAGGACTGTCCACTGTAAAGTAGGACACATCACCACCCTTAATGAGGCTCAGGCAGGCTTAAATCTAGCTGCTTCAATATAAACTCAAAAACATGTGCTTCCTGTTTTATCCAGGAACAAACCGATGCCTTCCCTGTTCTTCCCTGTGCCCTGATTTGCCTCTACGGCACGGCAACATTTTCCTGAATTTGCAAATGGCACTTCATAGAGTTCTCTTTGCAATTGCCTGGTGGGAAACTGGAATGAGCAACTGGATTGCTCCTTATCTTGCAAAGAGCTTATGGCAGCTGATAAGGTCCGCCCAGCAGAAGGAATAATTAAAAACATGGCAAGAGCAGCCACCAAAGCAGGCAGACAAATAAAGCAGAATGGGTTTTTGCAAGCAATAAGCACGGCAAGAGCAGTGCTGAGAAGCAAATGTAAACAGAGAAGCAGATAGTGAATTGCTGGACTGTGCATGAGTTTTCTTCTGCTGGTTTGTGTGTGTGTGTGTGTTTAAACTTCATGCAAGCGGCAAAATGGCAACTGGTTCTGCATGTGTGAAAAGATATTGCACAAACCTCCCATGTTTAATAACATGCACATGGCATTTTAATAGCAAAAACAGTGTTGGTCTGCGATGCCCACATATATAGTATTTTTTTTTAGGAAAACTTAGCAGGCGAGGTAAAGGGTAGGTTGTGCATTATGGAAAGGGCATCTAAATGCATTAGTGCAAAGGAAGAAAAGCAAAGGCAAAAGTACAAGTAGATGAGGAGTAGGGGAAGGAAACCAAGATCTCACAATGAAAGACAAATGCTCATTACTCCAAAGCATTTGCGCTTGTGTGGAGCTACTTACACTTCAAAAGTACACTAGTGTGGGAAAAGAAACAATTACAGAGCAGATGGAAGATAGGCATAAGGTTCTGCCTCCACTATGGGAGACAGTATGCCTTTGGATTCATGACTGTGGAGAGGGCTGTTGCTCTCAGGTCCTGGTTGTGGGCTTCCCCCAGGCATCTGATTGGCCACTGTGAGAACAAGATGCTGGATTGGATGGGCCATTGGTCTCACCCAGCAGGGCTCTTGTTACATTCTTAGATGCGCAGGATGCACCTAATGGAAGTGGACTCGGCCCTCTAGCCCATGAGACTATGCTGCAATAAATATACTAGTCTTTCTGGTGTCACAGAGCTCTTTGTTCATTTAACTGGACAAGACACCATCCATACAATTAGCAAATCTGTCAGTGCTTTTTTAAAAATTAGAGTTGAGGGTTCCTGTCTTCCAGGAAACAAATCCATCTAAAGTAGCTTGAAAATAACATCAAAATACATTCATAAAATCACAACAAGGAATATTGGAATACATTAAGTCATCATGATCCTTACCTCAAGCCATCTGGTGAAAGATTTATTTTATTTGCCAAGTGCCTTCTTGGTAGTGGCGCCCGCCCTGTGGAACGCCCTTCCGTCAGATGTCAAGGAAATCAACTATCTGACTTTTAGAAGACGTCTGAAGGCAGCCCTCTATAGGGAAGTTTTTAATGTGTGGTGTTTTAATTTCTTGGAAGCCGCCCAAAGCAGCTAATGCTAAATTTATAAATTGAATTTCTAGTAACAGATGTACTTTGATTAAATCTCAGCGGTTGTATTTTGATACATTGTAGACCAACCTGTGACAATGCAGTGAAGGGCAGGATAACAATGCCTAAATAAAGTAAGATAAAATAAATATTCTTCACTGGCTTTCAGGCTGAATTCAAGGAGCTGTTTTTCATTTTTGAAACCCTAGATGTCTTGGGACCAGGTCACCTGAAATATCACCTACTCTCACTTCATAACCAGACCCTGAGATCTTCCTGGGATACCTTTCCCCACATTCCTCTCCTTAATGAATGAGAGGTGTACCTAGAGAGAAGTGCATTTTGGATACCCCTTTTTATGGGCTGTCCTCCCCAGAGGGACTCTCCTGTCACCTACACTATGGTCTAAAACTTCAAGGCACCAGGCAAAGACCTTTCTGTTCTCCTAATTAGAATCCTTCTTTAAGTCAACCCTTCCTGGGTTTAATATGCTGATTTTAATTTATTTTAGCTGCTTGGTTTTCTAGTTGAGGTTTGTTGGTGGGGTTTCTGCTGTTTCAATTTCAGTTCTTTGGGTTTTGTTTTGTTTTTAATGTTTCTGTTGTGAACTGTACAGTGGTACCTCGGGTTACAGACGCTTCAGGTTACAGACTCTGCTAACCCAGAAATAGTACCTCAGGTTAAGAACTTTGCTTCAGGATGAGAACAGAAATCGCACAGCGGCACAGCAGCAGCGGGAGGCCCCATTAGCTAAAGTAGTACCTCAGGTTAAGTACAGTTTCAGGTTAAGAATGGACCTCCAAAACGAATTAAGTTCTTAACCTGAGGTACCACTGTAGTTTGCATTTTATTATTTATGTTAGCTGGCCAGAGAACTTGGTTGGATGGGTGGTATACAAATGTAATAAATAAAATATAACAAATTACACGTAAAAGCTTGCTTCCTCCTTTGCATTGCCCTACCATGGAGGCTGTGGATTACTCACAAGTTAACACAACACACTTCAAAGGGAAATGCTTACTGAAAACCTAAGAGCAGAGACCAAAACACAGACAACCTGGCTTGCTCTGGTTGCTGTGTCAACCTTTTTCAAGGACAACAGAGATCTTGAGAATGTTTTGCTAATATGGAAAACCTGGTAAAAAGAAATGGGTGGTTGTGCGTGCATGTGTTTGTTTGGTGGTGGTGGTGGGGAGGAGTCTGGAATGCAATGCATCATTTAACATCTTTGCTTTTAGCATCCTCTCCATTAGAACGAGTTCACTAGGCAGTTCTGGTTTGGATTATCCTTTGTGTGCAGTGGGAACAACTTAGTGGAGGTTTCCTGAGTTCCCTAGTTCAATTCCCATGTGTTCAGAGGCATCAGATCAAGTGCTTAAAAAGTCAAGTGTTCCCATGGCAAATATCCACCACTGATCCTTTCATCTCATACAATGGCAAACAGCCCATTCTTTTGCTTCACCGTTCTCCTTGGTAAATTCGAGTTATAGTGAGCTTCTTCACCAGTGTGACTTATAATTAGATTATGCTCCCATCCTACAAAAAAAGCTTTCTTGAGAAAATCCAGGCCCAACTCAGGATTTTCCTGAGAGTTCTCAAAAATGTTTCTCACATCAGGAATTGCTTTCCGAAAACTTAAGTTCTCAAAGTGGGGCAATGGTAGTGTGAAGAACTTGGGAGTACAGCCCCTGACCACATCCTAAACTTGTTTATTTGGGAATAAGCCCTCTTGAACTCAATGGTCCTTACTTTGGAGTGAAGATATTTGGCTTCATAAAAATAACTTTTAAAAAGAAGTATTCAGCACAAATTAAAAGATTGGGGGGAACCCCTTCTTCTAAAATGCAAGCAGCTAAAAACATTGTATACTTAAACTCATTTTGAAAAATTGTGCAAAATTGCTTTTTCATTTATGCAATATTGTGTAAATATTCATTTTTTAAAGTAGGTGAGAAGGTGTTTTGTTTTGTTTTTTTAAAAAGCAATTAACACCCTGGTCAAATGTAGTTAATGAGAAAAAGTTATAGTGCAGGTGTGTTGAGGTACAGATACAGGTGTTAGGTTCATCTGCCCAGTCAATATATTGCTGAAGACATCAAAACTGCACCTCTTTAAAAAGATGGAAAAGTAGCACTAAGGTGATTTACATTTGGGGAGATTTCACTCCTGTTCCACCCTTTCTGATGTTTTTTATTTATTTATTTATTTGTAATCTTTAAGAAGAACCAGAGGGAGAACAACTGTTTGCCAATGACATCATGCAGGTGCCCTGTAAAAAAAAGTGAACAGAAAAATCATGGCTATTCCAGAGGAAAGATGTAAGTCCTTTCTTCACTGTCAGTATTTTGCAGGAAAGATCGATGCATATCCTGGAAATTTAGGTTTGTGCTGTGGATAAAAGCATTCTGGTGCCTTGGCAGAATCAATAAACTATTAAAAGAAACAGACCTTTTAGCAGTTAGGAAAGTGATGGGGAAATGCTCAAAGTATGGGATGGGTGGATGTTTAATAGGACAGTATGCAGCACTGCACAAGTAAGTCAGGATGAATGCTGATTGTCACATGACCCCCTACAGACAAAGCAAAACTCATGCACACTGAAGACCAGACATAGTCTAACCTCTGCGTAATCTTTGTGCAAGGATGAATGCTCAATAAACAGGTAATCTGGAGGAGGCCTTAGTGTGAAAGCATCCCAGATGGCCTTATTTCTTACAAACTCCAAAAGGGTGAGATAATCAAGTTCAGTTCTATCACCATACTTCACAAGAGGAAGCATGTCATTCAGAAATCTCCAGCTGACTCAATATGTTAAAGGTGTATGGTCCAAAATAGATGTGTGTATTGCTTTTCCAAAATGCGCTGCCTATAGAAGAAGCAAATAACTCTTCGCAACACCTTAACTGCTTCTTTTCACAAGCCCTGGGGTTTACGCTTTCCTCCTTTCTTGTCTCTACACTAGAGCAATTTGATGGGATTTAATACCACTGGGGGGGCATTTTAACACAAAACATGACGGCGTTCATATGAATTTCCAGTAACTATTCAGACATTCCAATGCTAATAAACTTCTTTTACCACAAGCGCTAATGTGCAGGTGTGCATTTTTCAACAATGAAATGTCAATTTAAAAGAGGGCTGAACCAAAGGCTGCAAAAAAGAAAGATTAGTCTTCCATGCTGTGGCCTTTTGTTTTGCTCCTCCGTATTGTCGGACAGACCTATAAAAAAAGTGGGCAGCATTTTGTTCCTATTTTTAATGCAAATAAAAGCATCAATAAAAAGGGTCTGATTTTACTCTGGTAGGAGGGATGATGCTTACAGATCACTACTGATCAACCTATGCAGATAAGGGTTTTAAAAATAGCCCTGAACTATTTCATTTTAGTTCTTTTTCTTTGTTCCATATTTATTACTATAACAGATTGGTTATAGTTTCAAACCATCTTTATGCTGCTACAATTCTTTGAGATCGCTCTGGATTATCAGGCTCAATATCTTCCCAGGGAGTTGGAATAGGCTTGTTTACAGGAAGCCCGAAGTGATTTATGTCTCGAATGTCTGAAAGATCTTCTTCTTTGGCGATCACTCGTAGCAGAATAAGATTGTCTTCCATGAACATGATCTTAACAGTGAGTCCATAAGTGACTGTGGAGGCCAATTCTGGATCCACATGTGCTTCTACAGTACGGACATAGGTTTCAGGGCGGGAATTGATCACGGTGAAGGTTTGCCAAACGTGCCTTCCTCTTAGATTGTTTCTCCATTTTGTCTTGAGTTCAAGTGTCTTCAAAGTCCATGACACCTTTGGTAAAGGCTGCTCTCCAATTGGTGTGCTTCCAGGCCTGTGTCTTCCAATTGTCAGCACTATATACTACAATACTACATTTTTAAAGATTTGCCTTGAAAGAGTCTTTGAACCTCTTTTGTTGACCACCAGCATTGTGCTTTCCATTTTTAAGTCCAGAATAGAGTACCGTATTTTTCGCTCTATAACACGCACCCGACCATAACACGCACGTAGTTTTTAGAGGAGGAAAATCCATAGGCATGCCACCCGTAGGCATTCCCTCCATAACATGCACAGACATTTCCCCTTACTTTCTAGGAGGAAAAAAGTGAGTGTTATGGTGCAAAAAATACTGTAGTTGTTTTGGAAGACAATAACCAGGCATCCGCACAACATGACCAGTCCAACGAAGTTGATGTTGAAAAATCCTTGCTTCAACACAGGTGAGCTTTACTTCTTCCAGTACACTGATATTAGTTCGCCTGTCTTCCCAAGTGATGCGTAAAATTTTTTGGAGACACCATCAATGGAATCTTTCGAGGATTTGGAGATGCCATTTATAAATGGTCTATGTTTCACAAGCATACAGTAAGGTTGGTAGTACAATAGCTTTGTAAACAAGCATTTTGGTTTTCCTGAGAATGTCCTGGTCCTCAAACACTCTGCACTTCAATCAGGAGAAAGCTGCACTCACAGAGCTCAGGTGATGCTGGATTTAGGCATCAGTGTTGGCTATTTTGGAAAGATAACTGCCCAGGTAGGAAAAGTGATCGACACTTTCCAATGTTACACCACTGAGTTGGATTTGTGATGCTGCAGAGGGGTTATTTTGTACTTGTTGGTGCAGCACTTTGGTTTTTTGAATGTTGAGCAACAGGCCAAGCTTTTCATAAGCTTCTGTGAAGGTATTTAAGATGGTTTGGAGGTCATCCTCTGAGTGTGCACACACTACGTTGTAATCATACTGAAGCTCTATGACAGAAACTATGGTAACCTTATTCTTTGCTTTCAGCCTTCTCAGATTAAAGAGCTTTCCATCCGTTCAATATATGATTTCTGCCCTGGTGGGGAGCTCTTCAGAGTTCCCCCACCCTCATGAGTATGGAGAATGGCAGCCTGGGAGAGTTCATCAGGGCATGCTGTCTACAATAGTGGATGGATATTGCTAACATTTATAAGTTCCCATGGATGGTCACAAGTAACAAACAGTTGTCTCAGTGTCAGGAACCAAATCCCAAAGAGAAGTTGTATGTTGCCCTCTTACTTTTAACTGACTGTAAACAATGTGCTTTTGACTGACTGTAATGGTAATTCTAGGGCTGCCAAACATCCAGGGTTTCAGAGTTGTCAGCGATGTCTGCACTGCAGCCCATGTTGAGAACTCAACAACTATAATTAAAAAAATTATATATATAACAAAAAACAACTTTCACCCCCCTTAAAAGAACTCAACAACTTTGCCTCCCCCCCCCAACTACTGCACTAGTGATGTGCTCTGTCTTACAGTACTCATAATTCAGTTCAGAGGGTCTTCCTGTTAGGTTAGTGGTATAGGATTGTTTCATAGTTAAGCCATTTAACTCATGGAGCATGGAGACCAATGGCAGAAGGACATGATACAAAGGGCATGTGACTGTTGCGTAAAATGACAGCACCATGCCAAGGTCTCCACTTTCCTTAGTAATGCTTAAGGCAGCATATCCCACATCTGGACATCATTACACTGTTTGTTTCCTTGCCACTTCTCCACATAATTGACTGCTGGTGGCAGGGACAAAATAAAACACAATGTAATGTAGCGCTGGCCCCCCGGCCAATAGATGTGAGATGGGCACACAAACCCCACAGTCTGTCAAGACTGGCCCGTTCGGGCAGGGGTACCTTTACCTTTACCTTTAATGTTGTCAGAATGCTGCACTTGACATCACAGAAGGGGAGGGTTTTCCCGACACATGGCTTCCCTTCTCAGTGGCAGCCTTGTGTTCATTCTAATGTTTAGTTTTACCCTGTCATGCTGATCTCCTAAGATTGCCTATGTTCTTTGTGTGCTTTGTTCACTACTTAACATGTTGTTGTTGTTGTTGTTGTTGTTGTTGTTGTTGTATACCCCACCCATCTGGCTGGGTTGCCCCGGTGGGTTGTTTAGGACTGTGTCCAATTCACACCTGTAGAACTGGAAATCATGTCCTAAAACCTAAGACCTGTATGTAGGAATGGGTGTAACTTTCAGGTTTGGTTTTTCTCATTTTCATCATTTTCCGACTTTTAAGTTCTCCATGTTTCCACATCAGTTTTTAATGGGTTATTTTTAAGTCCTCAAAATTCAGCAGCATTTTAGCTGCCCAGAATGACTGGGCAGGGTACAATTAACAAAATATTATTATAAATTATTATAGTGTCAACTTCTAATGTATACTTTTTGTGTGCGATAGTGCCTTTTTATTATGCATTTTTGTATGTCATTTTCATCATGTGCATTTTTATGCATGTTTTGCCGTGTGTGGGTGGGTGGGTGTGGGTACAAATTATTTTGCTGAAGAACTGCATTGCAAAATTCAGAGAAGTGCAAATGTTGAAGGGTGGCTGTATTTCAGCATATTGTTTCAGAACATGCAGATTGGGTGGGTTCACCCTTAAGTGAATACGATTGCTCCTCATCCTTACCCACATGTCTGTGTATGGATATTGGTGTGAAGGAAGGGCACTCAGCACGTGCTCAGAAGTACCCTATTTGAGATGTTTCAGAGCCCTTGCATGCTAACGAGATCTGAGGCTGAGCTCTAATTCAGTTTGTTTGTTTTCTTGTTTGTTTTAAGGCACTGGCCTTCATAACAATGAAACCCAGGGCACTTTGCAGCTTAATTTAAAACAAAACAACAATAAAATGTACAATAAACCAATTAAAGGCAAAGGATGTCTTAACCATGACCATAACCCCCTTAAATTGTGCCAATGCCATAAACAAATCCAGGTTGTTCTTTTAGGAGGGTATGTGAGTGCTTTACATGTTTTTGGATTTTTAAAAGAGGTTTTCAAATGTTTTCAATATGGTTTTTATTTTATTTTTAATTGTATTGTTTTACCACTTAGGTGTTTGCCACCCTGGGTTCCTTTGGGAGGAAGATCAAAACAGAAAATGGAGAAATAACTGGTTAGCATGATGGGAGGATGGATCATCTACTTGATGCCATGACAAATTCTCAAAGAACATGAAGTAAGTGGAAGAAAAGGAATGAGAAAAGGGGGATCAGCTAAAGGCTTGATCCAGTTGTTTTGGGTCAAGGTTACAAACCTGGCATACAGCAATAAACAGAAAGCCTTAGTGTTGACCGAGAGTATAAATAGGAAGGATCTGCCTCACTTGCCACAGGACACATGTTGTTGTACATTGTAATATAATAGCTCTCATAGTATAAGGGTGGAATGCAGCCATCTACCAGCTGAACAAAGACTTCTGGCAAAAAGAAACCTATGAAGTCAATGGAATCCTACTGGTTTCAGCAAACTTTGAATTGATTCCTGCTGGGATAGCAGAACTTTGTCACACAAAGTAAAGCAGTTAGACTATTAATAATGTTTCTCTAACTTTACTTATTCTGCACCTTGCTTTCTTTGACTGCATTTTGAGAAAAAAACAATTTCATTCAACAGAAGTGTGCGGCACTGTTTATGCATGGAGCAGAGTTTGCATATTTTAGAGTCCAATCATTAGTTTAATCTCTGAGAGTCATGGGTAGTAAATATATGCACACTAAATATTTTTGAAAGGAGTTAGACTGTAGGCTCAGTATTTCAACCTCAGTCCTTAAAAATCTTATGAATTTACATTTTGAAAATATACCCAAAGGCATATAAGATCACATTAAAGACTAATAGGCTGCCAGTCCCCCCCCCACAAAATATTTGAGCATAAGCGGGGTGGGGAGCCAAGCATCTGAAACAACAAAATTAGATAATGAAAATATAGACCCCAGGCAGAGACACAGTGTGCCAAAAATATACACAAAACTTTATACCACCCCTAGCAGCTATGTTCCATTTAATATATGCTGTACATGTTAATATATATTTCATTCTGCAAGTAGAGAGGGGTTCCTGGCTGCCAATGAAGCTCTCCCTCCTCTAATATGAGGAGTATGTGAGGGGAAATTCTGATGCGTCTGTAGCTCTGCTGCATTTGTGACTTATGCTTTCAGACTTTTTCAGACTATTTTCAGTAGCCAAAGCAAATCTGATCTCACTTTATCTGAGTCTTACTCAGATACAGTATATGAAAGGACCACTAGAAATGGCTCCATTCCACTCTTCCCAAACATAGGGGTGTCTTGTGGGAGCTAGAAGGGGTTCCAGAATCCACTCTATGCCTGCACTTAAACAGGGGTGGTGTGCATCACTCCCAACTATTGGCCATGTTGGCTAGGGTTGGTTGGAGTTTAACAACATCTGGAAATCACAACATTGGCTGTCTTCACACCAAGAGACTTTGCATGTTTATCCTCTTTGTGCATTTCTAATTGCTTCAAACACAGTGTTGCCACACACATCTGAAAGCTAATTTTGTGTGACCAAGGAATACACCTTCAAAACAGTATTGTAGAACTGCGGGTGGGCGTGGGGAGGATATTTCAGAGATGGAAAAGGCTTAGAAAAGGGCAATGAAAATGATCAAATGGTTGGAGCAATGATTTCGTTTGGGGGGGGGGATAAGTAAAAGCCAGCAGGATAGAGGACAGTTAAATATAGAATTTACTCCTACAGTGATGGTTATCAACTTGGGTTCAAAGAAGGCTGGAAAAATTTGGGCTCTTAATAGCAACTAACCCTGCTAGATATATTCAACTTCCACTCTCAGGGGCAGTACACCTCTGAAAAGCAGTTTCTATCACAAATGGGGATAGTGCTGTCCTGCTTGCAATTTCCCATATGCATCTGATTGGCCTCTGTGAGAATAGGATGATGAATGATATGGGCCTTTCTTCTGATGTTAGAATATTCCGTTCCACCTTAAGGGACAGGCATGACTGTTGTATGTCACATGCCTGTTTACACTCCAGCACAGCTTGCTGGGAACTTCCGTTTGTGTATAACTTTCGTTTTTAGCTGCTTGCTTTTGGACACGAAAGGGAGAAGACATGTTTTCCTTTTGTCCTGATGTATGCTGAATAAACTGCTTGTAAATATGCTCATCACAGTCTCTCCCTGCCACTTCTGTTGTGCAGCGTTATTTACTCTGCTGAGTTGTGTGCTCCAGCTTCTAAAGGCTTCTGAAGCTCAGGTCACAGTTTCATGCTGATCCAAGGACTGGAGATCGCCCGGCACACCGGCCGGTGGGCTAGGGCCAGCTGGGGGCCTGCCAATTGCTCCTGATTCCTTGGCTACATCCCAACACCAATAGGGCTCTTTTACAATCTTGTCTTTCTGGAACATAAGTGACTGGCAAGAAGAGACTGGTTCTAGAGGAACCTCCTTGCTGCCCCTCCCCCATGTGTGGATGGCCACCCCACCCCCATGGGTGGCTTGCCCCACCCCTGCCACTCCGGGTGCCGGAGCAGCTAGCCACGCCCCTGCCAAAAAGACAGCACAGAGAGCAGGCTGTCTTAGAAAGGCTGTGCAGGGCAAGGAACATTGGGTGGCAAGGGGGCAGAGACAGGCACACAAAGCAAGGACTCTCAAAAGTCAACCAAGCTGAGTTTATGTTAGCAGGCTTCTCTCCTGAAATCACACTGAGGTCAAGGCTCCAAGACCAGTTATAGTCTTAGGAGAGCAAAACTAACAAAAGGTGTGGAAACTAGTGTGGAAACTGGAAAGATTTCCAGGTGTACCAAGGTGGAGGGTGATTACCTCAAGATGACTCTTATGAATTTTTGCACCTGGAAGGCACATACTTCCCAGGACATCCTGTTACCTCCACACACTGCTGCCTCTTTCGCCCTCACCTACCACCACCACATGTCTCTTCTTCCTCTGGGGAGTGGCAGGAATCATTCTGTACACTGCACCTTCCACAACCACCTCAGTGTATTCCGAGGTCTGCGACTGATGTCCTTGCTCCTCTGGCCCAGAGTTGGTGTTTGAGGTGAGGGCATGGAATCAATTTTGTACCTCCAGTGAGATGGTGTGTGCTTTATTGCTTTAGTGTTTTTGTGAGTCATTATGAGTGTATTACTTTAGAAAGACAGGGTTGAAATCCTTGCAGTAAACAAGCAAACAATACAGAACAAGATGCTGGAGAAATGTTTGTTATATGAGGAACATTCAGCCCTCTGTGCTTTAACTGATGACATATAATTGTTCAGTTTTCATATTCTCTCCTACTGCCCCCAAGTAACTGGAGTGGCTTGGATTTCAATCTGGCATGGGAGTACGTACTTTAATAATTTGGATATCTCTATGAATGAGTCAGTTGGGGCCAGAGGTAAACAAATTCCTTTGCACTGAAGAGCCAGTTGCAACATCCCATTCAAAGCCCTTTATTTGACCTTGAAAGATCAGCCAATCTAGGTGAGAAATAATTCTCTTTTCCTGCTTCTCCAGTCTTGGTTTTTCCTTGACAGAGATTTAGGAAAGGAAAGCAAACAGTTGATGGAATAATAAACCCTCTTATTAAAAATATGTAGAGAACTTTTATTTATAGTGGAACCCACTCAAATAAATATGCCGTTAACAAACTTGTGTAAAGAATTATAGTATTACATAGTGTACCTAGTGATGAAATAAAATGCCACAAGACAAGTGGTGAAACCTGATGATTGATTATCAGGCCTCTTAAGCAAATAAACCAGCACCAACTAATGATAATCCTTTTTGATGAACGTCTTATTACATTAATACTCAATAAGGAAATAAAGCAGTTTTAAGAAATCAATTGCTTATATTCAAAGTTGGATATTCTTAGCTCTGGAAAATGGTATGGAAAAACACAGTTGCATGAGTGTATCTTTTACCTCAATGTTTATCAATGATCACTTTGGATGGAGTACTGAACTGGGATTTAAAATACTTGGGTCCAAATCATTTCTCAATGATTAAGATGGTCTTGGATAAATCAATTTCTTTTAGTTGAAGAACGGAAATGGAAGCATACTGCTTGGGACTGTTATGAGAATGAGTACTGTAAATATATTTACAATTTTAAAATCTACTTAAAAATAGAGTTAAATGACTGCTTAACTTCACAGCACTTTTATGGTCTGTAAAGCACAGGTGATTTTCTGGAGTATATGCATAAACCCCAATTAGGTGCTCTGGGAACTGTCTGTCTTAGACCAAGACACTTAATAGGCTTTCTAATTCAGCTCAGAGCCGTCTAAGTTCATTTTGACACACACACACACACACACACACACACACACACTCTTCATTATTGGGAAATTTTAAAATGGCTACAACTATTTTCCCGTTTGACAGAAGTGGGTGAAATTTGCTGGCATAGCAGTCCCTCCAGACATTAGCAGTCAGTGTGTACCATATTGTATCCATTGGTGCATCTGCAACACACCAACCTCACTGCTGCATCCCTTCCCACCTTCTGGTAAAATATGGTAGGTGCTTCAACTTAACTGGATTGCAGATTGGGCAATGTAACTTGTGGACTGCTGACCTATTTGGTATAGCTTGAGTAAGAGAACATAGCATGCTAAGTTACATTGTAGGCACGACAATTGGTTTAATTTAGCAAAAGGGGGCTAGAGAAGAGCAGCATGTCAACACCACATGCAAAGCAAGGATACTCCTATCCCAATGATTAAAGAGTGACTAAAAAGGCCACAGCTTGACTGTTTGTTTTTGTTTACCTAATTAGCCTCACAGGCCAAGACACTTGGCAGCTAATGAAAGGGGGGAAAGAGGACAGCTCTTTTTCCATGATTAGTTCCATTACTTTCGGGAAGAGTGTACCAATAGGAGGGGTTATGAATGCCCTTGGAGTGTGGGAAATACTGCATTGGTTTTCCAGTGCTAGTGCTTCTGCCCAGTTTTCTAATGCTCCTTTCACACTGTAGAATCTCGTGTGTTGTGGAACTGTGGCTTTTTGGCTGATATGCTGAGGGGCCCCGACACAACATCCTGACATCAATGTGTGGACCTCTGAATATTGAGGAGCCCTGCCCCCCTAAAAAAAGGTTGCGGGTCCATAGTGCTTCAGCCCCCAGGAGCTGGCACCCTTGGACACAACAGTGAACACTGCCTACCCTTTCCGCGCATGTGTGCTTCTCTTCCTTCATTATCGTGAACTGGCTCAGGTTGATTCAGGCTGATCTGATTTGGTTCAGACCAGTCAGTGGTGCCTCAATCAGACTCGGTCCAAATTGGCCCAATTTGGTTTGGAATCTGGCTGAACTGGTTGCATAGCCCTGCTACAGACATACCAAGTTGCAATATCTTTCATATTAATCTTTATACCCCCCCCCCTCTCTCTCTCTCTCTGTGTGTGTGTGTGTGTGTGCAAAATCACCCAAAGTAAGTTTTGGAGCTTTTTTTTGGGGGGGAGAGTTTCACCAAAAATAAATTGATGATAAACTTGCTGTGGCACCCTCTTTGCTCTACAGCTCCCCAGAGCCTCCAGATGTTTGGGGTTCAGGGAGGCAGGGGGCACAATTTCCAGCCAATCACAGGCCTCTTCAGGTTGCCTTGCTGCACTTCCCACCAGGCACAAGGCTGAGTCTTCCCTGGCCAGGTGCATTTTGCAGCACACTGGGCGCAGGAAGGGTGGCCAGGGAGATCTTGGCAGCCCCATAGGGAAGGGTCGATGGGCCCCTCAGGCTGCCTGCCAGGGTGAGGCCGCCCTGGGCCAGTGAGGCAGCCAGCAAGGAAGGCCCATCCATCCCAGCTCGGTGGGTGAAGCAAAGCGTGGCACTGCAGCTGGACTCCTTTTTCCCTGAAGGGCGGCACACACACGTGGGGTCTCCTGGTTTCCCCATGGCGAAGCTTCCTGGTGCCAGTCCCTCTTGAAAACCCTCACTTGAGGCAACCCTTCCAGGAGCCGTGGGGACCCTGAGTCCCACCCAAGAGTCCCCTGCCCATGGCCCCATCCGCCTCCAGCGCCCATCAAGGGGGAGGGGAGGGCTGGGTTGGAGGCATGGGCCTCCTCGAGGGGTTGTTCTGCCTGCCCCAACAGAAGTAGGGGGTGTCTTCCCAGCCAGGCTTTAGCCAGGTGTCTTCCCCCACCCCCAAAATCCCACTAACTTAGGCATTTGCTTACTTTTTCCTGCTGCATCTGGGACTGGAGCTGTTGGGGAGGTTGCATTGGGTTGCCATACATGCGGGTTTCGCCAGGCATTTTACCACTTGCTGGAAATTCGCCTCAGATGCAATTTCCAAGGGCCCAATCCCAGATATGTCTGGGAAAATCTGGACATGTGGTAGCCCTGCACTTTAATGCCATGCTAATATCTATGAGCATGTGTTTTCTGAAGGATTCCTCCTGTTTCAATATAGCATTCCAATATATGACTTTTCCAATCATCCACAAAATAGAACATAGCCATAACCATTGATTTTACACATAATTGTGTTCCATATATTTTTGTGCAACTCCTCAGCAGATGGCTTCCTATATATTTGCAATTTTGCTCACAAAGCATTTGTTGTACACTAGGTAATAAATTATCAGCCAACATCCTGTGCTTTCTTTTTGCACAGCTTCAGAAACTATTCAACTTGACTACTTGTGGTGCAAGTTCTAATACATTTCTTGTTCTTGGTTTGATAACTTTGAAGATCTTTCTGACATTCTTCCACAGTTTCTAGGATGTTTAGCATGATATCTGTGCATGCTTAACCCCCCTTCATTCTTTAATTCTTGAATAAAACTATAACATGATTTGCCACATTCATTGAAATTGCAGAACAACCCAAGCAAATGTGATCTTACTGTGGAACAAGTTTCTTGTTCAGTAAGGCTGCAGTTCTATTCAGACTTAGCAAATGAGATCTGAGTATCCACATTTAGGCTTGTACCTCAATGCAGTGGCGTAGCGTGGGTTGTCAGCACCCGGGGCAAGGCAAGTAATTTGCGCCCCCTAACTTGTGGATTTGCGCCCCCTAACCCGTGGATTTGCACCCCCTAACCCTAACCCCTAGATGTTGCGCCCGGGGCGGCCGGCCCCCCCTGCACCCCCCACGCTACGCCACTGCCTCAATGTCTCTTCCATTGCTCTTGATACTTAGCATCCTAAAGTTGCACAGCACCCAAATATTATAGCAAGGACTATAAGCCATTCCTTCTCACCACTGGCATAGCTCTGCCAATATTGCCATGTACAGTCGTACCTCCATTTACGTAACCCTCTGGTTATGTGAACTTCGGGATGCACGCATGGCAAACCCGGAAGTATTTTACTGGGTTTCACTGCACCCGCATGTGCAGAAGCGGTCCTCAGGTTGCGGAAACGTCGGGATCCGACCGGACCTCTGGAACGGATCCCATCCACAACTGGAGGTACCACTGTACTGGTATTTTTTAATGTTTGGAAGCGCCAGCACACCTTATTTCATATTTGGGTGCATTATATTTTATTTGTACTCTTTGAGCTTTAACATTCCATATTAAGTGGTTTACTGTAGGTTGAATTAAATCATGGTTTTCTTCTACTATCCTTCCTGCCACCTAGGCATGATATTATTTTCCTCCATGACAGTTCTCCCAAGTCATGATATTTTTAGCTTAGTCCATTTGATCCTCTTTTTCTTTAAAAAATTATTTACAAGTAATTATGAACTGCTTGCTCAAAAAACGAAAACCCAGCCTCTTAGTGCTGTACATACCGATACATATACTGATCAGTGTCATATTGAACTAAAGCTTGAAAAACATCCTTAGTTAATTTGTCAGCCGCAGATAGATGATTTTTCTATATTTCAATATTGTCATAAACTTATTTACAGACTACCTTCTTCTTCAGAGTCTGGGATAGGTCAGTTGGTACAGCATGAGACTCATAATCTCAAGGTTGTGAGTTCAAGTCCCTTGTTGGGCAAAAGATCCCTGCATTACCGTGGGGTTGGACTAGATGACACTCATGGTCACTTCCAACTCAACAAATCTCTGATTATATTATTTGATTTTTTACACTCTTGATCCATGGGCATACCTGATCATTCTTACTTGCCTTCATGAACTTTACATCCTGCTATGGCTCTAAAGTCTGACAATAAGCCACTAAGCTTTTCAAACACAAGTGAGGGTTTATGAAACACCCACAAATTATACTTCTCCTCCCTGAATATTTATACTTCTTTATTTATAATTATACTTCTCTTCCCTGAATATATATATCAGATCTGAATATTCATGTTTTGTTCCTTATAATTTTAGAGATAAGGACTTTTCGTGCTGAATCCACTGACCACACAAGCTGACATACCAGTTCAAATGGAAAAAGCAGAAAGGGGGGGGGGGTAAGAAAGTGTGCAGAGGATTTGTTGATGTGGTTGGCTTCCTCTCCCACCCCTGGGTCCTGCATTGCATTCACACAGATGCAGAAACTTATTCATAGCTCTCTAGCATGGCATGTTCAGCTCTAGGTGTCTCCAAGCAAGACTAGAAAAGGGTCCTATCTGAAACCCAGGAAAGCCATTGATCAACAATACTGAGCTGGAAAGACTAATGGTCTGTATTGGTAGGAGGCAGTTTATTGTGTTCTAATGTACTTGCTGAGATTTTTCACCAGGTTGAATATTGTTCTGTTCTTCAATATTGTTCGTTCATTTATATATTCCTTACTCCACTCAGTGGTGGAGCAAGCCGATCCAGTGCCTGGGGAGGCGCGTGTGCCCTGTGCCTGGGGGTGGGGCCAGCTGGGGCAGGACACTCCGTGGGGCCTCGGAGCAGTCTGCCTGCCCCCCCCCACTCAGCCGCCCTACAGCTGAGGGGGAGGCAGTGGGTGGACCATTTGGGGCAGCGTGGAGCCTGCAGGCAACACAGCCACTGTCTTTCTCCCAGGAGAGAAGTGTAGCTTGGGCGCGCTGCAGGCCCCGCGATGAGTGCCACCCACCATTTTGTCACCCCCCTCAGTGGTGATACCTAGGGCGCCCAGCCCCCACCACACACCCTTTCTCTGTCAGTGACTCCACTTTAATACTGGTAATGGGTATCTGAGAAGGCTATCAGCAGTTATGGGAAAACACTGAAAGAAAAAAGTAAAAAAACATATCAAATCTGAAGCATGTCTAACTTTGTACAAGATAGCTGATTCTAATGCACATAGCAAACTCATTCTCCAAGTGTCTGTACTTATGTAGCCGAAAGAGCGCCACCTATGCTGAAGAGGAATTAATAATAATGTTATTAGAATTACAAAAGCACTTGGGGCAGTGAGGGGAGAGGGACAAAAACCCCAGATGTGGTGGTGTGGAACAGAACAGTGAACATGTTCCATGGATGTTAGGAGCCAGGGGAGAACAGAAAACTACAGGGAGAGTGTATAGTCTAATGGGGGCTCCATAGCTAAAGTGAGTCTATTAAAACAACAATAAGGGGTGAATGGAATGGTCAGGGCTTTTCCAAAGCTTGCAGAAGTAGAAAAAAACATTTTGGACAGGGGTGGGAGGCAAAATGACCCAGAGAGGACTGAGCATGCGCAGCGGCCATACAGTGTCAGAAGGGAGATGAAACAGGTGGAGGAGAATGACACACGGTATCCTGAAAGACAAAATGGCTGGCTGGAAGGAACAACTGCTACCTAGAAGTTTGTTTCAGCTAGAACTCGGGCATAAGCCCTGAGACTACATGTTTATTTTGGCTTTGCTCTCAACAGTGAGTGAAGAGCCAGGGCAAGAAATTGGAGGAAGGCATGGAAGCTTGAGCTAAGTCTCAGGAGGTCTGTGAACAATCCTCCCCATAGGAGCTACTGTACAAGAGAATTTCCCTGACCTTGAAGGTATATACAATGGCTTGATTGGTCCCCAGAATGTATCCCATCTCAGACACTCTTGTTTAGCATTCATTAATTAAAAAATGCCAAAGATTTTATAAACCACATCTTTCCAGTCAGAAGGATTACTTCAGGTGTATACAATACATGATCTGGAATTATCATGTGTGAATCTTTCAATAAACTGTGGCTTGAACTTCAGTTCCTGGTCTGATTTAAAATGCAATGAATCAGTTTGCCCATCTTTCTTACAAAGGTGACCTAAAATACAGTACTCCATGTTCACATATTTTAAACAGATTTGTGCTTGAGCCCTACAGCTATGAATGTGACAAAGGTATGAGTGATTGGCCTGCTGTGTTGCTCATGTTGCATCAGTAAAACTATATATAACACATCTGTGTGTGTGTGTTGAGTAATCCAAGCTATTCCTCAGTACAGTGAAGCCTTTGATGCCCTAAATCCAACACCATTAATGAAGGATCAAAATCCTGGAATTGAAAAACTGGTGGTTTGACTGCTGACCTGTCAAAACCTGCATAACATAAACAGGAACGTATCAAAGATATCTTCCAATAATCTCAAACATAGAGCACCTTGCTTAGGCAGAACTCAGTGCAGCGCCTTAACCTACCCAGTACAGTTTTTGTTCATCTTCTTTGTAATGTCAAGTGTATGATTTTATTTGTTTTATAAACAGATGATCAGACTCTGACAATGTATTGTTATGCCACGGAAGATTTGCTAAGTGGTCCTGTTTTAATGAGTGCTTAAAGAAAGCAGACTGGGTTTACTGCCATCCGTCGTCCTACTACGCTCCCGCCCTGCTCCGTCCCACATTAGGACAATCATTCTGGCCAGGACAATAGTTTAACTCTGAAAACCCAGATAACTCCAGGTTCCTTTAAAAAGAAAGAAAAATATCTGCCTTGTTGGAAAATGAAACATCAAAATCATAGAGCTGCATGGTCTTGTTCTTTCATGCCAAATGTGGTGCTGCACTGAGCTCCTGAAGGTATTTATTAACTTTCCAAGCTGTGTGGCAACAGTCCAGTTTGTTGGCAAATTTACAGAATAGCTGCCATCGCAGCCCATTCACCTATTAGGCCAAAGCCGCAAATATCAAATGTCGTGCATGTATTTATAAAACACAAATGCAAACCATGGACTCTGTGACATCTGAGCCAGAAGTGTAGCTACAATAACAGTTGTGCGCAAGAAACTTCAAATGCCTGACAGCTGATTAAAAAACATTAGCTTGCCCTTCTTGATCCAGCTGTAAAATATTTCAAAAGTACTTTGTAATGTAGGGATGATGCTCCTTTGATATAAGAATCATTGTTAAGGTTAACTTTAAACAGGCATGCTGCAGTTTTTTGGGAAGAGACAATTAAATCAGTGCTTTGCTAATCTTTGTTTGCGACTTGCCCCAAGGGACTAGGAGAAGCCTGCATCTTATTGTACATCATAAACCAAAAGAAGTGAACAGTAACATTCTTCCTTTGCTCTTTAATTCCCCTTCCTGGAAGAGATAGGGCATTCGTACTTGTAAATGTTAAATGGGTTGCATCAAGACACTCCAAGGCTACGATCCTCATACTACTCTGGAGTCAGAGCACAGGGAACAGTAGGATAACTCTGATGAAAGCAGCACGAGTCTACATTAAAATGCAGGGATCGGAGGGAGACCCTGACATTTCTCGATCCAGAACATATGCCAGTTACTGCTTCCACTCAGCAATTCTTCAGCAAGCATGGCAATGTGCTGTAAATAATATATACAAAAACATATACAACCGAACTACTTTGCATATTCATAAATATACTGGTTTGGATTTATTGATGGCAGGAATTCTAACAGGGAACCAGCCCACACTGGCCAAAAGCAGCCTTTATTCCATATTCTTTTTAATATGAAACATTTAGAGCCAATCATACAACACAAACAAAATTATTCTCTGTAGGCTGTACTGCTATGCCCTCAATGTGTTTTGCATTTGTTTAGGTCCCAGACTCAGCTGGTATATACACAGGTAGTCTACCAAATCGGAGAGCTGTAACTATTGATATTGGCTCTTTTAATGTAATGTTTCAGTATTGCTCTTTGCAGCAAAAGGTAGTATCAATTATCTTTTAGCTGGAGGAGCAGACAGGCCCATATTCGCAATTCCTGTCACTTCTGAAACATCAAAACCGTAGAGCTGCTTCTGTCACTTTTGAAACTTTGGGTGCTTCCAGAATGCCACTGTTTTCAGATTCAATCACATACCGTATTTTTCGCTCTATAAGACGCACCAGACCACAAGACGCACCTAGTTTTTGGAGGAGGAAAAAAAGAAAAAAAATATTCTGAATCTCAGAAGCCAGAACAGCAAGAGGGATCGCTGTGCAGTGAAAGCAGCAATCCCTCTTGCTGTTCTGGCTTCTGGGATAGCTGTGCAGCCTGCATTCGCTCCATAAGACGCACACACATTTCCCCTTACTTTTTAGGAGGGAAAAAGTGAGTCTTATAGAGCAAAAAATACGGTACTTCATATGCCCTTCTTTATTTGCCTCCTCCACGAGAGGTCCAGAGGGTGGCAACATGAGAACAGGCCTTTTCTGCAGTGGGAAAGTGTGGCATGACTGATGTTTGATGCAATCTCATCTAATCTCCCTGCAAATAATTCAGAATAAACAGCCAATCAATAGCCAATGTTATCTAAGCTCCTACCAACTAAATAATGAATACACAATATACAGGTTATCTGGATATGACCTTTCTCCCCAAGCTCTGGTCCTGAAGGCATAAATAGTCTTTATTCATTCTTCAAGCTATAGCTCCACCCCCTTGGACCGGATCTGCTAGTTGGGAATCATAGGAAGCTGCCTAATACCAGGTCAGACTATTTGTTCATCTGGTCCTGTTTTGTCTTCTCTGAGTGGCAAAAGTTCTCTAGGATCTGAGTTCTTTCGTGTCACCTCCTTTCTGAGCCTTTTAATGGATATGCCAGCGATCGAACCTGACACTTACTATGTATATGCCAAGCATACCCATTACCACTGAGCTATGGTCCTTCCCACAAAACTCTTTTCAGATAACCATCATGTTGGGAATAGCCTGGGTTGTCTTACCTTTCTCAGTCTCTGTCCAAGTGGTTGTCCAAGTGTTAATGTTGTGCATTGCATTTGGCAGGATCCCAGTCCCACCTTCTCTAGGAACTGGGAAAGAAGACAGGGAGTATCAGGGGCAAAAGAATGCCACAGGGATACAAAGAAGACTGTATGCTCTGCAGATGATTGGTTTGCGTGCTTGAGAGTATTGGAAAGGCAACTAACCTTTGCATACGACCATCAATCTGATGCCTTTAGGCGATGGTTTAATCTCCTATCTTTATTAGTTTCTGAGCAAGAGCTTCATTGAGTCAACTAACAACTGCCGTAATAACATTCTTGTCAGCTTTACAAGTTTGCCAAAATGCCAGATTATGTCATAGGCAGTGGAAAGATCAAGGGGCACAGCCTCCATCATGTGATAGACAGTTTCAAAGTTAACAGACTGAGCAGCTGATTGACTGGGCCATACCTAGGCAGGTATTCACCTTTGTCTAATGAAACTACATAGACGAAAAGCTTCATATAGTGTGACAGAATAGATTTTCGTGCCTTGGAAAGAACACCAAGTTGGGAAACCTATCAATGGGGACAGTGGTCTAGCTTTAACAATGCAGTGCTTTTCAAAAGGGTGTACACTGTTGCAAATTATTCCTTACTGAGCACCCCTGAAAAGAAATGGTGAATCTATTATGGTGCTTGTTAGGCTAAATGTTGTCATAGGCCAGAGTGGTATCTTATTTTCACCTTGAGGTCACCAGTGTGCTGCCTGCTAACAGCTCCTTTCATCATGAGGAGGCAAGGATAGTTACCTTTTCTCCGTCCCTTTAGGAGACACTCTTTCCCACGTTCTCTTTCAAATTTTCAGGGTTCCAAACTGCCAGTCTGGACCTTGAAAAGTACGTAAGGCTGAATGAGGAAGTGGGAAGGGCGACACTCTTTCCCACTTCTTCTTTCTACTCAATGCACACTTCATGGCTCAGATCAGAGAAGGAGGGGAAAGGGAGCAATCTGGGACACTGCAAAAAGAAAAACTGAATGGACAGGGGAGGGTGGGAGAGGTCACAGAGGTCAGGAAAGAGAGAAGGTTTACACCCACACCCACACATTCATTCAATGGATCAATTCTATGGTGGTCCTTATTAGCACCAGATCTGTAATTTTTACTGTACAGTCTAACAGTGTACCAATGTACCATTAGATGGTGCTTTTGAGGGGGCACCATGAAAAAACCCATACAAATGCAAGTGGATTTGTTTTAATTCTGATGGTTCTGACTTATACTCGGACTCCATGGAAAAGCAAAGTCTCTCTCTCTCTCTCTTTCTCTCTCTCTCTCTCTCTCTCTCTGTGTGTGTGTGTGTGTGTGTGAGAGAGAGAGAGAGAGAGAGAGAGAGAGAGAGAGAGGTGATCAGCCTCACCTCTCCCTTCCTAGAAAGTGCCTGACCACAAAATTACCCTAAACTTCTATAGATGCCAAAATGTATTCAATTCAGTTTGCATTTCAAGACAAACCCACACTTGCTGAAACAATATGCAAACTAAAACACAGCCACCTCTCTAAATCCACACTACTCTGAATTTTGCAAAGCTGTTCTGCAGCCAAATACTAGCAAACCCATCTCCACTCGTGTCAGACTAGCTCAGGAATGAGCTATTTCAAAAAAGTCAACCCAAAGTTTGTGAAAGAAGCCCATCTTCTCCATCTTTCTTTACCAACCCCCCAAAACCTTAGCAAATGGCACAAAGAGCTGGAGCAGTGCACAGGCAGAGTTGTAGTTGTCCTTTGGACATTTTCCATGGGCACCAGGGTCTTTCAGCTTGGCACTGGGGCATCATAGAGGGAAGGAGAAGAACATACCTCCACCATTCCATCTCCCTGATTGCCACCACTGCTGCCATTAGCAAGGAAGCCTTGTGGGAAGTTGGAGAACAAAGGTTCTGGTGGGGAGGTAACGAAGGGAAGCCAGGCATTATTCTTGAGCTCAGATTTCATTCCATGGTTGGGGGCTCATAAAACCTGCCTCTTCTTCAAGGCTTGATTTGAAGCGGAGCTCATCGGATGACATCCCTTCTAATATCCTAATGTCCTCAGCTTTCTAATTACCCAATAAAACAGCTGAAAGGGATATATAAAGGACAGTCAGCAGACTCTGGCTATCAGCATCGTGTTCTTCTTTAGAATTTCCTCCTGGCATCTGGAAGGCTGCTGTCAGGAGAGGGGAGGGATTTAATAGAGAGACAGAACTGAGCTCCAGGGCCACCGATCTGACCCAGCATGGAAATTCTGACAGGGC
Source organism: Podarcis vaucheri (assembly GCF_965113315.1). Taxonomy (NCBI): domain Eukaryota; kingdom Metazoa; phylum Chordata; class Lepidosauria; order Squamata; family Lacertidae; genus Podarcis; species Podarcis vaucheri. The sequence goes on along the minus strand of NC_138760.1, from coordinate 87,171,410 downwards.
CGGATAGCAGCTCAGCCCTGTCAGATGGATCATGCACGTAGCTTCCAGAATGTGAGGATAGGAATCAGCAAACTGAGAGAGAGAGAGATACGCCATCTCTTTAAAGACTAGTGAGAGCTGGCATTGAAGACCCTCCTCAGGGCCCCTTGATATTGTGCAGAGTGTCTCTCTCCACACCGGATGCTTCCCTGTGGGCATGCTGTATCCCAAATGTCTGGTGCACAGATGACATGGGGAAATCTAGTATCCAGAATGCACAGGTAAACCTAAAAGGGGTCTAGGCATGACAGATGTTCGACATCAATCAACAGTTCATTTTATTAGACTAGTTAATAAAGCTTTAGCAGAAGTCTTTGATTCAGACACTTCTGAAGCACATTGTCATGTGTGCACACGGAAGGTCACAGCTTAGTGTCCTCTTCGCAATCTGCTCTTCAATAATAAATGTATATGTTTATGAGGTGGGCCACTGCGAGCAAAGTGTGTGTGTGTTTTAAGGTACTCTACCATTTTGCATAAAATACTGGATGTGCCAGACTCTTCCAATAAGCTTTTCTGGGCATTAAACACCACACACACAAACTAAACATCTGTTTCATATCTGAATGCCAAGCTTTTAAGAATGTTAGCCTGTAAAAAGCCCAGTTCCTTATTTTAACCAAATCACCAGGTGCTTATGAAATATCATACCCTTGTGAAACAAGAGAAAAGTGGAGATAAAAAGGCTGCTAGGACAGAAGAGAAAATTTCAACATGTCAGGAAGATGGACTATGGGTGTAGCGGCAGGCATAGCAACAATTACATCAAGTGCAGGGGAGAGAATTAGGGTAGTTAGTTTTTAAAAAACAAAAAACAGGATCAAAATATTTGGCAATGACATATATAGCAAAAAATCCCACTGATAATACTTTTAAAAAAATCAGACTTCAGCCAAAAAAAGAAAAAAGATCCCCAGATCACTAAAAAAGGAGAAAGAAATTCCCTCCCTTCAGAATTATAGTCTATAAAGACATGACACAAAAGGAAAATGGACTGAGAGGGAGGAGGAAATAAGCAGGTTCAGGTTCTAAGTTACACGTTATTCTAATGACCTGCTGGCTTAGAAAGGCCAAGACAACACAAGCTGCTGGCCTTTCAGCTTGCACCAGCGGAGCAGTCCTATATCCCCTTTCTTCCCAGTTCCGCTACTATCATAAAAAATAGCAGATTAAGCCTATCAAAATACATGAAATATGAATGGAATTTTATGCGATTCAAAGCAGCCAGTTACACTTGTGTGGTTTTTTAAATGCATTTGTTTTTAGATAACAATAATATACAGAGTAACATCCAAAAAAGTCAATGTGCAGCATCTGACACACATATTGGGAATTTCTGATCTGCTCTTCCCACAACGGTTCTGTGCTCGCCCTTCCCTCAAGTCACTTCAGGGTGTTGAAGAACTTGCCAGAGTGATGTCCAATTCAGCTCAAGGGACTGGCATTGGAAGCAACAAATTAAGAGAATTTGTGTGCACAAAGGAAAGCACATGAGTTCATTCATTGGATCCCAGATGACAGCATTCTGCCTAACAACATAGATTTATTAAGAGTAAATATTGCGAGACCAGTGCAATTCACATCTTTCTGAAAGTAATCTGGTAGTAGACAAAATGAGCACAATCTATCTAAAACTGGGGTAGAATCCAAGAAAGTTTCAAATCATTTCATATCACATCTGCAAGACAAATTGGGAGAAGCACGAAATACAGGAAATTAGCGACGGGCAAGCTCCCACCAGCTCGATTCAGAACTTGCTTGGTGTGTTTATGAGCTTTGTCCGTAGGCGCTCAGAAAAAGCTAATCTGTATTCTGAAGGTGGTGTCCCCACTGATGGTACCATGTGCACATAGCTCTTACTGTTACCTCCCTTCTACCAGCTATTCAAGCAAACGGGAATAAAGTATTTAATAGGATAGTAGATGAAAAGCAGAACTCATTATAAAAGTATGAACAAGAAGGAAACCAGCGGAGGATGGCCCAGGACAAACTGTCACAGGCCTAAGCAAGGGGAATTAGAAACAAATTTAAAGTTTTCCCCAAATTCACAAAAATCTCACGGCCGCGATCTTTCCTGCCTCCCATACACTTATTCACCTAATGCTTCAATTCTGAGAGACATTTCTGTCAATCTTCCATTGATTGGCCAATCAGCACTCTGCCCTGCTTAGCCAACCTGTTGCTATGGGTCCCTCTCATCCATCTCAGGCAGAAGAGCTTAGAACAGGAGTAAATCCAGAACCAACCAGATAATGTAATATTATAGATATAGACATACAAACACAACATTGTCAGGATTTTCTTTTCCCCCAGGAGGATGGGGTGTGTGTGTGTTCATTTTGAATTCCCCCAAAGCCAACTAGTGATATATGTGCAGCACGGATTTCAGAGCACTTCCCTCTTCTTTCACGTTTGTGTTACTCTGGTTATTTTGCACAAGCCCTGCTGAGCAGAGGTGACCCAGGTCAGCCATTCTCTTACTCTGTGTATCCTGGAAGGGGCAACAGATGGCCCGGCCTCTGAGGGCTGTGCATGCAGACATCTCCAAGGGCACACAAGAAGCTGATTGCTCTCAATTGTTCACCTGTTGTGCCGTCATGACTGGGCAAGCTATAATTTGAAAGTAATTTGGTGGTAATTGCTGTAACTACAACCCCCCCCTTCAAGCACTAGCTTCATTTTACGTTCATAACGCTACCTCACTAATGGTGGCATTCATCATTTTCTGTCAAAACAGTATCAGGTGCTAATCTAAATCCAAGAATGTATGGTTGGTACTCACACTGGGGTGAGGGGATGTCAAAAGAAAAGAAAACCAACTGTCAACTCTTATTGTTACATAAAATTAACTTCTAGTATTACTTGGGTAATTAAACTTAACCGAAGACTAGGCAAAGTCATTTGCCCCCTTTTCCACAGTCAAGATTACTATAATTAACATACTCTCCCACTCAGCCATGCCCTTGGGTTGCTGAGCCTCAGACTGTGAACTTAGACTGTGTCCCACTGCCCCAATACATATAAAAACAGATTGAGTTCGGTGCCTACAGGTCAGCATGGGAAACAATCTGCTCAGACAGACTCAGAGCCCCAGTTAGGATACAGACCCACTTTACACAGGGGGGATGGATTCCTAGAACGTTTGCACCACAAATTATGCACATCCAAGACTCGTTTGTCAAAAGGCAGCCCCCCAGGGCGCAAGACCACTTCTGAAATTGAGGAGACGTTCAAAAACATGAATAAAATGGCACATGGGCTGAAGGAACAGAGAAAATACACACGCAAATGAATGTTTTGTGTTCTGCCCAAATGGTTTGGATTTCCGTCCAGATAGTCAGAGACAACATATATACATGAGATCACCTGTAAAGATGCATGCAAGTGGAGACACATATAATAACTCAGCTTTCCCCTTTCAGAGGAGAAATATGATCAGTGATCAGGCAAGGTTTGATCCTGATTGGCTGACTGACCGAACCCAAAGGGTGCTCATCAATGGTTCCTCTTCATCCTGGAGAAGAGTGACTAGTGGGGTGCCACAGGGTTCTGTCTTGGGCCCGGTCTTATTCAACATCTTTATCAATGACTTGGATGATGGACTCAAGGGCATCCTGATCAAATTTGCAGATGACACCAAACTGGGAGGGGTGGCTAACACCCCAGAGGACAGGATCACACTTCAAAACGACCTTGACAGATTAGAGAACTGGGCCAAAACAAACAAGATGAATTTTAACAGGGAGAAATGTAAAGTATTGCACTTGGGCAAAAAAAATGAGAGGCACAAATACAAGATGGGTGACACCTGGCTTGAGAGCAGTACATGTGAAAAGGATCTAGGAGTCTTGGTTGACCACAAACTTGACATGAGCCAACAGTGTGACGCGGCAGCTAAAAAAGCCAATGCAATTCTGGCCTGCATCAATAGGAGTATAGCATCTAGATCAAGGGAAGTAATAGTGCCACTGTATTCTGCTCTGGTCAGACCTCACCTGGAGTACTGTGTCCAGTTCTGGGCACCACAATTCAAGAAGGACACTGACAAACTGGAACGTGTCCAGAGGAGGGCAACCAAAATGATCAAAGGCCTGGAAACGATGCCTTATGAGGAACGGCTAAGGGAGCTGGGCATGTTTAGCCTGGAGAAGAGGAGGTTAAGGGGTGATATGATAGCCATGTTCAAATATATAAAAGGATGTCACATAGAGGAGGGAGAAAGGTTGTTTTCTGCTGCTCCAGAGAAGTGGACACGGAGCAATGGATCCAAACTACAAGAAAGAAGATTCCACCTAAACATTAGGAAGAATTTCCTGACAGTAAGAGCTGTTCGACAGTGGAATTTGCTGCCAAGGAGTGTGGTGGAGTCTCCTACTTTGGAGATCTTTAAGCAGAGGCTTGACAACCATATGTCAGGAGTGCTCTGATGGTGTTTCCTGCTTGGCAGGGGGTTGGACTCGATGGCCCTTGTGGTCTCTTCCAACTCTATGATTCTATGTATCTCCAGGATCAGAGGCAGTATGACTTTTCATCCTCCACCATCAGGGCTGGCAGCTGTGCCAATGGCAGCAGCATCACCTGTTCCATTTGGCACAGTCACCCACAAATAGCTTCCACTGCTATCTGAACAGGGTCAGACCCTGCCTTCCCTGGACTGCATCCCAACACCAGATGGAATGGCCACCAGCTCCACAAAAATGACCAGGGAGACCATCCCAAGCTCCACATGCATCACGGTTTTCATGATCTCCTCTTCCTCTACTTCCCAAGACCCTACATTGTGGCCCCAATACAATTTGTGGCACTAACCACTCACCCTGCCAAAGTTCACTGTGAGGAGCTGCTACAGCAGGGAGACATCCACCAGCTCCAACCCAACAACAACCTACTCCAGCCAACAGTACATTGCTGCATCACCAAAAAAGCCAGCAAGACACCCTGTGAATCAGACACCAATGATTGTGTGGGCAGACTAGGGCAAGTGCCAAACACCCCTGAAAACACCCAACAAGCCCCCTGCCTTTTCAAATCTGCCAATCCACAAGTGACACCTTTTCAGAAAATGTGTGGCCCTCCCATTGGTCCTGCTGGGCCTCTTCAATCTCATGGAGCACCCTTCCTCCAGCCTGGAAACAAGTGTTCCATGAAGGGCCCTTCTGACCACTCCTTGGACCAAGAACGTGCTTGATGCTAATATGCCCTACCCTGGCCTATTGCCGTTTGCTGCCAAAATAGTCTCCACCGCTGAAAGTAGTACCACATTATATCACAGCACTTGTCTAGGCCAGAAGTGGTTAAGTTGCGGTCCTCCAGATGCTGCTGGACTTCAGAACTCCAGCCAGCATGGTCAGTGGTCAGGGCTGATGGCCTTGATCTAGGTGATGGCATAAACAGATGTTCTTCAAGACAAAGGGCAAACTCCTCACGGAAGCATCAGGCTAGGGGTGTTTTTTTCTCTTAAAGAGTATGTGAATCACCTCATTCATAAACCTCCCTGTATGTTTATTTGGCTGTAAGCACACACTTCTATATAAACATGTCCTTTCCATGTAGAATGATGTGCCTATAATTAGGTTTTGGAAAGAGTGTGGAGGGTTCCAAAAGGAAATGCCATATGCTTCAGTGAGAGACAGCAGTATAAAGGCAAACATATTTTCTGCAATTAGTGCCTACTTGTTCTTCATGATGCCTTTGCTCCTTTTATTGTCCAAGGCAGGCTTCCAGTCGTGGACACCAAAGAGCCGCTTTGAGTGTGACCACAGACCAGGATCCTGCTTCTTCTTTCCCCCTCTTGTAGGCCATACACATCGGCATATTATTTAGAGAAGAACATCTGGGCTGGGTATAGGCTGCAAAGTCAGCCGCACGCATTATCTTTTGTTCCAGCTGGCTGAACAGAAGGCTGATATTCCTGTCTGGAGCAGCTGAGTAATGGGAGCAAAACACGTCAATACGTGCTCAGGTTGGAGCCTAAGAACCCGAAGGCACATTTTGTCTTAGCGACACATCTATGAAGACAGTCCTACAGAGACCGGCTAGTAACATGACATCTATCACACAGGGACCTAAAACAGGACCCTAAAACTGAATTTATTTAGGGGGGGGATACCAACTCCTTAATCTAAGCAGAGCCTCCAAGCGGTGTATGTAAAACAATATATAACAATGATCAATAACACACCGAGTAAAACCAGCAATTTAAACAACAACAACAACCAAACAAGCACACCCAACCAAATTATATATCTGGATAGACCTGCTAAAATGAAAATGTTTTGGGCAGGCACTTGAAACAGTAGAGTTAGGGTGCCTGCTTTATATCAATAGGCAGGGAGTTCCCAAGGCATAGCTGGTGCCACACTAAAAGGTCAGTGAACAGATGCAGAGCAACATGATATGGCACTTGTAAAAATGTAAGTTCCACAGATCAAAGCGGTCACTTGGGGACATATTCTCATCCTCAGCAATTTGTTATTCACCTTCTAAATGATAATCCCAAGGCAATTTATGCATAAGATCGTTAAAAACAGTTAAATACATGAAAATGTAAAACAAATTTAAGACTGAAGCTATAACAAGAAAGGCACACGTGATGAAGACCCATTTATCCAGTTGAGAAAGCTTGTGGGAATGTGGCAAGGCTTGTTCAGTGGGTCCCAAGATGACTGGGGCTTTATATAACAACAGCAAACCTTGAGCTTTGCCTGATAATATAGAAGGATCATTTAGCAAAATCAGGTCACTGCATTAGAGTGATGATTTTAAAATAACTAAGGCTGCCACTTTCCACCTACTTACCTGGGTATAAACCCTGCTGATTGCAGTGGAACCTACTTCTGAGTTGACGTGCATTGGGTTGCACTGAATGATGACTAAGAAATGATCAGTACACCTTAGTGCATTTAATCCACTGTGCAACAGTGCAAATTTTATATATATATATATATATATATATATATATATATATATATATATATATATATATATATATATTTGCTTTCGTAGATTTTCACGGGTACAGGAATGCAGGTTTTGGTGTCTTCGGGTGTCTTCCCGTGTAAGAGTCGGGGTGTCTGGGCGACGTTTCGACGAGGTCTCACTCGTCATCTTCAAGCTGGTGCTTTCGGCTTCTTGTTACTGGAACAGAGCAGAATCTGGTGTTTGAGTTCCTATAAATACTGTTGAGGGGTGTGGTGTATAGCCTCCAACATTCTGGGCAGAGAGGAAGTTCCTAGAAAAGGCACACTAATCTAGGAACTTCCTCTCTGCCCAGAATGTTGGAGGCTATACACCACACCCCTCAACAGTATTTATAGGAACTCAAACACCAGATTCTGCTCTGTTCCAGTAACAAGAAGCCGAAAGCACCAGCTTGAAGATGACGAGTGAGACCTCGTCGAAACGTCGCCCAGACACCCCGACTCTTACACGGGAAGACACCCGAAGACACCAAAACCTGCATATATATATATATATATATATGCTTTCGTAGATTTTCACGGGTACAGGAATGCAGGTTTTGGTGTCTTCGGGTGTCTTCCCGTGTAAGAGTCGGGGTGTCTGGGCGACGTTTCGACGAGGTCTCACTTGTCATCTTCAGGCTGGTGCTTTCGGCTTCTTGTTACTGGAACAGAGCAGAGTCTGGTGTTTGAGTTCCTATAAATACTGTTGAGGGGTGTGGTGTATAGCCTCCAACGTTCTGGGCAAAGAGGAAGTTCCTAGATTAGTGTGCCTTTTCTTCTTTTGTTCCTTAATTACTTGAGGGATATCTTGGGTGATTTCATGAGTGATATTCAGAATATCACTGGGTGGGTCATTAAGTGTAGATTAGTTGCTAAAGCTTTCGTGTCTTGACCTCTTGAGCTTGTGAAGAGTTTTTCTGAGAAGATGGCTGTGCTGCATTTAGTTGTGCTCTGGCTTGGCTTCGTGTATAGGGGCGAGCTATGGTTTTGTGCCTTGTGCCAGCCAGATCTGTGTAGGGATTGCAGGGGGGTGCAGCATCCGGAGGTGCCACTATAGTTTGGCTACTGGATGGAGTCTGTAATATGTCTGTGGAGAGGGTCTGGGTTTGGGTCTGGTGTGGTTGATTGGTGACGGCGTTCTGTGTGCCTCTGGTTCTGGTGTCGGTTTTTGTGGGGAGGGCTAATTTCCAGATGTCTGGCAGGCGGGACGTGTCGTCACGCTTGTTCATGTTGTGAGGGTGTTTCTCTATCTCGATGGCTTCCATGATTATTCTCTTGTGGTGATGTTCCATGTTAAAGAGCAATTTGGAATCTGCAAAATTAATTTCATGTCCTGTTTCTTTCATGTGTTGGAAAAGAGAGGAAGTTTTTTCTTCTTTTTTGACGGCATTCTTGTGTTCTGCGATACGTGCATTTATTCGTCTGTTTGTTTGTCCAATGTACGTGGCTGGGCAGACTTTGCAGGGTATTTCATAGACCCCTTGGTTTTCCAGCTGGATTTTGTCTTTTGGGTTTCTGAGGATATTGGCTATTTTTTGGTTGGTGCAGAAGGCTGTTTTGATATTGTGTTTATGGAGGATTTTGCTGATTTTGTCTGTAGTGCCCTTGATATAAGGAAGGAGGGCCATGCCATTGTTTTCTTCTGTGTCTTGGTTTTTGGGGGGTGTTTCTTTTTGGATTAGCTTCGTAACCCTGTTTTTCTGGTATCCATTGGCGATTAACACATTAGAGAGATTCTGTAACTCAGTTGTCAAGTGGTCTTTGTCAGCCAGGCGTTTGGTTCTGGAGATGAGAGTCTTGGCTACGGAGTTTATTTGTGCAGGGTGGTGGTGTGATTGTGCATGTAAGTAGCGGTTGGTGTGTGTTTTTTTCCGGTAGATAGTGTGTCCTAGGGAGCCATCAGGTTTTTTGTAGATTAGGACGTCAAGAAAGGGGAGTTGGTTGTTGTCTTCTATTTCCATAGTGAATTGTATTTTGGGGTGTAGGCTGTTGAGATGTGTGAGGAAGCTATCTAGTTTTTCTTTCCCGTGTGGCCAAATTACAAAGGTGTCGTCAACATATCTGAGCCAAAGTTTGGGTTTGTGTTCTGACTTGTCTAAAGCATTGGTTTCAAAGTGTTCCATGTACAAATTTGTGATGACCGGTGAGAGGGGTGATCCCATAGGTGCTCCTTCTATCTGTTTGTATCTTTGTCCATTGTGGATGAAGTACGTGTTGGTTAGGCAGTGGTTGGTCAGGTCCAGGATGTATTTGGGGGGGTTGTATTTGTTTTGAATGGCTGTCAAGGCTTCATTAATGGGCACTTGAGTGAAGAGAGATACAACATCGAAGCTCACAAGTAGGTCATCGGGATGTAGGTATTGTTTCTTTATTGTTTCTATGAACTGGAAGGAGTTAGTAACGTGTGAAGCGATGGATTCTGCATAGGGCTGAAGTTGCTTAGCGAGAAATTTAGCGAGATTTTGTAGAGGTGAGCCTATGGAGCTGACTATTGGTCTGAGTGGTGTTCCTTCTTTGTGTATCTTGGGGAGACCGTAGAGTTTGGGGCATCTGGATGATTTTTCTCTGGGGATGATTCTTAGCTGGATTTCTTCACTGATAGGAGAGGCTTTTATTTTGGATTTGGTGGTTTTTTCCAGATAGGTGGTGGGATCTGTTTTTATAGGTTGGTAGGTAGGGTCTTGGAGTAGATTTGATAGTTTTGCTTGGTAGTCCGATGTGTTCATCACAACAGTGGCGTTGCCTTTGTCTGCTGGGAGAATGATTATGTTGTTGTCTTTCCTCAGGTTGGTGAGTGCTTTCTGTTCTTCTTTGTGTAAATTGCTTCTGGGTGGTTTGCTGGAGCAGAGGATGTTGGTGACTTCAAGTCTGATTTTATTGGCTTCATCTGGGTCGATTTTGGTCAGGCTAGCTTCGACTCCGCATATGATGTTTTCCGTGGGGATGCGTCTCGGGGCGACTGCAAAGTTGAAACCTTTGGAGAGTACTTTGGTTTCAGTTGGGGTGAGGATCCTGTTTGATATGTTATGTACTGTTTGTTTCATGGGTTGTTGTGGAGGGTGGCTGGGCTTCTGGCGTTTCTCTAGTTTGTAGAGTTTGTTGGTGTGTCTGTCTGTCTTATGTGAGGTCTCAGTTTCAGCTCTCCAGACGGCTAGTTGTTTGCATTTGTCCCAGAGTGCAGGGTGGATTTTGTTACATAGTTTGAGGTGAAGAGTGAGCAGATCTTTGTTGGTTTGGTTTAGTAGGTATCTTTTCTTATGTATTTCGTTTCTGATTAGGGATAGTTCAGTTCGTTTCAGGATCCTTTCGGTAGCTGGGGTTTTAGAGTGGAATTTAAGTTGGAAGCATGTGGGAGTTAAGTTGTTGTCTCGGCAGTTGCGTAGGAACAGGAGATCACATAAGATGGTGGCTCTTCGGATTTCTAGTTTCTCGTAGGTTCTTGTCAGCTGGAAGGTTTCCTCCCCGTAGAGGTGAGATATTTGCTTTCGTAGATTTTCACGGGTACAGGAATGCAGGTTTTGGTGTCTTCGGGTGTCTTCCCGTGTAAGAGTCGGGGTGTCTGGGCGACGTTTCGTTCCTCTCTTTTCCAACACATGAAAGAAACAGGACATGAAATTAATTTTGCAGATTCCAAATTGCTCTTTAACATGGAACATCACCACAAGAGAATAATCATGGAAACCATCGAGATAGAGAAACACCCTCACAACATGAACAAGCGTGACGACACGTCCCGCCTGCCAGACATCTGGAAATTAGCCCTCCCCACAAAAACCGACACCAGAACCAGAGGCACACAGAACGCCGTCACCAATCAACCACACCAGACCCAAACCCAGACCCTCTCCACAGACATATTACAGACTCCATCCAGTAGCCAAACTATAGTGGCACCTCCGGATGCTGCACCCCCCTGCAATCCCTACACAGATCTGGCTGGCACAAGGCACAAAACCATAGCTCGCCCCTATACACGAAGCCAAGCCAGAGCACAACTAAATGCAGCACAGCCATCTTCTCAGAAAAACTCTTCACAAGCTCAAGAGGTCAAGACACGAAAGCTTTAGCAACTAATCTACACTTAATGACCCACCCAGTGATATTCTGAATATCACTCATGAAATCACCCAAGATATCCCTCAAGTAATTAAGGAACAAAAGAAGAAAAGGCACACTAATCTAGGAACTTCCTCTTTGCCCAGAACGTTGGAGGCTATACACCACACCCCTCAACAGTATTTATAGGAACTCAAACACCAGACTCTGCTCTGTTCCAGTAACAAGAAGCCGAAAGCACCAGCCTGAAGATGACGAGTGAGACCTCGTCGAAACGTCGCCCAGACACCCCGACTCTTACACGGGAAGACACCCGAAGACACCAAAACCTGCATATATATATATATATATATATATATATATATATATATATATATATATATGCTTTCGTAGATTTTCACGGGTACAGGAATGCAGGTTTTGGTGTCTTCGGGTGTCTTCCCGTGTAAGAGTCGGGGTGTCTGGGCGACGTTTCGACGAGGTCTCACTCGTCATCTTCAGGCTGGTGCTTTCGGCTTCTTGTTACTGGAACAGAGCAGAATCTGGTGTTTGAGTTCCTATAAATACTGTTGAGGGGTGTGGTGTATAGCCTCCAACGTTCTGGGCAGAGAGGAAGTTCCTAGATTAGTGTGCCTTTTCTTCTTTTGTTCCTTAATTACTTGAGGGATATCTACACTTAATGACCCACCCAGATCTACACTTAATGACCCACCCAGTGGTATTCAGAATATCACTCATGAAATCACTCAAGATATCCCTCAAGTAATTAAGGAACAAAAGAAGAAAAGGCACACTAATCTAGGAACTTCCTCTCTGCCCAGAACGTTGGAGGCTATACACCACACCCCTCAACAGTATTTATAGGAACTCAAACACCAGATTCTGCTCTGTTCCAGTAACAAGAAGCCGAAAGCACCAGCCTGAAGATGACGAGTGAGACCTCGTCGAAACGTCGCCCAGACACCCCGACTCTTACACGGGAAGACACCCGAAGACACCAAAACCTGCATATATATATATATATATATATATATATATATATATATATATATATATATAATATGTGATAAGGAACCATTAGCGCATGGTAACAAAAGACCTGCATTGCATTATATGTCTGTACATTTGATTAACCTGCCTGCAGCAGATCGAGCTCATGTGGCCCACCCAGAATCGTAGTAAAACAAGTTGGAAGAGATCCAGCAGGCTGTTGAGTGCAAGATCCCTGCACTGAGGCAATGTGCCCACTAAAACATCTCAGAAAGATGTTTTGCTAACCTTGCTTGGAATGTTTCAAAGGAAGGACAACTTCCCATGGTAGCTTACATGTCCTCTGATTTGATGGCAGGGAAGGTTCTCGTCATGTTTGGATTTCAGTGACAGCAGCTGTTATTGTTGCTCCTGTCCTGGCATTCCAGCTGCCCAGCCTAAGGGTCCAGGCTTTGCTGGGGGAGATACAGGATGATCACCCCAGCTCCCATGGACAGATGAGTTGCCTTATAGTGATTTAATAGCGATAGGGAAATGGGAGGATTTCATTTCTAATGAGGACTCCTTTGTCTCATTGGGGGAAGAGTTGAAGCTCAGTGGTAAAGCTGGTCCCTGGCTCCTCCTCTTGCCCTTTCTGAGCACCAAATGCCAAGCACACTAAGCCACCACCTCTGCCATTTCTTCCCCGCTACTCAGGATGTTCAGCATCAGTCAATGCTGGGCACGGGAGCCACTGCTGTCTGTCATGCAGATCCCCCTCCTCTGCTCCAGCAAACCAAGAAAAGCAAGATGCATTAAAAAATGATGAACAAAACAGAGAAATACTGTATAACTGTTACCAAACAAGCAAACAAAACTTGCAGGAAATTCTCCTTCAAGGGTTCGGGTTTCATTTTCTGTAACAGAACGTTCTGTGATTAGTTTGCTAAGATATGAGAAAACAAGCCCTGGATAAAGGCACTTTTGCCAGAACATACCAGGCATTCCGAATAATAAAATACTCTTTCTTCTTGGCAACTTTGAGATACGTTTCTCCTTTTTGTCTGTCTCTCCATTGTCATGTGGGCCCCCTACTCTGCTCTGCTACCCACACAGGGTAGCACAGGGATGGCAGTACCGAGAGCTGAATTTAAATTCATCGGAAGGCATTTTTCACGTAAAACCTCTGAGATTTTTCTTTTGATCGCACCCCTTGAAGAAAATGAAGGCCACAATGAAAGAAGAGGTGGCAGCTTCATGCTCAAAGAAGGACCTGGCCTCCCCATTGTCATGGGGACTAGCAGTTCCTTTTAGACCTCCTGTAAGTGATAAAACTAGCAATTGCCTGCTACAGGTCAATTCACATGACCCCCTGAGTTTGCAGCAATAGAGTTTTTATCAGCCCATGTTAGCTTAATGCTAAGATGCCACGGGCGAAGCTGTCTGGGTGAATGCTGTCTCTACGGATATGTTTTTGACACTCAACTATCCCACTGTAATCAAGCAAGCCTTACATTTTGGAATGTGCCCACTTTAGGGGCGGTCCTAATTTAAGGGGACAGTCCTCTGTTCAAAAAACAACCCTGCTCCAAAAATCGACATTGAAACCAGGAATCATTTACCGTATGTCCTGTGGGACAGATAAACAAATATTAAAACCTGGTCATTCCCAAAGAGGAAACTGAAGAAACAGAAATGGCAATTGTGAGGAATATTGCTGCAGGAAATACAGCTACTTGAAATACTTGAAAGAAATATGTACCTGGGTTATATATCTCATCAAATCTTCTGCAGACATTGTGGATCTTGCCTTCATGGTGCTGACTGATCATTATTGATTAAACAATGAGTTCAGACCTCTTCCAAATAAGTCTGTTTTTCATTCCTTCGTTATTTAAATTCTTTCTCCCTCCCCGCTCCCAGTCTTGTAAAAAGCCAAACCACATCTTTCTTTAATAAGAGGTAGAGTATAAAATATTTTAATGGTACCTGAGGTTTTGAAATCAGGAGAAGCAAAGAGAAGATACCTATTCTGCTTTTAAAGAAAAATAGCAAAGAGACTGCGTTTAAATCCCCCCAAAGCACCCAAGTGTCAGCAAACTGATAAAAGGCAAGGAAATGTAAAAGATCATGTCTGCTGTGGAAAAAAGAAATATAAGAACAGAACTGTGAGCAAACAAAAGGTTAGTGTGGTTTTTCAAATATACTGCCATGGTGACAAACCTTTGCCATGTCAAAGCTAAAAGGGGATTTACTGTTGACATAACTACTAGGGGAATTTCATTCTTCCTCCTTGCTTTTCTTTCACACACAGTTTTATCTGAATATCAGAAAAAGCAGGACCTTTTCTCTGCTTTCCTTAATACATTTTATTTTGAATGCCATACATATTTTGTTTTAATTTCTCAGAGGCTAAATTTATTTTTTCCAATATTTACTTAGTTTACTTTTATTTGTTTTAGCCATAGGCCATAACAAAGTTCAAAATATAAAAATGCTGCAATCAACGTAAGCATAAAACAAGAATCAAACTGACAGAAATCATGAGGCTGTAACAATAAGACATCAGAATTCCAACTTCCAGTCTACAGCAAGAGTATCACAAGAGTTTCTACAGCAAAATTAGCTCATTACTACCAGAGATCCATGCAGTGATCTGATTTTTCGCAACTTGACAATGAGTTTGATCCACCATGGTAAGCTGTCTAAGGAAGGAGCAGTAGAACATATAATGAGAGATCCCTTTGATTACTTTTTTGTGAATACTACAGCAGATATTTATCTAATTTAAACATTTAAGCTGCTTTTCTGTTGTTGTTTTGCTGTTTTTAAATGCTTGAGGCAATTTACAGGACGGCATTTAAGATAGGCAGCAAAATGAATATTTTTTTAAGAATCAAAAGAGAGTTTAAAGCCATGTTCAGGCTCTAATCAGGGTTTCTTATTGGCAGAGAGGTTTCTAAGTGTCTTCAGCAGAGTGCACTTTAAACCTTTTAAACACCCTCTTCTATCCTGACAACATCTAACATGTGATTGGCGGACATGTGTTATCTATGTGCAATTTTGTATGTTTGATACCTCAGAGGAGGACCAGGAAGCCTGCACAGTCCATGCCAATGAAAACACCAAAGTTACAGGCAGCAGAGGACTGAGTAGAGTTTCCATTGAAATAACTTGCAAAAGAAAACAAATGCAAGTTACAGAAGAAAAACAATGTCCAAATTAGTAATGCAATGAATGTAATCATAATGAATAAGGAATGAAACAAATGAAATTTTTAAGGATAAAAAGGATTAACTAAATGGGTTTTTTTGGGGGGGGGATGTAGAAACTGATAAATATGCTTCAGCTGAATGGTTACATTTAATCATGGCATAAAAATCATCTGAAAATTCCTTAATGAGAAATTTCATTGACTAAAACTGTTGTGCATTCTCATATTAAACTGTTTTTTAAATGTAAAAATTGTCTCACGTGTCAAGCTTTGTGAACAGCAGACATTTTTCTTCTTCATCATCCTCGAATCTGAAGTAGCAAACCTGTCTCAATATCTGGCAGGGATACAGCTTGCAATCTCCACCTTAGACTTAATCAGTAAGCAGAATTCGTGGCTACTGTATAACATCCAGCTTATTTTTTTCTACTTTTTAAAATTATTTTCCCTCAACCAACACACCCTAAGTTGTGTAACGTTTTGCCTGATGAGAGATGGAGAACTTGCCTGATGAGATGGAGAACTTGACAGCTTGCCACATTCTTGTGAATTTTCGGTTGGTTCTAATGAAGTCCAACTGTGGACTTTGGAGTCCTCTTCTTTTTTGGAGACATCCAGATTGATTCCACTAAATTATCCAACGGGGGGGACGGGACCCCATAGTCAGTTTGTGATGACTCATCCGGCTTATTTTGTTTACCTACGTAGCCTGATTAGAAAAGTTTACTTGCAGTTGTTCTGCCAGGCAAATTTTAGGAAGCCAATCCTTAGATAAAAAGTAAGTGAAGTTTAATCCAATAATTAAAAAACCTTCATCACAATAGGCAAGAGTCCAGTTTCAGTTCAGGCGGAGCAGTGTGTGTGCGTGTGGGTGTGTAGAACCCATAGTGAATCATCAACTATACCCAAAACCCTGCTGGCTAGCTGTGACCAGGGCGGGAGGGTGGAGGTGGATTTTCCTATATTTTCCCATCCTCTTCTTTCTGCTCCCCCCACCCTGACTGCAGTGGGAAGCAATTGTGTATTTCGGGGCTGATGTAGTTTTGGGGTCTGTTAGGGCAGTGTTTCCCAACCAGATGTTGCCTGGTGTGCCGCGGGAAAAATTAAAAAATTCGAAAGATTTTTTTTTTAAGTCAAATTTTCGATTGGGGCGCCGTCACTAGATGACCCCTGGGGTTCCCTCCCTCCCTCCCGCTCTGCGCCTCCCTCCTCCTCCTCCTCCGGGGAGGCCCTTCCTGGCTCTCGGCTAAGGCTTGGCGGCTGCCACTCACTCACTCGCTTGCCCACCCGTCCCTCCATCCCTGCACCCGGCCTCTCCCCCTCCGTCCCCGGCGCGGGGGCTGCCGGGATCCGTAGTCCCCTCGCCCTTGGGCTCCGCGCCCGCGCGGGGTGCGCAAACTACGTTTCCCAGCGTAGCCTGGCGGGCCGGGCGTTTTGTTTGAAGCGCTCTTCTCCCGGTCATGGAATGAGCGTGGCGGCGGCGGCCGGACGGGCAGGGGCTCTTCCGCGCAGACCCCGCGCAGCCTGCCTGCGCCCCCGCGGAGATCGGGCGGCAGGATGGAGCCCGGGGATCCCCGCGGAGGCAGAGCGGCGGAGGCAGAGGCTGCCCCCCAGGTAGGGCTGCGTCGGGGGGGGGTTTTATTTTTGCAATGCTGCATCCGCGCCGGAGGGGACGCATCGGACCGCGGGGAGACCCCTTGGCGGGCGTGCAAGGCAATGCATGCATGCAGGCGTTGCATGGAGTGCAGTGCAATGCAATGGCAACGCGGCGCCCTGCATGCATGCATGCAACTTCCACCGGCGCTCCGGACTTGGCAGGTGAGGGGGGTCCCCAGTGGGCGGCAGAGAGAGCCGGGAGGGCGAAGGGGAGCCGGGGGGGAGCAGCGCTGCTCCCCGAGCCGAGCCTGGGGGGAAACTTCGGCGTCGTTGCGCCGGGTGTTGGAAGCGGAGGCTGGCGGGGGCCCCTCACCTGCAAAACCTGGTCGCCTCTCATATATTTCGTGCATTGCATTCATCGCCCGCTTTCTCCTCCAAGGAGCTCCCGGGGGCGCGTGTGGTTCTCCCCGTGTTATCCTCGCAACAACAGCCCTGCGAGGTGGGTCAGGCGAGTGGCCCAAGGGAGCACCCAGGGATTGTCCTGGCCAGGTGGGGTGATTTGAACCCTGCTCTCTGCCCGGTCTTCGTCCTCATTTAGCCCCCACATGTGCATGACTGTGCATGACTGAGGTTTTCCCCCCTCGTCTTGGCTATGGTGTGAGTCTGTGATGTTAATTAATGGGGTTCTGCCTTCGGAGAAGATGAGCCAGCCCTCAAGGAGGTGATTATGTAATTTGCTAGCAATTCATGTCCCTCCCGGCGTGACACTGCGCGCTGACGTCACGGGGCTGTAATGGTGGTGTGCCTCGATATTTTTTTCATGAAACAAGTGTGCCTTTGCCCAAAAAAGGTTGGGAAACACTGTGTTAGGGGACATGTCAGAGGAACGAGGGGACCTTGGGGATATATAGTCTTTCTTAAACAAGCCCCTGAACATCTAGTTTTAGTCCCTGCTGTGGGTGTTCTGGGGGCCTTCTTGACAGTGGGCCTCCATCTCTGCCAATGGAGCAGCACTTATGTAGGATTCCAACGGCAGGATTACAGCCTTTAGAACTGGAGCAATGTCATCTTAGAGTTCCCAATATTGATGTAAAGCAGCCTTCCTCAACCTGGTACCCTCCGGATGCTTAGGACTACTGCTCCCATCAGCCAAGGACCAGCATGACCAGTGGTCAAGGATGACGAGAGTCTTTTTAAATATATTTTTATCAGTTTTACAATATAGCCAAATTATAACAATAGTAATTAATTCAGATGATGAGAGTCTTAGTCCAAGACATCTTGAGGACATCAGGGAAGGTTGATCTTTAAACTCAAATTGGCCAAGCTTCCAGATCCAATATACTATAACAGTCCTATCTTTCCAAGTCATAGATTATTTGAGGACAGCATTTAGAGTCCATAATTTTGAAGACAGGTAAAATTTACATCCCTCCCCCATGTAATCCAAAATCCCAACCAATCTAGTCTGATTAATCTACCTTTAACTTTGTTGGATCAAGGCAGGGTTTCTAAATTCTTGATCTGGTAAACAAATTCTACCATAAGGTTCTGACTGCATTTGGTCGATCTGTTTGAGTTAGGATGCTAATATATAAATCTTCAAATATCTAAAGGGCAGTCACATGGAAGATGGAGCAAGCTCGTTTTCTCCTGCTCTAAAGGCTATGACCTGACTCAATTGCTTCAAGTTACAAGAAGGAGCTTCTGACTAAACATCCAGAATAACTTTCTGATGATAGGAGTTATTTGACAGTGGAACAGACTCCCTTGGGAGGTGGTGGACTCTTCTTCCTTGGAGGTTTTTATGCAGAGGTTGGATGGCCATCTGTCATGTATGATCTAGTTGAGATTCCTGCCTTGCAAGGGGTTGGAGTACATTGACACTCGGGGTTCCTTCCAAATCTACAATTTTATGATTCTATGATTCTAAATTGCTATGCATTACTTACCCTTTCAGTTTCACCACTACTCTTTGCAGGATTCATGTATAATTCTCTGAGCTTACGCATCTAACTGCATGCACTTTCCGCCTCTCTGAGCAGCATGCAAAAAGGAATACACCGCCAGCCACCAACAGATACATTTTTCCCCTTATGGAAATTAAATCAGATAAAATCTGGCATAAAGAGGGTGTGAAGTACTTGTCCACACCAGTGGAACAATATCTGTCTCAGAAATTGAAACTGGCAGATTATCACAGCACTCCTAGCCAGAGCATTAATTAAATTGATGGTTTGAGGGTGAATTATAATTTATAAAGATTGGCGCCACTCTGCTAATATTCCACCTACAGGGGATACAGCCAGTTGCATTTTAAAAAGTCAAGCAACATGGTTATATCAGAAATCTGGCTGGGTAGCATTGCTCTCTCATAAGCAACTTCCTAAACTATCTCAGACTCAGAATGAGAGGCTGGTGACCAAAGATCAAGACAAGCAAGGTCAGTGGCATAGTGGGGGTGGGGAGCCTTGGGCGGCCCTTGCCCCGCACACATTTTTTGAGAGGGCACAACCAGGCACTCCCACTATACTTCATTCATTGAGTGAGGCCATGCCTGGACTGGTCTTTGGGGCTGAGACATGGGCAGCAGCAGCAGCTGCTCCACTCAGGTCTGGCCGAAGGGTGGAAGTGTTGGAGAGGTGGCGGCGCTGCCCCTCTCCAATGCTGTGATTACCCATCAGAGAGAGGGTGGGCAGTGGCGCCACCTCTCTCTGGGGGTAGGTCATTTCTTCCTCCAGATGCCCAGCGTGGAGAGGGAGGAATGAGCTTCCTTGGCCATGTTGCCTCATGGCAGCAGAGGAATGAACTCCATCAGGCCTGACCCCACGAGGCACCATAGGCTAGTTCTAGTCAAATTTAATAATAATAGTCTTCATTACCCGATCTAACAAACAAACCCTAAAATTAGGGGAATGCATCAACTCCCAAAGTTGGTTATGATTCCAATTTGGAAAATTTGGAAAAAATGAGACTTGGTTTCCATTTTATGCTTGGGAAATCACAATATTCCTATGAATCTTTTTGCTTTTGAGAGAATTATATGAAGGCGGCATAGTAATCCCTTCAGGGTGGATAAAGCCATCCAAATTACAGGCAAACAGGTTTCAGGGCTTTTGCACTAGCCACCTTTAAATTTTGATATAGATAGATGATAGATGATAGATGATAGATAGATAGATAGATAGATAGATAGATAGATAGATAGATAGATTTAAACTATAACTTTTTATTTCTTGGCTGAATGTAATGAAATTTGCAGGCAAGATTGCTCTTTCTGAGGGCACGAATCCTGCCAATTTTCAGAAGAATAGCTGTAGCAAATTTCCCATAAGGCAGCCATTACTGTTTGAGGGTGGGTAAAAAGGTATGATGATTTCATCCCTCCTAGCATTTTGCAGGCAATTGGTCTAAAACAGAAGACATAAAAAGGGGGCCTTTAGGTAAGAACATTGCCAAATATCCAACCAATTGTTTGTGCCTTTAATGTTGATTTGAAGGCAAGAACGAAAGGGGTTTGCTTTCCTTCATATGACTTTTTTTCTTTCTTTTTTGGCGTGGGCACTGATTCAGTGGTATTAGGTAGGTGTGCCATGGTACTACACACAGAGCCCCAGGGAATGTGTGCTGGTTTGAGAAGTAGGCTGGGCTTGGTGTTGGAAAGTTCCTTCTTGTAGACTCATACATCTCTCATCCCTGTGTAGGAACAAAGCAATGAGTTTTGAGCTCTATAGCTATAAAAGGTCTAAGTATCAGATTGAGCACCCCTGAGATTCAAAATAATATTATGCTACTGTAACATAGGCTCAGAATGAAGTAATATCTTAATATGATCTGTCATGTAGTCGTTCCGCTTTAGTCATGCAAACTACTTCTAAGTCAATCATCCCTGGCATGCTGTTAATAGTAAATTGTTCCTTTCCAATAGGGATTTCCAAATTGGCCTTAATAGGCTGATGATCATAGACACCAAATGGTAGCTATTCAAAATTAAAGAAGCTGCCAAGTGTCTTAGCTGGAAGACAAATGTAATCTACCCTATTCACAATAAGGACAATTTGTAAGTTGAGACACCTTTTTGTCATGTGCTTATGTATAATTAGATATAATTTGAAAAGGACTTTCATTAACAAGGATACCTGCAAACATAGTTTTACCATCTTTTAATTCACAATGTGGGTAGCAGAAGGAATTTCCAAGATCCAGTTCCATGTGATGGGCCAAAACTTTATTTTTAATAACACTTTGCATGAGTATCACAGTCATTTGGCAGTGTAAAATTTGTACAGTTATTCTTCAGAAGTTCTACGGCAGAGCTCAGTTCCCGCCAAATGATGCCTGAGCATTCTTGAACAGAATGTAAATATTAGTTGTAATTAGGGAGATGGATTCTTCATGCCAAACACTTAGAATCAATAAAAGTGGAATTAAGAAGGTCTATTAATTCACAGCACATTATCCTTTTGGAATTGACAAAAATAGTAAGTGTTCCAACAAGCTCACATCTGTCAAATGCTCACAAGGCCCCCAACCCCTTTGAACTTCATGATGAAAATCTTCCCCAAACAGGAACAGTAATTCACATATCAGGCAGACAAATGATAACAAACTCTTCTCAAAATGAAAAAAGAAATCTTTTAAAACCACATCTCAGCTTGCAATATTATAAGATAAAGTAACAAGACTATAGCTATCCACCAAATTTTGGAGTATGGGAATAAATAGGTTTTTGCACAAGTCTGTGTAAATTGCTCACCACATGGTCTATTCACCCCAGATATCAAGGGTCTGGGATATTCTTTCCTAGTGTTCTTTTCTCTGTATATCCATGTAAAAGAAGATAACTGAATCATTGATACAGGGATCAAGATGTGTTTTCATGCTAAAACTCTATTCTGCAGGCAGATTGGCAGGGTGTATGTCTAACATTAGTTTTTCAATTGGTATTCTGTCCCCCAAGTTTCTTTTTCTTTTTCTTGAAGGCTCTATTCCTGGAATATTGCATGAGCCCCTGTGACACAAATCTATGTTTAAGAGCTGCCCTTCTGCTCCAAGAAAAACAATCCCAATTTCTGTGAGGGCCATGTCCTTTACAAGAACTCTCAGAAAGAGACTGGGGCTCCATAAAGCCAAGCTTTATTGTAACACTCGTTCTTGGAGCCTGGTTTCTTGTTCCAAATACATATTACTAGGCTGGATACTCAAACCTCAATCTTAACACTACCTCTGCTACTGGATGAGGGGGAAATTGTAACACAGACTATCTTACTTAAAGGGAATTGTAACTTAAATGTTTTCTTAATTGTGGCATAAATGACAAAACGGATGGTTCAGAAAGATGCTATGAAATATAAGATATGCACAATACCCATTAAAATTGTTTCTATTTCTTAGTTTTCCAGACTGAGATTCTTCCCAGCAATTGCCCCCAAATCTCAAAAGTGGGATCCTGAACCTCACAATTATTCTACCATTGGCATATCCAGACAGAGTCCTCAGATGATTCAGGTCTCTTGTGAGAGAGATTTGAGCAGATTGTTGTTGGGAAAGAATTCTTTTTTAATGTTGTGCCTTTCTCAGCAGGTGTGGTGTCCTCCACTTCCTCCGGTTTGGTTAGTAGGTCACCTTCCTTGGGTCCCACCTGAGCAAAATGACTGGCAATTCTGCTTTTTAGTTTGGCTGCTGAGGTGGAAGGAGTTGTGGAACCTTCTGGAGCAGCTTTTGGGGGGGGGCACAGCAAGGTACAAGAAAGAAAAGAGAAATCTGCGAGTGTGACATTGATCTCACCTGCTTTCTCTGCCTTGTAATCAAATGCCCCAGGGTACATTATTTTCAAACTGTTTCCACCACTCTTTTGTCCATTTTGTCATCTCAAATTTTATTTTGGCAACAGTGTATAGAAGTGGTAGTTTCAGACTGCCCCCAAGGAGAGACTATGCTCTAAACACATTCAGCTCAATGAATCCCCTCTCCCATGCACCTGAAGTAGGGATGGACTAGCCAACAATTATTAGTTCTCTCAATTCCTCTTTTCCCCAATATTAAATTCAGTTTGCAATGCTATAGCCATTTGCGATTTTTTAAAAGAAAAATCCTTGCGAAAATCCTTTAGCATTTTAATTTCTCCTAATATACACATTTTTGCACGTAGATTTGACAATTGTACATTGTTGTAGGTTACTTTTACTAATATGTACATTCATATGCACACATATATGCATATTTATACACATTGCTTAGCTTGAGAACTGCCTCACAAAATTCATAAAAGTGTGAACTTCAAAGGATGGCTGTGTTTCTGTTCACTTATTGTTTCGGAAATTGCTAATTTAGTAAGTTCATATTTAAAAGATAACTGAATCATTTCCCCCCACTTCTCACCACCCCAATCGTGAAAATATTCTTCCTTCCTTTTTCCTGCAATCAGTGCCTTCCTGCTTTTTCAATACCCGTTCCTCCTTCATACTGTGTACTCAACTCAATGTCTTCACCTCTTAGGATCAAAGGATCTATTACCTTCAAAGGATAAAGGTAAAGGTAAAGGTAAAGGTACCCCTGCCCGAACGGGCCAGTCTTGACAGACTCTGGGGTTTGTGCGCCCATCTCACTCAAGAGGCCGGGGGCCAGCACTGTCCGGAGACACTTCCGGGTCACGTGGCCAGCGTGACAAAGCTGCATCTGGCGAGCCAGCGCAGCACACGGAACGCCGTTTACCTTCCCGCTGGTAAGCGGTCCCTATTTATCTACTTGCACCCGGGGGTGCTTTCGAACTGCTAGGTTGGCAGGCGCTGGGACCAAACGATGGGAGCGCACCCCGCCGCGGGGATTCGAACTGCCGACCTTTCGATCGGCAAGCCCTAGGCGCTGAGGCTTTAACCCACAGCGCCACCCGCGTCCCTTCAAAGGATATATCATGATAAATCTCTTAGTTGTGGAGTGCAAGAACTCTTGAAGACTAGGCTGCCTAAGAGTAAGAGGGAAAAGGCCTCAACCATTTAAACTGCCTAGTTCTCAATGTTGCCTATGTTAAGGACCACCATTTTGAATATAGTGGTAAGCGAGGAAAAGCTTGTTAAGAACAAAATATTTAAAAGTATAAAATCACAAGTCAGCTTAAATAAATGAGACTCACTTTTGGCTCATCTAGAATTGCCCTTGCCTTGCTGCTTTCCCCCAGGAATACCCGATCTTTACAGCTGAATCGGCACAAACGTCAATCGAGTTTTCTCCAGATTGGCATTTGTGCCTATTTATCGTTCCGTGTGCTGCTCTGGTGCCGGTTCGCCAGAGCAGCTTCGTCACGCTGGCCACGTGACCCGGAAGTGTCTGCGGACAGTGCTGGCTCCCGGCCTCTAGAGTGAGATGAGCGCGCAACCCTAGAGTCTGTCAAGACTGGCCCGTACGAGCAGGGTACCTTTACCTTTATCGCTAAAGAGTGGGATTTCTGGGGGAAAGTGATGGGGCAAGAGCAAAACCACTCAGACTCGTCACAGAACAAGAGCAAGCCTGGGTGAGCCCTTAAACTCACCACGGATACTAAAAACATAAAAATCTTGGTGGCAAGGATAAAGAACAAAGCCTCAAAAACTAAGAGAGCTAGAACATTTCGTAATAATCTCTGAATTACACTGAAGACCAGTATTTATTTAAAATAGTGGTGTACTGCACAGATAAGTTATCAGCATATTGTAATTGTATGTGCGTGTGCATAATTATGTACAGATGCAAAGATCTCATGTAAAAAACAGCCTCTATTCCCTCCAGCTGAAAAGATAACATTCCAAATATATATTCATTTGGTAATTAGTTTAACTTGGATACATAACTTATTATTGTATAGACTTGTCTGAGGCATGTGCTCTATGTTGTGTATGATGTGGATTATATTCGATGTGAATGAACAAAATGTGGACTCTGATCGTTGCACAGAGTTGTGTATATTTGAAATATAGAATCATTGAATTGTGAATGTTTTGTCAGTTTTTTCCATGCATTTTCATTATTTAGGACCTTTGTGAATGATTTTGTTTTATTAAATAGCTTTACAGGCTAATCCACTGCAAATGTAAGCCTCCCTTGGTTCAATGGCATCTATTTTCAAATAAATATACATACTGGTGCATTCACAGTCATTTTTGGCTTTTGTCACATTGCATAGATGTCAATAATGTTTCTAAAATGCATTTATTTTATATGCAGACTTTGCTGTACCTGAAGTGCCATATTAATACTGTTATATTTTAATGTGGGAAATCCTTATATTTTTTCACACTGATTTTTTAATAATGGCTTGGACATGATTTCATGACTTTTTAAATAAGTAAAACTAGACCATGACCATGTCATGAATTCACTGCTGCAAAGGACGGAATTGAATCAAAATTGTACACACATTAGAGAAGTATGCATCCCTGTGCTATCACTGATT
Organism: Podarcis vaucheri; assembly: GCF_965113315.1. NCBI lineage: Eukaryota > Metazoa > Chordata > Lepidosauria > Squamata > Lacertidae > Podarcis > Podarcis vaucheri. Next base: position 87,146,146 of record NC_138760.1, on the reverse strand, counting down.
TTAGAATGTGATAACGACTCCTTGAGGCAGAAGATTAGTTTAGGGGTGTAAAGGGCAGATTTGTTCACCAACAGAAGAGAATGACTGGAGGCCCCAGAAGGAACAGCAGAGGGGGCTTCTGCGCAAGCAACAAAATATCCCAGCTGACCTTGTCAACGGCATATAAGAGTTTAGTGTTAAATGAATTGTACCCCTAATATTTCTATTAAGATCTTAACAAAGCATCTCATGTAAATCTCTGTATCACCAACCACTAAAAAGCAATGCTAATTGAATGTAGCAAATTGTTTTTGCTCTTCACTCAATCATTATTTTTGGCATACTTTTTTAAAAAAAAATTCCCCATCCACCTTCTCCTCACTAATTACCACACTGATAGGAAGCCTAGCCTCGGAACATAACAGATGTGTGACTCCCCCATTTGCTCTAAGGCAGAATAGATAGGCACAATTTATTTTTGTTATACTTTAATATGTGCAGAGGGGAGCGCTATAATTTTCCAGTAATGTAATCTAAGCAAGACACATGTAAAGAAAGTTGTGTCTGTATGTTTTCCTGGACTAGGTGTGCAGCACACAAATGGTTTATTTAAACGAACAATGCAATTTCCCTAAGCTGGGTGTTTAGTTTTCTTTATGGAAGGAAATGGAAATTGTTGATTTAGCTCCCATCTGCACGCAGCAACCATTGCCAACATTTGTTCTTTTGCATGAACACTTAAACACACACTGATGTATCAAGCAATAAAGATCTCCCAGAGAAAGAAAACAAAATACAGAGTCCCTGCAGCAATCGACAGTGTGTGGCTAGGCACACTCAAGGGACCAATACACTCCATCACTGTGAAGATATAGATCCCCTTCTCTCTTTCACTCCTTTTGCAAAGATGTCTGATGTCCCTCCAGGTTCCACAATCTGGATTTGATTATAAACCCTGAGCAACAGATCTATCATTCATGCTCCTGAACATGCCAACATGCGCCATTTGTGGCGATGCCAACCAATGGTGAAGCTTCTCTCATTATTGTCATTGAAAATATAGTGGTTTGGTGTTTGTGCTATTTCCTGGATTTTGGTGATATAAGATTGCCCAGCAATTTGCTTCTTTTGCCAACAACACTAAAGAATTTTATAATAAATCCCTTCTATATTTACTCAGTCCACCGCTCTGTCACTGAAATTAGCCATTTATGAACATATGTTCTGTAATACCTGTTTTCTTTTTCAGTTTGACTCTTCTTTGAATCCTAGCAGAAAATCAATCAAAATATGGTTTGCTACTCCTTTCCCTCCACTTTGAAGATTGTTTTCGTGTGTGTGTGTGTGTGTGTGTGTGTGTGTGTGGTATTAAATGGATATAGTACTTACAATTTCACAATATATGACAGCAAAGCTAAATGGACCACACTTGAGATATGGTGCATTTTGCTTAGAAATCCTGTAAAACAATTGATATGAAATATTAACTACAACTACATTCAACGTAACCATGGGACAGAAAAATTAATTCAAAAGAAGTAAAATATCTAAATCAGCTTGTATTGCCAAGTCTATGATTCTGCTGTTTGTTTTTTAAACTTTGTCTCAGGGAAGGCATAATTTCTATATCAGCTGCATATAGAGCAGCATACCATAAACGATCAGATTTACTCAGAATATAAGCATTACTTTGGTGAGTGACAATCCAAATCAATGTGCATGTAGCCTTGGTTAGATACTCTGAATATGACCAGCCAGCTGTTTGCTAACAAGAAGAAAACAAGGAGAAATAAAACCATCTCCATAACCTTCCACCCTGAAAAGTTTAAGAGTGCTTACTGGGGCTACATTTGTGTAGCTCAGCTGCTTAATAAGGTAGGGAAATAGCACAGATGCAAAATTCCTCACGCAAACAAAGAAATGCTTGCTGCCACAAAAGGATGGCCCCTAGCTAGATTGCACTAGTAAGATATCCTGGACATTTTCACTGACATCACAATATTCCATATATACAACCTTTTCCATTGCAACCTCACAACTATGAAATGAACTCCTGAGAAGACGGAATAGATCTCTGGAGGTAGGTAGATCCCAGTTTCAATCACTGGCATTTCCAGGTGGAATGCAGTGGGGGAAACCTCTGCCGGTGATCCTGGAGAACCACCGCCAGTCACAACAGACAACATAGAACTTGATGGACAAATCATCTGACATGGTATAAGAAGATTTCCTGTATTCATTTCTAGGGTGCATTAATGTACAACCTTCTGACTTTCTCTCCCCCACTTTTTCAACCCTGAAAATTCTACCTTACAAGTCTAGTTGAGGAGTGGGAGAGCACTACTTTTATTGGGGGGGGGGAATCTTGGTCCTGTAATAATTTTGATGCTTTATTTTTATTGTATGTCGGGAGTTAGCTTATGGGGATTTTTTTTGCATTGCTTCTAGGTATTTCACAAACTGCCTTGAGCTTTAAAAGAAGCAGGGTATAAATACATACATAATACTTAATGACCATATACCAAGAAGAGAGAGAGAGAGAGAGAGAGAGAGAGAGAGAGAGAGAGAGAGAGAGAGAAGGTCAATATGGATCTTACATACATTGAATTATATCCGTTCCACAGCATCAAAGCAGAGGACAGACTTTCTTCCACGTAGGCAATTGGATTCATTAGTTCATATGAAAGAGTAGAACTGACATGTGTTAAACTGACCACAAGAGGTCACTCTTATTTTTTTATGGCATGTACTGGAAGTGTATTAAGAATTTCAGTGGCTCTAAAGTGATCTATTATTGTATCTATTTCAAAGCAGAATTCCATATAGGTATCTACACATGAGTAACTCCAATTGATTTCAGTGAGACTTACTCCCAGGTAAGTGCAGATAGGATTGCAGCCATATCATAACCCTCGTCATCATTTACCTGCCAAGGTAGCAGTTTAAAGCAACTTAGAATAAATTGAATTCTAAAAATATACACCTCAGGGGACAAAAGCCTGGGTAAAGAGGTGTGTCTACAGCATTCACTGACAGCTGTGCCGTGGAGATGCCAGATGTACTTCTCTGAGAAGGGGGTTCCACAACTTTGTGGCTGCCATAGAGCATGCCCTCTCCTGGGCAGCCCCTGAGCTTTTGAGAGCAGTGCAACAACCAAGAGGGTCCCTCTGCTGATCTCAGCACCTGAGAGGGTATGTAGGGAAGGAGGAGGTCTCTCGGGTATTTGGGGTCGGAGTCCTTTGGGGCTTTAACACCTGCACAGTGAACCAAATGGAGATTCCGAGTCATTTTGAAGCGCAGCCCCATGGAGAGAGGAAGTTACCAGAGCATGGAATACAGTAGCCAAGTTATTTCTGTTCGAAATGGAGCTACAGCAGTAGTGGAGGAAAGGCACTCCTAGCTGCCAAAGTCATCACAGTTGTGACTCTTTTAGTTTTCTTCAAGGAATGCTCAGTATTAGGTCACAGGAAAGGCACAAGGAATGTTTGAATGTCACCAGGCACTGCTGATGCAAAGCCCCCAATTCCTTTTAATAGGCCTCGATAGATTATTGCTTCCAAAGATATTGACTTGGCTGGTCTACAAATCCTTGCCAGTAAAATGGATATTTCTGATCTATTTCCACCACTGCATTGACCTACAATGTACTGCTGACATATGATTTCTGCAGAGAGAGAATAATGGATTTCTCCCATTTTCCTTCATCTTCATTCAATCCACTGTTTCTCTCCCTGCTCTTTTTTTTTACCTACTGGTGAAATCTTCCATCCCCTGCAATTCCCCTGTTGATTGACACCATGCTATTATTAAGCTTTTCGTTTAGTAACAGTGCAGGAGTAGGGAATTTTCATCAGAAGTGTAAGAGGAGAAGGAAGGTTTTACATTTTCTTCTGCCTGCAAATCCCACTTCTGCTGCTGAGCTGACTAGGGAACAGCAGAGTGATGAAAAGGAGCTGGACTGCTGAAAAGAATGAATCTTCTTGTGTAGCCCCACACCATTCTTCCCACTGCTGATCAGTGGGAGGGTATGTTGTGGGCCATGTAAGATTTGCCAGTTGGCCAGAAGCAGCTCAGGGGGTGCAGATGTTTCTCAGAGACTATGCATACTGACTGGAGAACGTGCACATTGCCTGGAGAATGTATACATACTACGTTTGAGATATGCACATTACCTAAGGCCTGCTGAGAATTGTGCGTAATAGCCAAAGAATGTACCAAATTAAGCCAAATGTGCACATTCTCCAAGGCCCAATTATGTATAATGGCTGGAGGATCTAGAAAATTCAGTTGAGATATGCACACTTCCCAAGGTATGTTGGGGATTATGTACTGTATATTGACCAGGAAATGTTTACGATTCCCTATTCATGGAAGGCTAATGTGCACATTCTCCATGAGGCCTGATGAATATACACAATGGCTACTTATTATGGACATTAACCATTCAACTTATATTCCCCTTAACATATACACACAGTTTTGTTCTTTCTGGGCCAAATTTTCTGTTTGTGCATGTGTGCACAGATACAAATTTGCAAACATCTGAGTTCTGTTTCAAGCAGAAAAACAAAAAAAAGTGAGTTCTGCTTAAAGTTGATGAGTACCACAGATATTTGCAAAGAAGAGGTGGCTATGAAGGTTTTATTATCATGTGTTGCATTTACACGCCAATGCACAGGTGTAAATCATAGCCTATGAAATGTCATTTATAAGCATGCCTGGGAATTTTCTTTTTAATCCAGATGAATATTTGCCTCTGTTTAAACCTTGCCTCTCTCACTGAAGGTACCAGATCTTATCTTGTATATGATCCTGAATTTTCATGCACATTTAAAGCCATTTACAGCTGTTCTATCGTCTCAGGTGCAATAATTTATCTGTGTTCAGTTTCCTTTGGAATGAGTCACTGGAAGCTTATGATATTTGAGTTTATTATGAATATACAGGTTGAGCAAATTGCTTAAAAACTCCAGAAGCCAAATCCACTACCCTATATCAAACCTCCAGAGACAACCCAGAGCACAAAGCAAACCCTCTTCCACTGTGTCTCATTCAAAACTGCAGTCTGTCTGCCGAAGTGCTTCTGTTGTTTTCTAGCCACACCTACCCTGCTCTCTCCCCTCTGTCTTGGGACAGAGAAGAAAGCAGATGATACATCTCCTTCTCCCCTTGGACCATTTATCCCTGATCTGCCTAACAGAAGAAGTCCCTGGCATCTTTGCCACTGACTATCTATTTATTTAAAAGCACTTCTAAATCACTTAATAGTTTCAAAACTTCTAAATGCACAAACATTATTATTATTATTATTATTATTATTATTATTATTATTATTATTATTATTATAACAACTTGTACCCCACCCATCTGATTGAGTTGCTCCAGCCACACTGGGCGTCTTGCAACAGAATGTAAAAGAACACATGCTACACGAGACATTTAAAGCCTCCTGATACAGGGCTGCCTTCAGATGTCTACAGAAGCTCATATAATTGGCTATCACTTTGACACCTCATGGGAGGATGTTCCACCAGAAAGCCCTCAGAGGTGGACCTCAGCGTCCAGGGCTGAACAATGTGAGTGGCGGCACTCCTTCAAGTATACAGGGCTGATATCATTTAGGCCTTTAAAGGTCAGAAGCAACACTTTGAATTGTGCTTGGAAGCATACTCGGAGTCAGGGGTACCATCTTGTCCTCAGGATTGTGAGTGCCCACCACTGCACGCAGACGTGCAACATCACACACACACACCTGCACATAGTGCATGTGATGTCACAAGCACTATCTGCAGGCGTGTGCATGTGACGTTGCATGTCTGCCTTATGGTGGCCGGCAGTGGCTCCTCTTCCTCTTCAGCCAGCAAGGCACCCTTTTCCGTGGGGAGGGGCTCGGACTTGGAGGCAGAGAGACTCTGTCTCCACATATGAACTCCAACCCCCAGAAAAGTATGCTTTGCTTTCTGGCTGAGGAAGATGGAGCTGAACTGCTTCTCACCCTGCTGGCTTTTTTTCATTGACTTTGTGGGTGCCCCAGTTATATTACTGTGGGTGCCCAAGCACTCACAGCTGCCTGGAGTTGGTTCCTATGCTGGGAGCCAATGTAAGTCTTTTAGGACCAGTGTTATATGTTCCTATATAGTAGCCTCTCCCAGTCACCAGTCTGGCAGCCGCAATCTGGATTAATTGTAGTTTCAAGTCACCTTCAAAGGCAGCATCCTTAGTCATCTAATCTTTATAGGTAAAATTATCCACCCCTGAGCATTTTTAGGATTTTCTCATTCCCCGAAAGTTGCCAAATATGCCCCTCCACTTTCCCCTTCTCACAAAAGGTGGGCAAGAGCTATTTGGCTCAGGTTTAGTTTTTAAAATAGGTTATTATTAAATATTTGGAATGGAGCATCTGTAATGAAAAACAAAACCACAACATTTCAGAAACATGCTGTCTGTGGAATACAGAAGACATCCATATTGGTTGGATTTATTTTGCCTGCATCCATCTGTGCATTCTGTCCCATTTTCCTGGTGAAATATTTGATTTCTTATTTATGCTAGTATCTATGAACGCCACAAGCTCTGTTTATGTTTTCACTTATAAGAGTTAGCTTATTTTCCCAACCACTTACTGGAAGGAAAATGATAGAAAAGTCAAGATATTTAATCCTGATGATGCAAAGGTGGCAGTGATTACTCTCACACTGTGTCTATTGGGAGAGAGAAAATATATCTTTTGGTTGAGGTTTGGACAACTTGCAACAGTTGCCCAATATTTACAATGTCATTAGTACAGCAGCTCTCAGCAGACACAAACCCAAATCTGACAGCTGATCCTTTTCACATATACTTATTAAAAGCTCAATATTCAAGTTACAATTGCAGCTACATTTTTTAAAAAATAATATTTATTAAGAATTTAATAATTACAAAAAGAAGAAAAAGAGTTAAACAAAGCAAAACAATACAATACAATACATAAAAAGCAAAAAGAGAAAAACACTGCTTATCTTAACAAAACAAAAACAAAAGCAGAAACAAAGACAGAAACAATTAAAAACACATCCAATATTTTCATATCTTGTCTTTCATTTACTTGTTTCGACGACCTCCTCACACCTCCCTTTTTTGTATTCTAGTTCAATTAGCTATTTCAGCAAATCCTTTCCATCTTTCCCCGTTTTTGTCCTATAGTTTATCTTAACACAATCTAACCTTTTTTTTTCCTTTGGCCCATTAACAGTCTATTTTTACTTAATTCTTTATAACATTTCTGCTAAAGCCATATAACTTCATTCCAGCATCCTTCTAACATTCACAATTGCAGCTACATTTCCTTGCCAATATTCAAAACCTGAACTGGGAATAGTTCTTGACCCACAAGCTCTGTATTATCTTCAACAAAGTAAAATAGTCAAAAGTCAGGTGCTAGCTTAAGCCAGTATCAGTTGGCATGAATGTCAATGGTTGCATTTTTACACAATGTCAAGCCAAATTACAGCTTAGTGTGAGCTTGCAGACTTCCAGAGAGGAGACTGAAGTTCCTTTGCTCTTCCCAGATCCTTTAAGCTCCATGTTTGAGGCAGCTAAGCCAAGGTTTGGCTTAGTAGGTCATCTGAACCCAGGCTCATGTTTAAGCCCTCTCCTCCTTAACAATGACAGGTAGCCAACAGGAAACCTTGGCTACAGAGCTCTCCAAAATCCAGTTCTGCTAAGCCATAATTTGGCTTACCAGGTCAATGTTTCATCTTTTCATAAACAATGTGGGGGGATAAAATTGAACCCTGCTGACTACTTCAGATGTTCTACATCATTTAAGGTCAAGCGGCCATCACACCCGCACATACCCCGTCTCCCTCCACCCACAAATTCACACACAAATGCACCTTTCCACTGGATGAAGCCACATCAGGCATGCAGACCAGGGACTAGCACTGTTGACTAGCACTATTTTTCTCTCCTCTGCCAGGCCTTGCTCCACTAGAGTGACTGATGAGGTTAAAATTCCTGTCAGCAGCTTTGCGTTTACCTCAGGATTGTTCCGAGTTCCAAACACTGCTGTTTCTGTGGCTATTGGTGGACAGACCTTTCCCAGCTGCGGTCCCAGAAATGTCACAGGGAAACCTGGTCCATCTCTTTCCCAGTAAAAGCTGAATTGCAGAGAAGTTTATGAACTTGAAGAGTAGGAAAGCCTTTCATATTAAAGGAAAGAAAGAGACTAGAGAGCCTGTCCTCCCACTTGGTTTTTGCCTGCTCTCACGGCTCTAATAAAAACATATGGAGAAGGTAAATTAGGACAGCCGACTGCTTCTGTCAACGCTGAACAAACAGCATCTTTAAACTTTATGTGTGACTTAGAATCCAAGAATGCAGACTTTGTTTTAGTTGATGGGCTTGTTAAAGAAAATACTTTGATAGCAAGGAGGGAAGGGGGGGGCAGAAAAGAGGAGAATTATATAGAAATGAGAGCAGATTAAAGTACAAAAAGAACCCCTGACATCAGACAGAAGCCTGTTTGATTAGGTCACCCTATAGACTAGAAATAATTAAAAATAAAGAAGATAGATGGAATATGTCAGGTGCTTAAAACAACATCACGAAGCCTACTCAGAGAAGCACATGTTTGTGCAAGCCGAGGAAGTGAGGTTGCGGCAGATGTGGAATATTTCTGCTGGCTGAAGGCCTCAAGTGGACAAGGAAGAGGATTTCGAATACTGTGCAAGTAAATGTGATACAAGGTACATTAAAAAGCCAAAGCAAATTGGAGGTGGAGTTAAAAAGCAAGAAGAATGCTTGAAAAATTGTAGTGGTGCTAAGGACCAGGCAGATATTTCTGCTAAAAAGAATGCCTCAGTTATCCAGCGTATGCTCCTCAGTCCTGCGCTCTTCTCTTCCCTTGGCCCCAATCCCCCCCCCCAAAAAAAAATGTTGTGGCTCTTTGGATAATAGCCACCAGCTCTCCTGCCTCCTGCCCACCCAGCTTTCAAAATAATGAAGGAAGCATTTGCTTTCAGAAGAGCATTATTAAAGCCCCAGGTGAGCGTCTCCCTCTTGTTTTCCCCTGACAGGGATTCCTGCAACAGAAAGCCTCAGCAGGCTGGCAGGTGCTGTTAGGATCAAAGCTGAACCTCCCACAGAGCTTTATGGGGATTTCCACACTAATATGCTGATACACACATTGGCCAGATAACTGACATTGCCTAAATATTTGCCCTTGACTGCTATGCTTGGACTCGCGCTTGTAGCAACAAGGGTGGTTTGCAAGTTAGTCTCTTCAGCCTGCGTACCTCTCTCTGCTATTTTATCCAATTCCCATTTGCCAAATGATGGTCGGGGGGGGGGAAGGATTAGGAGAGCAAGCATCAGCATTTCCACAGATCTGCTTCCTGCTCATCCACAGACAATATTCTACTCAGTTAGGAGCAAACCGAGGAATCTGCCTTCTACAAAGTCAGAGTGTTGGTCCGTCTAGTTTAGCATGGTCTACACCAGTGTTTCCCAAACTTGGGTCTCCAGCTATTTTGGACTTCAGTTCCCATCATCCCTAACCACTGGTCTTGCTAGCTAGGGATGATGGGAGTTGTAGTCCAAAGACAGCTGGAGACCCAAGTTTGGGAAACACTGGTCTACACTGATGTGCAGAATTTAAGACAGAGAGTCTTCTGCAGCCCTGGTCCTGGAGATGCTGTGGGGTTGAACCCGATACCTCCTGAATGCAAATCAAATGCTCTAATAGGGCTGGCACTTTCTCAGCCCAGCATCAGTAAATACTTACCTTCAGAGGGATATGCTTCTGCAGAAAGTTTATCATCATTGGTAGCTGGATTAATGTTGCTGAGTTTTTGTTGTTGCTTTGGGCTGGGCATCGTGGTGGAGAGAGACATAGTGATTGTAGTAATTACATACACTTCTTAGCAGGGAACATAGGGATGGGAGTTTAGAGATGACCCCCCCTGGAATCCAGAATAGCCAAAGAGAGGAAGCACAGCCGATAGTGCTTCCACTTGCACAATGGGGCGTTTCCCCTCTTCTTCTGCCATGCCTCCCCAAATTGTCTTGGCTTGAGAGAACCCCAAAAACAGTATGGGGAGGGGAATTGTTTTATCTAGCATGCTGCTATGCTTGTGCAGTTAGAATCTTTGTGTGACACTGAACTCCATCCATAATGTGTATAAAACAAACTATGAACCTGAGAAACTTCAATATAATACAATGCCACACTCTAAAACAATAAAAACTCCAAAACAATAACATAGCAGCACATTTTGAAACATCTTAAGAGTCGGGAGTCCCTTTCATCTTCAGCCTCCCCCTTGCCAAGGCACACCCTGACTCACAAAATAAAACAATCACCCCACTAACACATACACATCATACCTAAATTCTGCCTTAAGATCACTGATATAAGGCATATATCAATGACAGCCCAACCAGTTAACTATGAACAAAGTTTTGCTGTATGAAAATGGTTCTAATTATGTGATCTAACCAATTAATCTACTAAATGTTACAGCCTTTCTCAAGAGTCAATTACGTTTTAGCCTTGTAAATGGGGTGATTAATGTCAGACTACAACTCCCATCATGTTGGCTGCAGCTGAAGAGAATTGGAGTCCAATAACATCTGGCAGGGCATGGGTTTTCTCTGCTCTGCTTTAAAATATTGTGCTTATGATTATTCTGGCAAAATCATCAAAAATTTTTTTAAAAAAATCACCAAGATTCACTTTTAACATTTGGATTATTGTTTATTTTCTCCCCCTGCCTGAAACATATGGAAAGTTTGATTATCGCTAAGGAGCTGCTGAGCCTACATTTATGGACAATTCACTGGCCATGTTAGTAGAAACTATGTACACGTCACAGAACATAAAGTTTGAATTCAGACCAAGCGCCACATCAAATATTCCAAAATTTAACAAATGACCATTCAAGGAGAATGTTGCCTAAGCATTTTCCCACAGCTCAGACTGGGTTATCTGTCATCCATAGACTTTTTCTTTTTCTGAGATGCTTTTTGTAAGCTTCAGGAAGCAAATTCTGTGGAAAATTGGAAGCATTCAATTATTTTAACCTGAATTACCTATAATAGATCTGCTACAAACATGAGAAGATGTGTATTACAGTATAGGCCACATGTGTATTTAACTGCATTGACTGACATAGAGTGAAAGAGGAGATATAGTACGGTATTCAGGCAAACTGAAGTATCTACCCATCTTGGCACATGGAGGTGAGCAGGAGGAGAGTAATCAACCAGCCCTAAGACTGCAGATGCGCCATTACATAATTAAAACATGCATTTGTTTCCATGGACATTAATGATTATTATACCAAAAGCCAATCTGACTTATTGGTCAGCAGGATTTATTTTTTTTTGGGGGGGGGGGATGTATAATCTATAGCAGTTGCCTATAACATCATAGACCAAGAGTGTGAAACTTTCAGCCCTTCAGTTGTACTAGCTGAACTCCCAGCATCCCTGTTCATTGGATATGCTTGCTGGAAATGATGGGGTTGTATAGTTCAGCAATATCCGGAGGGCCAAAGGCTTCACACTGTTGGGCTATGATTTCAGGGTTTGTGCAGCAGATGGCCCAATTTTAATACCATGCTGCATTGCAGAGTCTACCTCCAGCACTTTCTGCATCTCCAGAAAACACTTTTGCCACCAGCCAAGGGCAAGTTGTGCTATCAGAGGACAAACTTGATATGCAGTGTGTGTGTGTGTGTGTGTGTGTGTGTGTGTGTGTTTAATTCTTACAGATGCCCACAGTTTTGAATGGATGTATGCAGTGAGGTGGTGTTTACCCCTTTCTCTGAAGATGATTTATCTGCTGGAAAAAATAAAATAAAAATCCAGACTATATTTTCCTTCTCTCTCCAAGAAAACAAAATGTATGTGGGCAGAAGAAATAGTTGGGGTAGAATTCCAGCTAGATTTCCCCCTAATAATCTTCATTTGCATAGACAAGGGGAGCGTCATTATCTTTGGCTCAGCTTCAGTTACTTACTGGGAAAATTAAGTTGTGCCGTTAAATGTGATTTATTTATCACATTTAAGGAGCTCAAGCTAGAGAACATGGTTCCCCGTTGCCAAATTTAATCCACATAACAACCCTATGAGGTTAAGTTGAGAGTCAGTGGCTGGCCCAAAGTCACCCAGTGAACTTCATGGCTAAGTAAGTATTTGAATATCGCTGAATTTAGAGTGGGGCAGGTGGTTCCCCCGCACACGGCACTGAGCCAAGGAGGTGCAAAACCAAAAAGATCTATTTGTGGGCCCTAAATTTTGGGCTTGTTCAGGGTGCCATATTACCAAAGATTACCAATGTTTGCCCCTGATTTGAACCCTGGTCTCCCAGGTCCTAGTCCAACACTCTAACCTAGGGTTGCCATACGGCTGGGAAATTGTGGACATGTCCTCTTTTGCCATCTGGGCTTTTTTTGTCTCTCTCTCTCTCCCCCCCAATTTTAAGCATATGTCTGGGTTTGGGGGGGTAGAAAATGTGTGTGCGTGCAGGCAGCTCGGATTTGGGCATCAGCTCAAGTGACCCAGGGTCTGTCTTGGGTTCTAGAGTGGGTGGCTCAGGCTGTTTTTGGCTCTGGTGCGGACAGTTTGGGCTCGGGGGTGGTAGGCAGCTGGGGGAGCGAGCAGGCAATCACTCAAAAACTTTTTTACCCCTGGAAATATGGTAACTACTCTAACCACTACAGCAGTGGCTTTCAACCAGTGTGCCATGGCACCCTGGGGTGCCTTGAATGAAAGTCAGGGGTGCCACGGGCAACACTGGCCTCTGTCCCTCTTTCCTTCCCTCCCTCCTCTGATACCCTCTCGCATCTCTGCCTCCCAAAGGCTTGTACAGCTGTTTGTTGCAGCAGCCCTGACTACAAGCTCCCCAGGCAAATGGTGCCTCTGGGGCTGGCCAGGGGGTGTTGGTTGCCAGGAGCTGAAACGGCCTCAGAGTGAGCAAGCAAACGCTCCACCAACCCTTGCTGTTGGGAATGGACAGACAAGTCTCATGCCCCTGTGGGGTGGGGTGAGGAGGCACCTCTCTTTGGGGCAGGGGGAGCAGCTTAGAGACCAGGGGCGGCAGCAGTGGCTGCCCAGAGGACTCCCAAGGAGAGGGGAGGAGCCTGATGGCACACTCTACAAGGGAAGGTGTTTGAAAAAGGGTGAGAGACTGCCAGCTCTGCAGGCAAGGGGTGACATAACTGGGCTCCTGAGCTCCACTGGGGTGCCACAGAAAGAAGGTAGCCATGGACTCAAAAAGATGGAAAACCTCTGCACTAAAGCATATTAGTTCTGGACTTGGAGCTCTTACTCAGCCCCCCCCCCTCTCTCTCTCTCACACACACACAGACCCCCCCCACCCCAATAAGGAAAGTAGCTGGAACTTTCATTGGAAAGTATGTGACAACTACAGTGGTACCTCAGGTTAAGAACTTAATTCATTCTGGAGGTCTGTTCTTAACCTGAAACTGTTCTTAAACTGAGGTACCACTCTAGCTAATGGGGCCTCCCACTGCCAACAATTTCTGTTCTCATCTTGAAGCAGAGTTCTTACCCCGAGGTACTATTTCTGGGTTAGCAGAGTCTGTAACCTGAAGCGTCTGTAACCCGAGGTACCACTGTATTGCTTGATGATACATCATCTAACCTCCCTGCCAACAATTCAGAATGAATGTTCAAAACCATGGACCTCCCCACAAATTTTGTGCAGGCAAATTAGGATGGTGCTCAATAAACAGGTCTTCTGCAAACTACAATGAAAAGTTGGGGGACTGTCAACTTTTCCCTTTTCTTTCAAAGAATCCTATTCGGAATAAGGGAATTTCCCTTAAGAAAAGGGAAACGTTGACAGCTATGGAAGGGGTGCTTAAAATGTGTGACCAACTCTTGGGCCTTCTGATGAGGTTTGCATTGTCTCTCAACCTCACGTAAATGTTGCCAGGGTTAGAAGTGGTCGGTGCTCAGAACTGACCTACATAATAAATAGTGTGGGAGATCTCAGAGCTAATAAAAGTCAATATGCTTCTAGTCCCGTGCTCTTTCTCCAAAGTGTGGCTAATCCATATTTGCTGTAAACCAGAGGTTAGAGGGTGGTTAAGGGCATGGCAGTGAGTGTGAGCCTATGTATGACTGCTCTAATCTGAAGTGCACAAATGCAGTGGCGTAGCGTGGGGGGTGCCAGGGGTGCCGGCCGCACCGGGCGCAACATCTGGGGGGGCGCGCTCGCTGCCTCCGGAGTCGCCGAAGAGCCTCGGGCGCAGGCTGTAGCGGAGCTGCATGTCTCGCGGAACCGCCGAGCTGTGCGCGCGTCCAGGCTGAAGGCGCCCGGCAGGCAGCGGCTCTCAGCGCTCGCCGCGGAGGACGCGCCAGGCAGCCCCTCTTCACAGCCCCGCCTCCGCCGGTGCTGCTGCAGCTGCTGGGCAGTTGCATTTTCCTCACCTCTCTGCCCCACTCCTCCTCCGGGCAAGCGGCGTCGTTTGGGCGGCAGCGCCAGCGGCAACTCGCGGGTTAGGGGGGCGCAAATTACTTGCCTTGCCCCGGGTTAGGGGGCGCAAATTACTTGCGTTGCCCCGGGTGCTGAGAACTCACGCTATGCCGCTGCACAAATGCATTGGTTAATATTAAAGGCACATTCACAGAGGTCACTGTGATTCAGATATCACAAAGTCTTTTTCAGGACCTGCCCCACCTTCCCCTGATTCATTCAGCAGAGTAGGTAGCTGTGGCTGCCGCTTCTTCTTTGTTAATCTTCCTGACATAATTGTGCTTGGTTTCTTATAGCAATGATAAAAAGCATATGGTAAAGGAAATCAATTATATGGACCCCCTATAATAATGGAAAGACAGCTGGCTGCCAGATCTATAGGTTTCTCCAGAGCATCCGACCTTTTTTTTTTTTTTAAAGAAACAAAATCCCCCTTGACCCTGTCAAGAAGGGCCAGTGTTTCTCCTGGCAGCCTACTAGCTTTTTAAAAAAACCCTTGGTTTTTGTTTTACTGCGGTGTAATGCAATTTTACTCATTATCACTGCAGATGTCGAACCAAATCTAGCAAGATCATAGCAGTAGCTGGAGCATATGGTTCAGCTATATGAATAATAATCATAAATCCTTCTTGACACTGGCTCATTATTATATCCTCTTCATGTCCCCTTGGAATCTCTTGTTTGGGATAGTGTTTAAGTCATTAAAAGTTTTTTTTGGGTTTCCCCCCCATGATGTTCTCAATGGATAGTGAGCTGTATGGGAATAACCACGTGTAAGGAGAAATATTTTCTTTCTGATGATTACTGTGAATAGTGCATTTTTCTTTATCTATATAAAACAAACTATATTTATCTATAAACCACACGTTCATAAATATATATTATACATTGCTGTGCAACATAAAAACATAATCCTGTATTAACATTTATATTAACATATAACACTGGTCCTGAAAGACCTTCATTGGCTCCCAGTATGTTTCCGGGCACAATTCAAAGTGTTGGTGCTGACCTTTAAAGCCCTAAACAGCCTTGGCCCAGTATACCTGAAGGAGCGTCTCCACCCCCATCGTTCAGCCTGGATGCTGAGGTCCAACTCCAAGGGCCTTCTGGCGGTTCCCTCCCTGTGAGAAGTGAGGTTACAGGGAACCAGGCAGAGGGCCTTCTTGGTAGTGGCGCCCACCCTGTGGAATGCCCTCCCATCAGATGTCAAGGAAATAAACAACTATCTGACTTTTATATGACATCTGAAGGCAGCCCTATTTAGGGAAGTTTTTAATGTTTGATGTTTTATCATATTTTTAATATTCTATTGGGAGCTGCCCAGAGTGGCTGGGGAAACCCAGCCAGATGGGACGGGGTATAACTATTATTATTATTATTATTATTATTATTATTATTATTATTATTTTGAAAACAACAATTCCCTTACCCTATGCCTGCCTCTCCCTCTTCCTGTTCCCTCCCCCTCCAAGCCATCCAAATACCCCATGACCAACTCTGACCTTGAGAAAATTGTAGATGGGTTAGGGGGTAACCTTAGGGTAAAGGGCAGTTAATAAATTTAATAACAACAGTACCAGTAATAATATAGTATGAAGCAATTCGCATACCTTGGATGAGTTTTCACAAAACTATGTCCTGGTAGAGAAGGCAGTAATGTGAATCTACCTACAGGGTAAATTAAATCAAACCATCCAACTGTAAGAAATATATTAATGTTTTATTCCAATCTTCTTACTTTTATCCTAGAATAAATCAGCTTGCGTCAAGTAGCCAGAACAAGGTTTGCCTTAAGGGCCAATTCACAGAAACTTTAGAAAAATTAGTTACTTTCCCCAGGCACTGCATCCAATCCTCCTTTCTTTACCTTTTGAGTTGAAGAGTTCTTGTGGGCATGTGTGGTGTTCCATCACCAGCATAAACTGCAATCTAGGACGCTATGATTCAACCTGTGATTCATCTCATATGGGTTGCACTGTATTGTGGTTTTTTGATCACCAGATTACTGCTTTCCCACAAGATTTGCATAGGAAGCTTTGTGGTCATTCAAAACCACTATAATACAAGTTCAGGGGCAAAAAATGTACACCACAGATTATGAAAGTTACACCACACAAGGTCGGAAAAGGATGCCAGCAAGGTTAATGAATAGAACAGAAGGCAGTTTTAAAAGGTAATTCAGCTTCGTTTTTAAAAGTAGATTATCCCAAATGAGGGATATAAAAAGGGATCCATACTCTGAGGGAGGAAACGTAACTCGACAGTAAGCCAATCATAAATAAAGGTAAAGGTAAAGGTACCCCTGCCCGTACGGGGCAGTCGTGTCCGACTCTAGGGTTGTGCGGCCATCTCACTTAAGAGGCCGGGGGCCAGTGCTGTCCGGAGACACTTCCGGGTCACATGGCCAGCGTGACAAGCTGCATCTGGCGAGCCAGCGCAGCACACAGAAACGTCGTTTACCTTCCCGCTAGTAAGCGGTCCCTATTTAGCTACTTGCACCCGGGGGTGCTTTCGAACTGCTAAGTTGGCAGGCGCTGGGACTGAGCAACGGGAGCGCACCCCGCCGCAGGGATTCGAACCGCCGACCTGACGATTGGCAAGTCCTAGGCCCTGAGGTTTTACCCACAGCGCCACCCGCGTCCCAAGCCAATCATAAATACAAAAGACAAAACAAATGATATATTACCCACTAAAATTAAGAATAACAGATGCCTAATGGATCAAAGTCATGGGAGGAATTCAATATTGTGCCATTAGGGCAAGCATTCCAGCTTACTAGACAAAATGATTCCCCCTTGCACTGGTCCATGGGCCATCCAGAGCCAATTTCGGGGTGTAGCGAGGAGAGGAGGGGAGGGGGGAAAGCTTCATTGAGAGCCAGTGTGGTGTAGTGGTTAAGAGCCGTAGATTTGTAATCTGGGGAACCGGGTTCGTGTCTCCGCTCCTCCACGTGCAGCTGTTGGGTGACCTTGGGCCAGTCACACTTCTCTGAAGTCTCTCAGCCCCACTCACCTCACAGAGTGTTTGTTGTGGGGGAGGAAGGGAAAGGAGAATGTTAGCTACTTTGAGACTCCTTCGGGTAGTGATAAAGTGGGATATCAAATCCAAACTCTTCTTCTCTTCTTCTTCTTCTTCTTCTTCTTCTTCTTCATTGCACAAGCAATGTGTCAAGAAACGTTCTCTTGTTTTTAGAGATTCTTGTTTTTATCTGTAAGCTGCCTTGATTTCCAGGAGGAAAAAGTGGGGTATAAATTAATCTATAATTATAACAATTTATATATAACACTTTATCCACTGCACAGAGTAGATATAGTACATTAGGATTTGAATATTCTACATTTTTTTTTGCAGAAACATTCACTTATCATGAAGGTACAGCATTTATAGAACAAATAAAAAATGGATATTTTTGTATTTTAACAACCAAAGCAAATCACTCTGAAAATATCGATTGAAAATAGGCATTCAGTGCCTATTATGCAATCTTATTTCTCTACTGAAGTCACATAACTACACTGTCCATTGAAATATTTATGGTTCATCAAGCATAGACTTGACTTTGTACTGATGACATGACAGAAGTCCCACTTTGTTGCTATCCATTGTATGAGGGACTTTGACCTACATCCAGAAGTCATTTTCGCTAAGTATGAAATATAACACAATCATATATTTCATAGTTAGTCTTCCTTTGATGTCAAAGCATACAGGCTGACAAATGTACAACTGTACATGAGAAGGAATGTTGCTTAGAATTTTAAAAAATGCAATAATTTGCTTTAACTGGCTTTTTTACTCTTTCATCTTACTTGACTAAGAACGTGAATGTCTCAATTCAAATTTGGCAGCCCCATCCTGAAAACACCCACTGACAAGTATAGCACATCAATTGCAATGTTAAGCCACCTCCTCTCTTCTCTGCTGCATTCCAGTGGTGTTCATCCCCAGTAAACTGCCCTGACTCCTGACCATTGGCTTTTTCAATAGCTTCCTACAGAAGATCACTGAGGACAGGGTGAAAATATACCACATGCAACCATGTAAAGGCCAACCCTGTAAGTTGGTAACACAGGGCTCCCTACTCTGAAATGGGCATGGGGAGGACACCTGTATTTTGGTGTGCATCTTCCCATTTTCAGGTAAAAGGGTAAAGGTAAAGGACCCCTGGACAGTTACCGGTAAGTCCAGTCAAAGGCGGCGATGGGGTTGCAGCACTCATCTCGCTTTACTGGCCGAGGGAGCCGTTTGTCCGCAGACTGTTTTTCCAGGTCATGTGGCCAGCATGACTAAGCTGCTTCTGGCGAACCAGAGCAGCGCACGGAAACGCCGTTTACCTTCCCGCCAGAGCGGTACCTATTTATCTACTTGCACTGGTGTGCTTTTGAACTGCTAGGTTGGCAGGAGCTGGGACAGAGCAACGGGAGCTTACCCCGTTGCGGGGTTCGAACCACCGACCTTCCGATCGGCAAGCCCTAGGCTCAGTGGTTTAGACCACAGCGCCGCCCGAGCCCCCTTCCCATTTCACTCACTCACTCACTCACTCACTCATCCATATACGGATCAGAACTTTAATCAGCAGATTAAGCCACATAAATGACAGACTGAACCATGCATTGGATCTCTGCTGTATTTATGAGGCGGTTCAAGGTCTGTATAGTTCTTTTAAAAAAACATTAAATACATTTTAAGCTCCACGCTGCATAGTAAAATATCTCAGGAAGTGACTGTATGTCATCATGTGCAGTACCTTCCTGGGAAATTATTATTACTATAATTATATCATTATAATAATTACCTACCATTCACCCTAAGGTCACAGAACAAGTTACAACAATGAAAACACAATATTAAAAACTGTTTAAAACAACTAAATGATCACAGGAAGAAGATCGGTCCCAAAATTTGGCAAAATATGGGGCAGAACTATATGACAAGGAAAGATGGCTTGATCCCATGTGCCTGTAACTAAAAAAGGGAAATCTTAACTTTGTGCCAAAAATATAATGTTAACACCAGATGCCACCACAGAAAGGTCCTGCCTTTTGTGACTTGCTGATATTAAAGAAGGTACTTGGAGAAAGGCCTCTGCAGAAGATCTTCCCCCACTTTAACTTTTTTATTTTTCAGTTTCTAAAAATACATATCACAAACATCCCCCATATGCTGCCACCCTCAAGAAACATTCCATGTATAAACCACGTAAATAGTCAAACTTTACATTTATAAGTAGGTTTCTTCTAATCTCTACCTTAACAGATTGTCCCAAAGTGAGCCATGGGTGGTGAGAGAGCAACCATGTCCTTTCTGTCGTATTGAATAAACATGCACCACACAGTTTCAAAATCGACTTGTTTTCCTGAGTGCTCTAAGATACTCATTACTTTCTCCAGTCACTATTCTGTTCCACCATGCCTCTGACATTAAGTTAGTAGCTGTTTTCCAATATTGTGTTATTATATTTCTAGCTGCAGGCATGAAAAAGATTTGTAGGTCCTTATACAATAAATTCTTATTGCCATCTATAGACAGATTGAATAAAGCCATCCTTGGAGCAGGTTGCATCAGAAGATCATAAGACACAGGCAGACTGAGATGGGAAGAAGCACCTGTTAAGGGTTTGGTTCCCAAGTCATTTAGGGCACCAGAGGAAAGCATCAGTGCTGGGACTGAGGAGGCAGGCACCATCATTCTTTCAAAATAAGTGTAATATAGGCCACCCTCGCTGTGCCAGTCAGGGTTCTGCACTGGCTTCTGCAGTAACTGAACCGCCCGGGTCATTGTTAAGGGCAGCCTCACATCTGTGCATATTTGCTTCATACCAGCAAATTGCAAGGTTGCAACTTACCTTGGCGCATGTCTCTGTGCAAACACAACCAGCCGTTTCTTGTAAGAAGTAGAATAGGAGACACAGGAAATGGAATTACCTCCAAGCCAAAGTGATTCTATCAGCATGATTTCAACTCAAAGCAGCCAAAGCAAGCAAGTCCAAAAGGAAAATAGAAAAGCATATACAGTACGGGGGGAGGGGGAGAGAGAATACCACTACCACCCACAGTATGCACTCTCCCCACAGATTACGGCCCCTGTGTTTTCAGGCTTCCTGCCTTATCCTGGAAAATGCAACTGAGGCTCTGAACGGTTCGCGGCTGTTACAGTGCCAAGATTTAACATGCCATTTTACACGACTTTGCAGCCCTCCCAATCCTGCAGTCACTTCAGCAAACAGTGTCTGCGATTAAAATCTTAAAATTTATCTATTGTAACTGGCAGGTTTCCTTCAGAAAAAAGAAGAAGACTCATTCCACATATATCCAGAGAGTTACACTGCTATGGAACTGGTGCTTGACTTCTGATATTAATGTCCATTTTATCTGGAACAAATAGCAAAACGGATCTCAACCTGCTGTGCTTTATGAGCATGTTGAATTGTAGCTTGTGTAAGATTTGGTGAAATTTGGTGACATTAACACTTACTTTATTTCACTGAGATTATGCGTTACGTATTTACCAAACTACAATACATCAATGTTAGGGAGATAATTCGGTACAACAAATTCGGTACAACAAATTATAGATTCTATCAGCATGTTCAATTGTTTCGTTGAGGAGGAGGAGATCTACTTCTTAAGAACCAAAGCAAGGTATGAAGAAATACAAGTGATAATAATAAAAAAGAGGCCTCCCTGATAACGCCCAAATAATCCAAGGATCCAGAGCTGTCTATTTCAATCCAAGAGGCCTCTTCAGGCATTGCAAACGTGAGGAAGAAAATACACAAAGGAGATAAGCCGGGATGGTCACACTAATTCCACCCTCGCTGCCATTGCTTCCATCATGGAGGGTAACTGTAAGAAGCTGGGAGTCTCCTGTATCCACAGAGACTCTCTATGGAAAATCAGAGTTCTGAAATGTATGGACAGAGGGTCTCCTGGCTTCATACAGCTGTCTTCCACAAGTTGGAAGGCTACAAAAATGGGGATGGAAAGGTGAAGATAGCATGTTCATCCCACTCCTCCATATCCTCACATGCTTCCTTCTCTACATATGATGTAACACTGAAGAGGACTAAGGTCTTCACTGATGAATTCTTTTTTCATCGCTTTTCATCCCTTTCTGCTCCTATCACCCCCAGCCCTAGAACAGGCACAAAATATTACAACCCTTTGTTAGAGTTAACCCATCAGAACCAAAGATTTGGAAGAGCTTTCTTAGTCTGGGCTCAGATGCACTGCATAAAAGACCAACCCAGGTTAGGTTTGTATTACCAGGGGAGAGAAATGATATTTCTACAGGCAAAACATGTTGTTTAGGCTGAAGATATTGTCATAATTTCTCTTCTTGCAGCACATTATATATGCCATTTTCTCAGCTTGGGAGTTTTGAATTTTAGCCAGTACTTGAAGGCTGAGCTGAAAGATGGCAAACACTCCTAATAAAACTTTTTTTTTATTAGATTTCATTCATATTCCAAGTAACTATACATGTCCCAAGAAAAGCCACAGAGCGCCTGACAAATCATCCCAAACTCATACCACGGTGGAAAAAAGAAACCATAGTGGTGTGCAAACTATGTGGATAGTTAACCTTAAGCCTGAATGGTCTCGCTTTTGCGGTTTGATATCCTTAACGTTATTCAAAAGCAAGATTTCTCTTGCCATGTTCAGAAAAAACTTTCACAAGCTACAACACGTCTGGCTGGCTACAGTATGAAGAGCTTTCCAGTACACACACACCCCACTCTTGCACACAGAGTACGGACTTAAATTTAGCAAAGCTGCTACACAAACATTTTGATTTACTTTCCCATGTGTTTTGGTGTGCGCTTTCTGCGTGCTTGGTGGCTCCAGGAAAAGAACAGAAACATGGCAGGCACCATCCAGGAACATAAGATGATTCCTTGTGGTCTGAAGTAAATTGGACAAGGTTCCTAAAAGGTGGCAAGCGTGGCAAATGCCAGGGCCCCCAAATCAGCAAAAGGCACACCACCCTAACAGAGCAAGCAATCTACAGAATATCCCAGTAGATTACAAGAAGCCTCAGAGAATTATCACTTTGCATGTCTTGCCTCTTTCATGTGGGGGTGCACTGAGGAAAGAATGGCCAAAGGTCCCCCAAACCCTGGATCTAGCCTGGAGTAAAAGAAGCAAAAATTGAAGTCATGTATCTGTAGAATGTAGAGCAGCAGACTTGGAACAATTGAAAGGATAGAGACGAATCACCTTCCCTGGCCTCTTAAGTTTGATATGGAGGTTAAATATAGACCAATTGGGGGGGGGGGTAAAAATCCTTACGATCAAATCTGATGGGGCAGGGGGCAGATAAACAGGATGCCCTCAAGTAGCCGGTGCAGAAAGAGCTTTTGAGCTCTCTGCCTTGCTAACTAGGCTCAGAAAGACTCTTGCATGGGTTCTGGAGGCCTTTGTGACATCTCAGACAGCCCCGCAAGATCTCATGAAGGCTCTCAGAGCCCGTGAGATACCTTCTCAGAGCCTAGTAGGCAAATCTGAGAGCTTTAAAGCTCTTTCCACACCAGGAAAACCCGGTGCAGAAAGAGCTTTTAAGCTCTCTGCTATGCGTGTGTTCAATTTGTGTGGTTGTGGACTGGCTGGCTGCCAAGTATGTAAAGCTGCGATTGTGCATGTTAAGTGTGTGCAAGCTGAGAGTCATCTGTACTTCCTTTCGTCTATCATGAATCTTCCAAGAAATAACTTCATTGGATGTCCCTGACTTCTAGTATTTTGACATAGTGACAAAAATATCTCTCCATCCACTTTCTCAGCACTATGTATACCCCTCCCCATACCTATGCCATTTCATTTTTAAGTTTAAAAAGCTGTGATCCACTGCCCAGCTACTGTGAATGGGATATGCCCCTCTTCTGTCCAAACTTATGCTCAAGAAATAAACAACTGTATTTATTATGCAGAAAACTGATCATGCAGAAAATGGCCTAAATATATGTACCTAACCACATTGCAATTCAATGATTCATATTTACCATGCTGGCCGTCTAAGTACAGCAAATCTTAGCAACCAGATAATCCAGGAAATGTTTAGGGGTCCCCCTCCCTAAAAAAAAATGGATATGTGAAACAATGGCATTGTTATTTCCCATTCAGCACATCAGCAGCATCAAAATGCTCATTTATTATATTTGTACCCTGTTCTTCATGGAGCTCAGCTCAGAATAGATGGCTCCCAGGCGATCTCCTATGCTGGCATTGCTGAGGAACAGACCTCCTTTAGCAATGGCATTTGAAAATGATGGTGTGTCTGAAAACCATCCATGGGCATAGGTGTCTAAGGGTCAAAAATAGCTGAAATAAAATATTTGTCTTGCATGGTGTATGGATGCCTTCTAGTGTGGCTTCAGTTCCATCATCAGGAAAGGCTCCAACACAATTACTACTATGCCATACTTACTTTATTTACCAACGGAAAATGATCCTGTGGAACAATTTCTGCCTTTGACTTCTTTTGGGCAATGGGTGCAGTTGTAAGCAAACTACCTTTTAAAGAATTTAAATGTGACTGGGCAAGACCTCCAATTAATGTTGTAATAATGAGTATACAGGTTGAGGAAAACATATCCTTTAAAGCAATCATGAAAATGAGTAGAAAACTGAGATTCCTTAACATTCTTAAGGTTTGCCATTTGTTTTCATAACCATTCATAGAAAGTGACCACGAAAAAAGCCTTTTTTAAAAAAGAGGCAACCTGATGCTACTATTTAAAATATAATCATAGATTAATACCAGAAAACTATAATCCACACTATTTAATCGTATGCTAAGAAATCTTTGAAAACTATATTAAGCTACTCCAACTTTATATTTATAGAAAGGGGTTAGATGTTGCCACAGAAAGCAAGATTTCCAATAAGGCAAAATCTCAAGAGGTAGTAGTAAATAATGAGCAAAAATCATGTAGTGAGTCCATTCAACAAACCCTTGCTTCCTACTGGATAGGAAGGAAGTACAGTGAATTGCAGTCCTTTACCTAAAATAAACATGCAAAGTCAATGGCGCCCATAACATTTCTTTTTATGCTGTCTGGAGTACAATCTTTATTTTCATTTTCATTTTTAAAAAGATTGTCTTTCACTAGGGCCTTCTATCCTCTTCCACCCCAGCCTTGAATCTCATCCATCACCCTGCTGGCAAAGTGGGTTTTGGGTGTGGGTGGGAGCAGGGTCATTTTACTGACACCCGATTGCTAATTCAGGGTGTTGGTGAACAGGAGTTCAACAGACTTTGATCTTCTCAGCCAGTATTGATCACACTATGGGCTATTTTATGGATGAAGTCGGGAGTTGAAAACAACAATACAAGTGGAAAATAAATACGCAAATAAAAGTGGCTTGATGTGACTGACTCTTCTGGGTTAGGGATTTCTGGGCTAGGGAGGGGAGTGTCGCCACTCCAAGTTTTTAATTTTTCTCTGCTGGTTTGTGCATGGGCGTATCATTTTATTGTTACTATGCTACCACTGTTATGGGAGAGAGGTATTTTCTATATGTATGCTGTACGGAATGATAAATATTTAAGTTGTTTTTATTAAAGGATTTTCATAGTTAACATCTTATTTATTATTTATCTTATTTATTATTATTTATCAAGAGCATTTGTACCCCATTCTTCAGCCAAAAAGGCTCCCAGAGTGGCTTATATACAATCAGTCGGCAGACTTGCTATCTAAAATAAAATAAAATGGGTACCAATCTACAGTGGTACCTCTGGTTACATACTTAATTCGTTCCGGAGGTCCGTTCTTAACCTGAAACTGTTCTTAACCTGAAGCACCACTTTAGATAATGGGGCCTGCCACGCCGCCGCTGTGCTGCCGACGCACAATTTCTGTTCTTATCCTGAAGCAAAGTTCTTAACCTGAGGTACTATTTCTGGGTTAGCGGAGTCTGTAACCTGAAGCGTATGCAACCCGAGGTACCACTGTACATATTTGTGTGTGTGTGTGTGTGTGTTCCCCTTTATTACATTTAAACTCTTTGTTTCAGAGTATCCACACAGAAGCCAAAGGATTGCTCCCAAGTAAGCATATGAAGGCAGTTCCCCCAAAGTTTGATCCTCTTGAAACATACAGAGTGATCAACACACTCCAGTCCTCTGCATTCATTAATCCACCCACCCAACCACCTTCTGTGGTAAATGCATCCCTCAAACCCCATCTGCTGAACTCCATATGCAGGCTCCCCATCTGATTATGCCAAAATGCATTCCTTTGGGGTGATGTGAATAGCACAGTCCTTGTGCATGGGAGAACTCTCCCTCCCTCCCTCTCTCTGTGTGGATGGGTGTATGTGCCCATAGGGTCCCATAATCCTAAATTTTTGCATCACTGAATCTGCTGGCAATACCTGATGCAAATATTTTAAATTTAGCACCTCATTTAGGCTTTCGTGGCCTTCCATTCAGCTGCTGTACTTTTATTTGGACAAATGAGCCATAAGAAGTTACTTAGTGTTTTTAAAAATCATGTAGATAGTTTGTGATCAGATATTGCCTTTGAAAAAAAAGCTGCAACTGATGCTTTGTCCCTAGTGCCTGCCATTTGCAAAAATGAAAATGAAATGGAAGTGATACACATAAGGGAGCCTCCAGCTCATAAATCAAAAGAGGAGGCTAATCTGTGCATGTGCAGCAGCTTACAGCTGAGTCCTCCCTTTCCATGAAAAGCCAGTGTTCTGAAGATATCCAGATGTGCATCTGAGTTCACACAGATTTCTACATAGGGATGAAGTCCCTTCACTTTGTTATCACACAGTATGAAATATTTGTTTTGGGGGAACAAAACTGGATGTGGTGCTTGTTCGTTTTAGCAAGCGGAATTACCCTGTTAGCAATAGCAGTAAAACTAAATTGTGTTTTTGAGGAGCATAGATTATTTCAAGTCAAACCTGTTACCGGCACTGCTGCAGTCTTCTATTATTTTCTAATGACAGCAGGGATGAACTGATGAGAGTTTGCTCTTTGTAGATGCTGATAATGTTTGGCTGCCAGGTACATAGAATTATGACCATACAAGTGAGTATTCAGGAATGGAAACAAAGGAAGGCTTTGAATGCATCCTTGGTCTCTATCAATGTCCAATATGTATAACCATTTAGCTTCCAGCAGCCTTTGCAACACATCTAAGATCCAGGGAGGAAAACAATTTCTCGTCGCAGTTACAAATTAGATAATTTAGGTGCAAAATGAGTAATTTTGAAGTCCTGAAGTAAGTACAACAGTAAGTGGTTTAAAAGTTAAGCTAGACATTGAGAATATAGATATTCTCCCTGTATATCATTTTGGAAAGTCTGAAAATAAAAACTGCAGGCCAGAACCTTTTGCCTTTGATCTAAATTTCAAGGTGATATTTTTCTCCTGGGACCTAACTGTGAATACAACCAAGAAAGCACCCACTGCCCATCCTCCTTTGTTTTAAAAGAAGTAGCATTTGAGACTCAAACCAGCTCCTTTGAAATTAATGGCAAATATCCAGAACTGCCCGCTGCCTACAGCTCTTTCACTTTCTCTTGACTAAACTGATTTTGCCAGCTTTAGTGAGGACTCTTTATAGCACATTCAATATGTGAACTTCCCTTTGGATGGGACACAGTAGTTTTATTTTCAAATTCTTATCTGCGCCTAATTTCCTAGGTTGTACATCATACCATCTTGGTTTTGTGTTTTTGCCAGCGGGGAAAGTTTGCCTTGATCAATGGTATCAGTCATCTTCACGAACTGCAAGACATGAGTTAGATCACCGTAAAGCCTCCTCTTTACTGGTGAGGACAACCCTAATCTCCTCAGCTGACGCTTGTTATTTAAAAATCCTCAACCTTTGCAAATGTCTTGGTTTTGTCATTTGACACATTGGTTTAGCTCCCCTTTATGAGGGACATGGTGAAGTTGGTTTTCTATATAGGGTGTTTCAATATGGCATATTGACACATTAAAACTAGTGCATTAAAACATGAATTCTTTCTGGCAATATATGTTATGTTTAACCTTGGGGCATTCCCATCATAGATACAAGTACAACCCAAGGGCACTTTTTAATTAACGTGGAACAGGCATTTTGCTATGATTTTAAAGAAAAATGCACTAATCAACAGAGTACTGCATACATAGTCATTATGGAGAGTAATGCAATAATCAGAATGTCCTTTTATTCTTTTTGTTTCTGATACCAACCTTTTAAAATCAAACCAGAAATAAAAACAAAGCCATCCTCAGAGTAGACCCATTGAAATTAATGGGCACAGCTAACTTAAGTCAAGGAATTTCAGTGGTCTACTCTGAGTACAATGGTGCCTCTGGTTATAAATTAAATTCATTCTGGAGGTCCGTTCTTAGCCTGAAAGCATTCTTAACCTGAGGTACCACTTCAGCTAATGGGGCCTCCCACTGCTGCCGCACCGCCAGCGTGCGATTTCTGTCCTCATCCTTAACCCGAGATACTACTTCTGGGTTAGTGGAGTCTGTAACCTGAAGTGTTTGTAACCCGAGGTACCACTGTATCACTTAGTTGGATACAATCCATGCAGAATAACAAAATACATTCTGCACCCAGTATCCCAGAAGGGAAAAAGTTCTTTGATCATCTTACTCTCCACTCCCATAACTGGCTGTCCTTCTCTTTGAATCACTTATTTGTTGATCTGTTAACCTGATCTTCTCACGACTTTTTAGGAAGTTGTGTCCCACATCTGTTGTCATTTCCTATCCAGAGTGGAGTTCATCTATTTCCACTGTGTAGCCATGCTCAGAGCTGGTTCATCCATGGCCATCTAAGAGGGACATTTGACATGGACACTGTTTCTCTGTGTCTCTACTGCTCCTAGGGCAGGAGAGGGAAGACTGTGGCACACAGCACACCTTGGCTCCTTGCCGCTCTGTGGTCCAGCTGAGGGCTAGGAAGGAGAAGGTCATGGTCGTCTCCCATTCAAAGAACTCTGCAGAAGCTGCTGCATCCTCTCTAGAAATCCCAGCGATTAGCTCCTGAAGCAGCTGCACTGCACTGAAAGCAACTCCCCTCAGTAAGGGAGCAAGGTAGTGTGAAATTTAGAATTAAACAGAGTTGTGATTCATTTAAAGGGAATACAGCCTCCTATTATGCGATTTGTATAGGAAAGAAATGTTTAGATTTGACCCAGCATTTAGCATCTTTAACACTTTGGCCAGAATCCAGGGGAGAATTAGGCATGCTTAAATACATTGATTTCAATGAGCTTCAGCATGCCTAACTCTTTGCTGGATTCTGGCCATTGACTTAAAAGCCTTCTTGAAATATCGTCTTTCATCCAATATTTTTTTCATTTTGCATTTCGGGTAAATAGACCTGAACATAATACAGAACGAAATGAAAATATTTTGGATTCCCGGCAAACCAGGGCATTTTCTGGTTTCCTGATAGCCGTAATATTTTATCGTTTTGGCTGCTTTTATCCCCTGCTATAAATTTAGAGTGGATACTTATCAGTTCTATTATCTTCATCATCCCAACCACTAAAAAGTTACAAATGTAAGGGAGGAAGTATAAGAGCTTTTATGTGTTTATTTTCATTGGGGGAAACTACTTGCTTGGTATCCATAGGTTTAATGCCTCCCCAAGCCTGGTTTTGAGAGAGGTAACACTGTGGTTTGAGAAGAAATGAAGGGTGGAGTAGCCTACACAGAAATGAAATGAATATTAAAAAAACAACTCTTTTTCAGTCATGAAATCATCATAAAGGAAATTGTCTGATGAAATGCATACAGTCTATCAGAAATAGCAAATAATAGGTGGTGAATGATAAGCTCCCCAACAACACAGTTAAAATATTGGGCTTTCAATAAGGATGATCTTCCAGTCCAGCCTAAAATGGACATTCTTATCCTAGAGTTATCGCTATCCCAGAGTAATTAATCAACTTCCTCTTCCTCTTGAAACTTGCACAATTCAGGTACAGAGCTTTTTCTGTACTGCTTCTGAGTTTCTTGATGATAAATATTACAAATATTTCCATTCTCATCCTCCAAAAGACTTGGTTGTGCTTGTTTTAAAAATACGTTCATCTACTTAATCGTTTTATTGACCAGGGGATATTGCAACCTAAAACAGAAATAATCAGCCATGCATCTCAAAAGTTGCATGAATTGATCCTCGTTTTCTTAAGATTTAGAAGAGCAATAGGAATGCAAGAAAGTTTAATGAGCTTAATATTTTAAAAAAAGCTTAGCACACTTAATCTATTGTACTTTTTTAAGGTCATTTAATCATAAAAGAATCAAAGGGTTAAACAAAAAGAAATATACCGTAATTTTTGCTCTATAAGACTCACTTTTTCCCTCCTAAAAAGTAAGGGGAAATGTGTGTGCGTCTTATGGAGCAAATGCAGGCTATGTAGCTATCCCAGAAGCCAGAACAGCAAGAGGGATTGCTGCTTTCACTGCATAGCGATCCCTCTTGCTGTTCTGGCTTCTGAGATTCAGAATATTTTTTTTTCTTGTTTTTCTCCTCCAAAAACTAGGTGCGTCTTGTGGTCTGGTGCGTCTTATAGAGCGAAAAATACGGGTAAGTACATAAAGTACCCAATGAGTTCCTACAGTACTTGTAAGCAGATTAGCAGGAGTACACGTCCATAGCCATCATTCTTGATGTAGAACATCACCATCACTGCTTCAAATTAGAACCAGGAAGGATGAGGGTAAATATGAAACACAATTGCTTTAGAATGAAGGGGCTACTCTGTAGTTTCTTGACCCTTCCATTTATTGCCAATATTTTATTTGCCTTGCAGTATGTTGTTTTGTTTTGTTTTGTTTGGAAAGCCTGTAATTAATAACATGGTTCATTAGCTACAGGGAAGTTAATGCAGTAATTCAGTAGTAGTTGACATGACTGTGGGAGGTAACTCATTCCACATGTTCAAGCATTGTATTTCCAAAATATTATTCTAATAGTTCTAAGACGATATTTATAGGCATTCATGGGAAGGGGGTAAACCAATCTGGCCTCCTTCAAAGTAGCATGAACAGGGATGGCCCCATACACTTCCCTGCTTGAAGCAGAATAGGAACGCACTACTGGAGTGGCTTCAACTGAGGCATTCTGGGGAACATGTAATGTTTCTAGCAGCAGACCTATTACAAGAAGAGGGGTAAGGCACTGTTGCTTGTTCCAGAAAGTCCCCAGACCTTTCTCCTGCCTCCCTGGAAGAAATTGAGAAAATTCTTCCCCACTTTCCTGGACTTCATGTTACCTCGTGTAAGTCAGGTGGCATAGTCTATGGATGCTTAGGAGATATCTGTTTCGAATGAAGGATCTGCGAATGTTTAGAAAAAGTTGGCAACAATCCAGGTGAAAGGAGGGGGCAGAGAGCAACAACAAAAAAGAGATTGGTACATAGCTGTCAACCTTCCCCTTTTTTTGCGGGAAATTCCCTTATTCCAGTGCCGTTTCCTGCTGCTTCCCACTGCTATCCCGGATTGTTAGATATCCCGTAGAATGTCCCCAGGACAGGTGCGGCTGCTGATCCCTTATTTTCAGATCTGAAAGTTGACAGCTATGGATTGGTAGAACAAATAAGTGAGCTGGCTGAAGATTAATCTCAAAGCAGGGGGAGAGCCTTTTTCTTAGGATCTGTGGCTACAGCCTCTATTGTGCTATTTGTGCTGTGTTTGGATATGTTAGAGGTGTGCACTGGCAAAGTATTTGCCTGACATCAGTGTCAGCAGTACTGAGAAGCAACCTGATCTGCTTTGGATCTGCTATATGTGTTCCTGATTTGATTTATTAATGAAATGATGGGGGGTATGGTAGGACGTCCCTATTTTCATTGGATTAATGTTGGAGGGTATGGAATAGGACATCCCCAGGGCTTTTAATCAGCAGGAACTCACCAGTACTTAGTTCCAGCACCTCTCAGGTGGGCACCATTGCCATTTTAAGAGAAAGAAGGATGTGTTCATGGTGAGTTCCAGTACCTCTTTTTCTAGAAAAATAGCACTGGACACCCCTATTTTCATCAGAGAAATGTTGAAGGGTATGTTATTATTACCAAACTTTGTACAGAATGCTATGCCTCTGCAATTTACCACAGCATGTGCAGGTCACTTGTGCACAGCACGGTATTGATGTATTGAAAAAATACTGTGGAAGGAAGGAAGGAAGGAAGGAAGGAAGGAAGGAAGGAAGATCCTGATGTGACTCGTGCATAGTTGGGTCAAGATACCTTTTTGTGGATCTGATGTGAGCACTAGGAATACTCTGTTTCGGGACTTTCTGCTGAGTGGGGTCCTACCAGTGGGCTACCTGCATATGGCAACTGGTACCCGCCAGAGTGAAACATGCAGGCCTCCACTGGTGGCAGCTGGTTGGAGGCAGCTCACCTGGCAGAGTCAAATGGAGGGATGCCTCCATTGAATCCAGCCCCATCACAATCTGGCATAAAGGTGGCTTGGATTGCACTGCCCAGTCTCAAAATTTTCATAATTAAAATTGGAATTCAGAGTGAGTACAGAGAACAATAAAGAATGGAACAGGGACATAACATAATGTCCCACACCTAAACTGAGCACCACATGCCAAAAAAGTATTATTTTTTGTTCTTTCATAATTGATATCCCATACAATGCCTATTTTTACTTTACTTTGTCTTTTTACACTATTATTTTGTTTTAGAAAGATGGCGAATTTTAAATTATAACAGTCCCATTTATTTCCCCACTGATAAGTACACATAACATTTCAATCACCCTTATGTGCCACATGATAAGATTGTACCAGCATAATTGTTCCAGCATAGCTGTCAGGATACACACACACACACACACACACACACAAGCTTCCCAGATAACAGAATTACATTAAAAGCACAGCTCTTCATTCATAAGATTCTTTATACCAAATCAAAACAAACAACAAACAAAACCCCAGCAACTTGACCCTGAAGGAAAACACAAGGAAACAAACATTTACAAAGCCAGGAACTTATCTCTTCATATCATCAATTAGGCTGCCATCCAGCAAAGCTCTTAGGCTGCAATCCTGTGCACGCTTTCCTGGATGCAAGTCCCATGAAACACAGTGGAACTTACTTGTGAGTAAAGATGCATGGGCTTGCACACCTCTCCTCTTTACCATTGGGTCCTTGCTACTGGTGGGAGTCCCACTCTCAGGATTTCAGATGCACCAGGTAACTAGTTTCAACTAGTTTCTAGGGGTGGGAGAATGCAAGTTGGGAACTGCAGGAGGGGAGGGTACTTTTGCAGACAGGTCCTCCTTATGCTTCCCATAAGCATCGTTCATCCCGGACACTGAGGTCCAGCTCCGAGGGCCTTCTAGTGGTTCCCTCACTGCGAGAAGTGAAGTTACAGGGAACCAGGCAGAGGGCCTTCTTGGTAGTGGTGCCCACCCTGTGGAACGCCCTGCCATCAGATGTCAAGGAGATAAACAACTACCTGACTTTTAGAAGACATCTGAAGGCAACCCTGTTTAGGGAAGCTTTTAATGTTTAACAGACCACTGTATTTTAATACTTGGTTGGAAGCCGCCCAGAGTGGCTGGGGAATAAGTAATAAATCATAATCATATTCATAATAATCTGGTTGGCCACTGTGAGAACAGGATGCTGGGCTGGACGGGCCACTGTCCTGTTTCAGCAGGCGCTTCTTATGTTCATCCGAGGAGTTCAAGTTGGCACACATGATTCTCCTCCTCCCTGTTTTTAAACTCACAACCACCCTGTGAGGGAGGCAGAGAGACAAGGCCACCAAGTGAGCTTCATGACTGAGCGAGGATTTGAACTCTGGTCTCCCAGGTCCTAGTCCAGTACTCTAACCGCTACGCCACACTCACTCTCCACACTTTAGCCCCTAATGCCCTGTTCTTTGAGTCATTAAACTTCCTCATGTTCTAGGAAGGAATATGTGAAAAGCAGCCATCAGTTTGCCCTGTGGGAAATCAGCTCTCACTACTCAGCTGTGATTGCCTGTTAGTATAAATCTCTAATGACAGTCCAACTCCACCCATCTTTTGATGGGAGCATCCTTAGAAACTGGAAGCTTAATGGCTTCCGTTTGCTTACAAAAGTGAACATGTATAAACATTTTGCAAACCTTTCATGATGATTTAATCTGGACCTCCTACACAGTTTGTGGAAGGGGGAGGGGAAGCTTTTAAAAACTCATTTAAAGTCTATCCTACCTACCCACAAAGAAGATAGATAATGTAATACTAATAATAGTAATAATCCAAAAAGCCGTTAAAAAGCCTCCATATGGAGGGATGGGAAACAATGAAGTAGGGAGTGCCTGTTAAAAGTACAGTTATCCGTTTGGGTAGCTGCAAAAGTATTACAGGAGCTAAAAAAGGAATGCCTTCAGGGCTGTGATTTCATCACCCTCCTGCCTGTTGAAATCACACGTGCGTAAGTGGTACCACTTTAGACTTTTTCACTGGGGGGCTTCCTTTTTAATCTAACTTTCTTATGCAGACATATTTCCCA
This sequence comes from Podarcis vaucheri, assembly GCF_965113315.1. Classification (NCBI taxonomy): domain Eukaryota; kingdom Metazoa; phylum Chordata; class Lepidosauria; order Squamata; family Lacertidae; genus Podarcis; species Podarcis vaucheri. Next base: position 87,112,183 of record NC_138760.1, on the reverse strand, counting down.
TCCCAATAGGACAGTCTTCCCCAACCTGGGGCCCTCTAGAAAATTTTGGACTACAACTCCCATGAGTTCTAACCAGTGACCATGCTGGCTGGAGCTGATGGGAGTTGAGTCCAGCATCATCTAGCAGACACCATGTTAGACAACCCCCCTTTTTCTGCGTTTGTGTTCTGCATTCCCAGGAACCAGCAAAATCAAGTTTAGCAAGCACTTGATTTGCCCTTACTGTATATGTAACTGGTAGGCAGGCAGTTTGGTGGCTTGCTAATAGTGTAGGTCTCCTTTAAAATGGTTGGCTTCTCTCTCTATATATATATATACACACACACACACTTCAGATCTAAAAATATTGATGGCTTCTTACATGTTTTTCACAATATTACTCCACCCACCCATTGCTCAAAAAAAATCACCAACTCATCATTTCCTCTGTTTTCCAGAAAAACGTTTTTTGGTTAATGCCTCAGCTGCTGATAAACTCTGCCCTAACATAATGAGACCATCTAAGCCCAGTAATGCATAGAATTCACTGAGCCTGGAAACTGAAGCACGACAAACCCACACCATATAATTTTCTAGTCCTAAACCGTGATTGAAATAGAACTGGTCAGACAATTGTCCAATGCAGTTCGAGAAACGGTTTCAAGCTTTTTTTAAAAAAACAAAAAATAAAAATACAGTTTTTGGCAACTAAATTTTCCATAGATATTGTGCTTGTTTAGTTTGTCTCTTCTGGCAAAGTAAGTTGTCATTAGTATATGCTTTAAAATGTGTTGAGAGATTAGAGAGGAGTCAGCACAAGTATAGTAACAGTGCGTGACTTTCTGCTTCTGACACAAAATAGCCTACCTTTGGCAGGCCCAACTAGAGAAGCTGACTAAAATTACTGTTATATGCTCTTCATATTAATTTGTCAAAGGCATCTTGGGGCTCGCATTTTTCTATAGGCGGTACATTTGCACAGCTAATTTCTACAAAGTCCTACTGGATTTGAAAATGTGGCCCTAAACATAGAAACAAGTTCTTTCCACACCAGCAATGATTTTGTTAGTTAGTTAAAACACTGGATTATTAGTTTGTTTTATGCAGTGCTTTTTCCTGGGAGGACGCAGGGGGAAGCATACCCTTAAACATTGAGAATCTAAGTTTGGCCTCATTGAGGGGCAGTATTGCAATATGAGTAGGAAAATGAGAGTACCCCTAAACATTTTTTTTTAAAGAAAAAAAGCACTGGTTTTATGAATTTTGAGTTTTTATATACAGTATATATTTTTATGTTGTGAACTGCCCTGAGAAGAGCAGGGCAGAAACTACAGCTTTGTGCTTGTTTCATTTGTACATGAGCTTTGGTTGGTTTCTTTCTCTCCTCCCCATCCCTCGTCCCAACCCTGTCATGATCTTTCTAAGGATTCTCAGAAATCTCAGGAAACCAACTACCACATTTATTTGCATCTTGCCTGTGGGGCACACTGAGAGGAGAAATCCCTCCATTGGATGCCACCTTCCAAACTCTAGATGAGGAATGGCTATGTATGTTGTTTTCATCCTTTTAAATGTGCTTCAGTCTGATCTGAGCAGCTGTCCAAGTGAGATTTATTCTTCTGCTTGTCCACTGATGTTCCCATCTATGCTAATCAGTCTTTCTTTGTATATCTTGATCATTATCTCCCTCGGGCTTAATTTGAAACCCATTTTCTGGCTTTCATGGTTTTGTTCTCTCATTTACTCTCATAGATCATTTGAGTGATTTAGCATCGAGGCTAATAAATCTGATTTATTTTGTTTTCTTTTTATTATTTTCTTTTCGGTCCTAACCCAATTACCCTGAAATGGCCCAACTTTCCTCAAATCACATGATTGTTCATGGTGGTTCACTTCTCCATATAAAAATAAAATAAATTTCTACATATCGAAAATAAAATTTTAGAAATTCCTCTATATGAGAAAGCAGCATGTCACCCTGCCCTGAGGCCATGTCATCGATGATATGATATTGTGAGATGGGAGAGTAGAACGGCAGACCATTTCATAGTAAGGTTTGGATTGATGGTATCAAGTTCTGCCTATAAGGTGGGGGATAGATGATCTGCCGCTGGAGACTTAACGGAATCTAAAGGATTTCTGAATGTTCTGAGGGATTTTCCAGTTAGTACGTCTGATGCTCCTGTTGGCAGTTTTGGTTGAAACACATTGGGCACATTGAATAAAAAAAGAACTTGCGCGTCTGTCTGTCTGTCAGTTGGTTAGTTTTTATTATTATTTGCATTGGCATTTGCGAGATTCATTTCTCTTTTTTGTACATTATCCCTGGATGTTTCCTGTCATTCAATTGTTGTTCACTTGCAGCAAATGAACAACAGGAAGCATCCTGGCAGCCTTGAACACCTTCCTTGAAGGAGAGGCCACCATCTCCTAAGGCAGTCAGCTTCACTGCCAAGACTGCCTCCTAATGTTTGTTTCCTAGCCGTTTCTACCCACTGATGTTTCAGAGCAGGTTTCTGTCTCACTGCAAGTAAGACAGAAACGGCTGCAGGCTTAACATGGATCCTTTGCTTAATATTATCATAAATTTCTTATTATAAAACACAGCAAATGTGAAAGAGAAACTGAAAGAGAGAACTTGAGAAGGCCACCCAGCCCCTTCTACTCCTCTGGTTGCTCCCAGATGCATTAAGCCCTTAGTGGCTCCTACTCTCTCTCAGTACACTGGGTATTCATTTATTTATTCCAACCACTGGTTCTAGTCCTGCCCTTCGAGCAAACGGGAACAGCATTATTCTTTGGCTATGTCAGCACTCATTGGTCAGAAAGCTGCCAAGTCAAAAGCTTTTGATTTTAGCAACAATTGACCAAGAATGCTGTGATATTTACATGACAAAATTAACATGATAAAGAATTCTGAGTTGTATCCAAGTTAGTCTTGTGTAGAGTAGACCCATTGAAAATAATGGAGAGGACTAATTTGGACACACTATATTTTAATGGGTCTACTCTGACTATAACTTAGTGGGATACAATCCACTGTCCTAAAAATGCAGACTGAAGTTCTCATAGAAGGTAAAAGATCAGACCAAGATTGTGTGAACGGGATTATGAAAAATAAACTAAGCTTGTCAAACTTTAATTATATCTTGATTAAATTTAATGTCAACTTGTTTTTAAAGTTTGTTTTTATCTGTATTTTCTAGTGTGTGTGTGTGTGTGTGTGTGTGTGTACACCTCCTCCAAAGGGGCCTAAACGCCTTAGCATGGTTTCATAACTGATGATGTTAAACCAACAGTAGCTCATCATCACTGACCATTAGCCATGCTGGCTGGGACTGGAGCTGTAGTCCAGCAACATCTGGAGGGGACCATGTTGTTTATCCCTGAGTTTAATCTACCTTAATAATCAGATCACCGTCTTAAAAACTGTAGAGAGAATTATTATTTGAAGCTGTTATCAAGCATGTCCTTGGAGTTTCATTAAACCTAGACTCTAGAGGAATGATAAGAGCAATGGAATCTCCCAGGATATTAGGAACTGTTTTGACTCTCTTTCCATTATAGAAAGAATGTTATTCTGACTATCCAGCCCACCTTTTGTAAACAGAGAAAACCTTTGCTGATGTCTATAGGAAGATGTCCTACATATATATATATATATATATGCAAGAGGAGGAGCCTATGAGCTTTAAGATGAAAACCGATCCAGAAGATTGAAAGTGATTTATAGTGACATCTAAGAGGCTTGTGTGAAAAATGTTGCCCATGGTATGCTTTAAGTTATTGCACCCAAGTGCATCTGCAGTGACTGGGGTTGAGAGGTGTAATTAGAACCAGAAAGTAAGATGATTTTCTGCTTACCATTAACAAAAAATGACTAAGTGTGGAATCCTACTCTCCGCCATCCATTTCCAGGACTAAATATATTCCCCCTAGAATAACAAAACTGATCTCTTCATTTCTAAGGGCAGTAAACCTTGCAGAAAAATTGCTGGACAAAAGAAAAAATATTCAGGTCACTATTTCTGAGTTCTGGTGTCAGTTATCTATAAGAAGTTATTCATTGTAACCAAAGAGAGAAAACAAAACAAAGGAGATAATTGTTCAGTTCTGGCTGAATATACCTATGTACAGTCTAGCATCTACTAGAATCCAATTTAGGAATGCCCAATGGGCTCCTCTTGCTATATACAGCACCAAAGCTGGGATGAAATATTTTGAGAATGTCTCCTTCAGTCCTGCACAATGCCACAACTTTTCAGGAATTTTACATCCAGGATGTAAAACTATTCACAAGTGAGTGGATGATTTGGTCCTGATGGGGGATTCTCACTGAGACAGCTGGCCTGCAAAATCAAAGATTTGGAAGACCCAAGAGGTAATCTAGTGCAACTCGTGCTGAGTTCAGGAATCCTGCAGATTGATGGACTTCATTTACATTTCCAGACTGTTGCTATCGGGTGGGTTTCAATTGCTAACCAAAAAATATGCACATCACACAATTATAGTGGCTTGGTTCTCTTGCACAGCAAACCTGCTTCGAAAAAAAACCTATGGCCTTTTTGCTGTAACAAACGTTATGAGAAAATGCACTGGGATACCTATTTGATACAGTCTTGTATAACTCTCCCCCCCCCCCAAACAAATCAGAACAAGCAGCTAGTGATGTATAACTTCCATACAAACTTTGTGCCAACAAACTGGGATAACTGCTCAAAAATCAGGTCATCTGGAAGCAACCTTAGTAAGGTAATCCTCATGTTCTTATGAGGATCCCAGTGAGAACTGTATCACATCACTTGCTAACTCCAACAAAAAACAAACAAACCCTGCCCTCCTAGAGAATTTTTAATCCTTGGAATAATTTACCAGATCAAGGTTTCTGTACAGTTTACTTTAGAACGCAGAACATGGAAATGTGACAGCACTGCAGGAACACAAATGATCTCATCTAATCGCAGTACTGCTACTATTTACATCCTTGTATAAATACTTCCACACTAGCATCATAGACTGGGTCCTTCCAAAGCTCAGCCAGAGTCTCTGTCTTGCAGCTTCCAATTCCTACTACTGAACTCAGCATGGGTTTGCAGTCCTGTTGTCATTTTTCCTACGCTGTTGAAGAAAAGTGCTTGCTGGACCTCCAGTAGTCAACGCAGTGGCCATTTTTAAAAAAGCAGCACCGGTGTCCTCCGATTATGGGAATCATGCAGAAACCATGGGGCTGGGGTGTCTCCTGCTTGCTCTGATTCATCAAGGTAGGACCAGGGAGTGAGAAGAATATAACAGCACTGCAGGAAAGGAGCCATACTATGATATACCCCAGTAGTGAGCATAGTAAAGGTAAAGGGACCCCTGACCATTAGGTCCAGTCGTGGCCGACTCTGGGGTTGTAGTGCTCATCTCGCTTTACTGACCAAGGGAGCCGGCGTACATGTCATGTGGGTCATGTGGCCGGCATGACTAAGCCGCTTCTGGCGAACCAGAGCAGCGCACGGAAATGCCGTTTACCTTCCCGCCGGAGCGGTACTTATTTATCTACTTGCACTTTGACGTGCTTTCAAACTGCGAGGTTGGCAGGAGCATAGTAAAGGGGGGGCAAAGTTCCATATATTATTAGTAAAGTCAGCTGCCTTCCTTCTTTTAGTTACAGCTGTTGTACGCAGGCTTCTTTACAGACAAGAACATAAGAATGTGGAACCTTGTAAGGAGAGCCTGCTACATCAGGCTAATAACCTAGCATCCTCTTTTCATGGTGGCCAGATTCCTGTGGGAAACCTGCAAGCAAGTAGCATGCTATTCGATTATACAAATACACAAGGCTACCCCCCCCCATTTTCAAAATCACGTTGATAGATAATACAATTAAAATGACGACTACAAAATAAAAGCTTCGCATTAGAGGGTGGGTAGGGGGCGTTTGTGGATAAGGCCACACACTTTTGCCAGCATTTGTGGAGGAGCTTTGCTGGAGACTTCTACAGTATCAAATATTGCTTGCAGGAGGATACTTCCATAAATCTGGCATGGATGCCACGAGCAACTGTTACCAAAGGAGGAAAAGAAACCCACCTAATATTTCTAAGTCGTCCGCATGCTCCTTGGCCTCCCTACTGGCTTGCAAGGTCTTCTGCTACCATATAACATATCAAGCACTCGACATGAGGGTAGTAGTGGTTTCTCTCTGTGTGTGTGTTGATCTTTTTCCTTCTGGAGGTCATTAATGTTTCCTCAGGGTATCCTGTCTATACTAATCTTAAATCTGCCAGATCCTTACGAAGAAAGGGGGTGCTGTATTCGGAAAAGAGTGAATGGGACAAATTTCTAACTTCACAGCTAAGAATTATCAGCCCTTCCCCTCTCCAGCGAAATGCAGTCTTGGAGATTCATGCTTTGTTCTAATATGAAACAGAATTGCCTAAAGGCCTCAAAGGCTGAGCTGGAAGTAAGGTGCATGAACTGTAGATCATTTACATCCTTCATAAGGCTATTTAAGATCATTGTTTACTGTTAGGGAGACCATAAGTGATTAGTGCTAAATATGTTCAGCATAAGCCTTTCCTTTCAAAGACAGACAGACACAAAGATGTAATAACTGCCATATGTAAAAAAAGAATTAAATTAAGATTTTTTTTTTAAAAAAAGATTCAATGGTGGGGGGGGACAGACTTGAGCAATGCTGTTTTCATTTCCCACAAATTCAACACTTTCATAAGATATTGTGACTATTCTGCTATAATAGGCTTTAACAGAGGAGTGAAGGAGGGCGCTGTCTGCTGGCTTTTATATACGCAATCTCCGTGACCCTTTGACTGAACCAAAATTATGTAGGCTGAAGATCTTTGGGTTGGAAGCAGTATATGTAGAAAAGCATCCTCAGATCTATGAGGAACACAAATAATTATCTGTTACCCATTCTTCCAAAACATGGAATTATTGTGCGTTCCTAAAACGTTTTAGTTTTAAGCCTTGAAAAGTGTCATGAACTGGCAGGACAACTGGGAGGAGGAAGAGGATTCCGGCGAGGGGTGTAGGCAGGACTGGGGCACACCAAGGCAAGCAGGGGATGGGAAAAGAAGTACTCACAGGGTGACGGAGGATGGCAAGAGGATGGGGGTCAGTGCACAGGAACCAGAGCAGCAGGATCCATCACTGGAGCCACAAGCCCCCACCATCTTCACAAACACGACAGGCTCTGAGGCGTAGGGAGCAGAAGGAGGGACCTTCTAGGAGGCTGAGGCAGGCAGAAGCCCACAGCCCAGCTCCCTAGCTGGCCAGGTGGGGCTCGCTAGCTCTTGGAGGAGGTGTGTGATTCCTCAGCTGGCGTAGGCTGAGGGTCACATGCCTCATGAAGCCCAGATGCTGCAATCAGCAGGCAAATTATAAAAGGGAGGTGCTGTTTCTGCTCAACTGCCTACGTTGATGAACTGCAGCTTAGATGCTCCAGGGTCTCTGTGGGATTCTGCTTTGGTCTCTGGACTTTTTGGACATGTGTAGTTTGACCCTGGACTGGGGACTTGACATACTGCCAGGTACACCAGGGCTTCAGAACCAAATGGCTCTGAACAACAGCAGCAACTGTTCCTTAAATACATACCTGTTGCAATAACAGCCATTGCAGCAACTGCTTACAGAACATTAGAAAAGGCAGCTTAATGAAGGGATAATAGAGGAGCAACCCTCTCTCCCACAAAATACTCTTTTCCATCCTTGCTTAGCTAGGCCTAGCTGGCTCTATTCTCTTCCATTATTCTTCCACATGCTTGCTTTGGTCTGTGTTGCATTGAACTTCTCCTGAAATCCAGTTTGTCTAGGATATTTTCTAAAATTATTTTAGAAATTGAATTTATGTACTACCCGCCATGCAAGGACCATGGGGTGGTTTACAATATAAGAACTCCAAAATACATAACATATTAACGAACAAAAACAATACCCCCCTCCCCAGTTCAAAAGGCCATAGGTGGTTTAATCAGCCAAAGGCCTCGGAGAAGAATTTTTGCTTGGCACCTAAATATATAGAATGAAGGTGCCAGGTGAGCCTCTTTGGGAAAAGCCAAAAACGGGGGAAAGGAGGTGTTATGTACTGAAGTTCTCACCCTGGGCCAGCAGGGGGATGGTGTAGATAGTTTTCACTCAGGTCCACGTCAGTTATTTTAGGTGGGAAACCCTGGGTTGTTGTTGCTACAATGTTGATAGCCGGCTGCCTATAAAAGCAGGCCGGCTGAGCTGTTTGCTGTTCAGTTCTGTTCAGCTTCAATAAAGAGCTTCTCTGGAGAAACCACTGTGTCATCTGCTATGTTCGCCCACAACTTAACAGGAGGAGCTGCTGCTTAAGTATTTGCTCTTGCTCTCTCACACACATTATTGTGGGGAATGCTCTTTGCCTTTTTGGCTGGAACACAAACGTATTGGGGTTTTAATACTTTTAATATGTTTTGAATTTGTTTCATTTGCATCATTTCTATTTGCACCTGTGTGTTTATTCTTTGTAATCTGCCTTTTTGGCCAACACCAAGAGAGCATGGGAGTTGTAGTACAGCAGTGTCTGGCGGGCACCATGTTGACTATCCCTCAAATAGGCCATATGTGCTCAGGGCCCTTTTTGCTCAACTTTTGACTTGTGTGAGCAAATAAAGTAAGAGACAGAAGAAGTTATATGTTGCTATCCTGAAAGTAAGTTCATATCAAACCCCAGTGTTTTTTCTGGGGGGACGCAGGGGGTACACATACCCCTAAACATTTTATGAATCTAAGTTTGGACTCACTGAGGGGCAGTATTTCAATGTGAGAAGGAAAATGAGAGTACCCCTAAACATTTTTTTTTATAGAAAAAGCACTGTCAAACCCTATAATATACAGTATGCAGACCTATAAAATAAGTTTGTTTCATTTAGATGCAAACTTGGGTGTTAACCCGAGATGCAGTGTGCAGTTATAGTGCTATTTCCCAATCCATCCTCGATGCTGAACTTTTTTTTGCAGTAAATAAATAAATACGTATGTTTTACTTATTTGTATTTTTGCAGTTGGCAAAGATAATCCAAAGATGTTTCTGCTAGAAACTAGAAAAAAGCCAAATGTAACAAGGGTGAATGGGGGTGGGGGATATGTTGTGTTCGTCCCTTGAGCAAAAATAAGTTTTGTGGCATGTTAAAGACTTAATAAATGCCGTCCATACTCCTATGTATACTTGCTTGGGAAAGCAAATCCCATTTGAAGTCAGTGGGGCTTACGTTTGAGTAAGCATGGATAGGAACAAGCTGCATAACAAAGAATCATGAGCAAAGGCACAAAGAGTTCCTTTAGGAGAGATATAAGCAAAACAACTACAAATGCTCGGGTCTTCCACCTTGATCTCCAAACCAGAAGGGAGTAAAAATGCCCACCGCCTGCAGGGTTTCAGTTCTGAGGGGGAAATGGTCCTTTATAGTTGCTTACACAATGAAACAGTTACTGCTTCCTTTGAATCAATCTGCCTCAGGCAGCCACCTGTTCAGGACACACTGGCAGAATTGAAAGGAGGCCATGGATTGAGAGTTCTAAGTGACACAGATGCAAAAAAGAGAAAAAGAAAAGAGAGACAGAAGACAGCACAGCTGTAAACTCGAGGGCTGGCAGGAGTCTTTAAAGTCTTCTTTGCAGCACAAGCTGATGCATCTAGCACACTTTATTAGATTTTGGGTCTGGCCTTAATCCTCATTTACTTGTGCCGGATTGTAACAGCCCTAGTTTTTGCTATTCAGATATGAGGAATAACTGTGAATAAATACAAAAATCTTGCGGCTGAATGCGATTCCCTAACCATGTTTTGTTAAGCACATGTCAAGAAAAATGACTGAATCATGGATATCGATTTAAGCAATGATAGTCTTGTGACATTTCTAAATAATATGGTTTCCAGGAGGGTTTAATTTAAATGAAGAACTCTGGTTGATCAGATAGCTCTGCCCGTGAGAGTTTGCATCATTTATCATTAATTGCAAACAGTTTTATCAAGAACACATCAGTGAAGACACAGTGTTGATGAAAATGACAAGAAAATGACAGTGTGGCATATTACGTTCAATCAAAGTGGCAGGAAGGCTGATCATTCCCCTAATACCTGTATTCTAAAGCTCAATATTTTTACATTTGCTGCTGTACTGTGTCAAAATCAGACACACTGTCAAATTAAAAATGGGCAAACATTCACTAGTCTGATTTAGAATTAAGAAAAAAAGAAATCAGCATTAACTCTCTCTGTGTGTAAAGGTTAGTCTGTTTCCCCCCAATTAGTTCTGAATCAGGCTGAAAGGAGTCTTCACACATTCAGGGTTATCAGTAAGCTTATAGGTTCACTGTGTCTCCCTGTTTTCACCCGTGTAAAATGCTTTGGAGGGGTAAAATACAATCTTTTGCACAGGGGCTTGCTTCATGGCTAGGTTAAATCAAACACCTGCTAGAAAATTGTGATTTTAATATACTTTATTTAAAAAGTACACAGTTTTAAACCGTTTTCCATGGAACAAAGCAGAAAATAATGACCATCTGTTTCTATCTACTGAAGTCCTGTTCTTGATGAATTGTGACTATTGTATGGCAAATCCATCTTTGCATGATGCACCAAAAAAAGATAAATCTCTCCCTCTCTCTCTCTTTTTTTACATAATTTGGAGAGTTTATATCATCCCACCATTTAAAATCATGAAATGCTGATGTTTTGACTATAGTTTCATGTCTTCTAAGTTGCACCTTTTCTCAGTTCACAGTTTATCCATGTATTGTTTAGCATGCCAAGTGATTGCTTCTCAGTCAGTGTCACCTTGAGAAAACGGCCAGAAGCAGAGGAAGCACAAGAAGAGCGGGCTTAGCACTCAGGCCTAAAACGCCACCACATTCTCTGGCATTCTCCTGAAAAACAAACCCACAATAAGTGAAGCGGGAGAAAAGCAGAGCGTTACAATCGTCCAAGCCAATATTTACCAACACACACATTTTAATAATACATTTTTAACGTTCTAAGCTAAATGGAATGTGACCCTTACAGCTTTCCTTAACCCTTTCTTAATGCTAGAAACCATGAGTGTAGATCTGTCCACAGGCAAAGACAGGAAGCACACGGTCCCCTCTTCGCTCACCAAATGACTGGTCTGGTAACAGGGGGAGGGAGCAATATGAATAACCACTAAGGCATTAGGCTTTGCACACCCCAGCACACTCTCTCTTTTCTTTTTGGACCCCTGCCACCAAAATCATTGGATGGGGTGAGAAAAATTTGCTTGGGGAGCCAGATCAGGCCCCTAAACGGGGGCTTAGCCACCCTTGTTTGAGAAAGAAATGTGGGAAAGTCCTTCTTGTGTATACCAAGTCTGCGATAACGATGAAGCACCCTAGCAGAAAAGAAAGGCAGTGGGAGATGCAGAAAAGGAACAAATACACTTTTGCTCATTCTTAACAGACCTTTTCAATGTAAACTAAAACACATACCTCAGGATGAAATCCATGGCAAGACTCTGGACGTCTTCTAATCTTGTGGGATTTTAAGCGTTCACATTTTAGGGATTCGTTATGTTCTCAGAAGTTAAGGATATGCCTTAAAAATCAGGATTTATCAAGCTAAAAGAAACTCCCTCTAGTCGAATGCCTGTCACAAAACAGGAGCATCTACTTGCAGTACCACCTCCCCACAGGTGCCAACTCCCTGGGGCCCTGGGTGCCCAGGCACCCACATATTTCAGTGCCAGGGCCATGCATGTTGCATGGCACCCACGGCCCTGGGTACCCACAGTCGTGGGGCCAAGCTGGCACTCCTGTTTGGTGCAGAGGTGTGTCCTGAAATCCACAAATCTGGAATATCAGATTTGCCACCCTTCCCAGGACCCTACTATTAGCATGCTATCAAGTGAAACCTCATCACTTCTGCTACACAGAAAATATAAAATAAATCATCAAATAAAGGTATAGTTTTATCATCTCTCGCATTTACTTTTTTTGCATTCTGGACTTGCTTGTCTTGCCAAGAGCATAACTGAGGCAAGTGCTTACCAAGAGCACTGGCCACAGCCCCAAGCTTGCCACTGCTGCAGAGAGACTATGGCTGTGGCAAACCTGCTATTGTTGAATTCACAAGTGCTCAAGATTTGGCTTTCTTGGTGATGGAATTGCATTTGTGTGGGATCAGGGAGGTTATATGCAGTCAATTAGCAAACCAATTTACTTTGAACACTTTACTAAAATTCGCATTGCTTGTCTGAGGTCGTGCCGGCGTCAAGTAAAAGGATATACCTTATTTCTATTGGTTCCATGGTAATTGGCAAAACAGACTCGCAGTCGCATTCATTACTTACTACCACCATGAAGAGATTGCTGTTTTGAATTTGCTGGATAACAAAGGACCTGCGAAAATAGAGTCAATTCAAATATCAGCCAAAGAAACACAAAGGAAACAATCCTGCATATGTATGTTTACTCAGAAGTAAGGCCTACTGTGTTCAAAATGCTTACTACCAGTTGTGTGTACACAGAATTCCAGCCTTGATTTCTAAGGTACCAATAAAGATTAAGGCATTCTTCACTATTGGAAGCTCAATGGCAGAGAATCTGCTTTGCCTGCAAAAGGTCACAGGTTCAATCTCTGGCATCTCCAGGTAAATTGTCCCCTGTCTGCAACTCTGGACAGCCATTGCCAGTCAGTGTAAATAATACTGAGGTACGTGGAATGTGTCACTTATGACCATTATTAACAGAAGATAGCAGAAAATATATATATTTTTAGAGTCAGATCAGAAGAATCTTTATTTGCAGCAGCCACTAGCCATGGCAAGAAAATAAAATAACATGTACTGAAGATAGAGGTAAAAACTTAACTATACAAAATACATTTTGGAGGTTTACATGAATAATCAAATAACAGATCTTATTCTAATTGCCCCTACTAAAATTGTTGCAGTTTTTGCTGTCACCTGATTATCTTGATCTGCTAGAAGAAAGGACACAGTAGCAATGGTTGAGTGACCTGGCATGGACAGTATAAAGAGTGCAAGCCAGAATCACATGGGCCACTGACTCAATACTGCCATCTCCACATGGACATAACTGCTTTTCCAGCTGAATTTTTTGAAATCGACCCTCAAGTACAGCCGATGGTAGTGGCACCCGCCCTGTGGAACGCCCTCCCATCAGATGTCAAGGAAATAAACAACTATCTGACTTTTAGAAGACATCTGAAGGCAGCCCTGTTTAGGGAAGTTTTTAATGTTTGATGTTCTATTGTGCTTTTAATTCTGTGGGGAGCCACCCAGAGTGGCTGGGGAAACACAGCCAGATGGGCAGGGTGTGTGTGTGTGTGTATAAATATTCGATCTTGCATATGTGAAAGCACATCTGTATTCTGGAATTGTTAAATTTTGCAAATATTGCAAATAAGGTGCCAATGTGTCAAATGACTAGGTGGAAAATAATCATACCATGGACAAAATTTCCTAATCGTGGCCAAATTATTCTGTCACTCAATATCATATAGGCACGGTCAAATTAAATTATTTGTTTTACTGAAGCAAAGTGTTAATAACTGTTGTAATAAACCAGAAAAGTAAACTTTTGGTTGACAATTTCAGTCCAAGTGCTCTCATGACAATCTTGCGATACTTAAGGTAGTGGACCAGTGGGGTTTAAATTTAGCCGAAACCAATAATTAAATGTCCGACACCAAATCTTTAATTCAACAGAGGAGAGATTTGCCCCCAAGTACAATGAAGCATTTGGAACATAGGATGGAACAGAAAAGAATGGCCTTAGGAACTTAGACTGAACAGCTTCTGTAGACCCAAGGTGTGCGCCTGTCCAAATCTGAGCCCCATGTAATAACACTGCTAGGGGTTTAGCTTTAAACACTTCAAGTGCTGATTTGTACGAAAAAAGCTGTCAGAATTTTGGCTATTTGAGATGCTTTTTCCTTTACATATTTCTGATGTGTTCCCCATGACCCTAATGACTGAAAATAAGGCTGAGGTATTTAAAGACTTGTTCGATCAACTGATTATCCATATACCATCTATGGGCCCTATAGTTTCTTGAAAACACCATGATTTTAGTTTTATTGTATTTCACAGCCAGCTGTTCTCTTTGGGAGTATCCTGAGAATGCCTTCATCAATCTTTTTTAGGCCCACTTTTGTTTGAGATAGAAGTACCACATCATCTGTGTATAATAATATAGAAATGGCTTTTGTGGCCCATTTAGGGGCGTAATACTTTGGGGATGTTAAACTCTGGATAATATCATTTATATATAAATTAAACAGTGTGGGAGCTAGGATACAACCTTGCTTAACTTCCTTTGTGGCTGGTATGGATCCTGTGAGTTGCCCATTTGTAGAGCAACGCACTTTCAGCACAGTGTTCTTATATAGACATATAATCAAGAACAATAATCTTTTATCTATACTTGAAGAGTTGAATTTATCACACAGTCCTTCTCGAGAGATTGAATCTAATGCAACTTTTAAAAATGTAAGTCAACAAAGTATTTTAAATTAATCCATAGATAACAGTATGTGCGGGGTGTGTGTGTGTGTGTGTGTGTGTGTAGAGAAATTAAGCATTGAAAGAACTGCTCATGCATGACATAGAAATACCAGGAGCTTAGAAATTACATCTGATTTCAAAAGGCTCCCATAAAAGTTCATCCTTGCCCTGTCAAGAGAGGCGCATCCCAGTGTTCTCCTATCTCCCCGCAATGGTAACTGTGGTCAACCTCTATGCTAATCTTTACATCAGTTCAGTATAACATGCAGTGACATGTATTGCCACCAAATCCAGAATAGATGTTTTCAGTTTGGTGGTCTGGCAGGGAATGTCTGAAGTTAAGTGAGGACTTGACCATGTGTAGATGTGGACAAAAGCATATTTCCACTCAGACGTCTCTACTTAAAATACATATTGTCTTACTAAGAAAATGCTCTGCTTTTTCCAAAAATCACAGAAGATGGGGGGAGGGGGCAGACGTGAAAGGGAGGACGGCGTCTTTGAACCAATTCTGGGAATGAAACAACTGGGAAGTCTGCAATTAAAGTATCGTCAATAGAAAGATTAAATGCTGCTTGGTGTTCTTCAAACCTACGGAACCGCCATTAAAGTTACACTTACCCCTATCTGTAGTATGAGAGCTTTGTGATGATAAACACAACGTGCATTTTACAGTATCTCTCTCACACACAGGGTTTGAACTTTCTACAGAAACCTCCAAGCAGCTGGACCATGTAGGGAGGCTGACATCACTGCAGCGGAGCATCTGTGGCTTTGTGTGTGGGAGAGAAGGGGCCAATAAAAAGGAAAAAGGAGGAAAATTCTTTCACAGAAAATAACAGCTACATTCTTATATACGGTGCTATCTCAGAAAGTTATAAATATATCGGGTTTCGAGGGGAATAAAATGCAATTCCCGTTTATCCATTTCAAGAACTGAAACAACCCAAATCCTACATGTTGTGCAATATTATATAGGGACTGTATGTGTAAAATTAGCTTAGGAGAAGCCTGAAAGGAGATACTCTGTAGTGTTGACACAATTGCTGTTTGCCTTGAATCGCTCATGGGATTTTTAAAAAAAGAGGGTTTGGTGTGGGGAGGGCTGCCATGTTGAGGTCTGACTACAGTATGGTATTGTGCAGACTGCCCCACGCATGGAAATGCTGCCAGAGGACATTCAAAGCATGGGAGGAAATGTAACATGACAGACACTGGTGGGCCGACACACAGTCTCACATCGTGCATGTGGAGGATGTACTGTAGTACCTTTCGTGCTAGAAAACATTACAGCCTTCCCTAGAGCTTCACCTCCCTCACGGAGCCAGCATAAAAAAGAACCGGGCTTTAAGGTGGCAGTTAAGTGTGCATTAGATGTTATTGTTAAAGGGGAAGGATTTCTGGCAATTGTCGCAAGGAACCCACTTTCAGCAAGTTCTTGGTTTTCAAAGAGAGCTCACAAATATTTGAATCGGCACCTATGTGTGCAAGCTTTAACTGCGGGAAAAAACACCACAGAAACCAGCAGGAACATGGGGCACCTTGCTACTAAACATCTTGCCAGATCATGTATTTCCCCAGCCAGATACCCAACAGCCAAAGAATTAATGGCTACTTCCCTATTTGGAACAATACAGCATTTAATGCAAAGACCCACATGAACGCCTCCCCCCTCCCTAATCCACCAAGAACGGATTGAGGTAACACATTCATGTACTGACTCCTCTGATTCGCAGCAAGTTTCAATTCAGCTGACAACACACTATGAAGAAGAAACCACCCCAGAGAGAGCCAAAGAAACCAGTCCAGCTTCAAGGTACATTTAGAAACAGATAATAAGCATCGTCATCACAAAAACAACATCTCACCTCTTCCGCCCTCTCACATGTTTCACTAAAATAAATCTTCCCATACTGCTATTCAAGCATTAGACCTCTGGAGATCAGGTAACCTTCATTGGCTCCAGCTGACCCCAGTTAGCACTCCATGGACTAGAATGGATCGGATTTCTAGAACTGGGCTGGCAGGTCATTAGCATCCGAGCTGAACCCTTTTCAAGTCCTTTCAGGGCTACCCCATCCTACTATGACAAAGCTCTCTGTGTACAATAAATAGACCACACACAGACCACGTGCTGTCTGTAGAAACTGCAGATAAAACTTTTTGGATTTCCTCAAGTCGCTCTTATCACAAAGTTTTCATGTGTGCATAATTTAACAAAGTATTGGCTGCTTCCCCATTCCCAGAGCCTAATCTCGACACAAAGCTGCAATGGTGAATTTGTATAAACGCCCAGGCAGTTCCACGCTGGGTCATAAGCAAAGGATTAGGTTGTCACTGTCAGATGAGGATGAAAGACGTGGCTGAGTAGTGCTCTGTCTGTAATCTCTGATGTGCAATTCATCAGAGGAATTTATGCTGCCTTTCTGCTCGGTAGAACAGCAGGTCACATTATTCACAAATATGCAATGGGTTTCCCATTCAGTAGATTGACTTCAAACAGTTATGATGCCTGGGAAAAAATTACTGAGATATGCCACATGGTATGCTTTCTGATGCAATTCAGGCAAGCTCTCAAACGCATGTTTTTACTATAAAGGGTGAAACCCACGGACTGGAGCTGGGAGTTCTAGCTTCTGGACATGACTGGACTCCTCAATGACAACACTCATGGCAACCAAGACTGGGTCCTTAAAAGAGTCCAGAGCCAGGTGAAATGAAATAGTTTTTTCTAGAGTGGCTTTCTGCATCGCTGAATCATTGTGGTGGAATTGTAGTACAGTGGTACCTCGGGTTACATACGCTTCAGGTTACAGACTCCGCTAACCCAGAAATAGTGCTTCAGGTTAAGAACTTTGCTTCAGGTTGAGAACAGAAATCGTGCTCCGGCGGTGCGGCATCAGCGGGAGGCCCCATTATCTAAAGTGGTGCCTCAGGTTAAGAACGGACCTCCGGAACGAATTAAGTACTTAACCCGAGGTACCACTGTAGTAGCAGCTAGTTGGTTATTACCCAAATGTCTCCAAGTGACTTACAACACACACATCATTAGTGCAAGCTCTGAAGCCTGCCAGATGGAATGATCCTCTCTTCTCCACCCCACGGCATTGCTATGGGGGTTATTCTAACACCCTTAGCCAATTTTGGGAGTGTGGGGAGGGCACAGGGGGAAGAGAGGGGGAAAGCCCTATTGCTTGTGCTGACAGGACACATTAAGTGAATCCCACCCATTATGTCATAAAAACAAAGTGAAACAACTCCCACAACAGCCATAGCGAGTTTAGCAGCACACTAATAACAAAACAACATCGCCTTTGTCTATCAAAAGTCTGGGGAGGAGTTGGCACCAAAACAAAGGCACTGAATGGGCCAGGCAGACCTCACAAGGGAAAGCATTCCACATAACTTGAGCCACCACTGAAAAGGCCCTTGTCACTACCCTCCAAGACTGCCTAAGAGGTGGAACTTAGAGACAGGCCTCAGAAGAAGAGCTAAGAGGCATTCCAGAAGGTACCGGGGTCCTGAGCCATAAACAGCTTCAAAGGTCAAAACCAGCACTTTGAATTGGGCTAGTAAAGTTGTAATAGAATTGGTGTTATACGATTGCTTAGCTTTAACCTGTTGACCATCAGGCAGCTGCATTCTGCATTAATTAAAGCCTCTAAATCATTTTCAAAGACAGCAGCACGTACAGTGCTTCACAAGAGTCCAGTCCGTTCATTAGGTTACCAGAAGATAGATTACTGTAGCCAAGTCATCCCTGTTCAGATAGTGCCTAAGCTGATGGAAGGCACTCTGAGCTATCAAGCTGCACCTGATGAAATTCTGCTTTCTATGCAGCACTTAAAGGTATATGAGCCTTCTTATGGCTTGCAAATTACACTCAGTGCATGAGTAGTGCCTTCTCACTGTGCCCTGGTAACAGCACTCCTTAGGCGACAAAGCAGAGGCAAAAGGGAAGAGAAACACAGGACACAAGCATTCTTCTTAATACCCTACCTGCATAGTGGTTTTGGCTAACACCTGGAAGGTGCTCTGAGCAATCTACAGATGCCTACAAAGAAACCTACTATTAAGGGAAAGGGATTGGAGAAGCGATGGCGCCTGGTGGTCTCCCAAAGCCATAACCCTTGTTCAAGCTGGTTTAAAAAGAAAAATGCATTTTTGTGGCTGCAGCATGAACTAAATTAGACTAAAACTAGGTTGTGGGGAAACCAGTCTTTTCAAATCATTTAGAAAGGTTTATACTTATGGCCTATCCTCAATTCTTTGATTTTTAGGGCAGGTAAAGTTATTCTCTAATCTTTTGTTTCCATTTTCAGGTGGAAGCAAAGATGAGACAGTGGCACCCAAATCCACTGACAGTAAGCTCTAATTTGAACCTAAGGCAAGCAATCGAACTATGGATTACATTGGCTCTATGCAGTCAACAAATAAAGTTGCAACTTTGGTGAAGCTTGTAAAAATACAGGAGAAAAATGAAAAGCAGAAGGGATCTCATTGCAATGGCTGCAAGGGAACTTTTTTTACATATAAACACTCACACACACTGAAAAACAAAACCCTGCATTAAAAAGTGCTCTGCTTTCAAAGGATTCTTCGAATCTTGGATTTTAAGGTACCCTCAGGATTTCAAGGGAGAGTGTGTTCTGAATCACCTGCTGAGCTAAGGTGACATTTATGTCACTAGTGATATGGGAGCTGCAGCTCAGGGGAAGATAAAGGTTTCTTTTATTGAGCTCAACAACTGGTCTAAAAATCAAATGGTCTAATGTTGAATATTTATGGTGAATGTTTCATGTTTAAACAAGAGAGCTCTTTTGAAGTGAAGTGACGTAAATCAAGAATTTGAGCCGTTGCCTTTTACAACACTGTCGTCGTCCGCATCATCACCAACTGCCATTGGTAATGCCACAATAGATAGCAGCAGCATGCGAGGAACCTTTTCTTTTGAAGCCATAATTCAAGACCCTTCTTAATTATCTCCACTTGTTTGAGACTACTGCTGAATTTAAACCAAAGTATTTCCTGTGCAGAAAACTTCCTGAAAAGAAAAAAAAGGTCTCAAAGACTTCAATTTTCTTCATAAAAAACAATGTGGAAGGAAGGGCGAGATAAATCACTCAAAAGAAAGAAAAAACAAATACTAGATTGCTAGCAGCCCATCCATTAGCGCAGGGGTATCCCAGTGAAGAACCACCCCAAGAGGCCACTGTTTTTGGTGGTAGTGGTGGCAAAAAGAAAACAAATTTAAAGTTTAGGGAAAGTTTTAATGTTTGATGTTTTATCGTGTTTTTAATATTCTCTTGGGAGCCGCCCAGAGTGCCTGGGGAAACCCAGCCAGATGGGCAGTGTATTAATAATAATAATAATAATAATAATAATAATAATAATAATAATAATTTGGACACATTGCTGGGGCATATGGAGCCCAGCACCATGATCAGGAGGCAAAGCCTCCCCTTGCTGGTCCTCAGACTGATCATTTGATGTGCAGAGAGGTGATGAGGGAGGGCATCAAGAGAACCATTTTTTTAAAGCATAAAAAAACCACTGGCCAACAACTGGTTTTGCTGAAAAGTTTATTTTGGAAATAGTCGAATAGCTGTACATTTTGATAGGTTACGCCCTTGGTCATGTGAGCCTTCTCTGATTGGACAATCCCCCTTTTTTGGACACACATACCCACAGACCACAAATGCTGCCTTTATATTTAGAAGTGAACTTGTGCAGGCGCCTTTCATTATGGCAGGCTGAGGGAGATGGGGGGCCCTTGGACTGCAGAGAGCCATAGAGGGGTGTGCAAGTACCCGAAGAACAAGCCTTGACAAAGGAGAGGCACCAGAGCCAAGGCAGGCTGCCCAGAGGGAAAGAGAGGGCCTCTGAGTCTTGACACTCATGGCGCCACTGCTTCTGCAGCACAAGCAAGGGAAGAAACCTACTCGCACGCGCCATGACCAGGTCGTATTTGAGAAAGACCCTTCTCAGCAGTAACAGTCACTCTTGCTACAGCTAAAGACGGCAAAGCAAGGCCTTCCCTGCTCTTGCAAAGCACCAGAATCCCTCATCATATCCAGGGATCAGCAAACCTTTTCAGCAGGGGGCCGGTCTACTGTCCCTGAGACTTTGTGGGGGGCCAGACTATATTTTGTGGGGGGAAATGAACGAATTCCTATGCCCCACCAATAACCCAAAGATGCATTTTAAATAAAAGCACACATTCTACTTGTGTAAAACACGCTGATTCCTTGACCATCTGCGTCAGAAGGTGAATGAGCCGGATCCGGCCCCCAGGCCTTAGTTTGCCTAACCATGATATGTACCCTTTAGGCCAGGATGACATATCACACTGGAAATACAGCACAATCAAGCAACAGCAGCCAGAAAACATTTTAGGTTTATGATTATCAATAAGCCAGGCATTATGACCAAACACGTGTGGACGTGTGAAGGGCCTGTTTATTTCAGGGACACCTGAAGGCCTCTTGCTATGTATGCCAAGTCAGTTGCACAGATTTATGGATTGTGACTTCAGTTGGAAAAAATGGCAGGGGCATCAATAATATAACTTCAATCCCGATTAAACAATTTAAACCTGCAAAATCAACAATGAAACTTTTTACCTCCAGGGCATGAGTTCATTTTCAGAGGATCAGGATCCAAAGAACCAGTCAGCCAATATCACGAACCGAAGGGATATGTGTGTTTCAAAATGTGTGCAATCACACTGCTGTGGGGACAGGAAGGCCTAGTCTGCTATTTTAAAAAAAAAAGCCCGATAGGGACTGTAGGCCTTGTGGGTAGCCCAAAGAAGGCTTCTAGATGGCCACAGTGGCTGAGAAACTGCAGGGCTCATTGACTTCCTTAGGTGCTATAGGTGCTGGGCACCTGTTAAAACAAAGCCCTTTTCCTACGGGGGCCAAGATAGGCAGCTAACTTTCAGGCATTCTATTTTAGCTTGCATTCTTTAGTGGTTACTATGGGATCTCATTTCATAGCTGTCACATTTTGATTTTTCCTATTGTTGGTTTAAGTTTAAAAAAGAAAACACACATGCACACACACATACACACACACACACATCAGGATGTCGTAAATGGAAAATGATGTACAGCCTATACTCAAATATCTGTTACTCACATAATTGTCAGTTGCATAAACCAAACCCTAATGGAGTGGAACAAACTTCAACTGTTCAACATGCAGATATCTGTTGTTCTGGTTTCCAAGTCCTGTAATGTGTTTTCCAGGCTGCTGGCTATACTTCTAACTCACATTTCTCTCATATCCATTTTTTAAAAAGAAAAGAAACCATGAATGAGTGTAACATCTATATTGCCGCCATAAATTAGGCTGCTCAGGATTTTGAACAGTAGGTGAAATAGAGAATGGAACATTTTGGGACAATTTAAAATAATAATATGTATTCCAGTAGCTATGGCTCAGTGAACCTTAGATTTAGATACATGAAAAGATAAATCTTTAGGTCAGACTTTGTCTGAAGCATTTGTGCATCTAGGTCCATTCAGTCATTCCCGCCATGTGCAAATTGTGTGAACGATGTTTATTGGCCCTGCTTCTGAAGTCCACGCTGCTTGCAGCACATCCAATGAAACATCTGCAATGTATGCTGTAGATGCATAGGTATTCTGTTGGATTGGGCACCCTATGGGATTGGGTTTCCTGACTGTGCAGTGTGCCAACAAGCGTAAGCTATACGTGGTGTGGTGCTGAACACATGGATGAGAGAAGGCAGGCCACCAAGGTGTGACAATGTAAGGGTGCAGCCACTGAGTGCAGTTCCACGTCATTCTTCCCTGCAGAGCCTACACATAGAAAGAACAACTGAACACACCCCCTCCAGTGAAATGGGGCCCATTGTTTCTCTTGAAAAACGATTGCTAAACTGTCTGAAGTTTTATACTATAGTGTGCAGACAGCAGGACTGAGGCATTTCAGATTATAACAGGAATTGCTCCTATAAGATCCCACACTTTGCCTTTCCTTTTCCAGGATAATACAGGAAAGCAGATCTTCACATGCATCCCTCCAATGCAGCAGCTGAAGGAGGAGGACTGGAGATGGGAAAGTTGGCAGAGTAGGAGAGTTTCTTTGCCGTTGTGCAAATGCTCAGCCTCTGACCCAAAATGACTGGTGATCAGAAACATCTCCTGCTGCACTCTCCCCCTCCCCTTCAGCAATAGCAGCAACAGACACAACAAACCGACATGGGCTGAACGTTTTCCATGTGCTCTACTGACAGGGGCTCAAGGTTTGTGTGGGAAGCCCCCACCCCCAACAATATGTTCATGGTCAAAGAGTAATAAGCTTGCTTCTATACCGCCCTTCAGTTCTAAATCACACATGGACGGTGGGGAAAGAACTTGGACTCAGGGAATTAGTTTTAATCTCCCTGTATAATTTAGTGTAACAACTCCTATTCTACGCTGGAAATAAGAGTTATCATTTGTTTATTATTCATTAAATTTATATCCCTTAATCTTTCAAACTGAATCTCCTGTTTCAGCAGCAGTAATGCTTCAATAGGATTGTTGTATTGTGTGTTTTAATGGTGGGTGTTTATATTTTAATGTTTCTGAATCTGGTGTTATTTTGTAAACTGCTTAAAAGCCTATCTGGGCATTAAGCAGTATGTAAATAACAGTAGCAGCAGCAGCAGCAGCAGCAGCAGCAGCAACAACAACAATAGCCCACCCATCTTCTCCAAAGGGTGCCTAAGGCAACTAACAACATAAAACCCAGTCAACCACATCCAATAATTAAAATGGAAGTTATAAAACCTATAGTACAAAAATATACCTAACCACTTGCCAGTGGCGTAGCGTGGGTTCTCAGCACCCGGGGCAAGGCAAGTAATTTGCGCCCCTAACCCGTGGATTTTAGCACTCGTGTCTCTTCCGCGCCCCCCCCCAGATGTTGCGCCAGGTGCGGCAGCCCCCCTGCACCCCCCACGCTACGCCACTGCTTCCACCACAAGTCTTCAGGACAGCCATCCGAAGGCTGGCGCGGGGAGAAGGTCTCTCCGCCCCACCGCCAGGCTTCGGAGCAGCCTTCCGAAGCCTGGCAGCGGGAGGAGGTCTCTCCCGTCTTGGAGAGGTTCCCGCTTCCTCGAGGGGGCCCGGCGAAACGCGCCCCCCAAAATGTTGCGCCCGGTGCGGCCGGCACCCCTGGCACCCCCCACGCTACGCCACTGCCACTTGCAAAGGCCTGGAGGAACAAGAATGCTACCTCATCCTCCCTGATCTCCCCCAGGAGGGAGTTCCAGAAATGGGGTGCCACAAATAAGAAAGCGTCCTCTTGCATTCACAATCTCCTTTACCATCAACACTGGTGTTTCTATGAGAAGGGCCTCTGTCTCTGTCTTAAACTACGGGAAAGGCACTTCTTCAAGTAAGTTGGAACACTAATAAAACAGTAGAACAAAACAGTGAATAAATTTTATTTTCCACAGCCACATTAATATATTGTTTGGTGCTGTGTATGCAATAAAAACATTTCCTTTGGCTTGTGAACCACTTTTGAGTTTTTTCCGGTGCTGAAGGTATATTCTACGATTACTTAAACCTCACATTCTCTGACATGCAGCACCAAGATCACTGCAGATGGCAGAGAATGCTGCATTCTTGCTTTTCATCAATCAAACATTGCTAATCAACTGCAAAGATTTATTATTCACTAAAACAAATCCTTACCTAAATAAGGGCTGATTCACAGGAATATCTAACTTTTTAAAGTTGGCTGAAATGTATTTCTATTCCAGTTTTAATCAATTTTCTTAATACAAACAATTCCTCCCATATATTTCTAGTGACTTTGCTGAAAATATTATGACAATAAAAGTCTCCTTGTGTTTAAAATGATCCCCTCCCTATGTAAACTATAATCATTAGGTTTAACTTTTTCTGCGGTATGTTACAAATGGAAAGTCATTCCTTGGACTTTTCAGCAATGCCTTGTTATTAGTATTTTACAAGAAGAAATATAGTCAGTCCCAGATTGTGGATGGGGGAAGAAAAGGTCTAGTCATGGGTGAGCTCCCCTCTGCTAGCTTCAGAAAGCATTCAGTTTTTCCAAGCTTTTTCATAATCTCCTTGGAAAAACTTTGGGTCTTTCCAAGCCATTTCTGTGAAAGCTCGGAAAAACCAAACATGGAAAATTGTCTCCAGTTCTCCCTGCCACCCTTTCAGTCAAAGAGGACCTTGTGAAGACTTGGGGGGACTGGTTGTGGGAAGGGCTCCCTGTAGCCAAGAGAAGCCATCCAGGTTTCTTCTTCACTGGGCCAGATGTTACTGAGCATGCTCTAGGTCAGCACAGCCATTTCCTGCTGGAGTTTTTGCGATTTGTAGTTTCTCAGGCTTCCTGATTCATAATAGTTTACCCTGGCCCAGAGTAAGGACTGTCCTGGCTCCACCAGAGAACCATGCTTGCCCTGGTCACCCTGCCCCTTTCATAAATAAAAGTTGCTTAGGGAAGGCAGGAGGAAGTGGGGGACTGGTGGTGGTCAAGTCCAAGTACAAGCTGGGCCCAAATTCATTTGGGCTTGGATGCAATTCAATCTGGGTGCATCTAGGAACTCTGCACACAGCCCTTCCTGTCACTACATTTATGGTCCTAGAAGTTCACAACTGGCAAGGTTGGAGGAGGCAGAGATGATAACGTCTCCTAGGTAAAGGTCTGTCTTTGCACATTCTATCAAGGCACAAAATCACCAGAAAGAAAGTAGCACTGCAGAGTTAAAAACAACAACCCTGTTTGATAGAAGAAACACGCCCTGCCAAAGCAAATCTTTGCAATGCACATGCAGCGGTTCCCTCGTTGCCAGAAGCCAAGTTACAGGGAACCAGGCAGAGGGCCTTCTCGGTAGTGGCACCCACCCTGTGGAACGCCCTCCCACCAGATGTCAAAGAGAAAAACTACCAGACTTTTAGAAGACATCTGAAGGCAGCCCTGTTTAGGGAAGCTTTTAACATTTAATAGGTTATTGTATTTTAGTGTTCTGTTGGAAGCCGCCCAGAGTGGCTGGGGAAACCCAGCCAGATAGGCGGGGTATAAATAATAAGTTGTTGTTGTTGTTGTTGTTGTTGTTGTTGTTGTTGTTGTTGTTGTTGTTGTTGTTGTCGTCATCATCATCATCATCATTATACACAGATTCCTCCCCACAGAAAGGAAACTGTGGAAATGTTGACACAGTTTATCCCTTCAACAGGTTCTCTCTTCCACTGTTAACATTAAATTGGCAAGCCGATCCTACTCAAATATACTGACATAATGTTCATGCAATGGAATCTGAGATGTTGGAATGGTCTAGCGGTTGGTGCTCAACTCCTCATAAGTATTTGGCTGCAATCCTAGGGATTCTTATTTACTAAGTTCTCATGAAATCAGTATGGCTCATCCACCCTTATCTTTTGCCTCATGCTATCTAGGAACAGCTCCATGTTTTCCTGGTCAATGTCCGAGTGCTTCTCTTTCTCCCCCTGCCGGTTTCCCCAGGAAAACCTTATCTTTACTGCTGAATTGGAGCAAACAGCAATTCAGGTTTTTTTCAGTTTGCTCTGATTTACCGGTAAAGAGTGGGTTTCTGCAAGGAAAGTGCCAAGTCCTACTCAAAGCAGATCCATTCAAATTAAGGTGCCAAAGTCAGTCATATGCAGTAACTTCAATGGGTCTACTCGGAGTAGGACTAATGTTGGCTCCCACTCATAGACACTGGATCCGTATTTACCTGTCATGCTTAGAGCAGGCACACTGAAAGTGATGACACCTGTGCTGACTCTGAACATGGCTATGCCTGCATTCAACCCACATTGACTAATCTGCATGAAAAAGAATTGGCTTGAATGGAAAAACACAGTGATCATTTATTTTCTTTTTTCTTTTAGGTGGGTGGGGCATGTAGCTTTCCAGTTTAAATAATCAGCAAGAAGGTGATGGGAAGACAGAAACCCTGTCACTCAGAGTGGACAATAATGGATGAGATGAACAGAAAGTCAGACCAGGCATGAAACAGGTTCCTAAACTGTAATAACAAATATTTGCCTTTATATCACTGTATGAGCATCTCAAACTAGACACTGCTGTTGTTGTAAGTCTGCAGGTGGGTGGGTTGTAAAGGTAAGCACCCAGAATCCCTGGAATCTCACGCCGCTCAGAGATTGGGGTGGCATGCAACACTATGATATGCTGAGAGGTGGCTGGCTGAAATGACTTGAAATGGTTTTTAATACAAAGAGTTATTGCTATTAAGAAAAACTTTCATTTCCCCACCCCAAAACAAATTGGAAAAGGATATTTTTTTGTAAGTTTACAAAACGCTCCTTTAAAGAATCTGTCATGTTTCAAATTCTTATTTATATATTAAGTACAAATGCATTCAAGAGTTTTTTGGGGCCTCCTTTGATCTGCAAAGCTCATTTAAGTCTCTAGCATTGATGAAGCCTTTCCAAAGTAAACAGATAAAAGGAGGATCAGAGCCAACACATATAGATTTGTGCAGTTTTGACAACTTATCAGGCAATCTCAGATGAAAAAGTGACAGGCAGATGTCTTCTTGACATTGAGATGTTCTGCTGCACAGTTGAAATTGAAGATCATAAATAAGCTTTAAGATAAGAGAGATACTGTATAGAATGCTTCCAAAGTGCCCAAATCAAACAAGTTTAAAAGATGATGGGAAACATGTTTCATTTCACCTATATTAAAGCTGTGCATTTCTATAAGGTTCAAAATATTTATTAATTCCCATCTATCCTTGGTGAATGTTAAAATATTCAGAGAAAATCCTTTACTATCACACATTTCTAGCATCTTGCAGAAACTCCTTGGATATATTATTCAGTGATTGCAACTTATACATTATGAGATCCTCATTCTAAAATATTTTTCCCCTGGTGGGGACTATGAATCTTCCCCTCTGTCATAGCTTCCAAACAACTGTTCTACGAACTAAAAATGAGTTAATAACAAAGTACAATGATGATATCCAGTTACACCCATCTGCCAGGGAAGCAGATACCCCAGCAGAATTGGACTTCCTATTCTTAGTGATGGGAGATTAATTTTTATGCTGTGAACCTTGAGATATTTGGATGAAAGGTGGTGTGCAAATTTTATAAAGAAATAAATAAAATAAATGGGAGAGAATTTTGATTTAGATCACATTTTAACATGAACCCAGAAATTTGCACTTTCTGAAACAATGCACAAATCGAAATGCAGCTACCCACCAAAATTCACACTTCTCCAAATTTTGCAGTACAATTCTATAACTAAAAATAGTGTACAAAGTTGCATATTTTTAGGGGAAACTGTCACAAAAGTGCATATATTAGTGAAAATAACACAAAAATGCATTGCATTAGGTGAAACGGCTTCTAATAAATGAGGCAAAATTGCATTAAAATGTTTATATTAGGGGAAATGCTCACTAAAATGGTGATGATTTTTGTGAGGGCATTAAAAAAAATAATATAGCAAAGTGATGTGGAAAAGTGGTGAACTGAACTTAAGGACAGAAAACAGACAGATTTGCCCATCCCTGCCCTTTCTTTTTCTTTCCCACTGACAGCCTCTCTCACACACATCAAATCTGCTTTAGAAGAAGGCTGGGGGAGGAGGAGAAGGAAGAAGAGGAAGAGGAAATATACCCATATAATGTTGGGTATCACCCAAAGTTCCCACTGGAAAATGATGGAACAGCAGAGTCATTCCAAGCACCAAAAATCACTGTTGTGCCACACCAGGCTCTCAGAGTCTGGATACAGAACCAGTTTTGGCCAGGAGATGGTGTTTTGCAGAGTTGGACTGATACAGTGGTACCTCGGGTTACATACGCTTCAGGTTACAGACTCCGCTAACCCAGAAATATTACCTCAGGTAATTCTGTTACCTCGGGTTAAGAACTTTGCTTCAGGATGAGAACAGAAATTGTGTGGCGGCAGCACAGCAGCAGTGGGAGGCCCCATTAGCTAAAGTGGTGCTTCAGGTTAAGAACAGACCTCCAGAACGAATTAAGTACTTAACCCGTGGTACCACTGTACTTAGAGCTGTAAACAACTAGATGCACCCTGTCTATGCTGGTGGCCTGTATAAAAAGCAAGTTCTTAACTTACCATCTGAACGTAGTCAGGGCTTAGCTTACAAAAATTATGTTTCTTACATATAATGGTGTAACGATTATATAGAGAAGGAATCATTGCTTAGTGTCACTTGGGAAGTAGGTGGGCCTGGGTTCAAATCCTGGCATTCCCAGTTATAGATACTAGGTTGACAACAAGGGGAAGCAATCGTGGTTGTGGCAATTTGGCTGAAGGGAGAAGGGAGGCGTGTGGTTTCCTCTATCCCCTCTCTCCTTTCCAGTGGCTCCTAGGCTATATATGGGCTCCCACAATCATGGCAACCAAACATTTCCACTTAAGGAGGGTTTCTTCCCCACCCAACCCATACGGCATTATAGCATTCTACTGTGTGATACCTGTCAAGATCTGACTTTATATATGAAGAAAATCAAACAGAACCTAAATGGGTGCTAATTTTGACGTGGTTAGCTGATATGTTTACAAGTAAACAATATATGCGAAGGGTATATACTTTCCCTCTCCCATAGGGAACTGAAGTGAAAGTTAACATTTTACAGCAATTTGGCAGAGCAACAGAAGTTAATATCCTTTAGCAGCTTATGGTATTTCTCAGCTTTAAGTGGTTTATTTTTTAAAAAAGGCATTTTAATGCTTACAAGTAATTCTATTCACAGCACTAACTGGTGCTGCTTGCTTCCGGTATAGATCTTTATTTATTTAATAGTTGCTGGGTTCTGCAGAAATTCATTCTAAATTAGGCATGAAAAACTCTTACACAAAATTCTCAGCGGTAGCTACTGCCTCCCTATGCCCTGGATAAGCATATATACCAGCTTTGCTGAAATTTCAATATAATCTGCCTTCTTTTCATGCCAAATGATGCAGAACAATGTTACCCTTCAGGAAAGTTATAATTGTACCTGATACGCTGCAGTAGCTTTAGTACAAAAGGCTTATCACTGATGCAAATCAGAGGCACTGACAGTGCTCACACCTTTAAGGTGTACAATATCCCATCTTAAAGTTCTGGGCTGGGTTTCTTTCTGGGTGTTGTCTTACAATAAATGTCAGCAACCCATGGCCAAGGTATACATTATAATAGGCACATGTAACTCTACTCTTGTAACTCTACTTTTGTAACTCTATTCTTTCATTTTCTGCTGTTGAATGGGAATTGTAATGACATCACACAACGTGTTTCCCTGTTCTTGTGAACCAATGATACAACACGGGGCCAAGAAAGCTGTTTGTTTTAGACGTTACACAGAAGAGAAGAGAAAGCGATGGAGAGCTTTCAGTTTTGTTCCTCTTATAACATCTTGTTTGGCCATTAGGCTTGCTAAGAGCCCATCCACACTTCCTTTTATCCATTGATTTCAAGTGATTTTAAGTCATGGGTCCGAGAGGTGGGGTTTTTGTTTTGTCCGATCATGTCCCTGGGAAAACCAGCTGTTTACTGCGAAATTGGAACAAGCATCAATCTGCAAAAAACCAGATTGATTCAACATTAAACAGCAGGTTTTCCCAGAGACAGTGATGGGACAAAATAAAAACCACTCAGATCCATGGCTTGAAATCATGGGACAAACAGAAGTTTAGATGGGCCCTTAGTTAATTATTTATTCCCAATATTTATTCCATTCATTCCCAAGACTCATAGAATGTATATAGAGTTTCTACACTCTCGGAGCTACAAACTGCAAACAGTTGGGGCTGAAATCTATTCATAGAACAGTTCCATGACTGTTTACTCAGAAGTAAGTCTCCCTGTGTTCAGTGGGGCTTACTTCCTAGTAAGTGTGTTTAGGATTGCAGCCATAGTCCAGAAAAACAGCTAATGGCATTTGGAAAGAAGTAGCTTGTAATTTGCTCCAAGTATAGCTGGTTTGAATTTTTGAGTGGTGAACTTGTATTTCTGTGAAATACGCATTTGCTGCTTTGCTCCTATAATTGCACCATCACAAAAAAAGTGTAAGGATGTCAAATGCCACCACACAGATTCCTCCTAAGACTGGTGCTCTATCATATTAAAGCCAAATCATTTTAAGGACCCTGCTATTTAGATATAAAAAAAGCACAGGCAAACAGAGTCCTCAGATGAACTTCACAAATTCAAATCTCAGCTCCCAAAGAAACTGATCAACAGCAATCTCCTTCAGTACAATCTGATAGCACAGTACAATCTTTGGTTAACAGACCACAGTCCTTGTGCGACTCCTGGATGCCAGGAGAAACACCCTTTGCATACCAAACAGTTTACAATCAACCTCTAACCAATCCCAGATCTCAACTCTCTTTGATAATTCCTTCAAGCTCTTTCTTTCTCCGCCTAAATCCAGCAGGAGTGTAAAACTACCAAATCACACTTCCTTCTTCTCCATATCTTCCCCTGGTTTGATGTTACATTTATTTATTAATTGAAAGTTACCGTATATACCAGTGTTCACAAAAAATGTCATGATGTTCTTTTCCTACTCCATCATAGGAATTGGGTAACTGGGACCCCCAATCCCCTTTCTGCCTCATCCTATGTAGATAACTTTAGGAAAACTATAACAAAGCCTCCATCTCAGCTCAATGCCTTATACTACCTTTTCTTCCACTATCCAATGAATATTACCTATTCATATGTTAACAAATGGCCCAGGAGGCTATTGCTACATTCCATGCCAGATACATTCTTCAAATACCTGAAGGGCACTCAGAGAGAAGAAGGCAAAGAGGCATGTTCTCTGCTCCCTCAGAAGGCAAGGCTAGATCCAATGGACTCAAGTTACAGGGAGAGGGTAGATTTCAGCTGAAAGTCTTGATGGTAAGAGCAGTGCAACAATGGGACCAGTTACTTTGATAGGAGGTCTGCTCTCTGGAGGTTTTCTAGCTGGACAACTGTCTGTTGAGGATGCTCAAGGTATGGATTTCCTGCACTAAACAGGAAGTTGGACTGGATGCTCAACTCCATTCCAGAAAATAATTGAGGGACCCCCCTGGTTCAGATTATCTTCTGCATGTGGAAAGGGGAGGCTGAAAAGATGGATGGAGGTCTGGGAGCAAGTCCAAGGACTACTCCTAATCTCACCATGAATGTATTTGGGAATAACAACATCCTAATAGTTCCCCTCTCTGTCCAAAACTACCACAAATATGAGTTAGTGGCCCTGCTTTATTTCCATTGTGTGCAATCTTTAAATATGTCATTGTTAAAATTTAACTAATGCTACAGATTTCAAAACTACTACAACAAACACGAGGAGAAATCATTTGCGCCCTGATAGGCAAATAAAGAGGCAGACATAAGATGGGGTTGAACTGGGTCACTTTTATTTAGACCTTAAATTGAAATCAGCAGAGGGGGATGACTATGGGGTGGAAACTAACTTAACTGTATAACTGTAGACATTGGGCGACCCGCCCTTGCCTAAGGAATTCGGGGCTTCCAAGCCTGCTCCGATTCCTGGGCCACAGCCTGAAGGTGAGAAGGGAGGCCTTATCTTGTCACCACCCCCTGGACCACAGAACCCCAGGTGGATGAGGGAGTTTGGCCTCAAAGGAGGCCCCTATCTCACCTTCTGAACCAAGTCCAAGAAGTGAGCTTCGGGGCTGACCCATCACTTGGAAGCTGCCCAAAGGGCAGGCTAAATCAAACTATTTCTTTTCCTGTACATAAAATGCCCAAAGTGACCAAATCAAGAAGATCAACCTATTTAAACAACACAGCATACAATCTAGCACTCTGTCCCGCTATTCAGTGTGAAGCAGGCAAAAAAACAATTTGCGATCCAAGATGCAGATTGGGAAAAATTCCTACATGGTCCTCTAGCGGCGACAACGAAGCACAGCACGCTGGGAGACAGGCAGGGAGGGAGAGTGCTGCTGCAAACAGAGAGGCTGGAGTTAAGGCAGATTGTCCCTTAACTAGGGATCAAGCCCTGCCCACTCACTCAGACCACCATAGAAACGCACCAATTGGTGCAGGGAGTTTCCCTGCTCTGCCTCTCTTGCCCAACAGCTTGCAAAAGCGTCCAGCCTTTTGGCTGAACATTCATATGTTACCAAAACTGGTCTGTGAGATGTGCTCATTTTTCTTCTTCATAGGATCAAGATCTGACTCTAAAGGTTGTGTTGCAGGAAAACCTAATAGCTTTCCTGCTTCTACCAGCGCATAGCTTTAAAATGTATTTTTTTTAAAAAAACGCCAACCCAACAACTTTAGTTTTGATTCAGCTAAAGCGAGTGACTACACCAACAAAACAACTTAAACTGAATGAAATAACTCTGCTGAAACCAGTCTAATACCTGTTTTGCTTTCAAAGTGGCTGAGGCTACAAGCCTTAACACACTTAGTTGGGAGTAAGGCCCATTGTGCTCACTGAAACTTGTTTCTGAACAACCATGCTTAGAGTTGAACAATCAGTTCATTTTTGCTTGATTGGGACCGCCACCTTATTCTGTCGATAGTATAATAGTGTGAATCTACTTTTTAAAACTGCACTTTAAATGAACAAGAATAACTTACTGGAAAATACTAAAAGCAATCCAGTTTTGTGTTCTTGTTGACAGCCCCAGATACTTAAAAAAATATGGGCTAGCTTGTTTTCAATTGCTTTTTAAGTAGAAGATTTAAAAGATTCATAATCAGTGGGATATAGGATGACAAAAATTATCGATTGGAGCAGCCAAACCATAACCATAATGGCATTCTTATATAATCCTTATTTTCTTTCAGGCTCCTACATTCTCTAAGGCGTCTATATTTTGGAAAATAATTTAAACATTGCACATCATGAAGTGCGAGTTATTTCTCCATATCAAGTGGAAAGAAAGAAAAGTAACCCACACCCATGTATAGGATGTTGAGGACTGGATTAATTATTTCCAGGTTTTGATCCTGGGTTTTCTTTTTCCAAGCCTAAGAAACTAGCAACTGCATTACTCTTGGTTGAGATGAGGCCACTCACTATATTGCAGTTTTCTGAAGGGCGACTGGACCCATGACAGTACAGCTGTTCACACAACATTAATTATGGTGGATGAAGCTTTGGTTGGGAGGACAACACCCATGAACATTTAGTTCAATATGTGCAAGTCTGTGCATGCTAGTAGGCCTCTTTTCAATCAGTTGGGGCTCCTAGTTATAGGGAGGTCCTCTACCAGCACTGGGGTGAATGCATGTAAAGAGCACACAACAACCCCAACCCCAATACATTCAAGTTCTTCTTTGATGTATATGCCTTGAGAATGAAGGTCTGCATGCAGCTGAATGCAATTAGGAATCAGGAATCCCGATTTCTGATCAGAGAGGACTCTAACAGTGTCATGGTTAGACTCACCCTTTGGACCTTTAGGGTGAGGAGCGGAGAGGGCAGGCCTGGTACTCACAGGGTCACTGGAAGCAAGGCCAGTGCGTACCCCCTGTGCCAGTTTGAGTCCTCATGCGGTCACCCCAAAACCTGAAGAAGGCTAGAAATTTCCACACCTGTATAGACTCAATGGATTCAACTGGATGCTTGGGGTAGGGCCTGTCACTACGATGCCCCTCCACCACCTTATTCACTCAGTACCATTAAGTATAATTTTTTATTTCTTTATAAAACTATTTATATAGCGTACAGAAAACATCTAAGCAGTGTCCAGCAAAACGAAATGGGCAAACAATTGAACGTTTTACTTACAGCAAAGCACTATTTCATTGTTTCATTAAATAAGTAAAAGTATAAAGGCAGAAAATGTCATAAGAAGCTGGCCCATCACATAAAATCCATCCAACTGAATACGGCTGTTGTTGCACGAGTAGGACTCGGGACAGGATCAGAAAGTGTGTCTGCGAAGGCTTTCAAGCCAGATTATTAAAACATTTAGAAAGAGGTGGTATCAGGGGGGCAATTTAAATTTACTCTTCCAGATGTGGTACCTCACTGGACCTAGGGGCACCACCTCAGAATTCATGTGCCAATATGTCAGCAACAATATTAGGCTTCACATTTCATCATTATAGATTAGGGAGAAGTGCTTAGCCCGGTTGTAGGATGCAGTTTTAATGCAGGGAATCTTTATATAAGAAATCTCCCTTTCCTATGAATTCTGAACTAAGAAAGTCATGTGAAAGCACTATGCTGTCAGAAACAGAACATTTGAATCTGCCCAAAGTCATAATTTGTTGATTGTTAATGACAGTAATTGAATAAATTACACAGTGAACGAAAGTGTTCCCATGAGCCTCTAACACTTACTCAAAATTATTTCTTTTTGGTTTACCATTGCTTCCAGAGAAAAATAATGAGTGTCTTGAGATTAGAGTATTACTAACATAGGGAGGTTTTCTTTCCACTATGGAATACAAAATGATTTTCTATGAAAATTATCTTAGTTTATTATTTTTTAAAATGCTATAATTTTCAGTAAACTCAGTTTCCAACTCACTTCATCCAAGTACTGCTGAATTATATTATTCCGTTTGACCTGAAATTATCTTTAAAAGAGTCGGCTGGATCTCTGTCTTTCATCTGGGGAGAAAACTAGCCCTGTTAAATTAAATCTTTTCTTCATTTAACTGAAGCCTTTTTGAATATTGAAATAATCACAAAAGGCTGCCATCCTAAACACACTTACAAGTGAGCAGGACTCATTCAATTCAGTGGAATTTGTTTCAGAGTATGCATGCTTAGGGTTGCATTGCGAATGCTTTCCAGAGTTCTCGGCTCTATGAGAAAGGGAAGCCTAGTTTGGCACCAGGGCCTGGAAGCCTAAGGCCCTTGCAAGGACATTCTGGAGACCACAGGAAGTTCTGTATCTCCCCCTCTGAAAGAAGAGAGTCCTTATGTTGGCAGTGGAGAACCAACCTCACTGGGCCCCTCCCTACTACTATGGCAGACCAACACGGCTACCTATCTGTAACTTCAAAGAAAACTTGCCATCATTTGAGGGTGAAAGAAAGCATTTTCATATACTTCAGGCATAAAGATATAATGGTATAGGGGAAATACTTTCCTGCGAAAAAGCAAACACAAAGCAGACATTAACCCAGAGGTTATTGGGATATATTGAACATTATTTTGTGAGGGAATCCTATGGCTATGTCTAGGACAGCACAAAGATGCATGCCTTCCTATTGTTCACAAGGACCCAAATCAAGAAAACATTGGGATTGGACTGTAAAAGAAAACTCTAGGAAAGGACAGAGGAGTACAAAGAATGCCACTCCACCCACACATCTGTCCCGCCATCACAAACTAAGAAGGGAAATGGTAGTTCATCTAACTTTGCTTTCCCTTCCTCATGCATCCACAGTGTGGAAAATATCACACTGATTGTATTGAATTAAAATATAGGCTGTGACCATTTTGGGCACGTCCAATATGTGAACAACTGCACAGATGCACATCACACTGAAGCTGGAAGTGACCTAAAAATGTAACAAAAAAAGGCCAGAACAGGGCAGGGACGGAATGGGATGTTCACAGGCTTTTTCAACGTTGTTTCAAACATGCGCAATTTCACTTAAATGCACGGTGCCTTGGAACATAATCCCTGTGTAAATTGGGAGTTGCCTGTATCCCCCCAATTCTCCTTTAAAGAAGGCCAGTCCATTTAACCTGTTCTCATTCCAGGGGCTGATTTAGGGCAGTGTGACCAGTTCCACTGTACTGGGTGCTGAGCCTAAGAAGTGCTGCAACTATGATGTAGTGAATTGAGGCAGAAGAGAAGGTAAGAAGTGGGGGGGGGGGCGGCTGAATTTTGGCCTCACACAGGGGCACCATTGAAAGACCAAAATCCGCCCCTGCTCATTCCTAGGTTGGTATATTTAGGCATAAAGCTGTAATGGCACAGTGGAAATTCTTCTTAGGACTGACTTTGCTGGAAACTCAAACAATTGACGCAGATGTTATTGGGTAACATTAGTCATTCTCTTGTGAAGATATCTTACGCCTGTGGGTAGAACTTCACAAAGCCGCATGTGTCCATATAGTTCCATTTAGCAATGAGGTCTACATATCCTAGAAATATGTCTAAAGATACAAAACTTTAAAACTATGAATCTTCACTTGTTTAGTTGATTCTTGGTGGATGCAAATAAATGGTCACATAGGAGAACAAAGTGTAACTTGATGAGTAATGTGTGGTTTGACAGCTGACAGCCATTAGCTTCAAACAGTGAGAGTGCATTCCAAGGACACTGGACCTTCTGAGTCTGGTCCCATTTTTGGATCCAAGTAGCTTTCCCCTTAAATCAACATGAAATATTACATTCTGAAGCCACAATCCTCAAACTTGCCAGCTCTGGGGTTGTCCCCTCATGACCTCAGAAGTAGAACAACACAACAGAAAGTCGTCTAGTGACCTTCAGATTCCAATGCCGCTCTCAAAAAGCTTTAAAAATGTAGTAGTTGTGCCATATGAAAATTTTCTATTCAGGCACATTTCTGATGTTCTCAACAAGAGAAATCCAAAAGCCACCGACAAGTCCTTCACTAGAATTAAGATAAACGACACGTTTTAAGGCTTGCCTCATCATTATTAATCAGCACACTAGGGCTACATGCTAGCAACAAGACAGATTTGCCAGCATCATAAAATTAACCATTACAATTATCCATATACAGGACAATCCTTGTTTTCAAAAAATGTTTTCATGCTGAATTTATATGCTTCCCATGTCAAATGTCTGGTTTCGAGATGCAACACTCAGTGCAACTTGGATTCATTTTTAGTTGTGGACAATGCCACAACCACTGAATTATCTCTTGAGGAAGGCCTTCTTTGATAAGCCACACACACACACACACACACAGGCTCTGTAATGTTTTTATTACAGCGCTGCTATTTTTATGCAGTCTTATTAACCTTATTCTTTGCTGCTTTTATTTGCAAGCAGCTCCACGGTCCTTAGTGTAGGGTATGAAGTATAGAATCATAGAATTGTAGAGCTGGAAGAGACCACAAGGATAGTCTAGTCCAACTCTCTGCAGTGCAGGAATATTTTGCCCAGTATGGAGCTCAAGCAATTCTGAGATTAAGAGTCTCATGATCTACTGACTAAGCTATCCCTCATAAGATAGGCACTACGACAGACAAACTTTTTTTGTGCCAATCCTTGGACTGAGATATGGCTGATGAAAATCCTGGCCTTTAGCTCCAGATATTATTATTACTACGATGATGACGACAATGACTATTATACGGCCCTTCATCTGTTCACATAGAAGGTTCACATTCTATTTTTTTGTGATGGCATTTTTAATTGCAAGTTTTAAAACTGTTTTAAACTGTACTTTAAATTGTTGTAACCTGCCCCAGGACCTTAAGGTGAAGAGTGGATAAACAACAACAACAATGGGCAATCTTTCTGTCTTGCAAAGAAAATGTCTCATCTAGCATTTCACACTTCTCCCTAACCCCTACAAGCAAAACATTCCACTTGATTCTCCCTGGGATAGGTTAAACCAACCAGTAGTTTTGAATACATGAAACTTGCACTCCATAATGTATACTAAAATCATGTATATGTTTAGTTGGAAGTCTGTCCCAGTGATTTCAAGGCATGTTAATCCCAGGTAAGGATGGGAGTGAAATTTATGTAGTTCACATTTTAATAAAAATCCACTAATTTTCACTTCCTGAACCAATATACAAAAAAAACCCTATCTTTTGAGATACATGCATCTCCATATTTTATTATGCAGCTATCCAATAAAAAATGCAAATAAAAGTGCATTCTAGGGGGTAAGTGTGCAAGAAAAAATATTACTAAAAGTAACATTCAAAATTGTTATGCAGGAAAATTGATTTTAAAAATGCATATAATAGGCAAAAGTGTATACAAAAAGTGTATTGGGAGAAATTTCATGTGATTGTAGTTGCTGAGTATTGTGTTTTAAGGCATGGTAAAGTAGTCTGGGATGTGGAGAAAAACTAAGCAAACACAGAATCATAGAATTGTAGAGTTGGAAGGGACCCCGAGAGTCATCTAGTCTAACCTTGTGATGTAGTTGCCTAAGTTATTTAAAAGAGTATGTCCCTATCTTCTTGTGACTGTAGCTCCTCTATAGAAGAAGAAGAGTTTGGATTTGATATCCCGCCTTTCACTCCCTTTAAGGAGTCTCAAAGCGGCTAACATTCTCCTTTCCCTTCCTCCCCCACAACAAACACTCTGTGAGGTGAGTGGGGCTGAGAGACTTCAAAGAAGTGTGACTGGCCCAAGGTCACCCAGCAGCTGCATGTGGAGGAGCGGGGACGCGAACCCGGTTTCCCAGATTACGAGACTACCGCTCTTAACCACTACACCACACTGAAATACAGCTAAAACTAACAGAAAGAAGGTTGAAAAATGGGTTTTGAATTCCTTTATGCTTGGTACCATTTAAGGCTGCAGAGCCAGACTCCAGAAAAGTTACCCTGTACTTGGAAAATCTTATCTCATGCACACATATAAATAATATACAGTAAATTGTACATTTTATTTAGCAACGTTCACCCTTGGCTAGGAATACTGAAATGGATGCAAATTCTTAACAATAAGCTGAGGAGGCTTTGATCAACAAACTTCATTAAGGGACTAACAGAAACTGCTCAATAAAGCTGACATTGTCAATTCAGAAGACACAAGGACTCAGCACTCTTTAAACTCTGCACCCTGAAATCAGAAGAAAGTTTGGCTGTGCAGCTGTTCCCCAGGTTGTGAGGCACCTGCAGTGGGACTAGCCATCTGTGATAAGAGCTGCAGTACAGTTTTAGAAACAATGTGGACACCTAGTTTGTTGATAGATTGCAAAGTTAGCCACTAGGAGAGCTGCAATTTATAACTAGCTAATAAGCTAATCAATCAGATGGAGATACGGTGATTTGAATATGGAATCAGACCCAGATCAACCATGTGATGCAACTAGTTACTATTGTTGACTCTTTTGACCAGCAGAGTCCTGGTGGCTAGGACCACACATAAGTCTCTTCCAATAAGCTAGAGTAACTCATATTTTTATATATAGCCAATACATTTCCTGGTCTCCTTGACAACTTTATGAACATCAAACTTTAACTGTTATCCATTCTTCCAGGATTAGACTAGACTAACTGCAGCAGTTTGTAGCACAGATTTTGGTGTGAAGTTTAGAATTTCACAACCAGTAAGAAGGAAGTACTTACTTGAAACAATCATCGCAATCAATATTGCCTGTGGTCTCCTTGATGGTGCGTTCAGAAACAAAGGCTGGATATTCGGTGTCACAAGGCTCTAGGGTTTGTTTCAATCTCTGAGCTAAAGCAAATAAAAGAGATTGATGGAATTTGGTAATAACTTCACTCAGAATCGTACAGTGTAAGATACTATATCAAACGCCTTACAGTGGATGAAAACGTTACTCTGCTTCTGCCACCCTGTGATTTATATAGGTAATGCATAAACTTTATTTTACAATTAACAAATCCATTTATGAAGAGGATGATATTTTTCTAGGGGATGTTATTAAACTAGATATTCACGATTTGCCCTTAGCTAACCCAGGGTGCACAAACATTTCTGACACAAGCTAAACTGTGTGCATGAACAAATGTGACTTTAGTATCTAGTATACAAAACAACAGGGCTGAAGGTGCTGTAAACACTCTCTGACCAACAAACGCCGGTTACCTGGCTTACGCTTGTTGCTGTGCTCATTCCGGCAGCATCACAGAGGCTGAGGAGAGCAGTGTGAACAGACATGGTAAGGCTGAAGGATGCATCACAGAGGTGGTTAACTTGCAGTCAGCAGACTGCATATGTCCCCCAAGGGGTTTTTGGTGGCCCCCAAGATCCAGCAAAATTTGTCAATTTTAAATTTGTTTTAAAAGTTATTAGTTTTTTCTTTTTGCTGCTCCAATGGGTCCTCTAATATGATGCAAAAAATTTTGTAATCCCTCCCAAGATCTCTAAAATGTGTATTTTCAAAAATAAAAATTGCAATATTTTGCATTCTTGCTTTGATATGCAGCTCCCAGACAGCTGACCATGGATCAATATGTCCCTCTGCTCCAAAAAGGTTAGGCACCCCTGCCATATAGCAGTATTTTTGTACAGTTTGCCAAGAGTGTCTAACCAATAGTATTTTATTATAATTGCTGGAGCATCTACAATTAGCTCTCATTTGAAAAACTCAATTAAAGGCAAAATCTTATAAGTTGATGAACGTATCCAAAATAAAAGTGAACTTGCAGGGGTCCCCCGCATTCTTTTCATGTATACTTGACAATGGATGTGAACACACATATACTCATTTCTGCCCAGTTAATCTCCATTCTTTATGGCCTATACCGGCTACTCATTAGTTGGTTTGGGAGTACTTGATGCCATAGGATTCTTGCACTTGTGAGCCCTGATTGGAGACTGGCTATGTGACCAATAGGAGCCACCTAAGTCGCCATCAATTTTACAGATTAAAAGTGGATTGCAAGCATAATAAAGGAATAATTCCAGGAATATTTCTCACAACCACAATGAAAGGATAGGGATACTTTGAGTGCTGTGTTCAGGGAAACAGACCCAGTTGATTTAATTCTCAATAGAATAGACAGAGAGGAAGACAACTCACTGTCTAGCTCAGGGATAGGGACTCGGTGTTCCCAGACTTGGTTGGGCTCCAACTCCCATCATTCACGGTGACAGGGACTGATAAGAGTTGGAGTCCAACATCATCTGGAAGGTCACAGCTTCCCCATCCCTGTTCTAGTTTCTGAACCTGCTCTCTTTAATGCCTGCTCACCACCTTCCATATCACTGCCAGCTCATCCACTTCTATAAACACAAGCTGCATTAAAATGATACCTTTCTAGTGATCAGGATGAGGGGGTACTTTCCAGTCTCCTGGTAATTAAAGAAAGGGACCAGGTGAAGTGTATAATTACATGCTCTGCTTCCAGCTATAATGTGAATGAATACCCCTCAGGCTCAGTATCTTTATCTAGTGAGGTAATGGCAAACCTTTGCCCTTAAGGAAGGAAGGTTGCAAGGTAATAACACTGTTACAGTGGTAACACACATTTATTTCTATTTGTTTTGAGGAAGAGAGTCACGGGCCGAAAGGACATTTCATTGGGTAGCGTAACATATGCCATGGGGGGGGGCAGGGGTCGCATAAGGACACTGCATGAATTCATCAGTACTGCCCCAATCCAGCAGACCAGAAGAGCATCAGAGGACTACATTCGGCTGCTGTGTGCTACCTACACATTCTCCTAGCAGACTGCCAATGCTGGAAATGCAAGCAAAATGACCAAGATCACAACCCAGATGGTCTGCTGCACCTTGCATTTCCCTGTAGGATCCCCTGGGTAGGAGGAGCTGCGTCAGGAGCTGTGTCAGGGGTAGGGGGCAGATCTTTCCCCCTTTATCTACTGTAATGCAGTGCTTTGCCCCAAAGACGTGTTAGCCCCATTCAATCATGTGGGAGAAACTAAAAAAGGTACCCTCAGGGATCACTAGAATAGGAGCTAAAACTATCCCTGGTCCAGGAGATTCATAGAATTGATGAGCTGGAAGAGAGCCTGGGGGTCATCTAGTCCAATTCATGAATATCAACTAAAGCAACTATGACAGATGGCCATCTAACCTCTAATTCTTCCACTTGGGGAGGGAACATGGGGGCAGTGCTGTTTTTCTAGAAAAAGAGGTGCCGGAGCTCACCAAAGACACCTCCTTTGTTTTCTTAAGAGTAGCAATGGCGCCCGCATGAGAGGTGCTGAACTGAGTTCCTGTGAGTCCCCGCCCCCCCTGAGAAAAAGCCCTGCTTGGGTGCATGATTTCACTCAATTTTTCCGTTGTGAGAAGAAATTCTCCAGCAGCTTTTCAGGTGTGGGGTCACCATGAACAATTTATTTGTTTTGTCTAAAGGTTTTGTTTTTTTAAGTGGCAGCAGCAGCAATAGCTTTGGCAATCTATCTACCATTTCACATTCCTGGACTTAGTGTTGTTCTAGGGGGAAAATATTCAGGTAAAGTTTTGCAAAGTGGCCTTTTTGGGGGCAAGGGGGCCCTGGGATGAGAAAAAGAAAAGTCTTTGCAATATTATCAGTGGGGAAAAAGACTTCTGGGAAATTTCTGCTCTGCTCTCAGTTCAGTGTCTGGGAGAAGGGACAAATAAGGAGCTCTTCCCAGATTGCTCAGCTGGGAATACCGTTGCCAGCACTGGAATGGGAAGATCAGCAATTTGCACTGGTTTCCCTCTCTCTTTGCCCCCCCAACTCTCTGGAGAAGATTTAGGGGGGGTGCAGAAGCGTTGCAAGAAGGAGGTGGACTGCTGAAAACTGCTTCCCTCTCCCTTCTGCTGACAGAAGCCTTACTGTCCCTTGAGTCTAATGAATGAAATAATTACAAAAAATCAACAGATAAGAAAACTGCAAAGCTCACTGTGGCTACAATCCTATACATAGTTACCTGGGAGCAGGTCCTACTGAACTCAATAGGATTTCCTTTTGACTACCCATTCATAGGACTGTGATGTAAGAGGAAAATGGTTTGCAATCTAGAGAATCACATTGGACCAAAGGAGGAAATAAGTTTGGCTCTACAATATTCTCTTTTGCCTTTGCTGAAAAATGAAAGTGTTATTTCCAAATGGTTAAACATTTTGCTTTATGCCCTGTAATCTCACTGCAGTTTTAAAGCAAGGCTGCCATCAGATAATGTAATGGGCTTTGGCTGCAGTCTTCAAACCACTTACCCTTAAGTAGTCTCCATCATCTTACTATGCTTGACCCACAGGTTTCAGGACTGTAGCCAATGCCTGTCATCAGAAGCCCGCATGTGCAATGGAAAATGTCCCTGTGCATGGCAGGCTTCCCTTCTCATAGCAGAAAACTGGAAGTGCCTGCACACATGGAGTTCCATGGATCTTTTGGAATGCTGCCTTGTGTTTATAAAAGCAAAGAACATATTTGTTAATGTCACCATGAATACAAAGTGTGCTTACCCTTTGTTGTTAGATCTGAATGCCACCAATTGCATAGATTAAATTCCACCAGAAACCTAAACCACAAAAGATCAAATATATCAAATGATTACATCTGGCATGTTCATACCATTAGCTGTCAGTAACAGGATTCATTTCATTCTATTCAAAATAAAGATAAATGTAGCTTAAGATGAACTCTTTTCTACTGTTGTTAATTTTAACCCAGTTGACTTGATCCTGCCATTCCAAATTCTGCTAAAATTGGTATTCCATTGTATAATCAAGAGATTCCATAGGTAAAACTTCTCATAGTTTCTAGTGTTTGGCAGTCTTCAGCTATCTTAACTTTCAGATAAGTTGCAGAGTTATTTTTCAGTACGGTCTATTTTGATTCTCTAATTAAAAATAATATGTAGATTGAACTTTCATTGCTACTGTATTAAAATTCCATTGCTATGGTACAAACCTTCATTGCTATGGTATAAAAGAAGAAATGATGACATTATTCCCATTCTAGCCTTCGTTCTACGCTATGAAATGACACTGGCATCCTAGATGTTACTGGACTTCAACTCCCATCAGCCCCAACCAATATGATCTATGGTCAGGGATGATGGAGGTTGTAGTCCAGCATCCATCCTTGCTAAAAAAAAATATATGTTTTTTATCATAACTATGTAGGGTGCAGATTGCTTTGTTCAACTTGATCTTAGTGATCACTTGATTTTGAATTTTACAAAGATTTTCATTGGCAATTAGCAAACACACCCACACATTTTTTTCCCTTTGCTCCTTTCAAGAGATTCAGCTTTAAAACTGCATGCTGGGAGTCTGCAAAACCAGGTCAATCATATATCCCTTGGTTTGCAGATAAAAGTATAATAAAAATGTTAAAGGTGTTTTCTACAATCTTAGTGTTTGAACTGCTTAGCAGTGCTGCCTTCTCAAGCTTTCGTCCATTTTCATTTTAAATATTATTAGATAATGACAATAATTTATTATAATGCAAGAAACACAGACAGAGCTTGCATAAGCTTCACGTGTGACAGCCTATGTGTTTGAATCCCTTATGAAACTGCAGAACAGAAGATCCTCTGAAAAAGGATACTTGGTTGGGAACAGCCCACCCAAGCAGCACTGGAAACAGCCAAATATTCATATTAGATTTAACTGCAACCACAATAATAAATTTAGTTTGCATGTTGGAAATGACTACATCATAAAAACAGGTTTTAAGCATGTTCTGAAATTATGCACAGGAGAT
Source organism: Podarcis vaucheri (assembly GCF_965113315.1). NCBI lineage: Eukaryota > Metazoa > Chordata > Lepidosauria > Squamata > Lacertidae > Podarcis > Podarcis vaucheri. Next base: position 87,067,417 of record NC_138760.1, on the reverse strand, counting down.
TTGAAAATCGATGCAAATTGCTGTATACATGAAAAAACATGCAAGATGGAAAGGTACAAATAATCTTCAAATCTTAGTAAGTGTTACTTACAAGACAAGTTCAGTCACAATCCATTTTATTGCAGCAAAGAAAGCTTTATAAGGCTGGAGAGAAGCAATTTGTTTAATCAAAAGACTAGAATATATAATATTTAAGTGCACCAAGTGATGGATTTATGTAATATTTCAAGAACATATAGTCTTTTGGTGGTAAATACCACCCCTTCAAGATTTTGTGGTTCAGTTAGTTTTGTAATACATTTTTTAACAAATGATGATCAATATAATCAGTGGTCCAGAAGGGAAATGAATAAAAGGGGTATTTGATTTTTTTATCGTTCAGTGGCTACTATTTCCCAGGCTTGAGCTCAGGAGCAGATTCTGGTAAGTGCAAAGATTTGCAGGAAGGATGAGGAATCTACTGGTGGATACATTTTGTCAGAGGAAAAGACACCATCAGACATCTCCCAGTGATGACGTCTACCTGAAATGATTAACTCTGAAACCTCATGTACAGCAGTAAGTGAAATGAAAAAGTGGAAAACAAAACCTTGTATATTTCTTTACCTTACCTTTTCCATTCTAAAAAAAACCATGATGGATCATAAAACAGTGAAGTTAAGGCTGAGGTAGAAAACAAAATTCTTTCCAATGTGACTTTTTTCCTTTTTATTTTGCTTCTGAAGAAAAATCACCGAAAATGAAGAAAATACTTAAGTCTATTTCTCAGTTCTTTCAAAATATTCAGTCATAAGCCAAAAAATATTCCATTTCATTGTATATAATAAACGGTGGAAGTTTGGTTTGCTTCCATCACTTTGTGTTTTCAAATTTAAGAAATGGTAGGTACAAAACTAAGCTTCCTAATCTACAGAGCTTCATAATTTTAGAGAATTCTACTCATATTCTGTTGACAATTTCAGCAACCATCACACTGAAGACTAATAAATAGGCACGGATTCTATTGCAAGTGAATTAAAAATATTCATACTATATAACTGCCATTTTGGGGTGAGATCTAGTTGTGGTGGTCGGCTTGCACAATGAAAATATGCTTGTGCAATGGGGCTACCAGTTTTTCTCCCCCCCCTCCAGTCCTCCCTGAACCCAAACAATCTGCTCCCCTTCCATTCATTAACAATACTCACAAATCTTGCAGAAAATCCTGAGGCTCAAAATACACTAGGCCTCTCTCTTTATAATTTTAATAAAGGTGCATCTGGAGGAAGAACCCTTTTTGTAGGTCTACAAGTTAGATGCTTAGAAAATGAATCTATTGTTCATTAATGGCTGAAGTGTTGTTGGTTTTAATGTTAAGCTGTGGGCTATTGAAATTCCCCTCATAATTTAAAATACAGCAAATGTTTATAGGCAATTTACAAACTCCAGAAAGCAGGTGTTCATAACAGACAAAGACAGCGACAAAGCTTTAGTGCTAGTCAGGAAGAAAATGCTACTGTAGAGTGTTCTGAAATGGCAAATGTGGATCACACTGGGTGGTATGCAACACTAGTCCTACTCAGAGTAGACCCATTGAAGTTAGGTTCATTATTTTCAGTGGGTCTACTCTGAGGAGGGCTAAGATGAATACAACTCATTTGCCTTGATTTATTCCAAACCATTTTTCTCGTGATATGGAATAGCGCTGAAAGGCAATTTGAGAAGACTTCTGAGGCTTCTGAGAAGACTTGTAACATAAAGATGACACACATATACTGCATTTTCCCCGCTCTCAGCAACAATGCAGGGATGTTCACGTTAACTGTACTTACATCCAGTAAGCTATGGGCGCTGTCGCTACTTTCTTTGGTTGTTTTGCACATGGCTTGGTAGTCATAAAGAGTAATTCTAGAGAGAAGAATAGAAAAAAAGGCTTGAGTAGAAGAAAGAAAACACATCTGGGGGAAACCGGGTGAAATACAACAGGACTTGCCCACGAGGCAAGTAGAACAAATAAACATTTAAAAGGGAGCAATGGGGTTAGAAAGGATCATTAATACATATTCCAGATAAAGAAGAATAAAAGGCAAAGGGAAAGAAAATACTGTAAAGTCTGTAAGTATTCAATAAAGCTGTGAGATTTTTTTTTAAAAAAAGGTATAATTAGAAACACTACAGACACAGAAAACAAAATGGGAGGGGGGGAGACAAAGAAGGCAAGGAAATGGGTAGAATGCACTCCACGTAAGGCTAAGATAGCTAACCCTTGGTCCAAAATTAAGGGCCAAAGCTCATTAAGATTCAGTTAGTTTCAAAGGGAAAGAGAAATGTGTTCTTAAATCTCTACCATTATAAATCAATGGGACTCAAAAGTGTTTAACTTTGGGTTTGTCACAGTCCTGTGGTTGAATTTTGGCTTTAGAAATCATTTCCAAAGCGAGGAGACTGAAATATTCTTGCACTTCCATTTTTTGTGGCCTCCTAAGGTGTAGGTGGTTGAATTTCAGCCAGAGGAGTTTTCATTACTTCAACCTAAAGTATATAGACAGTTCTACCAAATAAGCCATATTTACACTTATAAATGAGCCTTGATCAGCACATGGTGGACTGGAACATGACTTCTGCAAAATACAGAAGAAGGTAGCAACCGAATGATGAAGGAAAGTTTTCAACTATTTGTCCATTTCGTCTATTCATTTTACATTTCATAAAAGCGGTTCAAGCACAGACCTCGTCTGCGGTAGTTTTATGATGCTGTTTTATGGTGAAGTAAGAAGAGTGGTGGTTTGGAACATGGGAGAGTCAGATTTAAATGTCCATAAAGATTATACACTGAGGTGCTACATTTAAAAAATGGTTTGAAATGTGACTTTCTTCATACTTAAACGTATTTTTTTAAAAAATAGGACCCACAATATGACAATATTTGCTGAACTATCTTCATGAAGCTCAATGCTGACTACATTCAGCTACAAGACCTACAGTTTTAGAATTGCCATTCTAACACAAGTGGTTTCTCTTCTTCCCCACAATATGTTGCAGAGGCTGAATATGTCACAGTGGACAATTTGCCACAGGTCTCTGTGACCTAGAGGGGAAAGAAAGAAAGCCATTGGGAGTTGGAGTAGCCCTTTGGCTAAGAACAGATGTATGAAAGGAAATATGACACAATTTTCTTATAGAATGAACAAGTTTGTTTGGGGTGTGTGTGTGGAGCTGGATATCATACAAATGGTTCTGCTGTGCCTCTGAAACAAGTGAAAGAAACACAAATCATGCCTTTTTTTAGCCAAAGATGCTCAATGTACATTACAGAAGAGGCAGAAATGTATAATGGGTGAAGTGCTCCTTAGCCAACACTACCTGCTAGATCAGCAGAAATTGCGTTTAGAAAGGGGTATGTTAATACCTAAAACTGTAGAGTTGGAAGGGACCACAAGGGTCATCTAGTCCAGCCCCCTGTAATGCAGGAATCTTTTGCCCAATATGGGGCTCGAACCCACAACCCTAAGATTAAGAATCTCATGTTCTACCATCTGAACTACCTGCTACCTGTAACATTGCATAACATTGGTAGGGATGGGTAGTACAGTAAAGGAGAGGCACTCACTACAGTTAAAGCAGTAGCTCCCAGTAGGTGGTCTATTGGCTAAGGAAAAAGAGTGTTATGACCTTGGCTCTCTTCCCCTCGCCATTTCTCATTGCCAAAACTGGAACAGGATACCATATGGGACTTAAAAGTAACATAATTCATGGGTTACAGTTGAAGGCCCGGTGTCCAAATGATCATTATAGAAGAGGCTGTACCGAACATTTGTCCACATTAGAGCAGCAAATTGCAATAACATATTTAGAAAACTTTTCCCATGGTACGCAATACTGCTGTCTGACTTTCCTGTTCCTTATCCAATTGTTGTCTCTGGCACAATGCCCCTTGGCCTTTTCCAATCTCTCCATGTAATGCATCACAATATGAAGATATACGTGGCTTTACTGTTCTTCTATATGACTAACACGTTAATATTATAGGGATATCTTTGTACAAGAATGTGATGGATCTCACGTCGGTGCAAGTAGCCTTCTGGTTGTTGTTTTCTCTCTGGGCCAAAGGCAGATAAGAGAGTACGGGAATGTTTACTTTTGCTATCCTCTCAAAATCTTCTAATATGCTCATATACCTGAAGAAATGCCTCCACCCCCATCGGACACTAAGGTCGTCCTCTGAGGGTCTTCTGCTGGTTCCCTCACTGCAAGAAGTTACGTTGCAGGGAACCAGGCAGAGGGCCTTCTTGGTAGTGGCACCCTCCCTGTGGAATGCCCTCCCTTCAGATGCCAAGGAGATAAAGAATTACACAACTTTTAGAAGACATCTGTAGGCAGCCCTGTATTGGGAGGTTTTTAACGCTCGGTGTTTTTATTATATTTTTAGATATGCCATAAACTGCCCAGAGTGGTTGGGGAAACCCAGCCAGATGAGCAGGGTATAAACAATAAAATTATTATTATTATCATCATCATTATTATTATATTACATAGCAGTTCAAAAAAGCTGGTGGTGGGGAGATTCCATCACAGAGGAGCAACTACTTCCTGGCTCCTGCTGGCTCACTGCAGCCAGGGAGAAAGAGGAGTGCATCCACGAGAGTGGCCTTTCCCATTCCCAGTTCCCATTCAGTTCCCAATGAGACAGAAAACAGCCATAACAGCTCCAGAGCTGGCAGAAGATGCCAGGGTAAGAAGGGGACTTTGGATCCATTCCAAAATGTCCCCTGATCCATCCCTGACACACCCCATTTGTGGACAAATTGTTCGTGGAGCACTCACCATGGAAGATCAATGGCTCCAGAACTCTCCACCACCATACCAGGGAGGCCCCTGCCTGTGGATCTCCCTCTTCATCCACAGAACTGGGTGCCACAGCATCCTGCAGCCCCTCAGCCACCCTCCCAGAGAGCATAGGATTGTTTATTACTTGTCCAGTGCAGTACTGTACATATCTATTCCGGAGAGAGTCCCACAAGTTTACCGTCAGCTAAGTGGCTACAGACTGCAGCCTTAATTGCCTATTTTATTATTGTTTGTTTAAAATTACATAGCAAATGACACAGAGTAAATATTAGGAAGGGGGTGGGGACATAAATATCATTCATACACACACACACACACACACACACACACACACACACACACACATAATTCCTTCCAGTAACACCTTAGAGACCAACTAAGTTTGTTATTGGTATGAGCTTTTGTGTGCATGCACACTTCACGAAAGATCATACCAATAACAAACTTAATTGGTCTCTAAGGTGCTACTGGAAGGAATTTTTTTATTTTGTTTCAGACCAACATGGCTACCTACCTGTAATTATATAAATAAGCAATAATCATTCTTGGTGAATTTAAACTCTGCTGTAATCGGGGAAATGTGCTTGTTTTCACCCCATTGTTTAAAAACTAATACACCTGAAATCCATTTCATAAGATCCCCAAAAGATCTTACTGGATCTGGGCAATGGCCCATCGCGTCCAGCATCCTATTCTCACACTGGCCAACTAGATACCTGTGGGAAGCCCACAAGTACTTGTAAACTAAATGCTGCAACACAGGCTTCACTAGCCTGGGGCCCTCCAGATTTTGGTGGCATGGCTGTGCTGATGGGAGCTGAAGTCCAAAATTTATGGAGGGCACCAAGTTGGGGAAGGCTGCTGCAGAAGAATAACTTCCAGATTATCACCCCTTCTTGTAATGATTGTGTATCTTTTAAGTATCTACATTTTACAGATAGCCATTTCCTCTTTTGCTGATTATAGCTAAAGAACACACTAACTATGTGCTTTCCCTCTGAACTAAATTTAAATCCATAAAACTGGCCCAGCCCAAGCCTTGGGCTATGCACCACTGCACTTAGCTTCTGTGCTTTATTTTAGCAACTGATAATAATATGTCTGAGTGTTTCTGACATCACTGTGCTAACTGCCTGCAACCTTGTCATTATCAATGACCATTGGATAGTTTCTCCGTGTATCAGGCAAAAAGTCAGGTAAAACACATTCATGAGAAACTTGTTCCTGGAAGTAATGCCACGGAACTTTTTTTAGCGACTTAACATGCATCCTTTTAGAGCAAAACACCTTGAGACAAAACCGACTCTTTTATGGACAATTTCCTGATATAGTAAAAATCAAGGTTTGAACTCTGCAATGGATTACAAGGAGAGAAGAAAAGCTGTCTGAAGTCAATTTAACTTCAAAGGATTACCAGCAGCTCAGGTTATGCCAGCAAATTATAACAATGTTTGCCCTGGGATGCTCTGTAGGCATCTCACATTTCAATGCAAAGTGTTCAGTTACATTCTCAAAGAGATATTCATGTGACTTACATGAATGCAAAGTAAGGAAAGTGAGGAAAGTATGATATTTACTCTTGGACAGTTATTCAAAATATTCAATACATTTGAAAAACTCAAACTGGCAGTACAAAAATAGATTTATCAATATAACATTATGGTCCAATTCTAGAGAACTACTGTCCATTGATTTTTAGGTTAGCATCATGTCTGGAAGCATATTGTGCCACATCTTTCTCAGAAGAACGTAAAATGCCCCAATAAAAAATTGTCAGATCAAAGCGACTGCATGGAAGGGGAATTCTGTTCCTAGAAACAGGAAGAACATTTGGCTTCCACACCATATAAACCTCCTAAAATGCACGTGATTCAGTTTTAAGGATAGCAAGCCTATGTAGTCACTTCATGCCTTTAAAGATTCATTCCAATTTCCTCACAATACATGAAACACGGTGGTTTTATTTTGGAAGAATATATGCACTGTGTACATTTCACAAGAGGGAAAAACATTTGCTGTTCTTTTCCACCAGAGACTAGTTTGCATCTTGGCTTTATTGAAATGGAAAGAACTAACATTTGACAATATGTATACTTTACACTGTCCAGTTGAAACTCCTCCAATGTTTTATAAATGTTCACAATTATACCTGCCGTGGATTTTAGTAGTAATGGGTGAAATCACAGGCTTGGGTCCATAAGTCTGACAGAATTCCACTCAGGAAATGCTCCTGCCCAGGGAAGAGGGGGGAGTCTATTTTCAAAATCCTGAAAAATGAGAGTTGGAAGTACCTGTAGAGCAGTGTGGGACATGGCACAAAGGGGGGAAACTACCACCCTCCTTCCAGAAGGATCCTCCACTAGATCTCATCCCCTTCCATTCACGTAAGAGACACTCTGGATCCAACTCATGAGCATTATCACCAAATGCTGCAGATGTGCTTTAAGTGGTGGATAGGTGTCATTGTGACCCATGAGTTTTCCCCTTCCAGATCTCAGGGGTTTGGGATTATGCATATGTTAAAATAGGCATGTGTGTATAGGGGGGTTACTCCCTTCCAGCTCTTCATTAGTCAGTTAAAAAATGTTGAATGTAGAGTAGATGTAGTCATATCCATTTTCCACAGCAACTGGGGAAATAGTCCAGTTGGAAGCTTCCTGCAAAACATGATTACAATGGCAAAAAAAAACCAAACCAAACCAATCAACATCAACAAACAAACCAAAACAAACCCTCTACTGATGTCTTCTAACTATCCATTTTGTAATGTATTAAGGCTTAGACATCTGCCTATATGGAAACCCAGACAACAGATAGCACTATAAACTGGATGCAAACTCCAGCAGCAATACTGGTGCAGTAAATAAAAAAAAGGAGAAAAAAAGAAAAATGCTCATAAGAAGAACATTTTGCATAAGCAACATGATTTGAGACTGGTCTTGTAATATGACAATTCTGTAACATTTTGATACAAACTAAGTTTATCTGAACACACCACTGCAACACTTTAAGCACCAGGGTGCCCATTAGTTATTATATTGTTAAGCTCTCTGAAAGGGGAGCTTTCAAAATGCAGCCGTCCTAGGTGAAAATATTCCAAAATCCAAAAAGTGTAGGAGATGGTTGTGGCTATTCAGTGTCACGCCGTATACATGCTCAGAGGCACTCCCAACTATCTAGACTTTGCAACTTCCAGCCTTAGGTGCCGTTCATTGCAACCAAGCCTGAAAAGAAGGGGAATCAGAGCCAAACCACAAATACAAGCCTCCTGTGACATTTTGGCTGCTTCTATTTGACTAGGTTTCCCTGTATCCACAATAATGTTGTTGTCGTTCAGTCGTGTCCGACCCTTTGTGACCCCATGGACCAGAGCTCACCAGGCACTCCTGTCTTCCACTGCCTCCCGCAGTTTGGTCAAACTCATGTTTGTAGCTTCGAGAACACTGTCCAACCATCTCGTCCTCTGTCATCCCCTTCTCTTTGTGCCCTCAATCTTTCCCAACATCAGGGTCTTTCCCAGGGAGTCTTCTCTTCTCATGAGGTGGCCAAAGTATTGGAGCCTCAGCTTCACGATCTGTCCTTCCAGTGAGCACCCAGGACTGATTTCCTTAAGAATGGATACGTTTGATCTTCTTGCAGTCCATGGGACTCTCAAGAGTCTCCTCCAGCACCATAATTCAAAAGTATCAATTCTTCGGTGATCAGCCTTCTTTATGGACCAGCTCTCACGTCCACAATAATAGCCCCTGTTAATTGGAAGCCATGAGAGGCAAGCCGGTGATGTTGTTCATTCTCTTCACTACTGTGGGGCCTTTCTTTTTGGGGGAGGGGTGAGCAGCACAGGTGTGGGAAATGACCACATTGTGTACTTGACATCTCTCACATGGTTCCTGTTTAGAGCAGTTACTGCTGCAGCATGTGGAACTGCCAGCCAGGTTGTTGCAGCCATTTATATGAATAGGCCCTAAGTGACTATTCATAGCTTTGACAAAGGAAGGGGGGACTGCAGAAAAGTCTATGTTGCAGCTGGGCTATTTTAAAGACCTCTGCTGTTTGCCTGCTTTCTCCCAGTCTACAACAAAAATTATCTGCTTTGCAGAGAGGGGAGAAGCAGGTGGGTTACTTAGGAAAATTACCCTATTTGGGATTTATCTCCTTTTTAATTGCCAGCTCCTGTTGTTTAAATAACCACCTCATTTTCTTTGTGTGCTGTCTTCAGGATGGAACTTGGTTGTTCTCAGCGTATTAACTTTTCAATCAATGAGCCGTCTCAAATTAGATACCAAGGCTATAAAAGGGGCTACACCCACTTTAGCTTTAGTCAGTCTTTCTCTAACTTTCCTTAACTCAGTATAATGCTCTACATCATATTACATGACAAAAATATAAGCCATGTGTGCATGAAGGTCTGTTTGTTTGCTTTTAAAAAATTCCAACACATTAGTTATACATTAAAGGTAAAGGGACCCCTGACCATTAGGTCCAGTCGTGGCCGACTCTGGGGTTGCGGCGCTCATCTCGCTTTATTGGCTGAGGGAGCCGCCGTACAGCTTCCGGGTTATGTGGCCAGCAGGACTAAGCCGCATTACTTGCAATAAAATATTGTTGTGGGATGGGATTAGCTTTTCAATATAACCTGGAACTCGATTTCTTAATTTCTGTAGGTATTTTATTTGTTAACTTTTAAAAACATTTCTGTTTCACCTGAACAACAAAGTCTATCTTGGTTTAGCAATGATTTGACAGTTGTTAGATATTACAGTTCAGGAATATCTGTGTGTAATACAAAGGCAAATTTCTCCTGAGTACACCTCTAAGGTCAGTAACTACTTACATCAGAAAAGCCTCACTGAAGAAACCTTTATTAGAGAGCTTCCATGCCTCTCCCAACCACTGATCACTGATCAAAAACCCAATTCTTCCAGAGAATATGTATATGGATTTTTCTATGAATGGCCCACAGAGCAGGCATAGTAGCAAGACAACTAAAGATGGAGGAGAAATTTATTCCGTTTGCATTTAAAGGCGCATCTACGTAATTCAAACAGTATGTGAACCAAAACACAGGTATTTTTCAAAATTTACACTTTACCATTTGTGATATATTCTGTCAACAGAATAATGTGTACAAAAAGGCAACAATTACAATATGGGCTATAGATATTGGTTACAACATAGAATTGTCTGCATGGGAAAAATTATGGGGGAGAACCATGAATTTCTCTGCCTGCTATCTTATTAAGGAAAACCTACAAAAGATGATGTACCAGTGCTCCTTGACACCCAGCAAATTAGTGAAAATGTACAAAAGGGGGTTTAATTTATGCTGGAAGGTAGAGGGAACCCTGATTCATATGTGGTGGGCATGTAAGTACGCTAGAGAGTATTGGAAAATGATTCACATGGAATTTAAAAAGATTGTAAAACTCACATTTCCCAAAAGACCAGAGGAAATAATAGGTGATGACATTCCAAAAAAGGCACTCAATATATTTTTATACACAACCGCTGCAGCTAGAATAGTATATGCAAAAAAACTGAAAGAAGAAGAGTTTTGGCAGAACAAATTGATAGAATACATATAATTAGTAACCATAACCGCGAAACTAAGGAATAAGGATGAGTTAAAGAGAAGAGAAGAGTGGAGGTGTTTCGGAGATTAACTTAAGGGTACAATATACAATTTAACCTACAAGTAGGAGTTAACATATAAGCAGCAGATAACATCAAAAAAGAAGACTTGAGAAGATAATGGGTGAAATATCAGGATATGCAGCAAATCAAGATTTCCATAGAATGCCATAGAGAGATGGACTGAGAAAAGAGTTCAATGATTGATATTGTATAACGTGTGTGTATAAAAACTGTCAAAATTTCATAAATAAAAGCTAAAAAACAAAAACAAATGTGTACAAAAATTCATACACTATTGGAAAGTGTGCTTAATTCATATATTAGCAAAGATATACTAATACAGAGTGTAATAAGTTCCATCAGCAGAAGTATTTGCAAGCATGGGGAAAGCCCGGAAAAGTGCACTTGCGGGGGGGGGGTCGTCCATCCATTAAGCCAAAATGGAATGATAGAATTCCTTCTACTACATTAGCGGAAAGATCAAGTCTGGATTTCTCAAAAAACAAGTCAAGCCAGATGAACCTCATTTCTTTTTTACAAGCTGAGTGGATCAGGGGAATGCTGTGGACATAGTGTATCTTGATTTCAGTAAGACTTTTGACAAAGTCCCCCATGATATTCTTGTGGAGAAGCTGGTAAAATGTGGGCTAAATGAGGTAACTGTTAAGCGGATTTATAGCTGGTTGACTGACTGAATCCAAAGAGTGTTCACTAATGGTAACTCCTCATCATGGAAAAAAGTGACAAGTGTGGTGCTTCAGGGTTCTGTGATTGCAACAGCCACAGTTAATGAAAACTCTTCCGGGTGGGTTGGTGGAGGAAATACCGTATTTTTCGCCCTACAGGACGCACTTTTTCCCCTCCAAAAATGAAGGGGAAATGTGTGTGCGTCCTATGGGGCAAATGCAGGCTCTCACTCTCCAGGCTTCAGGAAGCTCTGCGCAACCCTCAGGAGTCGCGCCGGGCTCCCTGCAGTCCCGGGCTTCGCGCAGCTCTCCGCAAGCCCGGGGAGACTGGCGCGACTTCCTGCCGGGCTCCCTAGGCTTGCGGATAGCAGGCTGTTCTCGGGGCTGGGGTCAGGGGAAGCTCGGGCTGGGAGGGGGGATTTTTTTCTTTATCCCCCCCCCAAAAAAAACTAGGTGCGTCCTATGGGGCGGTGCGCCCTATGGGGTGAAAAATACGGTACCAACCCAGAGCACTGTGGTGCCCACAGGGGAAAGAACCAGGCCCAATGTGATTGTATTTTCACATAAGCCGCCTCAGACGGAAAATCAGGATAGAAATAAAGGAAGCCATTACATAGCAACAAGCAAAATAATTTTTGAACTTGTCTTCCTATGTATTATCGTTTTTGTTTGATGACTGCGAAAAGTAGTGGAGAGTAGACTTCTTACCTTTTAAAAGAACCCATTATGAGCAATTTGTTCATCACTGCGCCCTCAACCTCACCAAAGAAGTTTCCAGTCTGCAAGAGAAAACATAACCGTGTCCGGAGATTTAAATAAATGCCAATCTATGCTGGCTGCAATGTACCATGGCAGCTCCTATGAAACCATTGGAGGCGTTTTGACAGCTACGTAATGAAGTTTTAAGGGGTACTTCTCTTTCATAAAAATTGAAAAAGGATTTAACTGTCAGGACACGTTACAGGGATTACAAAATAATCCCATGAGCAGATGTGAGAGCTTACACAATAGACTGGGGTTCATTGCATAACATCTGATGTTGGAAATAAAATAAAAAATACACTCAAACACTAAAGCTTGTAAAGAAAATACTCTAATCTGAGCATAAACCCATGTGATTAAAAAGCTGCTCCATAAAGATATAAACAGGGTTTGAAAGGATTTCCTAAACAAATCATAAAAAAGTATTTTTTTTGTAATTCCTATATGACCTGCTTAAACTGTTTGAAACTACATTTTATCAGACGTATAAATGTTTATATTCTGTTTCTCTATGAATAGCTTCATACTGGGGAAGCCTGCATTATGGTCTTGTTCACTAAATTAAAGAGGCCCGGGATAACGAAGATAAATCTTGGACAGGAAAACAACCGTTTGGGTTATAGGTTTTCTGGGCAATCCAAAAGAGACCCGTTATCTCCCAGGCAGGCCTCTTTCCTGACATACAGTTTCGAAAGCCCCATACATATGTACTAAGGTGTCATTTTGTAGCACAGAAACAACTTGTTCGTTAAAAACCCTTGAGTACATTGCTTCATACAACCGCCCCACCCCCCATGAAATTCCTGCATGCATTCTATCTACTCCTTAAAGGAGTAATCCCAAAATTTCTGTGGGAAGAAAAGGGATGGTGTGGATTCCATGGGTTTTGTTTTAATGAAACCCTGATACCATGGCAAATGATAGACATGGCCTCAAATATGCACCTGGGAGTTTGTTGGCAAAGAAATTACAGGCTAAGCCAAAAACGGAAGCATTCCTCTGCTTAAAGAACAAGCATTCCCTTCTCTACCCGAAAGTATTTGGGTGTGTAAATCTTGCTAGGAGCAAGGAGATCATTTGTACTTTATTGCTTTAATACATCAGGTTCACTGGGGCCCTGCGAGCAATGAATATCAAGAGGCTAAGGGTGTCAGGCATCAAACAGGCCCCAACAACTACACTTTCCTCAGATTCACAAAAATGACAACAACCTATATCATTTCACAAAAAGAAGGAAATCTGATTCTACAACTATGCATCAGTTGCAGTTCAGCTTTAAATGTTAGCTTTCATCGCATAATAATAAGCTTTGGATAATTTGAAACAATAGTAGAATGATGCAACCAAGCATGTTTAATTTCTGCTGGTTTATATAGGGGGGTATTTAAGCATGTATTGAGATCATGCAGGTTTAGTTGGATAATGTTTCTAGAATTTTCTGCTTAACTGAACTTAATTTGACCTTTCCATTGAAAATTCCATATTAAGAATTTTCTAGAAAACACAATGCGAGTGCTTCTCTAGTTACCCATAAATGAGGAGTTTTCACAATATCCATAGGATGAAAAATGAAAGAATCCATTTTAAAAAGTTAAAATTAAAAGTTACTATAATTTCCAATATTTTGTGTACCCAATATCCTTTGCCTCTGTGTTGCTAGGACCATTTCCAATGTCCTCACAGACCTCATATAAAACTATGATTAGATATTCAGATTGCATTTCTAGGATATCCAGGAGGGGAAATACACATCAAGACAGTGTTAACTGTGGCCATTCAACAAGATGCTGTCCTCCTGGGTCCTGCACAACTCTAAGGAGATATCTGCCCAATCCTCCTCTGTTCTTTCACATACATTCTCTCTGGTTTGAGTAGTTAACTCAATCTGTTTTAACTTTGCTATGCCAGGGAGTGTATCATAAAGGGGAAATAGGTAGGGTTGCCATATGTCCTCTTTTTCCAGGACCTGTCCTCATTTCCATGAGTATGTAAGATGAGAGATCCATAGTGAAAAGCAGAAGTCAGCAAATATGTCCTCTTTTTTGCTCTTCAAAATATGGCAACCCTAGAAATAAGTGTAGCACTGATCAAGGAAGTCACAGTTAAGGGCAAGGATTTTGGGACAGACAAAAGTGCAGAACAACTTGTGGAATTCAGTGACTTGAGCTGTGATGGTGCCCATGGTCAAAAAAAGAGGAAACACGTCACCCAGAGAAAGGACACTGATCTGCAGAAATTTGCACATGCTAATTTATGTGTATAGATAAAAGTTTAGAAATGATTACTATAATGTAAACAGAAATATAACACATCCCCACACAGTGGGGGAAACTATGACCAGGGACCTGTTGTTGGGCAATGTCAAGGCTCCAGCTCTCCCTTCTTACGGTTCTTTATCTTTAAACAGGACTTTGACCAAGCAGAAGACTGCTCTTTGTAAAGTAGGGCTCATGGTTCCCCTAGAAGGCCACTAGTTTAAGTGGCTTTAAAAGGAGATTAGACAAATTCATGGTGGATAAGTTGAAAAATAAATGTCTCCCAAATATCTCAAAAGTATTCCAAAAATATTCAACCATGCAGTCATAGAGTTGTTATCAGTGGATGCTTTTCAATTTAAATATTAAAATTTGATATGTTCTGCAGACTTGTGGTCATTGTTTTCATACACTGTTTGATCCAAATTAATTTAGGTCTATGAAGTTACTTCAGCATAGATATGTATTGCCAGAGGCTGCTATATTGGGCTACTGCTAATCCGTATTTTCTGAAGTCATGCATAACAAACCACATTCTACTTGTTCCTAATTCTTCCGGTATATTCATTAAATAACTTGATTTTCTATCCAAAGCCATGGGCAAACTTTAACACTCTATATTAACAGCCATAATTGTATCGCTCATACAGAATTGCTTTATCTTCAAAATGTTAGAACAAACCTTTCTAATTATTATTTTTTTGGGGGGGAGACTCTCAAGGTAAAAATTCCTCAAGAGTGACAGACATGTCTGCAGAAAGGGGTTCTATAAATTTAAAATTTTATGAGCTTTAGAGCAGACCCACCCTGCTGTGAGGCAGAAATTATTTCAGACCCCCATAAAGATAGACTACATGCTTTTGGGCAGGGAGGTTGCATTTATTTTTTAATCTTATGCTACTTATTTCCTCAACACAGATCAGACAGAAAACCTAATTTGTATGAAACTGATTTTAAAAAGAGTTTTACACTTACCTGTGTGTAATCTTCTGAAACTAGTATAAATCCATTATTATCAATGAGGTAACAGTTAATATTCTGTAACATAACACAAGTTATGATCAAATGCTTGATTTCAAGAATTAAAGAAGTTCACTGATGAGCTATACAAAGGGGAAATGCTTTATTCATATGCATTGGTAAATGTTCACTGTGGAGATTCTGTCTTTATGTTTCTCATCCAAGCACATAATAGTGATGTTTTCCATCTCTCACAAAAGGCACACTCTGCGCAGGCCTGGAGGCCAAACAGCACTTCTCTGAGACTGCACAGTGGTGCAGTTAGTTAATATTAATCTCTAATATATACTTCACACAAGATTGTGGCGTGTTCATTCTTTCAAGTGGGATATAAGGGGACTTACCAGGAATGTAATAGTGAAAGGCTTACACAAGCCTGCAACCAGCTATCTGCTGTGCGTTTAACAGGGGAATGTAAAACTCTGCTAAGTAATGGAACTTGCTAGCACAACTTAGGAAGGATATTAATAAACAATATATCCTCTCCTGCCTCCCTGAACATTCCCACACTTGTGACCTCCTCAGTTGATGGAAGAGAAGATTTGGAGCGACCTACAAGCCACTCTGGAGGGCTTTGTGCATTACTTCACTTCCTTCAAAATGTAGTAAGCCAGCCCTGACCATCTGCTAAATGGGGCCTGAGACCTTTGTCCCAAAGTCCTGTTTTGATGACATCATGGACAGTGAGAGAGGATAAATGCATTGCAATATCCAACAGAATAACGTGGATGGGTGACATGGGCTTGAGGATTTTGTTCCATGGTTTGTAAGAGTTTCCATTCAGGGAAGGAGATGTGCACTCATGGAAGGATTCAAAAAGTTTGGGTCCAATTCAGGTTGTGGAGCTCTAGATGTTGGAACATATCTATTTTGCCACAGTGTTTGCAGATGACAGAAGGTGTGTGCATGTATTTGTGGCAATTTGTTAGGGGTGCAAAGTCCCCCGCCCTGCAGATGCTGTGAGCAGTAGGCCTCACCACTCCACAAAGCCCGGCCAGCGGAAGGTGGAAGTTTGGATGGCATCCAAACTGCACAATCTCAGGTTAAGCACATATCTTGAAATGCACAAACATCCAAACTGCACAATCTCAGGTTAAGCACATATCTTGAAATGAACTCATTCTTCTTTTAGTCAACAGCACGGAAGGGGAATCTGTAGCCCTCAATATGTTGTTTGACTCCGAATCCTATAATCTGGCCATTTTGGTTGGGGCTGATGGGAGCTGGAGTCCAGCAACACCTGCAGGTTTTCTATCCCTATCTCTGGTCAAGAGCCTTAGCACAATATAAAAGGTATAACCCATTGCTGGGCAGCTTTGGGGAGGAAAAAAAGTTTCAAGAAAATGTTGCTTTATATAAGTAATACCAGGCCAAAACAATGGAAAACTCCACCTTTCTGTACATTTAAAATAATGGCAAAGAGAAGAAAAGCCCACATACTTCTTAGTAATATGTTTACTTTTTACATAATCATTCCCCCAGCATTCAAGCATACAACCACCACTGGTATGTTCATATGTCCAGGAAAAGCTTTATCACTGGATCTTGTAAATTACCGGTAGATAAATGGACTCTTAGTCCTTTGGTGGGGTTGGTTGAAGGTTGTGTTGCGTATTCATTTGTAAATACATGCTTTAAGAAAATAAAAATGTCTCCAATTTTTACTTGTGTTCACTTTGCAACCCTGCAGGTATTAAATGTTAAGAAAATATCTCCTTCTTACCTCATCATCACAGCTGATAGAGCATCTCCCATCCAGAGATGTACACTGTAGGAGAATATATTTATCCCATGAGAATACTGTTTTATTTTTTCTGCTATTGAGCTTAACAAAGATGCTTGATTTATAAATAATATTAAGAGAGTAAAATGAAACCTATGTGATTCCTACTTGATACTGGGATCTAGTTCTACAACAGACTAAGAGCTGTACCAAGTACTTATTTTACTTTAATAGATTTCTAATCTACTCTTCATTGCCAGTCCCAGAGCAGGTTACAGTGAGACACAATCACGACACAAAGTCATAATATTCAACAAATTCAATTACATCAGACCCAAGCAGCAAAAAACCACATCATTAAAACCTATTAAACATACACTTTTACCATAGATGTGATTCAACTCACATCTCCCACATGTATTAGGGAGGGAGGATTGTTTGTAAAGAAACCAAACACACTCAGACTCACTCACACAAGTTCACTTGGTCAGGAAAGGACTGGTGGTGGGTTGAGAGGCAGGCTAGAGGTGGGCAAAGAGGAAGAGAGTGAGCCAATAAAAAAAGATTGTGTCTGCAAGGAGAAATGTCTGTCCAAGTACAGTGGTGCCTTGCAAGACGAAAAGAATCCGTTCTGTGATTCTCTTTGTCCAGCGGTTTTTTCGTCTTGCGAAGCAAGCCCATTGACGGATTAGCGGATTAGCGCTATTAGCGGCTTTTAGCGGCTTATCTGCTGATCGGATCAGCTGATAAGCGGCTTAGCGGCTAAGAAAAAGGGGGGAGGAAAAAAACCAGCAGGAACTCGCAAGACATTGTTGTCTTGTGAAGCAAGCCCATAGGAAATTCGTTTTGCGAAGCACCTCCAAAACGGAAAACTCTTTCGTCTAGCGAGTTTTCCGTCTTGCGAGGCATTCGTCTTGCAGGGCACCACTGTATGATGAAAGCATAAGGCAATCAGGTTTGGACTACAAGGGATAATTAAAATAATTATCTTGCGTGGCTTTGCGAGGCTGCGATCAGACTGTCTGACCCAGCCTCACAAAGTGGCACGGGGGATGCACTCACACGCCGGAGCCCAGGGGAGAAGAGAGGTGGTGAGGCTGTTAATGCCCCTCCTCTGCTGCTTCCACTTGACCCAGGAGTGGTGCTGCGGCTGGCTGGTAGCACTGGGCCATTGCACAAGGAAACAGCCTCCCCACAGTTCCTCGCGTGCCAGAGCACAGAGCACAGTGGAGGAGAGAGGCAGTGATGCTACCACAGAGTCTCCACCACTTCCACCCCTCTTCCTCCCTCCTTGGTGGGCAGTAGCAGTAGCTGTGCCTTCCCCTCCCTCTGGGCTTTCAGTTGGTCAGAAATATTGATGTGGAAGATATACCTTGCATTTTGTTAAATCGCCTTCTTAAAAGTGCCTATAGACAGGCTCTGTTTTGCATGCAGTCCTGGTTTGGAGTACCACTTTGGACTTTATTGGATGAGGTGACTGGGGTGACTAAACTGATGGGCTTTATCTAGCAGGGAGTCTTTAGATTTTCTATTTAACCATAATTCATTGGAAACCATTGTTTCATTGGGGGAAAAATGCAGCACAGGTTCTGCCAAGATCTTTACCTCTTCTTCTCTTCGTGGGATAAAGCTATCCAATACTCAACTGTAACATACCTGTCTGCTAGCAGTCCAAAATTTCCTCTGGAAAAACTCAAGTTTCATCTGGATACCAACAGCTGGTGAAATAATAAAGAACAGGGGTTTGTTTTGTAGGCTTTTTATGCTTTCATTTAATAATTTACAATTCAATGCTTTTTAAAACGGGAAACAATTGTAAAAAGAAAGAAAGAAAATCTCTCAGGGTTAGCACCTCAGAAGGAACGTGGACAACAAATAGAAATCAACATGCCACTCTACAAATAAGGTAAGCCCAACATGAGGCTACAAACTGACTTCTGCTTTCAATTCTAAATGCCTTTATGTAGAATTAACATTTTTTTCAGTGGAACTGACTTCTATGCAGATTTACTTAGTTTTTGCAGCCACTTCTTGTGGCTGTCTCCACTGTGGGCTTACTCTCAAGTAAAGGGCTGTTATTGGTGCCATAGTTAAGGCTAAAGGGACCATAAAGCATTGAAAGAGCTACTAGTGCATCTTGCATGACCTGCTTCCTTTCCAAGCTAAATTCCTACACTAGTCTTTCCCAGTTTGGCGAGGTCCTCTCCACAGCAGGCTATTTATTCAGGGCCCTTTTCTGAGCCTGCTGGCCTTATGCTGTTGACCCTTGTTTTTCCAGTCTGAATAATTCATTTTAACAGATGATAAAAAACAGCAACCACGAGAATGCATGTAGTTTGGGGATAGAATACTGATATCAAATTCTAAATTGTTTTATTACATTGGTTCTGCACAAGTTTGATTCCATGTCTTCCTCATTTTTATTTAATTTATCTCTCCCCCTCACGTAAGAAATTTGCTTTAACAGGGCAAGATAAAGCTAGCCTTACGCGACACAGCAGAAGCCAATTGCCCTCAGTGCAACTTGCCTTCCGCAAACTGGCCAGGGAAAACAAAAATACTGCAACCATTCATTTTCCGGAACAAGAGGTTTAAAGGCAGGGTCCAGGAATAGTTTCTGAGTAATACTGTGCCAACATATGGGAACTAGATAGAGACGGCTACTTTCCAATTGGCTTGAAAATGTCTCTTGTGGTGGCTGGAAAGTGTGAAGAGCCAGTAATCTGTTGGCTTCATCCATGTGGGGAACTGTTATCATGCTCCTTCAGCCACTTGGAAATGCAGAGATGAAAAAGCATGACGATGTTGGATTCCACACGTAGCTGGAACCTCTCGTTGAATGGCTCTCCTTGTGGATGAAATCCCAACACCGGGTGATATCTGCATGCTAAGGAAGAGGGAGGCGGGTTTCTGGTCCTCCAGACTTCAGCTTCAAGGACTGATAATGTGATGTCTGAACTGGGTCTAAATCTCGAATGTAAGCATGTGTTGGAGGGTAGTGTAGTATCCACATCAAGGCACAAAAAACAAACAAACATCTTTTAACAACCAGCCTACACCCAGCTTATAATGGTAACATTCACAGGCCTTCCCAATGTAAGGACAGACACTATTTAATGGTGTCTGTTCTGCTAACAGAAAGCTCTTTGATCCAGCAAAGCCTTCCATGCATAGAGAGGGGAGGGGAAGGTGAATATTCTCCTTCCTCATGCAGCCCCTCCCACGCCCTACCAAAAGAACAAGATCAAAGGGGAAATGAGAAAGCCATACCAGATCACAAGCTAAGAGTCAGGCCCAAAGAACAAGTCAAAATGCACTGGAGAGAGAATACCAAGAGAGAAAATACCACGAAAAAGACCACTGAGTCAGGAAGTGCTCTTGCTCCATTTCCTGCTCAGGCAGAGTTAATGGTCAGCCTGGGTGGAGTCAGTTCAGAAGGTTATTCCCTGAGAAGCTTTAGTGATGCTACTGTACATGGGGTGATTTAGTGATGCTACATGGGGCAGTGCTCAGCTTTTCTTAACAAGGTTACAGAAATCATCATTGTGAGCAGGTAACAATCTTTTCCCAGTAGTGATGTATGGAAGTGAGAGCTGGACCATAAAGAAGGCTGATCGCAGAAGAATTGATGCTTTTGAATTGTGGTGCTGGAGGAGACTCTTGAGAGTCCCATGGACTGCAAGAAGATCAAACGTATCCATTCTGAAGGAAATCAGCCCTGAGTGCTCACTGGAAGGACAGATCCTGAAGCTGAGGCTCCAATACTTTGGCCACCTTATGAGAAGAATCCCTGGAAAAGACCTGGATGTTGGGAAAGATTGAAGGCACAAGGAGAAGGGGACAACAGAGGACAAGATGGTTGGACAGTGTTCTTGAAGCTACAAACATGAGATTGACCAAACTGCGGGAGGCAGTGGAAGACAGGAGTGCCTGGCGTGCTCTGGTCCATGGGGACCCAAAGAGCCGGACATGACTAAACGACTAAACAACAACAACAACAACTATCTTAGAATTACTCAGGGCTTTTTTCAGCTGGAACTCACAGGAACTCAGTTCTGGCCCCTCTCAGGTGGATGCCATTGCCATTGTAAGAGAACAAGGCAGCTGTTCATGGTGAGTTCCGGCACCTTTTTTCCCTAGAAAAATAGCACTGGAATTACTGGCCTTGGAATAAGATGGGGAAAACTTCCCTTACTAATGCACAGCAATGTAATACTTTTGAGATCTCATTTTGATGACAGGCTTCACATTAAATATGCAGAAGAGTGGTAAGTTTATAGTGGATAAATCAAAGAGACTTTATGTTTCTTATAACATCCACACTGCATGGGAAGAAATTAAAATCTGTGATGAAACAATTATACAATGGATTATCTAGAAAACATTCCATGTGCAGATTATTTTTCTACTGAATGGTACTGTGCAATGTTTGACTCCAAAGGACAATTCAAATCCTGGGACTGATTTCTGCAAAGCTTAAATTATTCTCATTTCAAAGTAATGAGGAAAAGCAAGAAATTGCTGTTTTGTGTGGTGTCACTCTTAAGTATTTTAATGATTTTTTAAAAAAAAACAACTGGATTAAATAGGAAATAGAAGATCAGGCAGAATCAGTGGACCTGCTCCTGCTTGTCTGCATTCAGGTAGAACACCTACCATTTTAATGGAATTTTTTCTTGTTTAAAAATGGCAGGACTGGATTTATTACTATTTTCCCAGGTGTTCCATTCTTTTTGATATCTTAAGCTTTTGGCTCATAATACAGCTGCAGCATTAACTTGCAAGGTACAGCTTAGCTATAATATTTCAGATGTGTAGCTGAGGCCATAGACTCAAACTGCATCATGATAAAATCAACAAATGTCCCATGTGATTCTTTGATGGGAGAGAACAGAAGAAAATGCTCCCACACACACTTCATGGGAATAGTGGCTGGACCAAGAGTTTGCTTTGAAGAAACAGAACATAGCCTGTCCTCTTACTCAAGCCTCTTTTATTGTTTATATGTTGTATTTTACAACCTTTTTAGGAAGACTGCATAGGGTTTTATGTGCCTTTGGAATGTCTCCCCAGAATTCATTTCCCCCAACACACCACGCTTTGAAAAGTCATTGCCATATGAAGCATAATAAACGGCAATTATGAATGTTTCCTGCTTTTCAGGTCATAGTAATTTAATTGAACTGATTTTCAGAAGAATTAGCAGCACTAGTGAATGGAATACTAATTTTCTTTTGAACCTCAGTGGCAAAAACAAAGCAATGCTGCAGGATTTAGTGTGAGAAAATATATGTATATTTCTTGTGCTTCTCAAGAGCAATAAAACAAACATAGGTTTGTTTGTTTTTTAAATGTTCACACACACACACACACACACACACAGACACACACAGCCCTTCTGGAGCCAGCAGCACATTCTTCTTCTGCACATTCTACAATCCGCCAATATACCAGAGCTTCAGAGTTCAATAGCTAAACCCCAAGCTAGTTAATATTTGTCAGCGTCCTACAAATCAGTTGCACTTTTAAAAGGCAATGACTCAAACTTACAGCTCCCAAGCCGTTAATTTCCTGTACAGCCAGGTTCATGAATATAGTTGTTCCTTTTAATGGATGAGTCAGGAAACATTTCATTGATGCTGACAACATGGTAGGGGCATTAAATGGCACTGTGCTGAGCCTTCTCTATTGACCGATAATAAGTGTGGGGTGGGACTGTGTTGTTTCCTACCACTGTGTTTTGGGACATATGTGTTGTCATTTCCTAGCAACTAGTAGCCGAGTCATTGGCCACATTGGCAGAACGCAAAAGGAAGGAGCTTAGGGCAGTGCCAGCGGGTGTGCCCAGCAGCTAGCAACCTCATGCAGAGCTGGCATCCTAGGCAAACATCCCCTTTCTGCTAGAGCTCTGCTGGCCTAGGGTTCATCACAGACTATCTGGAAATAACTTACAGACTAAATGCAGATGCTTGGGAACCTAGGAAGCTGCCTTATTCTGAGTCAGACCATTGATCTGTCTAGCTCATCGACATTCACTGGCAGCAGCCCTGCAGGGCTTCTTTCCCAGTCTGATCTGAAGCCATCATGGCCTGAACCTTGGGACCTTTTGCATTTAAAGCATGTTCTCTACCACTGAGCTATGGCTCTTCCTGGCTCTTCCCTCAATTTATTTCTTTTCTTCTTCTTTTTACACCTTTGACACCTAACTACCTGTTTGGACCATTTATTACTGCACTAAAGGATGCTCTGTTGTTAGTTTCTCGGAGCACAGGATGCAATCCAAACACGTCCAGCTCTCATCAGTGCTTGGATGGGAGGCCACCTAAGAGCTCTCATTGACAATGCCTCGAGGTGGGACGCAAACATATTAAATAAATACAACAATAACTATAAGAAAGGGTTGAATCCAGGAGTCCTCTTTCCATTTGCAGAACAGGCTCTGATCCAGCAGAAGCTACTGTTGGAGAATGGCTAGCGGATGGGAGAGGCAATTTTTGGCCAATCTCTCCCTTCCTCTCCCTCTTCCACCCAAATTGGATTGGATTTCAATGTCTAGAATTAATAGTACATCAATAATACAAATACTAGGGCTCCAATGAAATCTGCCACCCCATTCTTGGTAGGGTGGGGGCACTTGCCATAGTGGTGAGAAGTAGCTTGTCAGCAGCAATCTCCCCACAGTGGCTACAACCTGCCATTCTCCCCACCACAGCTAGGATACCCCTAGAATGATGTGGCATTTTGAGGGAAGCTAAATGGATTACTGCAGGGAATTAACTGAAGAGTTCTAAGTACATTTTAACAGTTTAGACTTAATATAAAGTGGGGGTGGAGAGAGGAAATTGTCACAGTTTGGCTCATTTCCTTTCCAATCCTTTCCAAACCATCCAACCCACTCTGAAGCAGAGGGAAAACCTCCCCCACCTCTTATTTCATTTTGGCGATATGTACAGCGGAGTTCACAACGAGGTTTGTCTTGGGTTTTGCCAGCATGCCTGTCCTTTCGCAAAGGAAGAGGAGACATGAGCTGGAAACTTATTCATTAAAGCCTCTATATCTTGCCCTCCTGGTGCAAAAGCATCACCCAGGGTGTCTTACAACATTCAAAGCGGCCATTTCATGGAACATGATAATATAATAAAACCATCAGCCAAGGAGGTGAAACTAGCTGTCAAGACCAAGCATAGATGCAGCATTTGCCATATACTACAAAAGCCTGCTGGAATAAAATGGTCTAATAAATGATGAATAACAGTGACCTGGGAATGATCGGAGTTCATTACCTTTTGGGCACCCAAGTATGGAGAAAGTTGCATTACATGAACACAGGAAAGATGGAAAGCAGGACCTACAACCTTTCATGCATCTATATCCCTAAAAGATATACAGTGGTGCCTCGCAAGACGAAAAGAATCCGTTCTGTGATTCTCTTTGTCTAGTGGTTTTTTCGTCTTGCGAAGCAAGCCCATTGAAGTATTAGCGGATTAGCGCTATTAGTGGCTTTTAGCGGCTTATCTGCTGATCGGATCAGCTGATAAGCGGCTTAGCGGCTTAGGAAAGGGGGGGGAGGAAAAAAAACCAGCAGGAACTCGCAAGACATTGTCCTCTTGCGAAGCAAGCCCATAGGAAATTCGTTTTGCGAAGCACCTCCAAAACGGAAAACTCTTTCGTCTAGCGAGTTTTCCGTCTTGCGGGGCACCACTGTATTGTATATATTCATACCAGTAGATATATTAATATGTTCTAAATCAGTATTTTATTTTTAAAAGTATCACCTATCTGCATAAAGATGCTTTAGAATCACTCACTCACTCACTCACTCATTCAGAGATTTATTTGCTGAGCTACCAAAATGGTTAGCTACTTCAACATGATATAAAAAGCAAGTTTAGGTATGTCCTGATTCCTAGAAAAAAAATTGACAATGTGTTTATCTTCCTAAAAATGGTACCTATGAAATGCAGTTCAAAATAATTGAGGTCATTTACCACTCTAAAAGCTGAACTATGTTAGAAGCATAATCCGAGTAAACTTGGTTGTTGAGAAAGTCACTACCCTCTAAAGCGAAAAAAGTTAATGTGCAGATCTGTCTGAAAAAGAGCCACAAATCAATGCTAGATATATTTGTACGGGCAGCATACAACAACAACAACAACGTCATAAAAAGCACTACTTAACACATGTTGATAAAACATCTCTTCAAGGACTAACGTTACATGTTCTGTTTAAAAATATGGGCAGTTCGGTGCTGGTAAATGCCAGCTGTCCCATGACAAAAGAACAGATTTTGGAGGTACTGGGGAGACAAATGTGCACTTATTACACATATACCAGCAATTATGTACAGAGATCCCACATATTTTGTATGAAAATGCATGTTCCTGTATTTTTATAATAAGGATGCTTGCATTTATAGAGATTAGCTGTTAAGAGTAAATTCCTTTAAAGCAGCTTACTCGCTTGTTGTCATTTTCTACTGCTAGTCATTCATTCATTTAATATTTGTTTTTAAAAATGCAGCAGTTTCTAATCTGTGCAGGAGATAGCACCACACTAAATTGTTCAGTGATACTCAATGTTCAATACAAACATAAGGTACTTACTGGGTTGGCTAAGAGCCATCTATCCTGAAGTACCCTGATCTTTAGTTCTAAGCCATGTTGAAACAAGAAGTCATTAATTCAATCCCAGCAAGATTTTAATGTAAACTGCAATGCTGAGATTTCCCTTTTTCTAATCTACCTTCATCCTGTAGCCTCTCAAAGCAGGGCAGGGTTGTGCATATCTTTCTTTTTAAAGGACAGAGCAGTTGTGTTTATATAGCTTCTCAGAAAGATAATTGTAGGTGTGCCTGGTAAGATTCTATTGAAATCAATTTTCAATGGTGCACTTATAATAACTATATACTGGCAGGATCATTGTAAAAACCTGCAGTTTAAAAAATATATATGAGATATATATCAGAACAGACGAATAGAAGAATAAGTTAAGACAATTTGGAGTATGCAGGAAAGGATGAAAATAAATGAAAGGAACCGCAGAAAGAGGGAGAAGGGGGTTGAAACTGAAAATTGTAAAACTTGGCAAAATAATTGTAATGTATATATATAAATGAAAATTACACACACACACACACACACACACACACACTACATACTGATAGCCTCTTGGTTTAAAATAATTTATCATTTCATTGGTACATGGTACAATGGGGAAGCAGAAGACATGATACTCAGAACTGATCCACTGATCCTCTAATCCACTGAAATCTATAAACTGCGACATGATTTACATCCTATGCCCTTTTAAAATGTGTTGGGGGGTTATTGTTTTTATTATGTATTCTGTGGTTTTATATTCTGATTTTATTCTGTGAACCACCCTGAGACCTGTGGGCATAGGGCAGTATATAAATAACAACAACAATAATAGTAATAATAATAACAACACAAGTGCAGTGAGGATATGAAACACATTAGCCGGGCTGAAATAGGTCACAACTAATACACAATACTCTTTGTAACTTGCCAAAATTGCAAACAACCAACTTAAGTCCATAATGGTGGAGAAGCAATGTTTTCCCTATACCCTTTTGGTGTGATGCTAGAGCAGGCATAGGCAAACTCGGCCCTCCAGATGTTCTGGGACTACAACTCCCATCAGCCCTAGCTAACAGGACCAGTGGTCAGGGATGATGGGAATTGTAGTCCCAAAAACATCTGGAGGGCCGAGTTTGCCTATGCCTGTGCTAGAGAATGAAAGAAGCTTAGGAACTGACATACAGTAATTACATTTTATTATTCGTCAGTTGTTACAATGAGAAAAATACACACCAATAAATAAATTTTAGAAAGGGGCAAGATTAGATGTAGATACACAAAGCATTTTTTTAAAAAAAAAAACAAGACTCCTTGTGCTCCGCTCCCCCTTTCTTACCACCCAGGATGGCCCTGCCTTCTGCCTGCCCCTCAGAGTCAGCACATCACACAGGGCCGGGTCTCCTCCTCCTCACCCACTGACCAGCAGCCACTGCAAGCTGCCCAAGGGGGGAGGCCAGCAGCGGAGACCATAGAGATGTCTTGGAGAGGCGACGGGGTGCTTCCTCACAGCTGCTACCACTGCTCAGGACAAGCGGTAGCAGTAGTGGCAGGGGGAAGAGGGACACTCTAGGGTCAAATCAGACGGCTTTCATAGTTCCAGCACTGTTCCTGGAAAATCGGGACACTTGGAACATATGGCAAATACTGTAAATAATTATTCAGTGGGGTGGCGTGAGCAGACACCTCTCTTTGGGGCGGCTCAGAGACCAGGGGAGTGGCAGCTGCTGCCTGGAGGACTCCCAAGGAGAGGGAAGAGAAGGCTGAGGGAACACATCACAAGGGAGGGTGTTTGAAAAGGGGTGAGGGGCTGCCAACTCTGCAGGAAAGGGGTGACATAACTGGATCCTGAGGCTTGGAGCATGTTTCCCCAAAGGGGAAAGAATGTAGTTGGAGCTGTGGACTCAAAAAGGTTGACAACCTCTGCCCTAGGGAGAGCATTCTTCCTAAAATATCTAGATTTTTCACATCTTAGCATCCCTTGGTTCAGCTATTAGAAAGACCATGTTCCAGAATTGCTCAACTTCTCTATTACCATGTGTGCAATACAGACAGCTGCACTTATTAGGGATGTTACAGTAGCCTTTATGTTCACGTCCATTGACTCTCCCTTTTGAATATACTTTTTGATGCAGCACCCATTCATTCTTTTCCCAAATGTGACTGAATTCAACCGAGCTTCCCTGATAGCAGAAGAGGCTGAGAGTGCCTGATGATTTTACCTGCCAAATTACTAAAATATATCTAGGCATTTCCACTGGTGAAACACTATACACCGTCCCTGGGCTTAAACGAAAGCAGATTCCACAGCATTCTTGCTGCTTTCGTAAACGTGTGCTTTGCAATAGATTTTCTTTACAAAACAAACCCCATAGTGGCCTGCTTTGGAAGTGTTTGACAGCGAAATCAGTATAATTCATCCTCAATTGAGTGTTCCAAGGATTTATTATTTCTGACAACAGCACAATTGTGGTACATGTGGTGAAGAATGAGAAGTTCACCCATATACCTTGCTTTCCTCTCCGCCTTCACATATTTATATACATATATATAAGTTTTCTGTGGGTGGAAAAGAATTTTTAAAACATGGTGGGCACAGGCTAAAAAAATCTGCTTGTAGTTAAGAAATATGCCAAAAGCTCTCTAGGATGTTGTGGCAGATATAAAACTCACTGCGCTGTCTGCTACATCAGTTGAAACAGAAGGTTAAAAAAAAATTGCTGGAGGAAGAGGAATGGAGACACAGGAATAGCAGCCTGCTGTATATTGCCTTGTAAAACATACCTGCCATTGAAATGAAGAACAGCAGCAGCAAGCAGAGGTATCCCATGTCGTTCATGCTTGATAGCATCATATGGAAAGTGTTTGCCCCCTCTGTGCACCATTTGGGAAATGTCATAGAGAGCAGTAACAGGGATATTCCTGTTTCTGCCTGGCTATTATACTCACATACATTACGTGGCTACGACAGCTACTGGTCACTAAAGAGGACCACTAGGTAGCATTCACCATTAAAGGGTATAGAGAGCATAGGGAGTGTGATCTTGAACAAATGGGAGTCTCTCCCTCTGGCTTCCTACCCACCTTCAACTGTCAGTCAACATTCTGCGGCCATGGGAATGCTCAGACCACAATGGGTTACTTGGCTTCTCCCTGCCCCTCAGGTTCTTACCCAACCTTTTTGTACTTCTGCAAATGTTGGGGTCTCCTCAAGCTTGCTGATACTTACCTCCTATGTAGAGGGTCTCAATTTGGCAATGCAAGTAAGCCATACTTGGAGAATTTAGTTCAGTGTTAGCACACACACACACACACTGAAATGTTTGGGCTTTGGTACATCTTTCAAGCACTCATTTCAAAGGAATGTCATCTCATGGGGTAACTGCGACATTCATCTAAGCAGATCTCAAATAGTCTATTCAATAGAAATCGTTAGGGAAAGATGTCTCCATGCTCTTCACTATATGGCCATTTCCCACTCATGTGCTTGTTTATATTTTTATGTAGGCCTACTACTGATCAACGTATGTGAAGTTCTTTTTGTGTATGCAATAATAAAACAAATCACAGAAGCCAGTATTTTGAACTTGAAGCTTTTTTAAAAAAAAACAGGCTAAAAAAAAGGCTTTGCATCCTTTTTTCTTTTTCTT
The DNA here is from genome assembly GCF_965113315.1 of Podarcis vaucheri. NCBI lineage: Eukaryota > Metazoa > Chordata > Lepidosauria > Squamata > Lacertidae > Podarcis > Podarcis vaucheri. Next base: position 87,038,263 of record NC_138760.1, on the reverse strand, counting down.
TTATATTGATACTTTGCTTTAAAAAGATTGGGCACCCAGCCCTCTAAAAAAAAACTCCATAGTCACTCTAAGATAGAATGTATACATTATTTCATTATCATTGTATGAGATTGACAAATGTAATGCCATAATTTAGAAGAACCGCATAGCTACCAACTTGCAAAAAAAGAAAAGCACCAAGACAACATTGGAATCTTCTTTGATGTAGCCATGGATAATGTGGGCTATCCATCATAAGTGAAAATGAAATTGAGTAAAATGTATAGCCTTTGACAAGAAATGATCTAAAATATCTAAATAAAACAACATGTAAACCCTGCGCTTAATCTCAGACATGCTTTTCTAATTCTTCCCTTTTCTTGATCCCTTTTGTTTCTATTACTTTTATGTAAAGTGTCATCTGCTTCTATTTACTGCAACAATATGAAGTCACTAATTAACTTTAATCATGCTTATCTGCCCGACATTTTCTCTGTATCTGCAAAAGGATGCACAGCACACACAACTCTGTATGTAAGTGGAGAGTTGATTGAAAAATTGAAACCTGTTTTTGCTGCCATCACTAAATAGGCAGACACACGAAATTTGATTTAAAGTCTCTGGCTACTACTTTATTTAACTTGCAATTAAATGTAAGCTAACCCAGTCTCTCATTTCCCTGGGGTAGTACCAGACTCACAAGGCCCCCTTTCCCGCAAACCAAAATGCTGGTGCGTAGGGGAGCCTAGCTAGTGTAGGAAAAGATTCTTGTATCTGGGCCAGATCACCAAAAAGCATGCCCTATGTATTTATATCCCACCTTCAAATGTTTATGGCTCTCCTTGCGCCACAAAGAGACCCAAATTTTGGGACTATCATACCAAGTTGCTCTTAATGAGTCATGGTTTTTAAAAACAAGTGAATGGATTCAAGCTGATTCTCCCAATGGAATTCGAAGTATAACCTCAAGCTAAGTAGCAGCAGAGCCAGTAGATAAAACTTTGTTGCATCCAGCATAGAATATATGAGACTTCTTTGCATAATATTGGAAAGATCTCATCATCAAACCCCCAATTTGCTTCCCAGGATCTAATGGCTTAACTTTTAAAGGGATTGGGGGTGGGGCAGGGAGAACCAAATTATTTTACCTACCGGTAGCAGTCGAAGAAACCTGATCCAAGTCCATTGAAGCCCAAAGACTAAAATTATTCAAAGTTTTGGACTGAGTCCAGCAGTAATATAATATGATCTCCTATTAACCCACTGGAAGCAGTTGGTATGTCTCTCACTAATCACCAAGCCACTTAACAAGGAGGAAGCAGAAACCCTGTATTTTAAACTCTCTCTGACATATAGTCCAACATTCTCTTTGAATAAGGGATCTTGGAACATTAATACAAAGTTCATTTAGAAAGCTCTGAGAAATAGAAGCTTTAGAGATCTTTGTTTCATGACACAATACATGTCAATATATATTACTGATGTCCTTGTTTTATGTCCGGAAAAGATACTTAAGCAGCAGTCGGTTGGGATTGAAGAACCAGTTTCGGAATGTGTTTAGCCCATTTGGGGCCTGATTTCATAGCTCCAAATCACCCCCAAACTTCTTTCCCCCCCAATTCAAATGTGCATTTTGGAACTGACAAGGGGAATTGCTTGGAAGGGTGTGTTTAGTATGGAGAAACGATTGTGCAGAAAAGATTAAGCCCTACTCCAAACATCTTATCAGTAAGTGGCTTTTTTCAGGGTGGGTGGGGACAGTGTTATCCAGTGCTTTATTTGAAAAAAGGAGGTGCCAGTACGCACCCCTCCCCCCCGCTTTGCCTATTTCCTCCTCCACCACTGCTTCCTGCCCCCCCCCCGGCATTTTGGCATGACCCACCAAAGCGGGTTTACCACAAAGTGGTGCGGCTAGAGCAGCCAGTGCAGCAAGGAAAGGAGGGAATGAAGCGTTGGCTGTTCTAACCCTGGCATGTTGTGATAGAGCAAAGCATTCCTCCTCTACCACAAAGTGGCATGGCTAGAGCAGCCTGGCTAAACAAAGGAAGAAGGGGAAAATGTCTGCTGCTCTAGCCACACCACTTTCTGGTAGGCCCACTTTGTCACGTTGCACCAAAATGGCTCCAGGGAAGCCACGGGGGAGTAGGCGAAAAGAAACATCTGGTGTTATCAAGGTTTGGCTACACATGTTTACTCTTAGCTCCTACTTTCTAAACACAATGCATCTCCAGGAAAGCATTTGTTAGGCAACTGTTCACATAACGAGCTGATGATTTCCATCATTCCCTATAGGAAAATAATAAAAAAATGTCCAGTAGCACAATTTCTATTTTTTATTTATTTATTTAAAAAACATATATATTTCGACTGCGTCAGACCAACATGGCTACCTACCTGAATCTATTTCCTATAGGAACACTTCTAATCCATCCTTTCCCCCTCTATGTTTCCTGCCTGAAACTGCTGCAGCCAATCAGCAAAAGCCAAACAAAAACTGATTTGTCTGATCTCTCCTGTTCCCCGATTTCTCCAATCTCTTTCCCTCCCTCCATGGTTTCTGCCTGAAATGTTTGCCGCCCACCAAACAAGTAAGGAAAGGAGCAAACATTGGCTATTCAGATATGTGATTCAACCACTGGTGTAGCGAGATTTGGGTATAACTTTGTGTTTGGCTGAGATTTCATATGATGAGTGTTCTGATAGCGGGACCTGCATGCACTTTTTTTCTGACTTCAGACGCTTCAGATACTGTCTTCCGTATTAATTTTTGAACATTTGCTGAAACCTTTTTATGCGGTTAGGCTTAAGGAAAAAAATATCTATTTCTGTAATAGTCAGTGAGTTGTGATTTAAGGGGGGAATTGTGTGTGGTTTTTATTGTATATATAATTGTTGCAAACCGTTCTGATACTATTTATGAAATTGTGGTATATAAGTATTTTTAAAAACAAATAAATCAAACAGTGCAAAGGCAGCAGCTTGTGGTTGCTGACCAGTTTGAATCTTGAAGATCATATTACAACAGTCCTCAAAGGGACGCACTGGCTGCCAAGGTGCTACCAAGCCAAATAAGTAATCACTTATAAAGTCCTATACAACTTAGGACCTAGATATTGGAAGGAACATCTTCTAACACACTAGCCTGACTGTGTACTAAGATCAGGTCTGCCAGGTTTTTCTACATCCTAGGGACAACCATTACGGTCCATGCACTTGTTACTTCTAGATATGCTTGCTTAGTGCTTTTTTTTCTGGGGGGACGCAGACCCCTAAACATTTAGTGAATCTAATGGGAGAAGAAACTAATTTTTAAAAACTTTTTAGTTTCTTCTCTAGCGTGGTGAATCATCAGTTCTGTTGCTACCCCCGATGCCTCATTTCCTGTCACGGTGTTTTCTGAGTCTCAGACGGAATGAGAGTACCCCTTTCATTTCTTTTTCATTTTTCTTTGTTTGTATGCTCTTTCTTTTTTCCATTTTTTTTGTATATTTGATGTATGTATATGCAATATCAAAATTAAATTAAAAAAAGAGTGTACCCCTAAACATTTTTTTTAAAGAAAAGAAACACTGTGCTTACTGTAATTTGCTTTTTTGTGGGGGTCACCCTTGAATTTAGTCTGGAAGCAGCAGCTATTGCAAAATGCTGCTTCTTAGTTGCTCTCTGGAGCAACTTATCAATAACATATGATACCTTTGTTTAAAGCATTGTGCTGACTGCCTATCTGATCCTATTTTAAGTATTATTGTCGTGAAATGTTTTACTGGTGACTGGATTTTCAAACACTTGTACAAACATCAAAATTCATGTAAAAGGTTGCAAAGAGCAGCCACAGATATGATTTGCCCCATCTCTGTAGCAAATCAATGGGGTGCCTTCAATAGAGAGGTAAAACTGAAACAGAGTTTTAAGCCTATTGCCAATTTTACCTGCACTGTGAAGTGGCTTCTCCCTACTTGCTGCAGATACAAGGCTAGTACTTGTCAGTTTCACTTCTGCTATCTGCAGCCTGTCCACACAACGTCTCTGAATTTATGACATTCTATCCAGCTCCTGCCCACCTAGCAGTTCGAAAGCACCCCTAAGTGCAAGTAGATAAATAGGTACCGCTTTATAGCGGGAAGGTAAACGGCGTTTCCGTGTGCTGCGCTGGTGCTGGCTCGCCAGATGCCGCTTAGTCACGCTGGCCACGTGACCCGGAAGTGTCTCCAGACAGCGCTGGCTCCCGGCCTCTTGAGCGAGATGAGCGTGCAACCCTAGAGTCGGACACGACTGGACCATACGGGCAGGGGTGCCTTATCCAGCCCACAAAGGCTGCAAAGAATGACACTGAAACTGACAGGCTCAATTCAGAATAATTCCCCATAGACGTAAAACTGGCAAGGGGTTTCATATATATTGTCAATTACTTTTCTACTATTAAGGAACTGCTCAGTTCCACTGCTGCTCTTTGTGGCCCTTGAATTGGGACTACTTAATATGGCATTAACTCCTAACTTTCCGGAACTGGCAGCTGGTTGGGGGGGGGTTCACACCTGCACTGAATTTGTTTGGAAATGTTGAAGATATCAGAGACAGAGCTCCTCTGGATATCTGACACCCAAGGTTGGACCAACAGAAACTCTCAACAACATATAAGGGACTATTCTGTACATCCCTAGTTTAAGCAGTGAAATAACAGTTGCCAGACTACATTAGAATGCCAAAAGGAAGCTTGCTATTTTTTAAGTGACCAGTTTTAAGAGTTGTTTTCAAGATTATTATTTTTTGTGCTCACAAGTTTACATTAGAGTTTTATCACAAAGGATAGGTAGGGTGGGGGAGGGAGGGAAAAAAAAGAAAATTAAAGAGCACAGGAACATCTGTGTACCCATTTTTATTGCCAATACCCTCAACAGGAAGACAGAAATAGCCACATAGGAATAAAAGGTAACTTGACAGCTCTAATCATATGTTGCCAGAAGATGGACCAAGTAGGAAGGTTTGACTAAAAAGGAAAAAACAACAACAACAACCAAAGGGTAATAATTTCTTCTACCACAACTCAAGAGTGCATCAAACAAGGCCTGTATTATTGTTGGAAAAGAACCTCACACAGTGCTGTAACTTTTCACTGACCCTGCTCTGTGAACATCTTTTCAATTTGTTAGTGCTAAAAATAACACAATTGTAGTTGCAAAGGATTACCCAAACTAAGAGAGGCAGTTGAGAGGCATTCTTTAAAGCGTCCATTCTGTAGCACAGAGAGCTGCAGGATCTTGGGAAAAACACCTGGCTTGGAAGACTCGTCTTCAAGACAATGGCTATAAAAACAATTTGTCATCTAATAGATATGCAAGCCAAAGGAAAAGTTTACTAAGTCTAGGGAGAATTCTGAGCCGAGAAAAAACATAAAAGCCACAGCAGGAAGCAATAATATCTATATTACTGTTCTGTATCATGCATCCCGTTCAAGACTCATGGGTGGAGCCTGGTGAAAGTCATCATAATGAGAAGAGATGGGCTATGTCAAGAGTGGAGGGAATTTTATTTGTAGAAATTAATACAATGAAGCAGCACATCAGAACTTTCAGGTTGCCACAGATACTAGCAGCAAAATATTTAGACCCAACACTCACGTCTAGGTTAAATGCAGATAATGTGGATTGAAGAGTTTTGTTGAGTGACGATGTAATGCCTTCGCCAGCTCACACTTCAGATCACATTAACCACACTTCCGTAAAGAACAAGGCAAAGCAAATGCAGATAATGGCTATTATTGTCTACTTCATTATGTACCAGGCTTCTAGAGATCTATTCAGCCTACAACTTCAATACAAGATGTCATCTTGTATGGGACATCTTGTATTGAGGTTGTAGGTTTTGGAATAAACCCCCTCCTGAGATCTGCAATCTCACTTCTTTATTGGTCTTCCAGGGATGTGCAAAACACTTACCCCCCATTTGGCCTTTGGTTCAGCTGGCTAGAGTTACTTGGTTCTACTAGCTTTTCTGTTTTTGTTGGCTGTTGAAATAATTCATTTGTGGTATACCAGCTTGAGTGTGGAAGCATCATCCTAATCCACACAGAATATTCGAATAGACTCATCTATTCATTGTCTTGCGTTTACATCTGACTTTTTTCGATCATGGAACTAAGGTGGCCTGATGTCATGAGCCCCACAGCACTGTTACGATACTGAAGCAATGCAGTCGCGAGCTGCTGGTAGCTTGAAAGCAAAACATAATGGGAATGTTGGGACTGTCCGTGGGAAACGGAGGGACAGTCAATTCACAGTGCGAAGCACCGGAATTAGCTCAGAGTGTAATATGAGCTCTTCCTTTTGCTCTTGTACAGGAAGTACAGGAGGAGTTATCCTCTCGACTGCTGGAGTTTGAAGAGAGCAGTCATGTTTTCTGTAACGCTGCAAAGACAGAAATAAAGGCATGTAAATACGTTTCTGTCTATCTCTTTATCTCTTTCCCCTGCCGGGGGGGGGGCAAGGAAAGAGGGGTGTGCTCTTCTCACGCTGAGAAGGATCGCCTATCGCGACCTAGCCTGGATCTTGCTGGGGAATGCAGACAGGGAGGCCAACAGGAGATCAAGCCGGGTGCCTGGGAGAGTTGCCAGTTTCTCCTGATATGGGCTTGATTCCTGACAAGCACTGCTGGGATTGAGTTTGGGTTGGCAGACCCCGATGGAGAAGCAGAAAGAAACAGAGGGGGAGTTTAGCTGAACTGGAAGAACCTGGGGGGGGGTCCCTCTGTTTCTATCCCAACTTCAATTGCTTTAGAAGGGGAAGCAGAGATGCCAGCTCTCCCCTCCAAACTTCCTGCAGAGAGGGACACCGCAGTGGAGGCTGGGGAGTGCTCTGATCAGCTAAGGAGGTGAGCTGAATAGGCAGCAGCAGTAACTGAACAGGAGCCTGAGCAGGAGAGGGCAGCCTTTTGGCCTAGAACCAGGCACTGCCTTCACAGATGGCAGCAGAGCTGCCCTGATGGACTGTGCACGTGCTATCCCACAAGGTGAGGTAGTCTCGCAAGGGTGCATGCCACTCATCTTTAAAACCTTGACAGGAGAGGTGTGGAAACACCCATCACTTGTGTCCTCCCCTTGAACTCCTGAATCATAACTCCTGAGAATTCTGTCTGTTGTCAGGCATGTACCATTGCTTGCTCGATTACTTCCAAGTAAGAGCCTCTGTCTGTGTACTTTGCACAGGAGTCCAGAAGAAGAAGAGGAGGAGATTTGATATCCGGCTCCAGAGAAGCGGACACGGAGCAATGGATCCAAACTACAAGAAAGAAGATTCCACCTAAACATTAGGAAGAACTTCCTGACAGTGGAATTTGCTGCCAAGGAGTGTGGTGGAGTCTCCTTCTTTGGAGGTCTTTAAGCAGAGGCTTGACAACCATATGTCAGGAGTGCTCTGATGGTGTTTCCTGCTTGGCAGGAGGTTGGACTCGATGGCCCTTGTGGTCTCTTCCAACTCTATCATTCTATGATTCTATATACCTGCATCTTAAGAAGACAAGTAAGGTTCCAATAGGACAGTAGGAATCCACACAGTACAATGCCAGCGATGTATTGACCTTGAAGTGCATACCCATTTTAGGAAACAGGGGGGTTTGAAGCCCAGCTTGAGTGCCGCACAATCTACATTCACAGGATTCCAGCAGAGTCATTTGCCCTTCAGTGTTCGCAACATATCACTCGTCAAGAGCATTATGAGCTAAACTTTAGCAGATGCTACAATAGCAGAACAAACATTTGGATGAGAAATCATATTGAGTGAATGCAATGTCCCAGCCCATGTTCAGCTTGGCCCACTTTCCCTTAGCGTCATCAGATCTGGTACCAGATGCAGCACCTCGGAGAAAAGAGGAGGGACAACAGAAAAGATTTTTTTCTGATGGAAGTGCATGCAGTATTAGTGACTAGTCTTTCTATCAGCTCTGAAATACTAAAATATAAACTATATCTTAATTAGCTACCAATAGTTTCTAATTGTGTTTTGCAATAATCCAGACTAGAACCATTAGAGAGTCATAGAATTGTACAGTTGGAAGCGACCCTGAGGGTCATCTAGTCCAACCCCCTGCAGTGCAGGAATCTCAACACACAGTCTCCCATCCAGCTTGAAACCATACCAGACCCTGCTTAGCTTTGCAAATGTGGTAGCAGTTTTATTGCTGCACCATTCCGCAGACAAGGAAATAAATGGGAGACCTGCAAATTGTGTGTTTGATAGATTCCCTGCTCAGACCACTCAGTCCATTTCAGTAGAGTAAAGCATCTGAAGGCCCTGATCCACTAGGCACTGGGGTAGATTGCACCCTGCACCTTGCAAAGTCAGGCCCAGGCTGCCACTGGGCTCAGCAATGGTGGCAGCAACAAGCAGCTCCGGCTTGCTCAGCCCTACCCATTGCCACCTGACCAAGGGGCTATGGATTGCAGGCCCTACTGGTCAAAATGGGAGCCTCAACGATCACCCTCTCCCACCAGAAACACACCAGGACTGCTCCAAGGAAGTGCAAAAAGGAGTGCTAGGCCCTTACCCACTTCTGATTGGCCAAGCAGATAGGCAGCCAATCAGGATTTTTTTAAAAAAATGGATTTCCCCCTTTCACTTCTCATCTCCTTAGAGTAGAGTATGGTGGACTGTGAATTTTACATCTGGTGAATTAGGGAAGACTAATGGACCTTGCAGGCCCAGGCAAATCTCCTATAAAACACACCCGTTATGTAAATATCAGTTTCATTTTAGCACTCTGCTGAATCTTCTGTGAAAAGGGCAGCCAGATTTCACTGGAAGCGTGAAGTTGTGGGACTGTAGAAGGAAGTATTATATTAAGAATTAAGAGAAATGACTGGATCCATTGGGCCACAATTCTTCCCAGCCCACACCTTGAGAGCCCTTTGGGCACCCAACCCCACCCCATTCACCAGTGGAGAAACTGTTTCTAGCATTTTTGTATTAGGGGCTGCTCCTCTTCTTTATGTGACCCAAGCACTTATTCAGAGGTTTGGTAGGGAGTTAGGAGGAAGAAGGAGGGTGTTTTCCTCCTGTTCCCTCAATGGCAACCTAACCTCATAAGTGAAAGCGATGATGAGTTATGTCAGGCATGTTCGGCAGCAGTGGCACAAGTCACTATACCCACAACTGCAGCATAAAGCTAATCCATATATCAGTTAAGGTTGTTCATTCTTGTTTGGGGGAAAAGAGAGGACTCATATTTTGAATGTCTGAAGTTCTTGGGCATTTTTTTTTTCTTCAAAAAGAGAAACACAAAAATTTGTTTTCCCCCTTTACAATAAAATCCTGTCAGCACGGCTAATCCCTAGGGAAATCTAAAGTATAAGCCCCAGAACAGTAAACAAGTGCACGGTCAAAACCATGTAATCAAGATGAAGGCCTCCCCGTACTGAGATTACACACCCCATTGCCTCCAATCACAGCCAAGGACGGCGGGAACGCAAGTTCAGAGTCATCTGATTTTGAACGGATTGACAAAGCATGGCTAACAATCCAACAGAAATCAAGAACTACATGGGATTTAAAAAGTCAGCTTTATTTTTGTGCCTTGGATTTGAGGTAGATTAAATAATTGAAAAGGCTAGGCTATTAGGTCATGATTTCTGTGTTGCAGCTGTCTAGCACAAGTTGACAGACACTCTGCAAGGCCTGTTGATTTAATAAGAGAGGCATAGGAAATCTCTGTGGGTAACAAACGAGCAGTCAATGAATCTGAAAAGAAACATGATTGAATGGGGTGGGGGAACTAACCAGCATTTATAAAGCTGTGATTAGCTGGAGGTCCTATGGCAGCTACAGTTGTGTTTGCTGAATAAGTGCAATAATGCATATGCAGCAGTGAAGCAACTTTGCTACAGAGAGTTATTGCTTCATATAAAACGTGAACTGAGACCTGCAAGCTCAACAAGAGAACAGCCATGAAAGGTAAGATATACTTTTATGTAGATGTATTGTGAAGGGATATTACTTTGCAAATAAACTATGCTTTAAAATCCAGACAAATCAATAAACCACATTTTTTTGTGGACTCAAGGAAATTGTTGCATGCTAAGCATGCTGATTCAAAATGCATCTCCTATCTTCCTTATATGAATGCAACATTCAGAAACCGTAGGGGGACTTCAAACACTATTTTTGGCAATGAAGTTTGAGAAATTATGTACAAGATAAACTGTTATCTCAGAAAGTGAATGGCTTCATATGAAGGCTAACATGCTTCGTTATGAAATCAAAGGCTCTTAAATATCTGTATCTTTTAGGAAATTTAAGTTCTACATTCAGCGACTTTTCCTGAATATTTCAATACTATTTGACTTGAAGCTAAACCTTGTGCATGTTTGCCAAGTGGAAAGTCCCTCTGATTTCATTGGGATTTACCCCAAAATAAATGTACACAAGACTCAAGCCCTTAAGACTCCTGCTTAGAAATAAGAGTTACTACTGATCTGCCTCAGGGACCATTCATGAAAGGAGACAGAAAGCTTTTATCAATCTGGACATATGGCTCTTAGCTATCATTGCCTGGTATATGATTGCTTTTACTGTGTGCATACAAAGAATGCTGTCTGAGAAATATTATTTATAAAAAATAGTACTCATTATATTATTTGTGCCATTGTAAGGAACTGTGTGAACTTCATTCACTGTTTCAAAAAAGGGAGACATTTAAGATACTAGAGAATGCTTATGGATTATAGACACGAACAAGTGAACCATAATATGAAATATTGGTAATAGAATTAATAGAACTATAGATAATAACAGCAATAGAGACGTTTAAGAACATTTGTTCAAATAAGAGTTACTAGTTATTGTACGGCGTACAGTACAAAAAAGTAACAGACTCACTGAAATTAATGAAACTTTGTCTGGTCTATTCACTTGCATGGATCTGTTGAGAATAGGACTAGCATTGGATAAAACCCACTGGTTTTATTTTTGTGATGTTTGATCCAGAAAAGCATCCCAGACACTTGCTCAACACACCGGGCTCAGTTCACTCAAATGTGCACATTGTCTAGATCTCTAATGCATGTTGGCTATCTCATTCATTTCAATGTGCAAGCTGGTGAGCCGCTGGAAAGGAATTCATAGAACTTAACAAGGAAGCTCTAGAAGGCTGGAAAATTTCTAAACGGTTAAGAATGCTGTAGATCGGGGTGACTACAGATCACATGATGAAATGTAAGAAGTTGAGAAAGACTTGCTGAAGTAAACGAGGCCACTCAGTCTTAAAGTTAACCACTGGTTTAAGTGTTTTTCATAACCATGGTCTTATCTTAGTGTCTCCCAGGGAGCAGCCAATGCGAGGCTCATCAGTGAATAAGTAACATGGATGACAAATTCCTTAAGCAACAGTTGGAGCTGCTGTTTTGTTATGAGGCTTGACCAAACCATTAATACTGATAGAAATAAAATTACAATTATGCTCCACTGAAAATAGTCTGTTGAATGTTTTCTAGCTCCCTCCATGCTGTCAGTGGAATTCATTTACTATGCTGGGTGTAAAATTCATAGGGCACATTTTCACTTCTGACAAAGTTTTAGGATTCTCCCCAACAAAGCTTTGAGTTAGCCCTTTGAATTTAATGGGTCTAAACTATCCGTGGTCATTAATTTCAATTGGTCTACTTTGAGTAGGACTAGCATTGGCAGCAACCCATGGAAACTTGGTTCATTTAGATACTGTATATTTGAGAAAATTGCTGATAAGCATGATGTGAAGATTTTATGACTATAACTACAGTTCATACTGCTATTCAAATATGCAAACTTACTCTGTACATATTTTCAATACACTAACTGCCATCACAAGATGCAGAGTGTAACACTGATACTTCTTTTCTTATTGCATAGGTTCGTTGCTTTTGATTTCAAGTGTCATCTTGCTAACAGATGTGCTGAGTGGCTGTCCTCCAAAATGTCTGTGTAATCACTTTTTAAAGACAGTGGACTGCAGGAATAGAGGGCTTGTTGAAGTTCCTTCACACTTACCTGCTGAAACTCAAATATTGCTGTTGTCAAATAATCGCATTCAGAAAATCAGTCAAAGTGCTTTTGTTGACACTCTGGCCCTCAAAATCCTGGATTTATCTAATAACTCTATTACGGGTCTGTTGCCTGGCACATTCAAAGAACTGCAACATCTACAGATACTAAACCTAACGAAGAACTTCATTGAATATGTAGACAACAAAACTTTTAGTTCGCTTTCACGCCTAAAAGAGCTGGATTTATCCTCCAACAATATATTAAGTATGCCCGGAACTCTGGGAAAAAATACAGGGAACATAACTTTATTGTCTATGAAACATAATAAACTTCAGAAAGTAGACAGACTTCTGTTGGAATCGCTCCCAAACCTGAAAGTTGTTCTGTTTAAGGGTAACTTCTGGCAATGCAATTGTCAAGTCTTTGGCCTTAAACTGTGGCTGGAAAGTTTTTTATATAGAGGTAAGTAATTTTTCTCTGTTACATATATACTGTATATCCAGCAAATGTCATTAAGACATATCTCACCTTCACTATTTATTGAAGTTTTAATTCAAGGGAGCATCTAATAACATGGAAAATGGATTTGGTGGGGGGAGTCGCTGAGTATGGATGACTTCCTGATGTAGAATTTACTGTATAGCCTATACACTTCCTACACTTGATACTGTGTAACAAGGTTTAAATATAGCAATAAGTGATGATGGTTAGGGTTGCCTACATCATACGTTACAACATTCTTAACTCTATACAGCAGTTACTATGACTTCTGCTTATTGAGAGGGTTCATATTACGTTTAGTAGTACATACATGGCTTTAACAAATTGTTGACAAGGCAGCTACTTGCACACTGTAAGAGCATGTTGGGAAGTCTGGACCATTCACTTATGTTATATATACTGAAGCCACAACGTTAGAGCCTTGCTGGATCAGGCGAAAGATCTGTTGACCCTGATCTTTTGTTGGTAATGGTGACCTGCTAGATGCTTTTCTGATGTTTCTGAACAGTTGTTTGTCCCCCAGCAGCTAGTATTGGGACCTTTTCTGTAAACTATACCTTTCTTGTAAACATGGGGCCAGGGGCCATCATGGCAGCAATTTATTTATTTATTTGTCATTTCCTATCTGGGTCTTTAGGTGACCTTAAGTTTTAGAATCTTGAGAGAGAGCTTTGTACCTACATTAATCAACAACTAACATCAACTCATTGGTTTTTATCCCAATTTGTACTGAATTAAATGAATTCATGGATGATCAGACTATCAATGGCTTACTCGTCATGAAGGCTATGCTCTGCCCCCATTGGTCATAGACAGTAATGCTTCTGAATACCAGTTGCTGGAAGCCACAGTTCTTGTGCTCATGCTGTGCTTGCAGGTTTCTCAGAGGCATCTGGCTGGCCACTGTGAGAACAGGACGCTGGACTAGAGGGGCATTGGCCTCATCCAGCAGGCTCTTTTGTCCTTGAAATGTTATAAATGTGTGTATTGCTGATGTTTTCATTGTTGAATCACTTCAGGATGTTTTATGTGAAGCAATTCATATAGTTGTAATTCAATATACATATTTCAACTCAATCAACTCAACCACTTCTAACACAAATAAAGGAAACGAGTGGAGACACTGCTGTCATATTTCCAAAATTCAGCATAGTTTCAAACTAGTAGTAAGAGCAGATATATTGATCATGGAACAATACATCATGCAATTCTGTACTCAAAATATTTATTCAGAAGTAAACTTCCTAGTTAGCAGGCTGAGGAATGAAACTAGAGGAGTCCAACCTTCTTACCTTCTGTGATGGACACCTTAGCTACTGCTTTGAGAAGACTACATGAGATCACGATTAAGCTAAAATGTAGAAGAGAGACTTGGGGAATGGAGCTTGTGGGTTTCTTTACACTTCCTGCTTTTCCTGGGGGAACCCAGCCTGATGGGTGGGGTATAAATAATAAAAATATTATTATTTCAGAATTTGAGTACTGGATAAAATATACTCCCAAGGTGGTCATCACTTTCCAAGAGCCTTGAACGGTTAAAATATTACTAAGTAATTTCTTTCCATCCTAGGATATATTGCTGGAGTCATGCTCCATACAGACATCTTCTTGTAAGCAAAAGAACATAATGAATGAATATAACTTAACTGTTAAGTTTGTAGAATAATTTCATAAATTTATCTCAGGGAAATAAGCTTTCCAAGACAAATTAAGAGCCTTTTTTGCTTTCCCCATCTTTGCACTGTTCTAATCTGCAATACATTTGTAACATGAATAGAAATCAAGTTACTATCAATGCTATCTGGGAAAAGCACATGTTGTATATTCCACCAGCAATTTTTCATTTCACTAGCAGTTTTCTTGTAAGACTTACATAAAACAAACTGATATATCCTGTGTTAATGATGCCCAATCCTCTCCCAGATCCACTAAATAATCTGCCCTACCTTTATATCCCCCAAATGGATGGATGGGCACACACACACACACACACGTAAGATGAAATGTCTACCTTAACCCCCCCGCCCACACAAGTAAAACAGCATAACAATCTGAATATTACCTATGCTAAAGGTACACTAGAACAAAAAGTTTTAGCTTGGTGTGCAAATGTCCAGTTGTGCAGTTAGATAATTGCTGAGGATGGATGCAATGGAGGACAGTGGGGATGGGGGGGCTATATAATAATATGTAGTCCTTCACTTACTACAAAATGTGGTAAGCAGTGTTTCAAAGGAGGAACCTTTCTGCTTGTGGGAGAAGCTATATTTTTGTCCCAGGAAATACAATTTAATCAAATGGCATCTTTCTGGCAACATTAACAACCCATTGTCAGAATACAAAACAGCCACACTGCCCACCTGTCAAATTTGGCCCATGAGGCAGAACCTGATAAGGATCTCACCCATGGAGAGAAAAAGTGTTAGGATATAGTTCCGTTCCACCTTAAAAGGTTCCCTTGACTATTGTATGTCACATGCCTGTTTACTTCCAGCACTTGCTGGGAACTTCTGTCTGTTTATAGCTTTTGTGTTACTGCTGGAGACGAAGGGAAGCAGACGTGTTTTCCTCTGTTCCTGAACTATGCTGAATAAAATGCTAGGCATTATGCTTACACATTTCTCTGTCCGCCTCTTCTGCTGTGAGAAGATTTACGCACTCTGCTGATAGAGTGCATGGGTCTCTAAGTGTATCTGAGGCTCGTGTCGCTAATTGATGCTGTTCCAAGGGAGACCGGCTGCTGGCCGGTGGCTGGAGCCAGCTGGGGGCTTGCCTGATGCCTGCCTGATTCCCCCATCTTCCCGGCAGTATCCCAACAAAAAGATCCTCCCCACCGCTGTTGTGCATGTTCTACTCAGATGAACATTACAGTGAGCCCAATTGGGCTTATTTCCAGGCTACTGTGCATGGAATTACAGCCTTATATGATTCTTCTATTTTTTCCAAGCCATTCATCAGCAGTTGTGGTGGACAATCCTATTGTAATTATTTGCTGGACAACGGCATAATCTTCTTACAAGATTATGACTGAATTTTGAGTCTCCATTATTCTTTCCTACCTAATCCCATCAACATGCAGTAAATTGCAGCCCAATCGTATCAATTTTAATGCACAAGTAATTTCCACTAAGTTCAACTTCTACATAATGCATTTAGGGCTGCAGTTGTACAGAACAATCCTAAGCAATCAAAATTAAATCCCATTCAGCTCAATGGTATTTACTCTCTGGTAAGAATCTTTGGGTGCAATCCTATGCACACTTTATTGGGAGTGAGTTCCACTGAACTTAGTGTGCCTTCATCCTGAAAAAAACATGCATAGGAGTGAGCTCTGAGAATATTTATATTACACTGAAGGGCATCATAGCATTTTTTAAAACAAAAATCACATAAAATCTTATAGTCATGGCAGCATGAATTCTACATACAAAATACTGCAGATCTGACTAAATTCCAAGTCTGAGAGAATGGGAGCGAACATTGTTTGAATATGCAAGGAGGGCCTTTTATATACAAGTTAAAGAAGGCAGACGGAAAGCAGATTTGTTGAAAAATGGCTCACATTCAATAACTCTTGGGATAGCAAAACGCAACAGACATATTACATCAATTTTACTACTATATAACTTTTATATCTGTAACTTCTGTGTCCATACTTTTTGCTCACTTCATTTTATACCTATATGTATACTTATAAGCAGAAACAATAAAATGGAAAAAATAGGAGATTCTTCCCACCCACCCCTTTGTATGCTCAGACTGAAATTCACTCCTCAAGTGATTGAAGACATGTGTGATAACATTTTTGTCCCTGGAAAAAGAAACCAGAACCCTACAAACCAATGTAAAGTCAATCCAAAACTAATTTCTCTGCGATCTTATACATACAGTTGTTTAAATATAAAGTGCAGTCAAAGAAAGTGTAGTATTTCCTACCCATTAACTATCTCCTACCCTCAGTCCATCTCTGTTTAGTCTCTCTTCTTTAGCCATTGTATCTTCTGGGCCCCTACGTCCTGGTCCTATCTCCTGGTTTGTCTTCCTACTGAAACTTCCCTCAGCCTCTTTGTTTCCTGAGCTCTTTGTCTCTGCTCTCAATTTCCACCAAAAGCACATAGACCCTCTTGGTCCCAGACCTTTCACTTCCTTCACAACAATTGTTGTTTTGTGTGACATGCCATCACTCAGATCAGGCCAACTCTCTCACACTGAATGGAAAACATCTGATCATTCTCACATTAAAATAGGACCTAATTTGCTTTTGTCTCTGCTCAGCATCTATTTAACCATGGTTTCCAAAACACTGTTACTATATGGTGGCCATTTTAAACTTCCTCCATGTTGGCTTTAATCACGGTTATGTTGGGCTTCAAGCCAATGGTGTATTCCCCCCTATTTGCAACCTTATTACGACCATTTGTTTTCCTTGGTTGGACTGTTTTCCAATAGCATCTATGAATGAAAGGAAAGCTTAACTTTCACAAATGACTAGCAAAACCACACACTAATATGAGGTTTTTCCATTGTTGTAATTTAACTGTAAACCAACTAGCATAGAAGATGGTTGTCATTTTTATACAGGAGAAAAATCAGTTTCTTCATTATATTTGTTAGTGGGTGTTTGGTTGGTTCTTCTGAGTGAGCAAGAGCTTGACAAATGCTCCTTCTTTTCAGGAGGAATTAGTGACAGTATCATCTGCTCAGCGCCTGATCATCGGAAGGGAAAAGACCTCCTGAGAATTCCTTATGAATTGTATGGAATCTGCCCTCCTACAGCTTCTGATGTCCACCAGGCCAATGCTCTTCACTATAGTTCTGAGCACAAAAGTTCTCCAAAGCTCGCCCATCACAATGAACACGGAGGAGACAGCAGCCGGTCACACTGTGAACCGAAACCAAAGCCACGACCCGTTAGCTTGCGTCATGCAATTGCCACTGTAGTAATAACTGGAGTGGTCTGTGGGATTGTATGTCTCATGATGCTGGCTGCCGCTGTGTATGGCTGTGCTTATGCTGCAATCACCGCAAAGTACCACCGTGAAAAGAACTCCTCTGGCAAGGAGAAAAGGAGTCTTGAGGAAAAAGAGTCATTTGAGAGGTCATTGGCTTGAGTTACTGATTGCTATGGGCTTTCAGAAACATATACTACTCCCCTTGCCCAACAAGCTGAGTAGAGTCGGAATATGGCTGATTTATTAGTTACTCTTACATTTTGATTTTCCACATTCAAAACTGTTTGCATATAACTACAGATGTGCCAACAATATTTTTCTGGCCACTGGTATACCATATGTAGATTGGGCAATCGGCTGCACTTGCCAAAGACACACATTTGCATAACAAAGTATATTCAAATGTCACGTGCAGATTTGTACCCTCTTTTGCAGGTGGAATGCCAAAAATAAAGCCAGTAATAATTTGTCCAACAGATGGAATGTCAACCAGTGAAGCTTTCCCCCTAATTGTAGTTCTATACTCCAAAAGACTTACTCTATTTAATATCTACCTGCCACATACCAGTTAAAGGTACAATAGCCCTACAGTCCTCCAATGCCAGAGACGACTTTCAAATTTCAGCAGTGCCACGTGCCAGGCCAAAATTCGGTACTCCCCCACCTCTCATCTTCCTTTCTGCTCAATTCAATATGTCATAGGTCTGGTGCCCCCTAGTCTAGATGCCCAGCGCAGCAGAACCAGTTGTGCTGCCCTAAATCCACCTCTGCCAATGCCAATACTAAACTACACAAATAACTCAAGTTTCATGAGTTGCAAACAAGGTGTGTTATTGTAGGTCATGGGTAGCCAAACTAAGGCCCAGGGGCTGGATCTGGCTCAATTGCCTTCTAAATCTGGCCTGCGGATGGTCCAGGAATCAGCGTGTTTTTACATGAGTAGAACGTGCATCTCTGGGTTATTTGTGGGGCATAAGAATTCATTCATCCCCCCCCCAAATATAGTCCGGCCCTCCACAAAGTCTCAGGGACAGTGGTCCGGCCCCCTGCTGAAAAAGTTTGCTGACCCCTGCTGCAGTTCTCTCATGTGCTGATCTTAGGGGTCTAATACTATGTTAAGTGGAGGGAGTCAAAAGTGATTTAAGATTCATAGCAATTCTGTTCAGATAATCATGCTTGGATAAATTCAAGATTTAAATAGTTCAAACCCCAGTATTCATTTGTTGTGGTCATTTATTAATACCCCAACAAATACACTCATGGAGTCTGAACTGGCGGTGACAGACCAGGACTGAGACTTTGGGGTCATAATACATGGCTTGATAAAGCTATTGACCCAGTGTGCAACAGTGGTGGAAAAAGCAAGTTTGATGGGAGAAGGCAGCAATGCTTCAGAATAGCAACTTATGGAAACCACAGGTGCTCTTCCACTCAAATCCTGCTCGTGGGCTTCGCATAGGCATCTGGTTGGCCACTGCGATCACTGGATGGTAGGCTAGATAGACCCATAGGCCTGATCCAGCAACAATAAAATTTTTTCCCTTTTTCTTTTTTGAGCCAAAATGATTTGACACATCCACTCAGCCATGAAGTTTGCTCGGTGCCCTTAGGTTGGTTTGCCATTTTTCAAGCAGTGAACATTCGGATGGGGTTTTTTTTTGGGGGGGGGGCAAAGTTTTGACTAAAGTTGTTGGGCTTTTTTGGCAAAAAGAGAGAGCCGATTTTGAGCTATTTTTATGGAAAATTGGCAAAAATGGCACTGCTGACATGGGCTGCCGTACATCCGGATTTTCCCAGACATTTTACCAATTTCCACCCAGACACTGCTGCCGACTGCAGTATTCGGGATATGTCCAGGAAATTCCAGATGTACGGCAATCCTAACTTAGGCCAGATTCTGTTTCTTCACCTAACCTACGTCACTGAGTTGTTGTGAGGGTAAAACAAAAGGAGGGAGAACCCATTTAAGTTTTTATACCAGCAGCACCACTCCTCCCTGGAGGAGGGCCTAAAGGGTAGTGTAGCAAAGCAGAGTTCAGCGTGAGGCTGTTGTCTCTCTCAAGGCTGGTCTTATCAGCATAAGCACCGAGATGCATCTCACCTCACTTGGTCGCAGTCTTGGAGTTGCCAAATTGGCTACATGTCTATACAATAGCAATGAAGGCGTAGCCTACTGCATCCCAGCTCTGGAGTACCTGTGACTCATTTTGTGTGTCCCCTGTCACAGTACTCCCACTCCGAGCATCAGTGTGCCCTTTTTGACTTTGTACATTTAAAATCATCTGCACATTACATTATATAGAAATATTTAATGTGTTCCGATCGAAAGGTCGCGGTTCGAATCCCCGTGATGAGGTGAGCGCCCATTGTTTGGTCCCTGCTCCTGCCAACCTAGCGGTTCGAAAGCATATCAAAGTGCAAGTAGATAAATAGGTACCGCTCCAGCAGGAAGGTAAATAGCATTTCTGTGCACTGCTCTGGTTCGCCAGAAGCGGCTTAGTCATGCTGGCCACATGACCCGGAAGCAGTACGCCGGCTCCCTCGGCCAGTAAAGTGAGATGAACACCGCAACCCCAGAGTCGTTCACGACTGGACCTAAGGTCAGGGGTCCCTTTACCTTTACCTTTAAGCCTATGTGTAGCATTTTAGTCCACAAACAACTAGTTGCAGCAACATGCTTACTAACACTGCTGATGCCGGCAGACATTTTAGACATGGAAAAATATAGATCTAATAATTTAAATTAACAAATGCAAAGCTAGTGTTTTGCAACTTGGGGCATTTTATGCCTAATGTAGTTAGATGAAAGGCACCATTTGCTATATAAGAACCACAAATTATCTTCCACAAATGCTTGCAAGTAATTTTCAAATGCATTGCAAGTTATTTTTAGATACTCATTGGGTACCAAATAGCAGGAATACCTACTGGAATGCCCTTAATTTGCAAAGCACTGGTGTGAACATCTGCTCCTAAATACTGAAATTATCTGCATGGGCTCATTTAATTTTATGTCTCAAATAAAAATATCAAAAGCAGTTTTCTAGAATCTGAAACTTAGAATGGAAATACATTTTATTTTATATCCGATTTAGAAACATTTTATGGTTGTTATTCCTTTAACATCTTTCCAAGAGAAGTTGCCTATGCCATTTTGGTTCCAGAAGCTATATAGTATGAACAGACCTGTTGTTCATTTGTAATTTTTAACTGTGATTAGATAAAGATTATGTTCTCATGCCATTTATATACCAGAGATCACCAATTTTTTTATACGAGTGGGCACATTTTGAGGGCACTGGGGATGCCAGTTACAAAATAGCTGCCAAGGGCCCATGGCATAGCATAAAATGGCTGCCATGAGGAGTGTGGTATAACACAATATTAAAGAGACATCCACCATTCCCCAGGGAGAAAACATAGAGATTCAGGAGCAAACCAGATGTGATACTGATTGTGAATGCAATTGATGTGCACATATTTGCTATGCAAATAGCAGTCATGGGGAAGCCTGATCAGCCTTGTTTAACTCTCTTTCAGACACAACCGAAGTCCTGACAAAAATCACCTCTTGGAAGATATATTTTTTCCAAGTGAAGTCTCCAATTTGATTTTCCCTTGAAATCCAAAAAGTAGTCTCACGGAGATTTCTGTCAGGATTGTGTGAAGAAAGAGTTGAACTCCTCCACAGCTGCTATTTACATTACAAAAAAGTAGCACATTAATTGTGATAATCATGTCTAGTTTTAGCCTGCATCATTTAGGTTTATTATGTTTCAGCTAGGTTGGGCATTCAGACAACCCAGACAAACAGAGACTAGGATATTACCCCTAAGCTCTATTTTTAAGGACTGGGGATGTGGGGAGTGGGGAGGAAAAAGAATTGCTATAGTTCTTGATAGACACCTCTAGCTTCCAACCAGTGAATAGCTTTACCAGGGCTCTTTTTTAAAAACTTTCAATCTCAGTGCTTCTGGAAGGGATGTAGAAAGAACTCAGCTTTTCAGCTGGTGCCAACCGAGCAGAAAACACACAAGTCTCAAACAGTTTATCATTCAGCATACTTCCTAATTCTTGCATCTATCCTATGTAGAAGGTTATTTATTTTCAGGTACCTCTATGGAGTATGCTATTTTTATTCAAATTGCTCCAGAAAACATGGGAGAGCTGCACCATGCCCAGCTCCACCCTCTGAACAGTGGGGGCTCTGGCTCCCTCAAAAAATACATTGGGGGGCAGGTCAAAGTGCCTTGGGTTCTAGGAGTCTGTGAACAAGCCCTGTTGCACTAATCTGTGTGGAATTTTGGCAGACTTCATCCCCTCATTTGCATAGAAAATAAGCTATAGGTATACCCTAAAATGGAAAAGTAAAGGTGACTACACAAAATATTCTTTAACCTATTTGTCTGAAATATTGCAGGTGTCACCCACTCACTAGCAGCTAATACACCTGCAAATTCCATCATTTTCGAAAAGTTATAGTTATTTTACTATGCAGTCAATGGGGCCCCATTGAATTTTCTGATCTATGGCTCACATCTTCTGCTTCTACAGAAAGTTCCAATACTGGAGTGGAATGGGCAACATGTTTCTGATACTTTCCCCATTTCCCATTACAGATGACAATGTTTAATATAACGATTACAATGTTGAGTGGGTTGCATTCTGAAGTAACAAGTAAATATATTTCTTGATTGAAAAAGGTAGCATAGACTCCATTTTGTTTATGATGCACTGCATTTCCCCTTACACTTCCCTTGAAGCCATAGCACTCAAAGAAAATCTCCAATAGAGCGGATATTGTTGCAAAGGATTATTCAGGCTTGTAAATGAAATTGTTTTTCATGTTTTTGTTGGAAAAGTCTATCAAAATAGATTTTAGACTGGAAGAAATAGATTATCTAAACTAGTGTCAAAGTTGATAATAAATCAATAATGCAAGAAGGCCTTCAAGAAAAGAGAGATTTGAGAGTAAAGAATATGGTGTGGTTTTTGTTTTGTTTTTTTAAAAAAAAGCTCTAGTCCGGCTTCTCAGTTTTAGGATCCTGTTTTCAGTATTTCTTGGAGAATGTGGTGGGCACACATAGAATTTTGAAGCTACTAAGCAGGTTACAGTGCTTTAAAACTGTATGTTGGCATCCCTAGAATATTTTCCTTTGTGTTAAGAGGACACCAGCAACAGTGAACGAAAAGACACCTGTTAAATGCAGCTGATACTTCTTTGTGGTACATACCTCACTGCTATAATTAAATCTCAAATAGCCATAGAAAGAGGATACACCCTCAGAAAGATAGTGAGCATGATAGCAAAAGCTAGAAGGCATCTGACTTTCTCGTCTTCATATTTTCTCTATTGAAATGAAAAACCAGCAACAGCATATAAAACCAGGAGTAGGCAGACTTCAGAGCTAGGTGTTAAAGACATGCTATTAGAACGGCATGGCTCTGAACAGGGTGGCTCTGAACACATTCTAAGCGTATATCTTCAGTAGAAAGTGATTTCATAGACCTTTCCCACAAAAGTCCAGTCTTGATTAGCTTTCTTCATTTGCTGTTTTGTTGTTGCTATTGTTAAACAGCTAGGCTCCTTTGGGAGGAAGGGTGGGATATAAATTTAATAAATAAAACAGCTGGGAGTCTACTAGCACATCCTGGTCTGCCTTCTGATCACCCCTAATCCATATACGACTTGGGAAAGAATCAACATTGGTGTTCTAAAATTCTTTTGGAATGCCAGTAAAAATGTTGATAGTGGCAATCTGATTATTCACCTTTGTTTTTTTTTTTTTAAGTCTTCTACAAACTCTCTCACAAAAGGTTCCTGAGTACACTTAACCCGTTTGGTTATGACCCTGAGTTTTAGCTTCTGTGCAGCCAATGAGTTAGAAAGATTTCAGAGAACTCAGAGGACAGTTCCAAGTACCGGTAACTAATATTGTGGTGAAGAGCACCTGTTCTTCTCACAAGCCAGTTTATCTAATAATAAACTATTTTTTGCTGTAACCTTTCCCATTATGAAAGGAAAGTGTTTGATGACATTCAGACCACATGGTCAGCATCCTATCTTCAGTGAAAGATAACCAGAGCATCTGCTAATGTGCAATTAATGCTCAGTGGCATCTCCTGCTCTTCAAAATGCTTCTCATTCAAAAAGTCTAATGTTACTTTAGCACATCCTGAAACACTAAACATGTATTACATGCAAGTGTTCCTTCATTGGTTGAAAGTTGTATAATCTTCTTAGACGCACATTAGAGTTTTTCTGACTTGCAAAGACATTCATTGCTGCATTTCCCTGTGGGGAGGGCTCTCTAAAACAACCAAATATTGCAAAAATGCATTGAAGCAAAAATAAAAGCCATCCTTTCAGTGTGTCCTGGAAGTGTATCAGGACTGCATTGATCCTCAAGTTGTGTGGTTGGGCTAGGGATGTCAGAGAATTCCAGCAAAAATGGAAAGTGGAACAGAAATTACCAACATTAGCATACCCATCCCATTCCCGGAATACAATTCAGTCTAGAGAATACGATCAGTATTCACTGTTGTGATCCTTTTCAACCCACAAAGGATACATAATAATATGTAATTGATTGTTCTCCCCACTGCTCTGCAATTTGCCCTCTGTTTCCTCTGCACTGAAATGAATTGTGTGGAACAATTCAATGGTAACATATGATAACATAATAATAAGCCGACCTGAGTCCCTGTCAGGGAGAAAGATGAGATATTACTTAATAATAATGGTTAATTATGTAATTAATTTCAAAAACATTTGCTCTAGTAGACAGTGAGACAAATAACAGCAGAACTGTGA
Organism: Podarcis vaucheri; assembly: GCF_965113315.1. Lineage (NCBI taxonomy): Eukaryota > Metazoa > Chordata > Lepidosauria > Squamata > Lacertidae > Podarcis > Podarcis vaucheri. The sequence continues at coordinate 87,014,009 of NC_138760.1, read as the reverse complement.
CAGATCATAAACAGCGCTGATTGAAACAATTATGTGGGAGTGGACATTCCTAGCTTGGACATAATATGTGATAAGAGCATGCAATAAAATTATTTAACAACAAGTGTGCCTTGATAAATTAAGCCACATGTTGGGTGTATGCAGAGAGTGGGAAAGTTCCATGCAGCCAAAATCCCCACCTCAGTGCCATGAGGGGGTCAAGAATAAGGATGTACCAGGAGTCCTTAACACACCTGAGAGCTGCAAGGAATCTCTAAACCAGCATTGCTTTCCTAGAAAGCAAGCGCCCAACTACAGAAGTTGTAAACATTTGACCATGTAAGGGGGACTCTCGCAAAGGCAAGTACCCCTAATCAAATGTTTATGAGCAGAACTTGGGTAAAGGAAGCCTTGCTTGCATGGAGGAGTGTGTAAAGCTTATTGGCCTCGGGATGCTTTGCCAATATTCATATCAAATGCCCAAATGGCTTACAGCAGCTGAGTTTCACATACCATTTTTTAACATTTTGGATATCATTATCATCAACGGTACCTTATACTCAAATATTATTCACCAGTAAGGTTAGAGGAAAGTTCTGTTCATTTTGTATTTTAATACAAACTAATTCACACTTCCTTGAACAGCTATCTTTAAAATTCACACTACTCTGAATTTTGTGATGCAGTTCTTCACCCCCAAAAGCATTCATGTATGAAAACAAGACACAAATGCATTATGTTAGCAGAAACAGCTTGCAAAAATGTTTATCTCAGGCAAAACTGCTTGAAAAAAGCTGTACATTATGATTAGAATGTGCACTACTGTACTCTTTTTGTGATTTTAAAGTGTTGTGTGAATGCAGTGAACTGAACGTAAGAATCAACAGCAACAAAACAGCAGGGAAAGGCACACAGGGAAGAACGTGGCTATATTGGATATAAATAAAATGCAGCATTACTGTTCTGGCACTATTCATTACAAAACGAAAACATTGCTACAATTCACATTGTAGTTTTACGTGAACCAAGTTCTAATTTGCTTATTCAACTATTGACTCTGCCCCCAGTAACATTTCAGCCTCAGGCCCTCTTTCCATGCACACACCAGCTCATATACGAAGTCTGTACTTTTTGTGTACCCCAAACGCCTACTTTGCCTTGAACAGCAACCAGGAAATCCAGTACTCTGGAAATTGGTTGGGAGGGTGGATTGTTGTACCTGACTGACGCAGGCCAACTTAAAGATGCGCACCCACACCAGGATAATATGGTAGCCCAGTCCCACTCTTGAAAGTTCAAGTTCTCTTTCTTTAAGCAGCCCAGATAACTCATCTCAACCTGTAGACGGGAAAGGATTCTTTCATATTTGCATGGATTTCACTACACAGTGACTGATAATTTTACAATGTGGAGGGGAGAACACCATAAGAAGCAAAGAATAAGACTGCTGTGGGGGAGTGAAAGGTTTGTGAATAGCAAAGATGTATTTCAGAATGGTTTGACTCAAAATACTGCTTTTCACACCACAATTTAAAGATACTTTTTCACTATTCACATTTGTATCATTACATAAGGAGTATCCCAGATCCAGCCAGCTTAGTGCTCTTCAGATATGGCTGGACTGCACCTCCTTCCACCAACTTCGGCTGCTGGCTCAGCTACGCAGCTACCTGGGCAGGGATAGCTTAACTTCTGCTTTCTGTGCTCTAGTAATCTCTAGGTTAGATTACTGCAACATACAGGGCTGCCTCTGAAGACAGTTCAGAAACTTCAGCTGGTGCAGAATTCAGCAGCCAAGCTGTTCACCGGGTCAAGATGGTTTGGGCATATCAAACCCAACCTGGCCTGCCTGCACTGGCTGCCAATCCGTCTCTGAGCCCAATTCAAACCTTAAATGTCTAAATACTGTAATACCTCAAGAACCACCTCTCCCCGTATGAACCAACCCAGACCCTGCAACAGTAATAGTAATAGTAATAGTAATAGTAATAGCAGTAGTTATACTAATAATATATTTATATGCCACCCAATCACGCTGGGCGGCTTCCAACAAATTAAAACACAGTAAGACATCAAACATGAAAAACTTCCCTGTACAGGGCTGCCTTCAGATGTCTTCTAAAAATCAGATAGTGGTTTATTTCCTTGACATCTGATGGGAGGCTGTTTCACAGGGCGGGTGCAACTACTATCATCATCTGAGGCCCTTCTTTGTGTGCCCCCTCCATGGGAGGTAAGAGGCTGGCAACATGAGAATGGGTCTTTTCTGCAGTAGCTCCCCGCTGTGCAATGTTCTCCCCAGAGAAGCTCACCTGGTGACTTCATGACATATCTTTAGGCACCAGGCAAAAACATTTCTCTTCTACCAGGCCTTTGGCTAATTAAACCATCTATGGCCTAAAAACGGTGTGTTGTGGGGAGGCATTGTTTTGTTTGTTATTATGTGTTTTTGTTTTTTGATCCCGTAAACCACCCTTTGATCCTTGGATGAAGGGTGGTCAATAAATTAAGGGAATAAAACAAAAAACACACACATTAGAAATAAGTGCCCATCAACCCTGACTCTTGGCCATGCTGGCTGGGGCTGATGGCAACAACATCAGGAAGTTAGGGCACTGAGTATGAAATAGCTTGTAGAAAACACTGGTGAACTCCAGTGCTGCTTCTGAAGTACTGTTGTCCATTGATGTTCCTGTTAAGCCAGTTGTATATATTGTTATTCTCAATATATACATTTGCAGCTAACTTCATAGACAAGTAAGACTAATAAGGGTCCACCTATGTTAATTAAAATTTATAATAAGAAAGGTTTGTGATTTCAGATTTGCCATACTGTAATTTCGGTAAATACTGCCTTGTTAATGCAAATCAAACCCCTTCCAACTTATAATGAAGGATTTTCGTGTCTTCAGGGCATTCAGAATCAAGCATTTTAAGGTGAGGAGGCCTGCGATGGTCCAGACATTAGGTCATTAAGTTGCACTTCATTGAACTTACTTCCAAAACAGTCTTTAAGTGAGAATTTTTATAGGAAGTCTAAGTAGCATAAGAAAGCAAAGCCTGTTTACAAAATTAATATAGAAAAGGAGCAATAATTTTTACCTGCTACCACTGGAGATTTTCTGTCATCTAGAAGCTGAATGGCAGTACTTGCTGTTACCACATTGCTTTTGTTTGCTGTTTCTACAATAAAAAAGAAGAAGTTATTCAAATTAAGATTCTAACTATGTATTTTTAAACAACTGGTGGTATGTTTTCACAGTAGCAGATTAAAACAATGTCATCTGAACTGGAGATTGTAGTCAAGCTCTATCCTGCTAAACCATAATCTGTAACCAAGAACAAACCTTGGTTAAGGAGGGGAGAGATTAACCATGACCCCCACATTCGGATGACATGCTAAACCACACATTAGTTTAGTTGCTAGGTCGTGCTGAGGACTGGGGAGGGGCTCAATGGACTGTGGCTGCCTCCCTGGTATGTTTGTGTGTTCACGCTAAACAACAGTTCTTTGTGTGCACAGTGAAATTAGAAACTGTGAAATTACAGCATAATATTAAATTAAATCCTGCAAATCTTAACTGCCTGTAGTTTTAAGTAAAGTAAGCAGAAATATTGGGTACCAATCTGGATTGATGGGTGCAATTCCTTCCTTCCTTCTTTTTATTTACTTAAAGGTTTTATACCACACATTTCACATGTATCTCAAAGTGGTTTTGAGTGTATGAATTAGCTATGAATCAAAGCACAATTAAATGACAAACCTGTGCTGAAAGGGATTGAGTAGACAAAGCTTCCTGGTATCTGTTCTGCAGCTCTTCTGTACCAAAGCGGGAAATGATCAGCATTGAAAATATTCTCCTTGTCTCCAGCTGTCAAGAAGTCTCTTGAAACAGAAGAAAACATAATATGTTTGCTTGTTTTGGTTTTTACATCTTAAGCTCCTTAAAAAACAAAAGTTTTCTTTCTTTCCTTCTTTCTTTAGTTCTCCTGAAAGTAACTCTAGAATAATGTAAGCTACCCTCTCGATACCAGGATGGCAGGCCCACACGCACCTGGTTACAACTGCGTTTACAATACCTTCCCAGGTGGAATGCACCTAATATAACTATACTGCAGTGAATAAGCATAGCTGCTGCTAAGACACAGGAGCTGGAAAACCTGTCTCCTCCTCAGCTTGTAGGTAGCCCCAGTAACTAAGCAATGAACATCTTCCAGGAAGCGTAACAGAAAAGCACATTAGGCCTTACTTTATTGATGTTTCAATATTTGGTTTCAGTATTTGTATTTTTGTTATTTCAGTTTTGATTGTGTAGGTTGCTTTGAGACCCTTTGGTGTAAGAAGCGACAAATAAATACAGTAACAAATAATAATAGTAAAGTAGCATGCGTGTTGAGGGGAAAAAATGAGTGCATGAAACAATGATGAGCCATTGCTTTTCAGGGCTTTTTTTTGGGGGGGGGGTGATTTTATTTTGCAAAACATTTTGTCCAAAGAAACGGATGTGCTTTCAAAAACATGAGAGTTCAATGTGTAATGGGGGTGGTGAGGTTTCTTCTTCTTAGGTATGCTTTAAAGTAAGTCTTGAGATTCTGGGCATTCTCACTTAAAATGTTATTTTGTAGCTAGCAATGCATGATGAATTGGGTGCAAATGGGGAACCATTTTTCTTGGGAGATTCAAAGTGGGGGGGTAGATATCCATTGCCTTTTGGGGATATATGGGCTGTATTACACCTGCTAAAAACAGATCTGCATACTTTATGTGATGAGGCAGGATGAAACAGTTTGAAAATTGAATGAACAAGCTGTTATGTACAAGCACCCCAAATTAAATTCCAAATTTATTTTCTTTTTAAACATTTATACACCATCTTCCAAATGAAATCCCAAGGAGCCTAAAAGACTATGCAACAGACAAAACACATTGCAATAAATGAAAATGAAATAATAAATTCAGTAACTGGTACATTTCTCAAGGCCGGTTGTTTTACCTCCATGCCCGCACCCAAAGAAACCCAGCTGAGGTGAGCAAGTGTGCTTTCAAGATTTGCCAAAAACTCAATGAGGTTGGCACCCACCTTATTTCCAGGGGGCCTTCCCTGGTTGCTACCAGATGCATTTTTGCAGACTGTAGTGCAACCAAGAGGACCTCATTCTGAGATCATACTGGCTAGTCTGGTCTAAAGAGGTGAAGGCATCTCCTCATATAGCCAGGCTCCAAGTTGTTTAGGGCTTCCTAAATCAACAACTGAAGCTCACACTTGGCCCAGCAGAGCTTTAGTATCCTTTGTTTTGGCACATGGAATCTGAACTATATATGCAGAGAACTGGTAGGAAAGGGAAAGAAGGGACTATATAAAATTATGTGTATGGTTCTCTACTTCTGGTACATCTTTCTTACATTGCCATATACTACTTACTGATTAGTTAGCTGTTCCGGCCCCACAAACAAATTGACACGAGAAAGACCCGTCCGAGTTCCAAGGAAGGCAACTTCCACTCCCTTGTCTGAATTTCTGAAGGAGAGCAACACACAAGGAAGAATTACATTTCCAGACGGTAAATAGTATGCAGATATTCTGAGGTCACAAGAAGTGCAAGCACAAACCAGGACTGCAATTTTAATCAGTTTTAATAAATACAATAATCAACTTAAGCTTTAACTGAAATTAAAATATTTCCCCAATTAATCAGTGGGAGTTGGACTGAAAGGATAAACTGTTAAGCAGTCAACACAGATGCATAATCTCCCTTCCTCTAACCTATAGTTGTGTGCAAATGGCCGCTTGAAATTATCCAAATTATCCTATACATCTGAAGGCAGCCCTGTATAGGGAAGCTTTTTAAAGTTGAATGTTTTACTATGTTTTTATATATGCTGGAAGCTGCCCAGAGTGGCTGGGGCAACCCAGTCAGATGGGTGAGGTACAAAATAACAACAACAACAACAACAACAACAACAACACCACACCCTACTTTTGATGGGTGGGAGCACCATTCCTCTCGCTTTTTCAAGGTGGGGGAATAAGAAATTACCTAGCAGGGTTTTTCAGGGGGTGGTTGTGGGGCACACCATTACCAGTGGCTGTAGCACAGCCTCTTCTGTTTTCACCTAAATTTCTAATATATATATGGCACTGGACATGATGGCAGAAGCAACTATGTTGACATTGTGGCCACCATTTTGCATCCTGCACAATGCCCTGGACCCAGAATTGTTCTGAGGTCTAGTGGCAGAGAAAAGGGGGCTGCTACCATTTAATTTAATTTAATGGTGAAGAATATTCTTGGGAAATCATGAGAGGTGAACTTTTTCTACGGGTTAATGGGGGGGGCGAATCTCAGAAATTTCCCCAGCTCTAATCTGATGCTCTATGGACAAGGCTGCAACCCTGTGCATTCTTAGGAGTAAGGACTAGTAAAGTCATGCCAGGATATTGTTTTTCATTGTTCTGCTTACCCTTCAAAAAGAAAAAAGGGGAAAAAAAGAAATGACACTCCACTATTCTTCATGTGCTTTCAGACAATGCCCAATTGGTCCCTTAAGTGAATCTTCTATATTCCCTTCCTAGTTTCCCTTTTCAAAATTGGTTTTTAATGGCCTCAAATGTGGCTTTAATGCACTGATTTTATGCAAAACACTCTGAGAGCAAGTCAGCAGGGGCACTGCATGTCAATCTTGTTTTTTTAAAAATTATTATTAAATTAAAAGCTGTCCATGCAATTTCATTTTGCCGCTCCAGAACAAATGACGCCATGAGGGTTGTCAGGTGGCTGCCTAGAGATTCCTCCCATGGCCCTTTAATGGACTGCTGACTTGGAAGACAAGAGAGTCCTCATTTCTCTCATCCATTCTGCTGCAGGCTCTGTTGTCAGCCTCCCTCCTCAGCTGATGTACAGCTCACTTGCTCATTACAGCGGGTAGTGGATGACTGTGGGGGAATGACAGGACTGAGGATAGCTACACAGCTGCCCAATCTTTTGTTTTAGTAATGGGTTTAAAGGAAAAGAGAAATAGCTGGGTTTCAGCTTAGCAACTCTACATGCCAGGGCTCCATGCAAAATCAAATCACAGCCCCAGTTTTAGAAAATGCCAACGGTTGGTAGCAGCACCTGAGATGAGAGAGTAGTGGCACTCTCAGGATGCCAGCACAGCAAAGTCTGTGCCAGGAGGACAATCTAGATCAGGGGTAGCCAGCGTGGCCATTGGGTTTGGGTTGATGGCTCCTGGAGTTCAACAATACCTGGATCATACCACATTGGAAATCTATGATTTAGGTCACTATTCTGGAAGTAGTATTTTAATAATATATAACACCCATTACTCTAGTACAGAAGATGTATGTAGACATGTAGAGGTATCTAGAATGTAGACATGAATTGAATCTTTCCACTGATACAAATGGAAGAGTCTATAAGGGCAGAATTTTTTCTGTGCATCATATATTTAAAACAATGAATGAATTGGTGAAAAATAAATGTATGTAACCGAGTGAAGACATTATTAAAAGAATCATAAGCAATGCTTTGTTCACTTACTCTGATTTGTTCAGTGCAAGGCTGGTCCAATAAGCTTCTATTGGTGCGCTGACCACTGCATCAAACAGTACTTCCTGTATTAATTCTTTATCACCTATAAAGTTTTAAAAGCATTAATAAGGAGCATGTGTGCAGCCTTCTTACAACAGTAAACTTGGAGTCAGTAGATATTGGCAGGAATGCTACATGTCTGTTGTTAGAGACTGTATACTTCATTGTGGACTCTGGCCCCAGAAAAACTTGTAGGTACGCAAGTGATGGAAATCTCACCTATTTGAGATGAGATGGGGAGGAGGGAAATCTCACATACCATGGCTAGCATCTTTCTCTTGCACATGAAAATCTAAATTTCCTGGATTCCTTGCACTAATCCTTATACGAGTTCCATATGTCCATACTATTTTTCATCCAGGGACTATCATGCTTGGTAGCATCATTCCACAATACTGGTTGCGATCCACCACCACCTATATTCTGTCCCAGTGCCAACTATAGAAGACACAATTAGATGAGCACATGGAACATTTGCTTTCTGTGGCCAGCAATGGAAAATTCCCAGTTGCATGTGTAAGGTTGTACTGCAGACAGTACTGTCTCACATCCCAACCACAGCTCAACTGAGTTTTTGTTACCAAAGCACATACAGGTATGATAATCAAACAGTCTGAACATCAAAATCCATCTTGGTTTTCTCAGTAATACATGCCAATGTATTTCTAGTGATGCAAGCAAAGGTTTCACCCAGCAGTTTGTTGTATAACATCCAGTACAAATGGAATTTTCTCAAGTAAGGCTACTTAGTGTTTATGTAGTGTTCAAAGAGCTTCTGAATCTTTATTGTGTTATAATCTATTCAGTGGTAGGTCAGTATTATAACCCCAATATTGCAGATGGGGGAACTGAGGCTGAGAGAAAAAAGCTTGCCTAGACCAGCCACTGATTTGATGGTTCAAGCAAGCTCAGTCCCCTACGAATGATGTACGCTGCCCATTTCCTGTGTATTGCATTAAAATGAAGCTGGTGTGTTATTCTGTAAAAGGCAAACACAGTTTGGAGGAATGCCGGCAATACTTATCAAAATTAATCAACAACTCACAAGGAAGCAATGGCTCTTTCCCCATGAGGTAGTTTTGAATAGCCTTCAGCTGAGTCATTTGGCGGTGCTCAGGATGCAAGTCTGTGTTGCAATATGACCTGAGAACATAACATGGTTAAAAATAATTTCAACAAATATTTGTAAGCATGATCTCCCATTGTCATTCTGCAGAAGGAGTCAGGCACACCACGCATGAACAAAAAGGGCAAATCAACTGCATGCTTTATTGAAGACTTACCATTCATCTGCCAAAGATACATCAGGCTGTTCTAAATCATTCAATCCTGAAATCGGAATATGTGACAAGAGTTATTTTCTGAAATTTATCAGCATCAGTTCAGTGTCTGTATACAGTTCATGACAGTCATTCTTCCTTCTTTGGGGTAGGCAGGGGACTGCTAGGTTATATACCATAACTAATCTAAATTAAGTGTATTTCTATCAGTACTCAAAAATACGCAAGAACTAAGGGAATGCATTTGATTAAACCCTGGGAACTGAATATCATTATATATACAGGACCACATAGGTTAGACAGCTGGAAGACACCTGTACAAACTTCAAGCTGGTCTTCAAGCATGTTAAGACAACAGGCGCTTTTACCCTCGTTGTCCCACAAGCATGATATCCTAAGGATTGTAATCAGTGGGTTGTATCCAATGCTGAGTGAGTGGAATTCCATGCATGCGGCGGGACTTCCTTTTCCTCTCCTCTCCTAGTACACCACCCATATATACTTTTGTGAGTGTGCAGGGAACTGGAGGGGGCAGGAAAGGAAAAGGAAGTTCCATCGCATGCAAGGAAGCCGGTTGCACCAGTGAAGCTGCAGTGTTGGGAAATAGCCCAGTGTGTTTCTCTATTCCTTTAGTGATCTTGTGGTACTGTTACATATGCTCTTTTGTTATTGCTGTCTGTATTTTTTAAAAGTTTTTTAAAAAACAAAACTCATGAAGACGCACAAGCATAAAAAAAGCATAGGAGGTGGGTATGAGAGATAGTCAAAAAGGCAAGTAGCTGAGGATAGGAATGGAAAAGGACCCTGAGATTATGAGTTTCAAGCTCTACTGACTGAGATGACAAAACAGAATTTTTAATACAAAATAAAATGAAGATGACCAATGTAGGCTTGGGTAATTGTTTATAAAGGAACATAGGAAGCTGCCTTATAGAAGACCTATGCTGTCCACTCTGGCAGGCAGTTTCAGAAAGAGGTCCTTCACATTACCTGCATCCAGATCCTCTTAACTGGAGATGCCAGGGACTGAACCAAGGAAATTCTGCATGCAAAATGTGTTTTTTTAGGCTGGAACTATCTATCAAGAGTAACTACAGGGGAATGAAAACTCTATCTCAACTTCAGCTATCATTGTCTGAACAGCAGGACTCAGGTTCTCTCATATGTTTTGGCTCTAAAACATTCAAGAGTCCCACAACTGTGGTTAGCAGGCATACGGGTATAATTCAAATAGTAAAAGTAGGGGATCTGATACTCTGATGATGATGCTTTGACCATGAAAAACACAAATTGGCACAGTTAGGGTGGGGGTTGTCCTGCTGGGCAAGCAAGGTGGCTGCATAGCTCTGCGGTCTGATCCACCTAATAGGCCTAATCAATTAAAGCCACAAATCTAGAACAAAGATGCCCACAAAGTGAGGGATAAAATGATGCAGCCATGTTGCTGCTTTCTATGTTACAATGAATCTTTGTTGTGGGCACTGTCCCCATAAATCTCTCACATATATCTTTCATCCAATTAGATATGTGTGCATGCGCGCGCGCACACACACACACACACACACGTCCAAAACATGCACAAGGTCACTGGGAAATAAAGCAGAAAAACTGCTTAAGAGACCTCCATGCCTTAAGCCCCATTATCATGCAACAGTTGAACAAATGCCTAGGAAATCTGATTTGCTGTGCAAATGTTACCTTCTTCTATGGTCACGTTTCCTCTGAAGAAATATTTGCCGTGTCCTCTAGAGAGAGCCACACCTAAACTGTGCAGATAAACAAAAAGCAGGCCATGAAATCTGTCCCACACACAAAGTTAGGAAAGTGCAAGATAAAAATATATACCATTTCTCCCGGCATTTTTAGTCCGTGCTCTAGAAACAATTCAGTCTTGTTTCCAAAACCTTGGTGGTTGCATTTATTGCTCAACCAGCCACTTCAGTGCCATTTCACTTTTACTGTGCCAGGAGCAATGGACTGTATCTATTTGTGTGTTTAGGGGTGCAGTAACCCATGCATTCTCTGGCAAGCTCAAATGAAAGCCCCACCAAGGTCAGAGTGGTTCTTCCAGCTGCTTCATTTTCCAGCCAAGATCTGAACATGCCCATGGGCTCACTAGAAGGAGGCTCAAAAATGAAAGTCATCTGTGTGCATGGGGGGGGGGAGGGGACGGACTGCCCTTACTGATAGTTTGGGAGCCAGTAGAGCTGCTGAGTGCAAGGAAATACAAGAATGTGTTAATGGGGGTCATAATGACCCACTTGGCATAATTCTTTGTTGCATATTTTGGCATGTTAATATTTTATGTGATGGAAATAATACCGCATTGGGCTTATCTTCTCCATATAACACGGTCACACATGGAGGACTACTACTATATAATGTATAGCATTATATATTTTCTAAAGCATTCATGAAACTGCAGTACAGGTGACTTGGAGGCCTGGCAAGAGATCAATAGGATAAAGCCCACATGGTTCTCACTTGGAGATGCAATCTATTCTCTGTGGTCAGGTATCTAATTTGTTTGAGAATCTACAAGCCTTCGGAGAGGAAATTCCAAAGACTCTTTTTTGGTACAACAGAAATGTATGCTATAAAAGTACGTTTCCTTTTCTGCCCTTTAAACCATCTACACTACTATCTCTTATCAATATAAGACCCACAATAGAAAGGCAAGGATCTGGAAAATAGTGCTATTGCACTGCACTTCTGTTTTGCTTATACTGCTCTCTCATAGGTAGATGGGCATCCAGATCCACAGCAGAGTTAAGACAAGGGGCCAACCTGAGGCATGGATGCCACAAATGCCAAGAGCCATTACCAGAATCCGGTAATCTTTAGGCTTCTGTGCCAGTCACTGGTGCAGTGAGCTACCAGAACTATGGTTTACAACAGCTTTCACCAAATTATTATTATTATTTCCATACCATCCTTCATCAGAGGGTCACAGGGCGGTTTACAATATAAAAGCACAAAATATACAGCACAATATATATTAACAAACAAAAACAATCCTCCCCCATCTAAAAGGCCATAGGTGGTTTAATTAGCCGAAGGCCTGGGAGAAGAAGAATGCTTTTGTCTAGCACCTAAACATATGTAACAAAGGTGTCAGATGAACCTCCCTGGGGAGAAACTTCCACAAGCAAGAAACCATCACAGAAAAGGCCTGTTCTCTTGTTACTGCCCTGTGGACCTCTCATGGAGGAGGCACATGAAGGGCCTCAGATGATGATCACAGGGTCCAAGTCAGTTCATATGGGGAGAGGCCACTCTTGAGGTATTGCACTTTCCATATGTTTTTACTCCAACTCCCATCAGCCCCAGACTGGATAGGATGATGGGAGTTGTAGTCCAAAACATCTGGGTAGCAATGCATTTTCAGGCTCCGGACTACCTACCCTGATTGGCTATTGGATCTTCCTGGACAGGAAGAACTCCAGAAGGCTTCCGATTTGGGATGAGAAAACTTTGCCTGAGCTACAACAGGCTGTCTCTCAGCTCCCTTGCCACTTGGCTCGCCTCTGTCTGATGCCTATGGCTCAGAGCTGATATGCAGGCAGTAGGGGCTTACTGCACAATTGGGCAGGGAGAAGAAGAACTGGGGGCCCACTGGTGCCACAGCTAGGACTGAGCTCTTCCCTGCTTACTTGAGGCAGCCCAGAGCCTTTTACAGGTGTTACTGGCATGAAGGCCTGTCCCTGGAGCCACACAAATTCTCTCAACCTCTCATGCAATGAGCTTCTGGAGTGGGGAGTCTTTCATATTCATGGAAACAATAGAGAACTTTTATCTTCCTGGGTTCTCCATGAGGGGCTCAGAAAACATGTGGCATTTTGGGGAAGAGCTAAACACACAGCTCTGGAGCCCTGCTGTATCCTTGTTGCCCCTTCAGTCTAATTAACACCTGGTCAGAAGAGGCTGCATACACACAATATCATACTTTGAACGGCCTGCGGCTCAACAAGCCTCCTCAATTCAGATCCATGGTGCACACAGAGATGCATTTGTTAGTGCAATCCTTTAAATGGTACTATTCCTTTCCCAGAGCTCTGTGCAAGCACTGAAGAGAACGGAGGACTTCCTGAATGGCAGGTCCGGATCACAGCCAGGGAGTTTACCTTTCACAAACTACCCATCCCTGAATGAAACCTAAAAAGGCACATTCGGAAACCTTTTCCCTTGCTCTTTGCAGCATTGTCCATGAGTATTTTATTGTCAGCCCCTCCTGATGAGCTTTTAATGAGCTCGCAAGGCTTGCAACTGCAATGAGCCTGATGAAATGTTCCATTTATTATGGCCAGCCCTACCTGAAAGGAGTCCCCTTGATGTCTGTATAATAGTAGTCATTTGTCATCACCAACACCCGCTTCTAGATTTAGAAAAGGAAAGAGAAACAACAACATGCCTGTTAGGAAAGGTTTGCAGGGTTAAATGCAAAAGCAAACTTAAAATCTGTGACAAGATTAATAACAGCAATATGCACACATACATGCAAATGTTTATATCTGACCCACAATTAATAAACACTGTGGACATCATGTCTCAGGGAAAGTTTTCCACTCCAAACATACACTTTAAACCAATGGGTTGTGGGTGTGTTTTTTTAAAAAGCAATTATTTGTTTTACTTCTAGCTGAAAAAGTATTTTCTATACGATACCCCTTTGTCCACGGTTTTCTTCACTTCCATAGAGAATTTTCCTGTTTTCTGATTCACCATTGCATTTCGAAGCTGAATGTAAAATACAGTCATATAGTTAAACAAGGAATGAGAAAAAAAATATCTTCTTTGTATATTTGCATATTTGGGCAAAATGAAGATATTTCGCATAGCTGAAGAAGGTGTGTGCACACAGTAACCTTCCACTTTCGGGTAATTTAACTACCAAGGATGAGTGGTTTTCAACTCATGTTAATGGATTATATATTAGAACCTGACAGGATAGATAAAAATGAATATTTGGATCCACAGGGTTCTGCTTAGACAGCTTCAGGCAAAGTCCTCTCAGCAAAAACATTTTCCAGCAGTCTTCCTGGTCATGGGTTAAGTGTGCGGACACAATTAATATGAGGTTTGTTTGTTTTTCATGCAGCAGCCTTGTGTGGTGAGCATCGAAATTAAATTTTTTCTCTTCTTGCCATTGTTCTGACAAAAAACCACTTTTCTGAAGCTGCTACTTTTAATGGAAGCTTCTGCTTGCAAGGAGAGAAGGATTACTATGGAAACAAGACACAACCCACTTTTAAAAAAAAATAATAATACACATTTTTAAATATAATGGCTGCCAGGAGCCAGAGTCAGGAGCAGGTCAGCAATAAAACACCCAGTGTCAGTGAAGTTAACTCTTTATTGAAAAGAACCCAAACAGCACAGGCCTAGTGATCACAGCAACTCTTCCCAGTAGGTCTTGCCCCAATGAGCCAGTTGTGAGGACTGAAGGTTCCCGTCTTCCCACTACTCTCTAAGGCTCCTCCTCCAGTTCCTTCCCCAGCAGCCTAAGGCTCTCTCAATGTTCCACCCTCTTCATTTCTCTGCATGCTCTGGGAGATCAGAGCTACTCACAGCAGGAGGGGGAGACTCCCTGGCCTCTTCAGCAGCCTGCCTCCACTTCACCTCTTGACCCCCCTCTGCTTCTGCCGCTGATTCTGGACTGCTTTCTGCCACCGCCCCTTCCTGCTCACTAAATCCTGTTACCTCTTCAGTTTCTGACATGTCCTCCTCCCAGTCAGTTCCACCTTCTCCCTCCCTTCTTACTAAACTACATGGGCATGTTCAATGTTGGGGTTTCTGGGTTGGATAGAACATCCAAAAAATTCTGAGAAACCCTAAAAGAGTTCCATCCAAATTTGCAAAAAAATATGCATGTGGTGATGGGTACCCTATATATCTCCAACTGGGATCCTTCTACACGGTGATATTACTTGTTTCTCACCAGACTAGATGACCTTTCGGAACCAAGGTCTGCAAAGAAACACTCCAGACAGTGAGAAAGAGTCATAAGGCCAGAACTGCCTCAAATTTTTAACCAATATGCAGATCTGAGGTGAAGGTTTCTGCACAGGAGAAATATCTGAAGAGTTTCAGAGAAAGGTAAAGGAATTAATATAAAACTGGTGGGACTTCTAAATGGGTTCCACACATTCTTAATTTAAATTTCTTTCTAGAGATTACAGGATGTAGTCCAAAGTTGGAAGCTCCCTGTAAGCGTGGTTCTGTGCCTGACAATGAAGTAATATTTGTGGGATGGTCATGTGAGCACCAGAGTTTTGCATCTGAATTATGGACTGGGAGTTCAACTCACAATTTTAGTGCCAGGACATTTATTTGCCCAAGCATTTTAATGTTTTTACTTTATAGTCAATTTAAACTGGTTTTTTACAGTGTTTCTTCCCTCCTCCCCCTAGCTTTCTATATTTACATTGCTATAAATGATGTCATTTTCTTGTTTTTGGTATATTGTCATTTTGGTATGTTCTGTTTCCCATGCTTCAACCTCCCTGGTATTTATATAGATGAAGAATGTGTTCAGTGCATGTCAGACTCAGAAGGAAGTTCCACTAAGTTCAGTGGGGCTTAATCCTGAGAAAATGGATGCAGGATGGCAGCCTGAATAATATTTTCAATAAATAAAAAAATCATTTCTGCTTTTCTTTTTTCATTTTACCTTGAACTAGCCGAACAGAGCACACACAATATAGCATTTGAATGTGTAAATAATGCATACAGCCCTGGAGAAAGAACATTTCAGAATACCTTAAGACACTGCTGCATTCCAGGATTTGAAATGAGTGAGCTTATTCTGCTACGACTGCACCTATTCATTCTTCTCCAGTCCACTTGCATGCATCATGGATGATTGATTGGACAATAGGGACAGGCTATTTTCATTGTCGATTTGCTATCAATGTCCTCCTGAAGGAGGACTGTGCTGTTGGGGGGGCGGGGTGGAATTGTTGCCAAAGCTTGTCAGGGAAAGAGCTGTTTTTGTTTTTGTGAAGAATTTGAGCATGGCTGACAAACTGAAAACTGCAATGTTTGCAGCTCTTTAAATTTAATTCTGGGCCATCTAGATCGGAGCTAACAATCTTACTCTTCAGTCAGCGAGTGTAAAAGAATAATTTTTCGCTGGAGGCATATATAAAATAAAACATATATTTTACTGTAGGTTTTTTTTGTACATATATATATATATATAAACACAATGCGTAATAGGCAATTCTGGAAATATTTTCCCTTTTTAACTTTTGTGGTTTTGGACTAGGAGAGCTGGTCTTAATTAACAATCTACTTTCTAACGTTTAAAGAACTGTTCCATTTATCTTTAACATGTTTCTCATTTTTCTCCATTTCAGAGCCTGTAGTCTTCCAGCGCCCACTCCCCACACAACCCTCGGGCAAGTCACAGACTTTACAAAAAGGGCCCCCAAAACCCTCGTAGCTTTTAAGATCAAGTATGCATGTGGGAATTAGATTTTTTATTTTTATTTTTTTACCCTCTGAATGGAGTTCTTGGCTTTGTAGCTCAGTTTTTCATCTATTCTGTAGACTTTTGTTCTGCTACCTCTCTGGGGTTGAAACTGGTGACCATTGATATGGATGGTCTTTCATTCAAAAGGAGGCCAGATACTTCTAAGTAACACAATGTGCACTCCCAAATATAAAGCTTCGTTTTCACTACGGAAGACATTTTAAACACAAAATAAAACTGTACCTCCTTTAATCTAATTAAAACTGCATGTTTTCTAGTCTTGTTAATGGACACAATGCCACAAAGCAATCTCTAGAAAACGGGTAAAGAGGCAGGCAGACATGTTGACAAATGTATCACAATATAAGCTTGCATCCTCTACACCAGGCCTGCCAACTGGCAATGCACTCCCTGACTTGTACACAACCAGGTATTGCAGTTTCAGGTTTTGGGTGGCCCTGAGCAAGGTGTTGTTAATGCCCAACCCCCACCTCCGGGCAAAAAAAGGTCCCTCCGGAACTCACCGCCACTCCTCCCCACCCCAGTGATGTTGGTGCCGGAACCACCAGCAGTCTCTCTGTTCTATGAGTGTAGAAGCCAAATAGGCTTTTTCGTTTGCGGCAGTAGCACCATAATAGGCTGGAAGCCACACAGCTGCTCAGCTCTGATGGGTACTTGGCAGCTTCTACATATCTCTATCAACACTAAGGAAGCCTTTTTGGGTTGGACTGTTTGGTGGCTGCAGTATTGCCATGGTTGACAGCAGTCACATTTGAACCAACAGAGGGCCAGAGCAGGAGCAACAACTTGCCCCCCCCACATTGAGGGTGCACGGTCATGTGACGTGATGTGTCACGTGATGCCACCTGGAATGTGCCAGGCAGGGGCAGGTTGCACAGAGGGCGATATCTGTTTGCTCATCCCAGCCATGGTCCAGGAGCTCAGGAGCCAGGCAGAGGCTGGGACGAGTGAATCAAAGATTGTCCACGCTCCTCCCAGCCGTGCGGAGTTTGGGATGAACATGGGTGATCTTTGCTTCATTCATCCCACATGCAGCCAGGCTCCTGGGCTGCTGGGTGGAGGCTGGGGCGCAGGGGGGGCACCCAGTGGCAGCTCCCTCAATACTGGGGGGCCCCCAAATATTGGGGGAACTGAAGCCCCTCCACCCTCTATACCTGGCACTGCTGGGCCAGAGTGGTGGCTGAAGTCACAGTAATGCTGAGATGAGGATGTGGTCCCAAACAAAACACCGGCCCCTGCAGATGGACATGTTAGTGTCCAGAGTCAAGCCAAGATATTGCGTTGGTGCAGTTTTGCTGCCACTGATATAGCAGCAACAGTTGGATGCCATTTTGAATCAAGATAGTGGATTGAAACATCCAGAGTTGAACCAAATAGCTCCTATGCCTCTGAGATGTACTGAGTCAGCAATCACACTCTCAAACATTCTATTGACTGGCAGGGAATAAGAAAAATAAATCTCCCCACCCCAGCTCCAGCTCCAACCACGGAGACAACAGGATATGAGCTGTACTAACTGTTTCCTACTACCCTTGGTCCCTTTCTTGATGAGAGCAGCATTATAACAGCAGGCCCCTCCCTCGACCTCTGCAAACTAGTCTAAGGACAACATGCATATCGCGGTTTCAATTTGAAGGGCAGTCAGTCTTTTCCCTTCTTCTAGAAAGCTTGATAGTGCATATGCTCTCCAGTGAGTGCTAATGAACAGATTAAACAGAAGTCTCTGAGTCTCTGGTGAGATGTTCAATGGACTTCAGCAATTGCAGAATCTGGGTATTTTGATTTGAATTGCACAAGTAGGGAATTTCACTTGCAAATCTCATTTTGAAATGAATTAAGCCCAAGTTCAGGTTGAAAATGCAGAAAAGAATGTAGGAAACATCACAAAATTTAGTGGAAATGTTTAGGAGCAGAAATCACAAGAGCGGAAGGGAAGAGGGGAAAAGTCTCAGAAAAGATGAGCTGATTTAATCAGCAAAACACAGGAAAACTGGCACTGTTAAACCCATGAAATATTTCATTATTTATAAACTGAGTAGGGGTGGGCTGACAGAATCAGACATATATTTTGCAAGGGAGAAGGAAAACATAAACTTGAGTTGGAGAAAAAGGATAAGAAATGCCTACATCTGAATGCTGATAATGCTCCAGAGGCAGACATACGTGATGAATCCCAGATTTCAGAAAGACGTGACACTGTAAATATGGGAACCTTCCGTTGATATATTCAAAACCTCTCCAAAATGAGTGGGTTTTGGAAGGATATAGGGGATGCTAATGTACTGCTGATATTTGAGAAGAGTGCTAGGAAATATCTATGAAAATGCAGACATGCAAGCATGACTTTAGTCGGCGCAGACATTATGGGAAAAGCTCAATAACAGGAACCGAAAGGAGAACACCTGGAAAGTTATGATTTAATTAAGGACAGTCAGCATGGATTTGCACAAAACGAATCATGCCTAACAAATCAGATTTATGGGGGAAGTAACAGAAAGACCAGGCAAAGGTTAAGCCATGGACATAAGGAAAACTTTTGATACAGTACAGCTCAAGGAATTGACATGTAAATAAAGAATGACACAGAAGGGAGATGCAAACTGACTGGACAACAGAGATATGGACAAGGGAGGAGCATGATCTTGGAACAGAAAGAACTTAACTGAAAAGATTAGCACATACCTAAAAGAAGGTGTTAGATGGACAGCACTAACATGATCCTGCAGTTCTGGATTCTGGGGTTTGGACAGAGACCAAAAATGTGGTTCTTTTTAAAATATTGGTTGGTTTCTGGCATTTTAAATTGCTTCATAAGCAACAGGGAAACTTCTTCAGAGATATAGAGCAGCCTGGCAAAATTTGGCACAGGATTTGTTCTTGTTGTATAATCTAACATCTAAATGTTATTTACTCGGCAGGATCCAGAGGTGACTCCTGGCTTTCAAAAGTTTAAAATTCTGCCCCTATGGAGATGGTGGGGTTTGGCACCTCCTCCTCATTCATCTTACCAAGCTCTATGGCTGGTAGAGCTTGTAACAGGACTAGTCTCCCTCTGCCAACCCTTATAGCTGTATGTATCACCCACCCTGTGATTTATCACCTTTATTTCCCATCTTTCCACTAAGCACATTCAGGTTATTTATTTATTTATTGCATTATTTATACCCTGGTTTTTCACCTTTCAGGCTTCGCAAGGTGGTCAAGTGTGTTTGTTTCATTTGACCTATACAGCTATGAGAAGCATTAGGCTAAGAGAGTAGGCCTGAGCATGGGTTTGAATATGAGTCTCCCTAGAATTATATATTATGCCAATCCTCTCCACATGACATACAGATTCTGGCTTCCTGAAATCTTGCTGCCCCTTCCTGCTGCAGCTGGTATATCAACTGGGTTTCCACTAGTGGGGCACAATAGTTGAATCCCACCCAAGCTCCATATAAC
Organism: Podarcis vaucheri; assembly: GCF_965113315.1. Classification (NCBI taxonomy): domain Eukaryota; kingdom Metazoa; phylum Chordata; class Lepidosauria; order Squamata; family Lacertidae; genus Podarcis; species Podarcis vaucheri. Next base: position 86,994,221 of record NC_138760.1, on the reverse strand, counting down.
ACTGGGCTCTCTTCTATTCTCTGCCCCCCCCCCCAATCACTGAGCAGCAGACTAAATGAACCAAATGAACCTAAGCAATACAGGGATTTATACACATGGCCTCTTATTAAGTGCTTCCCTGGACCACCACCCAATATGGCCTGCCTTTGGTACCTTCCATGGTAACCAATGGAATGCAAGATGTTGCGCAGGGCAAATGGCAATATATCCTTGGTACATCTATACATGGGGATACGTATGTACGAAGCGGAAGGAGAGCGAGAAAGTCAAAACGAGAAGAAAAAATATAAAATTTGAATGGAGAAGGGGAAGAACATGGACCATTATCTTTCGCTTCTCTTTTCTTCTTGCTGCTTAACACTTGAAAGTGGTATATTAGTGAATGCACTGACCTTTCTGACAAGCTCTGACAGAACAAATCACTCACCACATCATCCCTGTCTTCCCACTCCACCTCGGAAAGGTCGACGCTGCTATAGTTGGGCTTCCTTCGCTTTTTTACTTCTTCATACTAGAGTTTAAAAAAAAAATGTGGTTTTGTTTTTTTAGAAAAAGACATTGGACAAAATGATGAGCCATTTCTTTACAACCTCAAGTTCAGCTTTTATGCTAGAGAGGTGTTTAGATGCAATGGGTGGTTTCAGCAATGTCTTTGGTTAACCCCGAGGTAAGCACACACAGCTTTACACAATCAAATGTTTTGTTTTAACACAACTCTTGGGGGCTCCAGAATGGATTTCCTTTCATCAGAACGTGCCCTTTTCACAGACTATAAGCACAGCAATTGTCAGTGTACCCTTGACACCAAGGAATTGGGGACAAATAAACTTGGACACCTAATAAAAGAAAGTTGCTTTGTATGAGCACCACAGATACATTAGACTACCAGCTACTACACCATATGGAAAGTATGCAAGTCGTACTCCCAAAGTTTATAAAATACATCCTGAAATAGTTCTTGCAGCCATGCAGGAAGTGATATTTCCTAAAGTGTTATCAACAAAACGTTTACATATTTCTCTTTAAACAAGATAAGGCCCTATTCCTAGGAAGTTTGGTGTTAATATCTGCTGATACTGTAGTTTATCAGCCCTTTCATGGGGAGAGATGGGTGGGAGAACACAAGAAGCACGCTAATAGAAACATGCTATTTGTTTTTATCACTAATATGGTAACACTGTAAATCTCACATTTTAAAACAAGCATCACATGATGACAAATGGCTTTGACACTGGCGTTCCTGTAACGTAGGAAAATCCTGCCCCCTGCTGCACATCACAACTGAGAGACCCCGAAGAAACACCTTGTTATGGGTTAAAGCTAATACCTACAATGAAATGTTGTGAGCTCACCCAAGAAAATAAATCAATGCATTCTGTTACGAGTACATCTCAAGTGCACACAGTTAGTTATTCTGTATTACTCAGTGTTAAAACTAAGGCTGTACAAAATCCACAGAAAGACATCCATCTGAAAAACTCTTTTCTGGCACCAAGCTATGAATTCTGCCAAAAATCTAACTGCCTATACAAATTCTGCCAGCATTACTCTGAGGAATTGTTTGCTTCAGGAAAAGGTGTTAAATTCTTTTAAGCACACACACTTTGTTCACAGCTGCACTGCACGATGGATTCTGTAATCTCAGTGTGGCAATCTATAAACATTTTTACCTTTATTCACACAGATGTGAGAGAGGGCTAAATTTCTGAGGATTGTAGCATCTTCTGAACATTTTTATTTTGGCCAGCATGTTTCAGAACATTTCCACATTTAGGGCAAAATACAACCTCCCCACTCCACACCAGCAGGGTTCTGCAGAGTGGCAGAATTATTTACTGTACCTACAGCTCCGCTGCAAGGGAAGAGGGGGGGGAACAATTCAGACCTGCTCCTTCACAAACTCCAGGCTAGCATAGTGACTGGGTTTGAATCAGGCTTGAGGCCTTCACCCAACAGCAGTGAAACTAGCTTAAAGGTAAAGGTAAAGGTACCCCTGCCCGACGGGCCAGTCTTGCCAGACTCTGGGGTTTGTGCGCCCATCTCACATTTATTGGCCGGGGGCCAGCGCTGTCCGGAGACACTTCCGGGTCACGTGGCCAGCGTGACAACGCTGCTCTGGCGAGCCAGAGCCGCACACGGAACGCCGTTTACCTTCCCGCTGGTAAGCGGTACCTATTTATCTACTTGCCCCCGGGGGTGCTTTCGAACTGCTAGGTTGGCAGGCGCTGGGACCGAGCAGCGGGAGCGCACCCCGCCGCGGGGATTCGAACCGCCGACCTTTCGATCGGCAAGCCCTAGGCGCTGAGGCTTTAGCCCACAGCGCCACCCGCGTCCCCTGCGCCACCCGCGTCCCCTAGCTTAAGAGCCAGCAAACTGCCACCTCCTCCACTCTCAGAACAGCACATTTGGGGACCTTTTCTCTGGGCTCTGCCGACATTGGTATAACCAATACTCTTGCCTACCCTCATATTTGGCAGCAGGCAGCAGGCAGCAGACAGCAGAGCTAAGCAGAGGGAGACCTCCACTCAATCCGACCCTCTTCCACAGCCTGGCATGAGGAAAACTTGGATTGTCCTCTCAATCTCACTCTAATCCTCTTGAGGTATTACATACCCTCCAACATTACTCAGATGAAAATAGGGACATTTCTCCCTCCCTACCACAACTGACCCTCCTCGCCCCCCCCCATTTTTTGTCACCCCCCCCAAGCATTTCCTCCACCACTACACACCCTCCACTGTCCTGAGATTTTGTTTTATTCTTTGGTAGATTTACAAAAAAAAAAAAAAAAAACCACATACAAATAAATTTTAGAAAGGAGCAAGATTAAATGCAGACACACATAACATTTTTTAAAATAAAAAAATCAAGACTCCTTGTGATCTGCTCCCCCTTTCTTCCTCTGTCTGCCCCTCAGAGCTGGCATGGGACGTGGGGCTGGGCTTCAGTGGTGGCAGCCTCCCCTCCTCCTTGCCCACTTTCTAGCAGCCACTGTGAGCTGCCCAAGGGAGGAGGCTGACAGCATTGGCATGCTTATAGCAGTACCAGCCTAATGGAACATGTATGAAACCCATAACAAACATGGGAAAGCACTGAAACTCCTTGTTTTTGGAAGGCTTTTGGGTAACTGTTACAGGTTTAATCTGGCACGCTGCCGAAACGTTAATATTGCTTTTCTTATTGTTAACATGCTTTTATAATTATTTCTATCTCAGTTTTTCTCTTTCTTTTATCTTGCATTGTTGCTCTGATGATTTACTCAAGTTGTTATAAGTAATGCAGGGTGTAAATCAAGTTAATATAAATAAAACAGATTGGCGTGAATCCAGATACTTGATGTCCAGGCGCTGGGGAACAACCGTGGGAGAGGGCTATTATTGCCTGCATGTCCTGATCGTTGACTTCCCAAAGTCATCTGCTTGGCCACAGTGTGAGACGTAGGATGTTGGACGTGATAGGCCTGTGGTTTGATTTCAGCAGTGCTCTGCTTCTGCTTTAAACTTCACTCACAGACTAATCCCATTGTGGGGAAAGGAGAGGGGTTTTTCACCATTTCCCCCCTCTTTTTGGAAAGCTTCCCCAGAGAGTTGGGAACCCTTCCTGAAGAGAGCGGGCTACCTCTGCTGGATCTTGTTCCCCTGCATCGATGGAAGAAGCAGAAGTTAAAAAGGGCACGCAACACTGCCAGGTGTTGCCGGTGGGATAAGGAATTTGTTGAGTTCAAATATCCAAATGACTCAAGCATGTAATAGGGAGATGGGGAGGGGGAGAGTAACATCTTAAAAGCAACATGCAAATCCAGTTTGCTAATATCCTTGGCTCTAGACAACATACCTTCTTAGCGAGTGAGCACTTAACAAGGTAAGGCAGAAATATCACGTGACAAGTCTAGCCTAGGGAACCCCGCCCAGTGTTGGGTTTCATTATTAGAATGGAAGTTAGGCTTCAGCCTTTGGAGTTGCAAAACTACCTCTCTGCTCCATTTATCGGCATTAAATTCCCAGAGGAAGAATTAAGTTGGCATACGTACAACTCTCCCCCTGGGGATGTGTCTGGGAGCAGCATGGGCTCTCGGTTTAAATCTCCACTGGCAGGCTTTTAAGCTTTTTTTATTTAATTTGCTTTAAAAAAAAGACCTGGTTTCCTGCAATCCTAGTATCATGTGAGCTGCATTTATTTTGTAGCTGAGCATGATCCTTTACTGAGCCCTGCTGGGCCCTGAATTTGTAAAGCATTTGAAATGTGTTCACTCATAAAAGGGTCCTTGTAAAAGCAAACTCCCAAGATTAAGATTAAACAAAAGTGTGACTTTCTTTGCTTTCTTATAAGAGAATAAGAGCTAACCTTTTCCCTCCCTTTCCAAAGAAAGAGCTCCAGACCAAAGCTATAATTTGAGATTTTAATCCAGAAATTCTTAGATTATGGTTGGCAATGAAGACCAGTTATTTTGGATTGGATGTCCATGCCAGCTGGCAGTAACAATCTGCCATGCAGTAAAATTTCCAACCCATAATGCAATGAAAAAACCCCAACCCTTAACTATGTCACATAAAAGGAGGGGCAGTGGGTGGGGGAATAAACCTCAGCTTTCACACAGGGGGAAAAAGGGAAGCAAATAAAGATGTACAGCCCTGAAAGAACCCCCTGGCAATGTAACGTATGAGAAAATTTTGATTTCTCACCCGCCGCCCCCCACCCCCCGTACACGCTTATGTTACAAACAACACAGAACACATCTAAACCTCTGGTTCTCAAAGTGAAAAAGTCTTCTAAAGAGATATAATCAGCTGTTGGTACCACAGAATTCTAGAATTCTAGAGCTGGAAGGGACCCCGAGAGTAATCTAGTCCAACCACCTCCAGTGCAGGAGTGCATGAAAATATGAATGTATGAAAAGAAGCTGACTAATCCCTCCTCAGGCAAGTCTTTGTCCTAATTCATCAAACCTACCTAATCATAACAATGCAAGCTATTGCAAGGAATCCATCAATGCAACTGATAATGGGAGCTATGGAAACTTCCCCCACCTCTCCCGTAGATATTTTCAACTTTGGATAACTTTGAAGTAGAAAGTAGATCAGAATGTACTGACTATACAGAAGATAGATCAGCTTCCACTAGATCTCAGTCTGATTTACAGCATATCAGCAAGGATTCTGACTGATAATGTGTGATTCTGACACACTGATAATAACAATAACAATGACACCCTTCTAAATTAGGCTGCTGAGATAAAGTTTGTTGGGGTAGGATTTTGTGTGTGACAGGACTATGAGGATATGCTCAGAGGCACTCCGTTACTTAAATCTAAGAATATGCTGACACCCCCATTACTGTTCTGACTCTTGGTGGGGGATCCTAGGGTTCTAATAAAAAAACTAACTAAAAGCTGAGCAGATCCCACAAGCCTGGATTCTAAAGGCCCTCAAAGCCCCATTCTTTCTGAGCTGAGAACCTTTGCTATAGACAGATTATACAGCTGAGGTATCTGTATTTTTACATTGGCCGTCCTCTCATGCTACTCCTGAGGACAGGTGGAACTTGCTGCTTTTCAAAAGGCCCCCCCCCCAACGTGGTAAATACTACTTTCACAACGTGAAAAGGCAGCTGTATGGAATAGCCTGAAGCACTTGGATCTTGTGGTAAAATGCCTTGTGGTAATTTTGTCATATGAAATAGAGAATCTGCCCTCTGTTTTGTATTTCTGGAGAGCCAAATGGATCAAGCATGACTAAAAGGGGCTTCCTTACTACAAGGCTTTAAGAAGTACTGTATTGATAAAAATAAGGGGTAGACAACATGGTGCCATCCAGCTACCATTGGACTCCAATGCCCATCAGCCTCAGCCAGCATAACCAGGGATGATAGGAGCTAAATAAAATTTGGAGGGTACCACACTGGCTACCCCTGGTCTAAATTAATGACAGAGAAAATTGTGCACAGATCTTTATGTACCTATAAACACTGGGTAAACAATACCTTCAGATCAGATCAACCACATACAAGCAGATTAGTAGTGTGACGTGTACTTGATTCTTTCCACGGCAAACCCTCTTAATTTAGGATTTAATTTGCATTCTTAAGACCTTATCATTCAGGATTATGTAAAACTGACAGCTGCTTATAATTATATCTCCTTAGAGTGGAAATAATTTAAACCATCTGCCATCATTTCAACATTACCAGACTTAAAACTCGGTGAGCTTGTTTCTACCTAACGTCAAAGTTGAAAGTAAAGAAGCAAAGTAAACTGCAAGTATCTTACTACCAAATTTCTTGCATTTCATTTGTATGTGCAACTGGTTTTTCCAGCAAGGCATTCAAACTGTTAATTATCTTTTTAATATATGTAATTTAGGATTGCTAATTAGATAGCAATTTAATGCCCTCACAGGGATTCAGATGCTCTTTCTTTTTTAACATGTAAACTCCGACAGGAATAATTGTTGACATTCAAGTAATTGAACTCTTCAGTTATTTAAATGAACACAAGGCATTTACACTGTTCAAATCATTTAAATATTCCACTGTCAGCTACAGCTGTAGAGTTTTATGGAGTCTCTGAAAAAGCAAGGGTAAGTGTAGGTTATCTTAGTTTTCAGGCAGGACTCCCCAGAGAGAAATGAGATTTGCTGCTTATGAAAGGCTAACACCGTTTAAGTGGGGCATTAATGTTTCCTCTGAGACTTGGATTTCTCTGTTTTTCTATATTAGGAGAAACAAATTTTCCCAGAATTTACAGCTATGAAAGCCTTAATACTGGTTTAGCAATCTTTAAATACACCGAGTCTTTTTTGCTACATACAATGCATTGTGGCTGTTAACATTTACCGGTAACTTAAACTCAGCAACTTGCTTTGGGTACATAACTGCCATCGTATTTAGGGGAAGGTTTTTATCTTTCGTTCATACACACACACACACACACACACACACACACACACACACAACTTCCTTTACCAAGGCCAATGATGAAAACAATTGTATAAGGGCAGTTATGATTTTGTGAATATTTTTCATGTTAACTTCCTTTTGAAAGAAGAACAAATAGGATTTTGTAGAATATAGGGTTACTACAAAAATGAAACCAACACTGTCATCATATCTGAACTAATGCTGGGAATTTGTGTTCTTATTATGTACATGAGTTGCAGTTTGCCTGTAAGAAAAGTTTCATTTGCACTGAGCTATCCTACGTGACTAGAAATAAGAGTGAGATCACGTGGCCGACTGTGCCTGCAAAGAAACAGCTGAGTTAAACTGTCACATGCTTGTGGTTGTAAGAATAGGCGATCGAAGAGGAGTGGAACTAGAAGCAAACTGCATGATTATTTTCATGCAGGGCAAATGCAGAGAGCTCAGTGCAAATGGTACCTGACCTGGCTAAACTGTTAATATGGAGATCTTCCTTGATGGAAAATACATATTGTTAAAAGAGATTATATACTGGTGCTGATGTCCTGTATGCAGTGCTAGCATGGAGTAAGTGGGCCTAACGTTTGAAAAAGTAAGAAACTATCTATGGCGATGAGCTGATATCCTTTCATCAATTATATGCTTCTGGGTTAGAGTGCTCCTAGTGGCAGATTTGCTCATTGAAATCACAGGGTTTTGGCATGCAGGTGCGAAGGTTGGTGGGCATCATGAAATGTTTTGATAAATTGATGAATGAGGGTACTGACCAGGAGTCAGTGTTCTTAGCATATGTGGGCACCAATGTCAGTGGAAAAAAGTATACACCAGATTCTGGAAGCAAGTGGCAGCAGGGGCTATTTTCCTCTTGTCTTTGTATGATCTATTATAGAAGCCCTTAACAACGCATGGAAAACCTAGTGTGTAGTTTGAATCTCTATTTCAGTTTTTAAAAATACCATTTATTGGGGGGGTATAAAACCCTGTGGTAGATTCTCAATGTCTTTTTCTCGCTTATGGTTTGATAATGCTAATCCATGATGTTTCTCAATCCAGCATTGGTGCCTATAAACAAAACAAAGTACAACAGCTGATGAGTTTCTTTTCAGAAAATGAAACTTCAACAGCCTGCTGTAAAATAATAACAAATAACATTTATTATTATTATTATTATTTATAACCCACCCATCTGGCTTGGTTTCCCCAGCCGCCTTGGGTGGCTTAAAGCATATCTAAAAACATAATAAAAACATCAAGTGTTAAAAACCTCCCAATACATGGCTGCCTTCAGATGTCTTCTAAAATTATCTCTTTGACATCTGAAGGGAGGGCGTCACCAGCAGAAGACCCTTGGAGGAGGACCAGGCTGAGTGATGGGGGTGGAGACACTCCATCAGGTATACTGGGCCAAGGTCATTTAGGGCTTTGAAGATCAGCACCAACACTTTGAATTGTGCTCAGAAACGTACTGGCAGCCAGTGAAGATCTTTTAGGGCCAGTGTTATATGGTCCCGATGGCCACTCTCAGTCACCAGTCTAGCTGCTGCATTCAAGATTAGTTGTAGTTTCCGAGTCACTTTCAAAGGCAGCCCCACGTAGAGTGCATTGCAGTAGTCCAAGCAGGAGATAACCAGGGCGTGCACTTGGGTGAGACAGTCTGTGGGCAGGTAGGGTCTCAGCCTGCGAACTAGATGGAGCTGGTAAACAGCTGCCCTGGACACAGAATCGACAGCTGTGAGTCCAAAATGACTCCCAGGCTGCGCACCTGGTCTTTCAGGGGAACAGTTATCCTGTTCAGGACCAGGGAGTATCCCCACCCCACCCTGCATCTCCCCGGCAAACTGAAATTATTAAACTGAAATGTGTTACTTTATTATCCCCAAGACCTTTGATACATTTAAGTAGGCAGGGAGAACACACACCACTTTGCTCTTGGACAATAATAGTACTGGAGTCACAGTAACATTTATATACGACTTGATTTTAGCAAAACTTCAAGCAGTTTACAGGAATAGTTCAAAATCCTAAACTCTCAACAATAATCACATTTACTCGGAAGCAAGTTCAAATGATTTCCAAAGAATGACTGGTGAATTTTCCTTGCTACACTCTTGTGGAACAACTTTCTTACAAATATACTCTTGGAGCCGTTTTCGCCTGCGCAAGGGCTTCCACTTATGCAAATGGCTTCCCTCTCTTCCGCTGCACAACCAAAATTGGGTCTGGAGGGGTCAGGAGAACCCTCAGAGCAGTGTGTAGGGGAAAGAGAGGGCTGATCATTGTACTTGGCAAGCTGAAATGCTTGCACAGATGGAGTGTCTGTAATAGCACAATACTGAGATCTATCCTATACAACAAGATTACATTTAACACATTCCAAGGAAGGTTCATATTTTATTGTCTCTCAAATCGTGTTTGTCAAACACTGGAGTATGCTCATATTTACTATCCTGTTCCATTTGGAACCATTTTACTAGCCGCACTGGGAGGGCAACAGGTCCCTCAACCCAAAAGTAGCGGATCAACTGCTTTTTCAAGACCAACGTCTTAATGCGGTATCAACGTGAAATTGGCTACGACTCAGAACTGGAAGCATTTACACATGCTATTAAACTTTATTAGAGCAAATAGTCCCACAGAAATAAGTTTAAAGCTGTATAACTCCAATAAGCAAACTGAGAAACTTACACCTCAACTGAAACCAGATTTTACTGAAAAGGCGCACTGATTTCAATAGTTATGAGAGCCAAAATTCCATATTCAGAGGTGGTAAACTTTTAATTGCCGCTGATTTATACTAGCGCACTATTTGGATCAGAATGCATCTGAATTAAGTCCCATTTGTTTCAGCCGGATTTATTTCTCAGTCCATTGAGAAATTTTGACCGTATGAGGAGAAATATCCTGAATATAGTTGGCATTTTAATTTAAAACACTTCCAATGTTATTTATACAGTATGGGCCTAATTTTGTCCCACTTGCAATGTCCATGCTGATACATGGTGGCTGAAACATCTATAACCAAGGGAGAAAGATCATGTACACAAACTTGGCTATAGAGCTGGCATCATTGCATCTACCACAACAAGGCACTTTACATGGAACAAATGTTAAAGAATGGTTAGAAGGTTCCTATGGATGAGAACAAGGCAGCTCATTTCTTGATGAAGCGCTTTGGATGGTCCAAGCACAGAACACCATTGCTGGTCCACAGGAGAGCTTGCCAGGTAGCTTGTGAAAACCACTGAAAATCTGAGTGTATATGCGCTCACACTGAAAGCCCAAATAGTGTAGACTTTTAAGGGTGCAGTTCTAACAGGAGCAAGGGTGTGCAGTGGCAGATTCATTGCTGTTGGCTCCTGCTGGCTAAGGCAGAAGGTGAAGGAAGAGATGCTGTACCTATTTTGCTGTGCCAGCTTCAGGCTGCTGCAGCTCAGGGGTCCAAAATTAGACTCCTCTCCAGGAACTGTGTTTGCTTTGATCCATTGCCAGCCCAGCTCTGACCTCTCCCACAAACCACTCTGAGGACCTACTGCTGGTTACCGCTGCTTGAAACACCACCTTTGGCAAGGGCCTCTGCAGTGGTGCAGCCCACTGCTGGTGAAGCCTGTCAGGAGGACACCTCCTAACCACAGAGAGCAGCACAAACTGGGATTACTCTGCCCAAATTCTAAATTGATTGGGTCTCTCAGAGCAGTTACTCCCTTATAAGCCTTCATTCAGCCCAATTTCTTTTTCATCACTTGACGGAGAGGAACTAGGGGATGGCAATGCTCTTCAAAGTTTTAGGAAGAGTCTCGACAATTTTAGAGGTCTAAATGAAGTGACTGAGTGACTTTCACTCACTAAAAAGAAAAGCTAAGTTACTGATTGAAGTGGCTGGACTCAGCAGCCCAGCTGACATTCAGCATGTGAGAATGTCTCTGCGAATGATACTATATCATGATGTAGGGTAACAAAACACAGTCTGTGTGTGTGTGTGTGCACGCACACCTAAGAATGTATTTTTTTACAAATAATATATATATATATATATATATATATATATATATATATATATATATATATATATATATGCAGGTTTTGGTGTCTTCGGGTGTCTTCCCGTGTAAGAGTCGGGGTGTCTGTGCGACGTTTCGACGAGGTCTCACTCGTCATCTTCAGGCTGGTGCTTTCGGCTTCTTGTTACTGGAACAGAGCAGAATCTGGTGTTTGAGTTCCTATAAATACTGTTGAGGGGTGTGGTGTATAGCCTCCAACGTTCTGGGCAGAGAGGAAGTTCCTAGATTAGTGTGCCTTTTCTTCTTTTGTTCCTTAATTACTTGAGGGATATCTTGAGTGATTTCATGAGTGATATTCTGAATACCACTGGGTGGGTCATTAAGTGTAGATTAGTTGCTAAAGCTTTCGTGTCTTGACCTCTTGAGCTTGTGAAGAGTTTTTCTGAGAAGATGGCTGTGCTGCATTTAGTTGTGCTCTGGCTTGGCTTCGTGTATAGGGGCGAGCTGTGGTTTTGTGCTTTGTGCCAGCCAGATCTGTGTAGGGATTGCAGGGGGGTGCAGCATCCGGAGGTGCCACTATAGTTTGGCTACTGGATGGAGTCTGTAATATGTCTGTGGAGAGGGTCTGGGTTTGGGTCTGGTGTGGTTGATTGGTGACGGCGTTCTGTGTGCCTCTGGTTCTGGTGTCGGTTTTTGTGGGGAGGGCTAATTTCCAGATGTCTGGCAGGCGGGACGTGTCGTCACGCTTGTTCATGTTGTGAGGGTGTTTCTCTATCTCGATGGCTTCCATGATTATTCTCTTGTGGTGATGTTCCGTGTTAAAGAGCAATTTGGAATCTGCAAAATTAATTTCGTGTCCTGTTTCTTTCATGTGTTGGAAAAGAGAGGAAGTTTTTTCTTCTTTTTTGACGGCATTCTTGTGTTCTGCGATACGTGCATTTATTCGTCTGTTTGTTTGTCCAATGTACGTGGCTGGGCAGACTTTGCAGGGTATTTCATAGACCCCTTGGTTTTCCAGCTGGATTTTGTCTTTTGGGTTTCTGAGGATATTGGCTATTTTTTGGTTGGTGCAGAAGGCTGTTTTGATATTGTGTTTATGGAGGATTTTGCTGATTTTGTCTGTAGTGCCCTTGATATAAGGAAGGAGGGCCATGCCATTGTTTTCTTCTGTGTCTTGGTTTTTGGGGGCACAGAAGACACAGAAGAAAACAATGGCATGGCCCTCCTTCCTTATATCAAGGGCACTACAGACAAAATCAGCAAAATCCTCCATAAACACAATATCAAAACAGCCTTCTGCACCAACCAAAAAATAGCCAATATCCTCAGAAACCCAAAAGACAAAATCCAGCTGGAAAACCAAGGGGTCTATGAAATACCCTGCAAAGTCTGCCCAGCCACGTACATTGGACAAACAAACAGACGAATAAATGCACGTATCGCAGAACACAAGAATGCCGTCAAAAAAGAAGAAAAAACTTCCTCTCTTTTCCAACACATGAAAGAAACAGGACACGAAATTAATTTTGCAGATTCCAAATTGCTCTTTAACACGGAACATCACCACAAGAGAATAATCATGGAAGCCATCGAGATAGAGAAACACCCTCACAACATGAACAAGCGTGACGACACGTCCCGCCTGCCAGACATCTGGAAATTAGCCCTCCCCACAAAAACCGACACCAGAACCAGAGGCACACAGAACGCCGTCACCAATCAACCACACCAGACCCAAACCCAGACCCTCTCCACAGACATATTACAGACTCCATCCAGTAGCCAAACTATAGTGGCACCTCCGGATGCTGCACCCCCCTGCAATCCCTACACAGATCTGGCTGGCACAAAGCACAAAACCACAGCTCGCCCCTATACACGAAGCCAAGCCAGAGCACAACTAAATGCAGCACAGCCATCTTCTCAGAAAAACTCTTCACAAGCTCAAGAGGTCAAGACACGAAAGCTTTAGCAACTAATCTACACTTAATGACCCACCCAGTGGTATTCAGAATATCACTCATGAAATCACTCAAGATATCCCTCAAGTAATTAAGGAACAAAAGAAGAAAAGGCACACTAATCTAGGAACTTCCTCTCTGCCCAGAACGTTGGAGGCTATACACCACACCCCTCAACAGTATTTATAGGAACTCAAACACCAGATTCTGCTCTGTTCCAGTAACAAGAAGCCGAAAGCACCAGCCTGAAGATGACGAGTGAGACCTCGTCGAAACGTCGCACAGACACCCCGACTCTTACACGGGAAGACACCCAAAGACACCAAAACCTGCATATATATATATATATATACACACACACACACACACACACACACACAGATATATAGATACACTGGTGCCCTGCAAGACGAATGCCTCGCAAGACGGAAAACTCGCTAGACGACAGAGTTTTCCGTTTTGGAGGTGCTTCGCAAAACGAATTTCCTATGGGCTTGCTTCGCAAGACGACAATGTCTTGCGAGTTCCTGCTGGGTTTTTTTCCTCCCCCCCCTTTTTCTAAGCCGCTAAGCCGCTTATCAGCTAATCCGATCAGCAGATAAGCCGCTAAAAGCCGCTAATAGCGCTAATCCGCTAATCCATCAATGGGCTTGCTTCGCAAGACGAAAAAACCGCTAGACGAAGAGAATCACAGAACGGATTCTTTTCGTCTTGCGAGGCACCACTGTAGATATATATGTATTAAGATCAGAATTTTATGTTTTTAAGACACACGATGAGAACAAATGGAATTAATTTGAGGATGTTTCCTGTGCTCTTTATTACACAGTATTACTATATATTCTAATCTGTAATACAAGAGGAGTCATTACTATTGTGTTTTGAATTGTGGCTGGTGTTTTTCCTTTTTTGTCTCTCTGACGCCTACTAGCTTTCCCGTTGTGGAAGATATATATATATATTATACTCTGTTCGTTTTAAGTATATGCATTTTTTCAAGGCTGCTTCTTTGGACCGTGGAAACATTTCCTGTTAATATTTCCATACTGCAGCCAAACAGAGCTTTCAAATGTAGCAGAAAGTGAAACATATAGAGTTTCTGTTTCCTTGTTGCCATATATGATTTTATGCCAGTGGGGCTTTGTTTCTGCATTTTAATAATACTGTGTTTTGCAGTAAAGAGAAACACATTCAATACAAGTCTTAACTTTCACTTTTTACATAAACACAACATATTCAAAACATGCATGTGTGTGTGTGTGTGTGTGTGTGTGTGTGTGTGTGTGTGTGTGTTGAATAATGGCTCTGCCTGCTCAGATTTCAGTGAAGGCTATGTCAATGGTTGATTATACATGGCAGTGCTATGCTGCCATCTAATGTCTGATCTTACATTGTTCATCACCAGCGCAAGTATCTATAAGGAAAGCTACTCAGATGATTTGAGTTACACTCACCTTTGTTTATCCATAGGGTTTGGAAGATTCTGTGGCTAATTTAAACTTACTGCACTCCTCTGAAGGTCAACACTAGCTTTCTTCTTGAAGACTTGATCAAGAGAATGTCAATTTAATTGACAATGATCACAATTCAATGTGTTATTGATGTCAGAAATGCTGAACCCTCCAGATTGCTGTTAGACTCCAACTCCTATCAGCCCCAAGTGGCACGAATGATGGGAGTTGCAGTCCAACAACCTATGCAAGGTCACAGGTCCCCCCTTTCTAATTTGTGTAAACGTGGCAGGGAACAGAATCTCAACAAGATGATTCAGTTATAAAGTTCAAGTCAGCAAACATATCCATCAAAATATGGCTGAAATGAGTTAGAGAGCTTTAACTTGACTTTTTGTATAATACACTTACTACACATGTTAGCCAGTTTTTCTAGTCCCCTCCAAAGGGGAATGCATTTCACAATACCTCCTCCTATTGCATGGTTAACACATAATTTTAAAAAATCTTCATAGTCCCAATAACTTATATGATCTGAGAGCAAATTTCCTTCATACACATAATGACTTCTGGCCCATTCACATTTACAATTTTCCCACCGTAACAAACCATTCCAGTAATCACTGCACCACTAAAAATAAATAAAACATTAAATGGGAATTTTCTATCATTAGTTACTACTGGTTATTAGTTTATCATTTGAGTTCATTGCAATTAAGTTGCTCTTCATCCCACAAGCACCTCTGACCTGCACAGCATACACAAGCTAATCAGGATATATGTTCATATCCTTCAAATAAATGAGAAAATGGAGATGGCTTTTAAGTTCCTTCTATTGCTGTGCTGATATGAAACCATGCTGAAGGATCCAGATTAAAATAAAAATAAAAATCATGACCCTAAAAACCCATGGAATGCATATAATGTCGTGAGCTCCCTGGCCTCACAGTTTTATTTATCTGTGCACTTACCATTGGAATGATTGTGTATGGTAATGAGCCAGAGATGTGCAGTGATGTGAGGAAGGGAAACATCCACTTTTTCCCATTAAAAAAACTGCTGTCATGAACAAAAACAAGGAAGGAAGATTACATCATTTGCCAATCTGTCTTGTATCATTTATTGTTGCTGGAATTCATTCCACATTTCCCTCTTAAACAAGGAATGCATGAGATCTAGTTTATGGAACCCATAATTAAAGAGAGGAAGAAGACAAGGTAAGGGCCCTTGTGTTACTTTTAAGTTTCACAGAGCCATGCGGGAAGATATCTGCCTTGCACGACCTACTTTGTACTAGAATCCTGAGATCTACCAACTGGATTAAAGGATTCTGAAAGTCCAGGAACTTGTTTTGAATACTAACTGAACAGATCTCACAGTCTTTACATAGTCCTTTAGCTAGGAGCATAACTAAATGGAATATAAATGCATATCCTCCTGGCTCCCTGTTCTACAATAAGTATGTGCATTTTGTGTGGTCATAGATTCCTTGCAGAAACAGGATACCCACTGATTTAAATGGAACAGAAAGGTATGTACCGCTGAGCAAAATAAGGGGGGTGCTGCACATAAAGGAGTTTATATGTTTACTAATGGTCCACACAAGGCTTTAGTTCAAATGCACTTTTTGAATGAGATACGTATTCCTGCAGCATATACATGTTTACACAAATGAATCTTTTCGTGTCCTTTTGAATCATTATAGAAACAGGGCATGAAAGAAAATGGGATCTAGTAAACACATAGGATGAAATCTAATGTCTCATGAGTGGACTTCCCTGAATACCACAGGGTTGCCCTTCCTTCCTTCCTTCCTTCCTTCCTTCCTTCCTTCCTTCCTTCCTTCCTTCCTTCCTTCTCTCCCTCTCATGGAGCTCCCAATAGCCCCCAAAATCTGCTCCAAAGCATCTCCCATAACAGAGCATACAAGGGCCTGCAGGGGGAGCAGAAGGGGAAATCCAGTTGTATGAGTGGAAATCCGTGGGTTTTGTTTTGTTTTGTTTTTTGGTGGATGGGCACAATAGGCTCACAGCCATCTATGTAATGCTCATTGAGGGAGATGTGAAAGACTTTAGGACCACTCTAAGCAGCTCGTGTGACTTTGTCCAGTACATCAAATAATGTCAGTAAAATAGGATGTGGGAGTTCTAGGAAACTGGGGAGGACAAGAGGTTTCTAAAAGAATCCATGAATATTATAAATGGTCTCCTTTGACATTTTGTTCCTACGTATGCAGAAATTAAATAGCATCTAACAATGTTATTAGCAAAGCTTTCTGAGGACTTTTTATTTACTTCCTAAAGAATTCATCTTGATCTAGTCCAACCAGAAAAGAGCATTCTTCTTATAATGCTCTTAAAGTGCAAAACTGGTTTCAAAGAGTGTGGATTTTCCCATAATACATTACAAAGCATCGCCTATATCTACAAAGGAATATATAGAGTTGAACAAAAGCTGAATACTCACAGAAAACTATATTTAAGTGAAACAACAACATTTGCTGAGTGTGTGTGTGTTCCACCTAGCAATAATAAACTAGAATTAAACTCTCCAGGAGTTTTTCTTTTAAATTTCACTGCAAGAACAAAGCATGGTGAGATATTTGTCCATATTTTCTATAACTTGTTAATGTAGAAAAGGTGAGGAAGGATACTTATACAGGTTGTAAGAAATCCTGTTTACCCAAATGACATTTTAAAGAGTTATTCACAAACTCTTTTTAAAAAGCTGTACTAATGACAAAGCTAAGTGTACTGATTATATCTTGGCCACATATTAGTGGTACATGGTAATTATTTTTTGTTGTTGTTTCTGAGGGGTGGGGGGGGACACACCAGACAATATGTATGCACACAAACATGTTTGTCTCTTGTACCCTTCCCCCCCCCCCGGAAGCAGGGTTACATATACGACTGAACATAACATTTACACTCTGCATACAGTTCTGACCAAGGGTGCCCAGCTGGAAAGGATAGTTACTCAGCAGCTACAATCTAAGAACTGAAGAGCATCCACTGCTGTTGCTCTGCTAGCACCACACTTCTCTTCCTTGCAGCCCCTTCCATGCATAAGGGGAAATCTCATTATGTGAGTGGAACTTCACACATGCGGCGCTAGATTCAACCCACCACTTCCAGATTAGCTTTGTACAATATCCATTGCAGCCACTGTGTTGGATCTGGGAGATTCTGGGTTTCTTGTTCCCTTTTAGAGATTCCCTGACAGCAACTAACCCACTGCCTCCCGGGATTTGTTCCCTATTTTTAAAATGGAAACAACACTGATCTACCTCATGGGTTGGTATGGGGGGTGGGGGTGGGATGGGAGAGAGAATTAAATAGGAAATGCATAAGACTGTTTCAGCCATTCTTCTCTTGAATGACTGTAATCACACCAGGAGAGAACAAGGTTATGCTTGCTGGTTCTGACCCCCCCCCCCGCCATCTACATGTTGGGGGGGGAGTCTGAAGCAAAGCCCCACCCCAGTAGAAGACTGAATGATAAACTAAGGAAGGCTCCATTCAAGCAATTAGCAAATGAGTGTTTTGAAATCTAAAAGCAAATTGCAGGTGCTGGGAGTGACTATGGCCCCAGCACAGGAGGCAGACACAAGAGGCAGACTGTGTCCTGTTGCAGTTCTGATCTGGGGTCACAACACCTGCTATTTGCAATTAAAACAAAAGGGAGCTTCCCTCACATTGCAATCAGCCAGTGCAGGGGGCCTGATCTAGACTGAGACCACAGCAGGGACACCCCACACCAGGATCCTGCTCCCGATTTGCTCTGCTCATGCCTGCAGTTCACTTTGAGAAGCAATTCACATAATTGCTAATAGCATGACTAACATCACATCTGCTCCTACCCCCAGCTTTACACTGCTGCTCCCATCCCAAAATACCAAGCAGTTTTTATAGGTAGGATAATTTGTCTAAACTCAGAATGAAACAGTTTATACCAAAAAAAAGTAATTCTACTGCCTTTTTGCACTGTTCTCTTTTTAAAACAAAACTTCTTGGGGGTGGAAGGAGGAACAGCCAGGAAAATGTTGTGTTCTGACAATTTCATTTCATCTTCTCATCAAAACCACTCAAATGTAAATATTAACCAAGTGTAATGCCTAATCCAAATGTTAGAGGGATAAATGTTTGTGCAAGCTCCAATTAGGACTCCATCAATCCTTCTGTACAATAATCCTGATTTTTTAAATATGCAAATACCCCTCTGAGATATATTGCTGCTTTCTGCTTATATATTGCTGAATTCTGATAATTACATTAAGTGCCTACCTTAGAAATGGCATCCATATTATATTATAGTGAATTCACTAATGCCACTCCTTTAGTTAGATTCAATGGTGATGAAACTCTTAAAGTGTTCCTATAAAACCAAAAAAATGAAGCTACAGCCTATGCTATTATTCAATAAACTTTTATATAACAGACACATCAAACTTCTTTCTGACTTTGGTTAATTAAAAGAAGGCAAAAAGGGTATTGGAAATGAATTTTCACCTTTTAAAAAAAGAGTAATTGGGGGAATAATCCTTCAAGTGAAGATAAAGAATAGAAAGAGCTTGCATACAATATCCACACAGTTTTAGAAATTTGAGTCCACTTAAACATGACAAATAGGGGCTATTACTTAGGAACAGAGAATTCCACTTTAATGTAAGTGTACATAATTGCAGCAATTTATGGCTTTGCCTTGCACTTACAGGGGTTTGGGTCTCTCACCATACAACCTGTGCATTTCTATATCACCCAAAGGCTTATGTTATTATTTGCATTGGAGCTTCTAGGGAAAAAAATGTCTGCAGTATTTATGTTTAAATAGTAGCCTTTTTAGTAGTCGTCCTTGTGAACCATTACACTCTGCTCTTTAATTCTGTATATCTTAAGAAGAAGAAGAAAAAAATGTAAACATCTCTATCTCGGCATGTATAAAATCAGTCAACATATTTTTTATCTTACCAGAGGCCTGAGTTCTGGATGAGTCAGAATGTATCCATTGTTCGTGATTGCGAATGCATATCCATGAATACCTAACTGTAAGGATATAGGAAAGAAAAGAACCTGAATAAATAGGGCTTACAGAGCAGGTAAACTTTTGGAACACAAACCATCAGGAAGTTCTCTGGCACAAGACCCATCTAAAAAATGTGAACTGCACAGAAATACATTTCAGTAGTGGGTTTTCAGGAAAATTTCCTGGTGCATTGTGCCTTGGCACCTCAAACTTGGCAATTATAAGCCTGTAGCAACAAAGCATTTTGCTCAAATTCAAGTGAAGTCCCTTTTCTTTAACATGTACAGTGGTACCTCGGGTTACATACGCTTCAGGTTACAGACTTGGCTAACCCAGAAATAGTATCTCGGGTTAAGAACTTTGCTTCAGGATGAGAACAGAAATCGCAGCAGTGGAAGGCCCCATTAGCTAAAGTGGTGCTTCAGGTTAAGAACAGTTTCAGGTTAAGAATGGACCTCTGGAATGAATTAAGTACTTAACCTGAGATACCACTGTAGTAAAAAAAAATCCCTATAGCTGTGGGGACTTCAGTATATTAGGGATGGGGAGCTCTGGGCAACCTTCTTGGGGGTGTCACATAACAATGATGGGCGGGGCTAGAAGCAAAAGATAAAAGGCAAATTCTACTACTACTACTACAGTGGAACCTCGGAAGTTGAACAGAATCCGTTCAGGAAGTCCGTTCGACTTCCAAAATGTTCAGAAACCAAGGCACAGCTTCCGATTGGCTGCAGGAAGCTCCTGTAGCCAATCGGAAGCCGCGGAAGTCGCATCGGACATTCGGGTTCCAAACAATGTTTGCAAACCAGAAGACTCACTTCCGGGTTGGTGGTGTTCAGGAGCCAAAACGTTTTACACGCAAGGCCTTCGGGATCCAAGGTACGACTGTCCTACTACTATTTTTATTCTTGAATTTGTATACTGCCCTTAATCCACAGATCTCAGGGTGGTTTTTTCTACACACATTTCCACAGCTTGCTCTATCTGCCGTCCAGGCAGCAAGAGCATTACCAGAGTTCAAGGACACTCAGGGAGGATGCAAAGAGGGGCTGGTGAGGTGTGGCATGGGGACCAAGTGAAGGGCCAGACAGACTGAATTTGGCTCCTGGGCCTGAGGTTCCACATCCCTGCAGGAAACAACAGAGCTACAATATCCACCTCATGGCATGCATGCATCTTTTCTCCCTCTCTTATGTATTTTAGGGGAAATAAACAGATATATACACATCAATCTAACACATTTAGTGCTGCCAGTAGTGGCTGTGGGATGGCTTCCAGGGGTCCTTGGGCACAGTGGGGCTCTTGGTCTCTTCTTTTCCTCCTCTAGCCACACCTCTCTCTCTTGGCCCCACCCCTGTAAACTAAAACACATATTGATCAGTATGGCAACCCACTATTGTCAAATGTTGCCTTTTTATTTATTTATTGAGCCAGCAGTATAACTTGGACTTCATCTAATCCACTACTCTATACACACTCATCTGGGAGTAAGCCCTACTGAACTCATTGGGGCTTACTTCTGAATAGACACATATGATGGAATAGGTAAAAGTAAAATATGATGGATTTCTCTGTCACAAGTAGACACCTATCACTTATAGAATCCCATGCCAGGAAAAAGTGCAAGAAGATGCTTCAGAAGGCTCTACTTGCCCCCTCAATCTCCGTGACCATCCTTAGAATATATGGAAGCAAGTCTTGTTTATTTTAGTTTCTGTGGTTCCTTTGGACGAGAAAGGCCCCCAAATACCAAATACAGTCTTCCCAGAAACCGGCACAGCTGTCACTGACAGAGCTTATGACTGAGCTCAATGTGAAATCTCAATTGTTGTGCTTTGCGAGAAATCCAGCTGTCTTACTAAATTAAAATGAGGGAAGGAGTTTCAAATATGCCTGCTCAGGGCTCCTCAGATTTTTAAATTAAAATATCCTGGATTGGGCTATGATGCTTACCATTCACACCCCAGGGTTTTGGCAGGGCAAACTTGTCCAGTTCTACTGGCAGCAGAACTTTGGCTTTACAGAAAGGAAGAGAAAAATGAAGCATCTCTGCTTCCTTTGCTCAAAGTTAACTGAGCAATATGATTTATCAGAAAGGAGGAACCTAAAACATAATTAGCAAGTGCAGAAGATGTGCTGCTCTTTATTTTCCATGGAAAATGGAAGTTGTTGTTTTAAACTTATTGGAGAGAAGGAAAAACCTTGATTTGGTTTAAACCACTTCAGTACTGAAAGACAACAGGAGACTCTGGTAATTGGACCTAGGCACCTTACTGTCTGTGATCAAGAGAGTAAAAAAATAGTAGATGGACATAATACTATATGCATAAAAAGGGACTATTTCTAATTCAGAGACTCATACAATTTCCACTTTCAAACCTCAGAGATATATTGGAAGTAATCTGAGAGCAATGTAGTGTTGTATTAGGCCTGAAAGTACATGCATAATCAAATTTAGCACTGCACTTATTTCAATAGCAATCCTACCCCTTTTGACAATGCTTCTGTTACACAGCTGACTGCCCTCATTGATTGCAATAAATGTATCTTCAAATCACTGATGTCTAGTCATTAAAATGTCCCCTAGTGAAAAAACCCCGCTGCTGATAGCTTTGGCAGATGTTCTGTACAACACAGCTTTACCGCTGGGAAGGCAGATCAAATACAGAAATAGTTTTAAACCTGCTGGGTTGGGTGTGTGTGTTTTGCAGTGCATAATACAACTTATTTCTAAAATTGCCCAAATCATCTCTTAATCAATTGTGACTGTTCTCAAGACATTCTCTAGCTTAAAGGTCACATTACTTTATATGAAAGGCCACTCTCTTCAGATAAGGTTCATTCTAAAGTAAGGATCAATCTTATATACCACCAGGGAAATGGTGGGATGGATCCAGTGAAGCATAAACAGGTTTCTGCTTCCAAAATAGGGCTTTTCTCTCCTCTCCATCCCATCGCTTTCCCATTTCTCCCATGGCCCTGAAAAGCTGCTCTTGGAGGTCAGGGAAATGGTGTGCTATGGGGCATGAGGGACTATAGTTGAAGAGGGAATCAGCATAATTCAAGAGCCACAGCTTTGATGGTATAAAGAGGTTGACGGCTGACCTGCCCTTGAACAGCCCTCATCGCGTGTGTGCACTTGTACTTGCGCACGCGCGCGCACACACACACACAGAAAATTATCAACTGAGGTCATTTCTAATACAGTGTGGTGCATAATCAGGTACAGATTACTTTGAAGGAAATGGCTAAGGACAATGAAAAGGGACTTGAGTCCAGTGCACTTGAAACTGGTACTGTACTTTTTTGGCACATATATTATCAACTATATTGAACAAGGTACATTGGCAGACTTAAAATTGTGATGCAAGAATTTGCTATTACTGCAAAAGCCCTGTCCTTATTTAGCTACAGTTTGAACCCAAACTAGTAATGTGCTGCCTTAGATCTTACTATTCACCTCAGCAAACCTTGAAGATACCAAATCACATATGAGAATTTCTCCTCAAGACCGCTTTGTAGCTAATTCAGAACCTTGGGCAATAATTGTAATTGCATACCCAAATTCAAACTCCAGTAAGATAGATAGCCACAAATCTTACAGAAGATAAAAAATGTGTTTGAGAAACTCAAGCTTTTTTTGGAATCTATGAAGAACTGCTTAAGTCAACAATTAATATCTCTCTGTGTGTGTGTGTGCGTGTGTGTGTGCGTGCACGCGCACATGTGGGTATCGCTGTATTGTCCTCTTGTATATTTGCTTATAGTTTTACAAGCAAAGGAGTGCATTAGTTGCATAGCAACGACTTGAATCTAAAATTCTCATTTGCCCAATATCTTATGTCATTCTTGCAGCTTGGCTAAGGAAGAGGAAATCAGTGATATATTGTTCAGCCTGCAGTGTGGAATGTGGGAGAGGAAAAGCCACACATAGGCTTGTGTGGGTTATAATAGGCCACAACTTTATTGGTTACAGCTCACTGAGTTTTGGCATGGCATAGGATGGGATCTAGTTATCAGGCAGCTGTTGGTGGAAGTTGCATGACTTGCAGGCCAACCACTGTGTGCACTGATACCATGATCCTATCATACAGCCTGGAATGCAGTATGTGTGCTACCTCCCTGAGGCCTTGAAGCACCACCCAGGATCCCTTAAGGGGATCTCCCAGAGGGAAGAGAGGTGATCATCCCTGCTCTGGATTCAACCCAATGCCTCTCCACCTGCAATAATGAGTTGTGGTGAAATATAAAATAATGAACAACAACCAGCAGAACACAAATGTTGCTACGAAGAAGGTCAAAGACCCACACCAGTTGTGAATGTGTGTGAAATTCCTTCCCAGCCCTTTCAACCAGTAGCTAACCTTCCTTCATAGCAAACTTAAGTATCTTTCCTAAGAGTTTTCGCTACAGTCTGCTCCCTGGTTTTGCTTCCTAAGCTCCACTGGCAGCACTAGTTGTTCCTGAGCAGCGGTAGCCACACAACTGGGCAGTGCCCTACAGCGGAAGCAGCACTAAAAGGATTTGGTTCTGCTTCGCTCTCACATCCCACGTGGTGCAGCAAATTGATGTTTCCAGAAAGCGAGGTCTGGGGCTTGTAGCAAAGTTTTGAAGGGTTTCTTAAAAACAACAACAAACTTCTTTTTAAAGGATTTGGGAAATGTAGCCATTTCCGAAAGAGGGATAGTACATTACTGAGTAATATCTAAGGTATTAAGAGATCTGGAATTCCATTTTGGGGGGAATGATCTGTGAAGAAATCTTACCTAGACTGGCTCTATTATACATAAGAAGCACACGCAATAAATAATTTGTTTGAATAATATGGGTTGGATGTCCCTCTAGAGCTACACCCGTTGAAGAAATGATAGCACTGACAATATTCTGCAAATAATAGAAGGCTCAGCTCAACATGATTTATAGCATGAACACATCTTGGAATGGTGTGCAACACTTGGAGCAATGCCTGGCAAATGTTGTACAAGGCCTTGTGAAAGAGATTGCACAAGAACTTGCGCTACAGAACCACACAGTTGGAATTCACTTCTCTTTGCTTGCACAATGGTTGTGTGTTACATTAAGAAAAGCCCCTTCCCTTGCAGAAGACGCTGCTCATTTGCAGAAAAGCATATCCGGATTCAATAGATATTTTGCAGCATATAAATGTAATTTACTTCTAATTCAATACAATGAACTGGTAATCAAAATGTTATTTACCTTGTATTTTGGAATGGTCTTTAGAAGTTCTTTCACTGGAACATCTGTGCCCACAACTCCCAAAAGAATGCCTTTCGATCTCTATTTTAAAAGATTGTTTGGGAAAAATGCAGATTAGTTGGAACAAACAATTACAGTTAGAGCACAGTAATTCAGTCAATAAGTATTTACCATATGGATTAAAACTGCACTGAGCACTGCCGATAACTAGCTAATTCTTCCAACTATTTGACAAGGTATTATGGGTGGCTGCAGCTAATCTGGCTGAATACGCACGCAAACAAAATCAATAGATGTCTTTTTTCCCCTACCCTAGAAATAAAATCAAAGGTTGTGTGCAGAGTTGCAGCTGATAAGGATGCTTTCAATTAAACACTCTGACTCAGGAAGCCCCATCCAGACAAAATATGGAGTAGAAAAATGCAATTTATCTTCTGTTTCAAATAGCTTGTGAAGCCCAGGAGGCAAGAATGAAATGTGAAGGGCAAGGTAAATGCAAATATAAAATGGAAATAAGATTTTTAAAAACCCAGATCCCTATTATAGAAATATAGTAGAAATATTTCTGGATATATACACTAGCACTAGTCTAAGAAAAGAATAATTACAGACATTTGCTCCGATCAGAAAAACCACAGTGACAGTAAAAGCACACACGTTTGTGTCTGTGGTGCACAGATGTACAGTATCTTATGCACAAACATGTGAACATGTTGTAGGGAATTTCTATGGTAAAATTGGTTACAGGTGCACACGTGTTACCTTTTTCCTACCTGTGATCTATTCCACCTTGAACAGTAGGCTGCTGTGCGCCCAATACAGTAGTGTGGCAAATCTGAACAATTCAGGGAAAGATTGGGGTGCTTAGATCCTATTGAAACCAATAGCTTCCAAGCATAAATAAAAAAATATTTAGCTTTACCTGGATTGCATCCTATTTGGTGTCCAAAAAACCCCAACTATGCTAAACAGTATTTAAAACCTTGATATTTGTATTTTTAATGTGTGCTTCTTCTTAAAAAGGGACAAGGCGTTTTATTTCAAGAACCACTGGAAGTTTACTTTTCAGTTCTTTGCTGCTAAGTATGTTGTATGGCATTTATTTTAACACCAAGTACACATTTATGGGGAAAAGGTAGAGGATACCAACAGTCGAGAAATGCATAGCTTCATCAAGACGTTCACATTTGTGCTGATTTTGTAGCACATGGCTGGTGTATGGCGTGAGTACTTACAGTCTCATTTTGCTTACTAAATACTGGCATGGCAACAGTGGTCATCAAAACCAATCCCTGATCGTCTGCAAGCTACATTTAAAAAATAAGAAGAGATATTAATACAGAGCAATATGAGATGGGACCATTATCAAATCATAGCTATGAAAGCATCCAAAGAAGTTATCTTCTGATTAATGGAAATGATGTTTAAGAGCCCATTGCAACCTGCATTGCATTGCTTTTTAGTGCATCTGAGTGAGGCTCAGTCCAAATCATGTGCCTATCGGAAGGTGTTGTTAAAATCATCTTTCATTTAAAGAAAGAGAAATCTAGTACTGTAATCTTTTACTCATCTGTTGGATATGTATTGAATATTTTTGTATTCAGACAAATCTCCCTTAATTTTCTTTACATTTCCACTTCTCGTGGGATCCAATTTACAACTTTTTGCAGGACGAACACTCTGATGGTAGTAGATGACGGTAGCCTTTGGGCTAATACCTACACTCCACTGGGCTGCTTCTTACATGGCTTTCATGCCAGCTTGGTAAGAAGTGAGTTGAGAGCTTATGGCTCTCAGCCATAGTCATTTCCACAATCTCCGATGCATTGCAGCTATGTTAGAGATCATGTACGACAACGCTGCTGACCTCCGTGAACTCCTGGCTCACAGACTGCATATAGCTCATGCAAACACAGATGACAGGCAAATTCCCTGTTAGCGAAAAAACAGTGCTATTCGGTGGCTGAGCCAGTCTTCTACCTCCTGCTTTCCCGTGGCCAAATTCAGCCCCAGCATTGGGAAACAATCAAATTCTATGTTGTCACCAAACATATGGCAACCACATATTAAGATTGTGACTAGGAAAACGGGGACATATTTTTCCCCACCCCCGGTAGATTTGTGATGGACAATTTTGACTGTTTGCGAAACTGTTCCTGGAAGAATACAAAACTAAGTCTTTATATGATTCCTCATATCTCCAAGTTCATATCTCCAAGTTTTTTTACCTGTAAAGCTGGTATAATGTGGTTTTGCCAGTCAGTGGGAGTTGAGGCATTAATAGTTAATATACGATAGCCTTTCATGTATTCTTATGAACAAAGTACACATATAAAGAATTGCTTTATATGGATTACTACTCAATATACTGTTTATTTACAAAGCACATTAAGTGGCAGATTAACACGGTGACAGGATATACAGACTTAAGTCACACACACACACGTGCACTAAACTGTGATCGGGGGCAAGATCTGTTTGGAATTTTTAAAAACATTCTCTCTGGATCTTCCCTCCCACACAATTCCCACACATCCCTCAATCCCCTCTAGCCAGGGGTTGTTGAAGCGTTCCCTCCCAGCCACAGTGACATCACTTGTAGGAGCACAACAGTGGGTCCAGGATGTAATGCCAGGAAGCATGTGGGTTATGCACTCAGGTGCGTGCCCACAGCGTCCTGGAGCACAGCACTTTTGGTGGATGCAGAGTTTCGCCGTCTTACAAATGTATATTGGCATGGATAGTTTACAGATACAAAGAGCTATCAAAACACGCTGCCATTTCCCCAGGGAGAAACAATTGTTCAAGCAGTCGACTGCCACTGAGAGAACGCCACACCTCAAAGTATTTTAGAAAGTCAAGAGCAAAACACCAAACATTTAACAGAATGTATATTTAGCTAAAGCAGCAGATTGAGAGGTAGGGATTGAATAGAAGTTATGGGCTGACTCCAGAATTAAGCATCTATGATGGGGCTACTGGAACCAATTTCTCCACTCCTCCTCCCTGTGAACTAGGGTGCGCTGCGTCATGGGGAGGGCTGAGGGGGAAGGAAGGGTCCAGAAAAACTCGGCAAAAGTGTATTTCACAAGCAGAGCTCCCACTCTCTGGGGTTGCCTTTGCCTGATGGGGGGGGGGAGGGATCACCCATCTGCCCATGCTGTAGCCCACCCATTCAGTAGGGTCCCCCAAACCTTGATGGACCATTTTTGAGGAGGCTGCAATGCAGAGGAGAAAGCAGGCACGACTGCTGCTGCTGCCAGCATTGTTATGTACGCTTAATTCTGAATCCAACTATTCGTTTTTGAAATTCTTTCATAGCCATTTTATTAAATGGCTCTTTGATATAATTAGGCAAAAAACAAGGCCAAGACATGATGGAAGCTGGAGGGTGTTGTTTTCTCTTTGAAGGTGGTGAACCACCCAAGAAATGTTGTTCCTGGACAGTCAACAAATGCCTAAACAAACAAATGCTTTAATTGGTATGTTCCACTGGAATCCATAGGAATTCTCTTATCGTGAAATAATGTAATCATAAGCACGTGTAAGTTTAAATCTAAAATAAAATACTTTTTAAAGGTAATAAACCAAGTGGAAATTAGCTAGCTTCTGAAGACAGGAGTCTTAACGTAGTTAGTAAAGGAGTCCCATGGGTTCAAACAACATATTTATTAATAATTTGTATAAACAGAGAAGTAGGACAAAATGTTAAATGGTTAATGCATCAGACTGAATGTTTTTACAGCTGCCAAATATCACTATTTTCTGAACTGGAAAGCACATTGTGAAAGGAATGCCCAACACGAACGAAACTGTTTAGACATTATGCATTTACTTTTTAAGTTATAAAATGGTTACTTTCTGTTTAAAGGTTGTTCTTGCCAGGGATGCAAAATATCATGGAAAATACAAACTCAAGAAACTGAAACTTAAGATTGGGAAGGAAGAAGAAACCTAGTTAATATAGGAAACAGAAATGTGAACTATATTGCCTTTCCGGCTGGCTTATAGCATTGGAAGGTAGATTGAGATTAGTGTATAGAAATGAAGCTGGCAAGCATACAAAAAGAGTGAAGACGAGCAAGAAATCAGAAGTAGCAGCCAGGACAGATAATACTGCAGAGAAGGTTATGGGAACTATAATCCAACAACATTTGGAGGGCACCAGATTGGCGGAGGCTGGTGTCAGGGCCGGATTTAGGTTTGATGAGGCCCTAAGCTACAGAAGGTAATGGGGCCCTTTATATGTCCAGCTGTCCTTTGTCAACAACAAATTGTCGCTGTTTTTTGTGTTGAATATATGCTATATGGTAATTTATGGACCTAATAGGTATCTAAAGCCATTTGCACCTAACAAAATAAGTATTTCATCAAAGTAATTGTTGAACTGAAATACAATTAATAAGTATATTAATAGTGAAATACTTTTAACTCCACCCCCCCCAACAGAGTGGGACCCTAAGCTATAGCTTGTATAGCTTATACATAAATCCCGCACTGGCTGGTGTAGATTATGTTGCAAACAGAATCCCCCTTGCATCAGACAGGGTGTCCCTCCACCTGGTTGTGCCAGCCTCTGCTTGGGGAGTGCTGCCTATACAGAATTCCCCATTCCACCAGCCCAATGTGTAAGTGGGCAGAAGTGTAACTGGCAGGATTCAGGCTAGCTATCACTATTCAAGTGATATACTTGCCTCCTTCCAGTCTTCCACCTCAGCCAGCATGAGCTGAAGGACTGCCGCTCCATTAAGACACACTGTTCTCCAGCCCCAGAGGTTGGCTGCAGCCTTAGATGCCCTTGAGTTATCTCAGGCAAAGATAACTTAGGCCTTTAAGGATAGGAACTGAGACGTGCTTCTCCATGTCAACTATGAATACGTTGGCTTCCAGGGAAGCAGAAAAACTTTCAGAAATTCAGTGAGGTAATATGTCCATCTTCCACAACACTTTGCTGCTGATTTCAAGAGGCATTCCATTCCTATCCTTTATACCTGGTCAACAGAAGATGCTTCAAGCATCTGAAAAAAGTGGTCTCTAGTCCACAGTAAGTTATATATTGCACCATAAATCTGTTAGTCTTTAAGATACTATAAGGTTAACGTGGTTGCCTTCCTGAAACGTTCCAGCTTAACTCTGATTGTTATGATAGGGAAAACATTAACATATTATGTAAGAAGTGGGAAGCCACAAAGCAGAAGCAATTGAAATTAAAAAGAAACAGAGCAAGTCTTCCAGACATTGCATCAAGTTTTCTGAATGTTTCTCTTTACATAAATGGGTGAGCAGAGCTGAGTCACATTTCCTAATGGAACTTGTTAACTATGAGTTGGTGACCAAATCAGAGAATTTCTTCCCAAAGATTAATGTAATATAAAATTTAGCCATCCTTGACATTGCTATATATTTCTGGCCTATTAATTCTATTCTTCCTAGAAGTTATTGTACTATATAGCTGAAGGCGTTTAATAAGCTAGTTTTAGACAGGATTTTAATAAAGTAGAAGAGCAAACAAAAGGATGTCACATAGAGGAGGGAGAAAGGTTGTTTTCTGCTGCTCCAGAGAAGCGGACACGGAGCAATGGATCCAAACTACAAGAAAGAAGATTCCACCTAAACATTAAGAAGAACTTCCTGACAGTAAGAGCTGTTCGACAGAGGAATTTGCTGCCAAGGAGTGTGGTGGAGTCTCCTTCTTTGGAGGTCTTTAAGCAGAGGCTTGACAACCATATGTCAGGAGTGCTCTGATGGTGTTTCCTGCTTGGCAGGGGGTTGGACTCGATGGCCCTTGTGGTCTCTTCCAACTCTATGATTCTATGAAATTCTATGAAACCAAGTGCAAAGTTTTATAAAGTAAGCGTCCAGAGTAAGGGTCTAGGCATGCATAAGAGAACTGTAGGAAGGTGGGATCAAGTCTTCTTCCTGAGCCTCACACCTGGTACATAGATGGATATGTATGGCAACACAGAAAAGGAAGGCAGAGGTGAGACAGGAGGCTGGTGGAGAGTGCAAACTAATCCATCAAAAAAATCTCCCTTTGTTCCACGGATGTCTATTACCCTTCCATTTACCACCGAAGGAAGGACTGTTTCCCCCCAGCTGAGACAAGTGATAGCTGGTGAGGTGAAAAGCAAGAAGCCCAACAGTAGGAAGAGTGAGAACCAGTGTCAGGTGGAATCAGCTAATTCTAGTTTGGTCTTCATCACCCACCCAAGAGTAAGCAGGCACCAGCGCTCAAAACTCCAAAAAGTGGGAGTGCAGTTTCTGGGGAAACCCTTTTCCTGGATGGATTGAGAAAGCAAGCAGTTCCCCCAGATAAGTGATTTGAAGCAAGCAGGCAGAAAAAGAGAGAGGGGGGGCAGAGAGAGAGGGAAGAAGAAACACCAATGCAAGGGAAATCTGAATACCTTCTGCCTGGATATTACAAATTCCA
The DNA here is from genome assembly GCF_965113315.1 of Podarcis vaucheri. Lineage (NCBI taxonomy): Eukaryota > Metazoa > Chordata > Lepidosauria > Squamata > Lacertidae > Podarcis > Podarcis vaucheri. The sequence continues at coordinate 86,963,224 of NC_138760.1, read as the reverse complement.
CACAAGGTAGAATTATTATTATTATTATCAGTTTCTATTTCTTGGACAGAGGGCACAGTTCACAGTAGAAGCAGGGATTGACGAAAGGCAGGTGGAGCGACAATCCTCCAACCTCATTAGGAAAGGATTGTGTTCTTGGTTTTATTTGTAAAGAATGGTTTCAAATGCTCCCCTTCTAACACAACCAACTCTAACACAACATTTCACACTATGCTTGGAAGACATGCTCTCCACGTAGGCTAACAGCCTCCTGCTTTGGCTGGCCCAAAGACTTCCAAGCACTGTGCTCAGGCAGTATGTGCTGTATTGTGTGGGAAGGGAACTCCCCACCCCCTGGCCAACATGTCGGTGCAGCTCTCAGGGATATGGCCACAGTATGAGGCATTTTGGTGGAGACGTCAAGATTCCCGAGGCCAGAGATCATTTACAAGATTTGTGCCTGCAAATCATGTCGTGTGAACTGGCCCAAAAGTTCAACCTTTTACAACAAGTGTATTTCACTAGGTTAGTGCACGTTGTCTTGCCTGAAATTCTAATACGAAAAAACCCCAATCCACCGTTTGTTTCTGTCAATGTTAATACCAACTCCTCGTGTGTGTGTGTGTGTGTGTGTGTGTGTGTGTGTGTGTATAATAGAATTTATTTTTAAGATCTTCAGAATTCCTAATCCAAATAGAAGTGTGTGTGTTTGTCCTTTGAAATGCAAGAATAATTAGATTAAACCCAGTAACGAAGTCCAGATTCTCCCACTCCCATTTGCTTTGATTTTTAAAGGTAAACACATTGCCATTTTTTTTTAAGTGCTATTGCAAAGGGGTATTTTTACATTTCATGATACATCTACATTTCCTAATTGTAAATGATATGCACAAAATTTAAATGGAAGGAAACATCTTAAGAGATAATGATTTTGGGAGGGAGGGGGAAGGAAGTGTGGGTTTTTTGTTGAGAAATAGAACTTTGGGTTTTATATTCTGACTCTCCTTTTGAGGTTCTTATAACACCAGATTTTATTTTATTTAAAAAAACTATTCAAAGGACCAGTTCAGCATTTAACATAGTAGAATAGTCAAATTCTACAGGCTCACAAGATACCAGGCACTCCAGCATGGTTGGGCTTCAGGATGCTGTGCATGTAATATAATAAGAACTGAAAAATAAAAAGCTGCTTCCCCCCCCCCATGAAAATAAATAAATCATATTTACTTTTAGTTAGAGCCTGATCCTGTGATGATCATACAACTTCTTCATAGGGGCCTACATGTGTAGAACCCAATCTTCATAGTCATGAATAATGTCATCCAGTATGATTCAATTTTGTGATATACAGATCAGTGATTAGAGTCTACATGTGTTGGGATCTACCTATGCTGATGTTATGCTCAACATCTGGAAATTAGGTGTGGGTCATGTGTGATCATGATGCTCCTCCAGGCACACAGGCATTAGCTTTAAAAAGAGTTTAAATGCACTGCAAAGAAAATAAGCAGCACTCCAGAAAAACAACAACCCATAAATAGCTACTGTACCATTATATTGTTCTTTTGTACTTCATTTGGTTCAATTTAACTTTTTAGATAACTTTAATAAAAATGCTAAAACAAAATTGCTGATGCATTTCCATGGCAATATCAGGGTTGCAAATTTTCCATTTTTTCCTTGTAATTCAGCACCTTGAAGTAGGAAAAAGTAAATGAAGCAGTGAATGATAAATGATGTGTCTAGCTTTTTGGAAACAGAATAGTGTCAAGATAAAAGGACAGCAAGCCTTGCCCAAATAAGTTAAGACTCAAAGAGAAAAGAAGCTGCTGGAAACTTAGAGGGAGCAAGATTATATGCCAGAGGCATATTCTAAAAACATTTCGGGCAGGGGGGAACAATGTTTTCAATTTAGCAAAATTATTTTTTCAAGGCTGACTCTCTTTCACTACTATGGCTAATATATAGTCCCTCCTGTTTCATACAGGCTCAGTACTAAATACCTCGCAACAGGAATAAGATAACACAGCTTGAAGCCTGCTGTTTCAACAAAGCAAGTAAAACAATGCCCCAGTGGGCTATTACATAGGAGTAGCTTATGCCTGAGGAACAGAATAGGTTAGGAATCAGGAGGGCTAAATACACAGATTCAAAGCCCAGAGTAAACTAATTGCTTCTCTGAATTAATTATTTGGGGTTTTATTGATGGCATCATAAGCCTGGAAGGCTCATCCAAGAACCAAATTTATTCGGACAAGTCCAGATCTTATTACAGCATGTCTCTTCTTACATAGTGATCTAAAACCCATATTCAATTCTTATGTTTCAGAAGTGCCACAGTAACCCCTTCAAAGGATCAGTGCCATTCCGCATAGAAAGCTGTGTGAAACAGCACACCGGACATTCGCTCTGTTTACAAACTCCCCATGCAATATTTAACTCTTATGTCCTTGTGTTCATTTCAAGTAGTACAGTTAATCATATGCATTTGTAGATATGAGGTCTGTCTTGCATCTTGCGCTGTACCAAATGTTAACTGTTTATATAGCCTGACCAAAACATCACACAGAACTTCACAAAATAACAGATGGTTACAAGTTGAAAGATTGCCCCATACTGTTAAGCCTGTGTAAAATTTTTGAGCAAGTTGCTGTCTGTCCTAGCTACATCTCTTCTCTTTTTATGGTAGTCATAATTTTTAAAAGTAACACTTCCACCTGTTGCTGTAGTTCTGCTGTTTTTCTCTTTAACCTTTAGATGACTCTAGAATGCTTCCAGCCATTACTATAAGAAATGCCACAGAAAGTTTGGTAACAAATACCAACAGAGAGATTGTTCTAGTGAAAATATGTTTGATAAATGTTGACAATTACTGATAAATCATGGAAATGGATTATACTGAAGGCACTTGGTTATTCTTCAGATGTTCTGTTGAATGACAGAAATAATTGAGTCGCCGGGGCATGACAAATGTTCCCTTTACCAATAAATTATAGAAATGTGAATGAAATGTGGTCATTTAGGTTTTAACCTTATATACATTTGCCTAAAAGTCCCATTAACTCAATGGGGCTTACTTCTGAGCATTCCTGTATAAGATGACATTGTTACTAAAGGAACTTTTGAGTTGCATCCAATGTTCTATTCAGAGAAGACTCACTGAAATTAATGGGCATTAGTTACTTATGTTCATTAATTTCATTGAGTTTACTCTTAGCAGTACTAACACTGAATGCAACATTGTTAATTTTCTTACAATCCTTGCTGGCAGCCTAAAAACGTATACAGTACTGGTAAATGTCAATTTGTCCTGAATTTCTACCAATGTCCATTGCATATAGGCATCCATATTTTAAATAACATGCAGTATTATTATTATTTTTGCAATAAATACTTCAAAGTCTACAGTTAATAGTAGCATAAGAGAGAATCTGCCACTTGTCGCCAAAATGGTTGTTTATATCCACAAAGAATAACCACACACAAGCCCTAAAAGTTGATATAAGATTTCAGGCACATAGAAATTTTAAAAAGTAAAGTTGGATGGCAACATTATTATTCTAGAATCATCTGAAGATTAAAGTGAGCATGTTTATAGAGACATGACCATTTAAAATGTTTATACAGAAAACATTTGTAGATGATACACAGATTCCAACAAAAACACAGTACAAGTTCAGACACCATATGGCAAAGCGTACACTATCATTGATTCAAGTCATTCACAAAGACAAGCATCAGTCCTGCACTGGTCTTCCTCAAACAAACAAATGCCAAATGGATTTGAAAACTTCTCATCATGCTTCAGTTAGTTGGGGGGAAAGTTTCAATGTTAAACATCTCCGTGTTTTTCAGAATGGGGGGAACTAATTAGTACACTCAACAAAACTCCATTTCCACTCAGAATTTCATACCAAGTTCATGTTAGCTATCAAACAACTCCCTGTTGCTTGATACAGATCTGAAGAAGATGATGTAGCTCTGTAAATATTTCTGTTTGACTTCATGAGCCAAATAAGCCATTAGATAGGCACACATACACTGTGCATCCAATTTACGCTGCATGTCCTTAGCATTGCAACTGCTTATATATCACCAATGACCATTTACAGACAAGCTGCAAGGAATGAGGCTACTGCATATGCAAGCAACCTCTTTTATTGAACAAAAAGGGATTTCTACTAATGAGTGAAGGTAGATGCTACTAGTGCCTTGAAAAAACGTATGCAAATTAAGGTGGGAGTGCTAAAAAATACCATGACAGCATCCAACATCTGCTAACCATAGAAGAGGCTGGAGCTAAGCCTAGGAATAAGCAGCAGCGATATTACATTTTAAACCAAACCTGTGGGATGAAAGCTAACTATGAGATTTGCAACAATAACTGAAAGACAATTATGATGCTATTCAAGAGAATGAAGTAGAACTGAGACAATAAACTTGACTGATGAGAAAAGAATAACTATTACAATATGGAATCCCTTAACAGTTTTGTAATATCACAAGGGAGACTGGCTTCTGAAGGCTGTTCCAAGTCAACTATAGAGAAACACGGATAAATTGCAGCAAGATATCTCCAACACCTATTATGGTTTCATACTTTTCACTTTTTATATCCCTCTTTCATTTCCCTGTTTATTTCCCAGCACAGGGCCCAAGGCTGCCTGGAAATTGCACCTAGTGACTTGCAGGTCATTTTCCTAACAACGTCTGGGGGAGCAGATTGTGGTTACCGAATGTTTTGGAAATGGGACTGTGCATATGCTTAACGATGAGTTCATACTTAACAGGGCTGTTCCTGGCATTAAAACGCGGTTCAAAGAATGAACAACAGTGATACCTAAAGGAAATGATTTTATTCCTTGGCGTTTGAGATGCTAAGAAAGCAGCAATTCTGCCTTTAGAACCTAGAGTTAGTGACTCTGTGCTTGAGAATATATGGAAGTCTTGTAGATCTCTAACAATGAACAAGAGCATATATTCCAGAGCTGGGAACTGGTGGCATGATATTGGCATACTCTTAATAGGAATCATATCCGCCGCTAGTTTAAACTGGTAATCATATGCCCATAACTGGCATAGTGCTTCTACCTTGGTTGCCTTTGCCTTAACTCTAGTAATAGTCCTAACAAATCACTGACACTGTACACAAAAGCCCCTTTCATCTGTTCATTCCATACTGAATAAGCACACCAAAGTGACAGGCTCCGCCCCCTCAAAAGCCGTACAGATGTTCCAATTCAAGTATTCTCTCTCCCCCCCCCCCCTCCTGTGGATGGTTATTCTGAACTGAATGAACAACTAAAAAGGGGGCTCGAGCATTTCGGTAGAAGAGTTTAACCAAAAATTGTATTTACTAAATAATGTAGAAGGATAATGAAGCCACATTTTTGCTAAGTCTAAAACGGCTATTAACCTTTACAAATGGGTTTCAGGAGTTTAAAAAGATTATGGTCAGCACAATCCTACAAAGTTGAGGCAGAAGTAAGTCCCACTGTGTTCATTAGTTCTTGTTCTCTCGTATGAGCATTTAGAATTGCAGCTGCAAGCATCTTCATAATGATTTTGCTTGCTCTGGAAACTAGAAACCAAAGGACCATGGTTATTTTTGGACTGATAATTGGGTTGGAATAGATTTGGCATTTAAAAGTTCTTGGTCCTCAATGTATTATTTACTTACTTACTTACTTACTTACTTACTAACTAACTAACTAACTAACTACATTTTGATACGACCCCAAAGCTAAAGCTCCTTGGGTGGTCCATAAAACAGTTAAAGTGGTTTACACCTCAGTGACAATTTGAGTACTCAATGACCATTATCTTGCATGCGTAGTTCTCCTCACAGAAAACAACATGGAGGCCTCCACGTATGTGTGACCCCGTGTTTGTAACTGGACCATTGGCCATTGGCTCTGACCTGGAGCCAAGCTACATGTGAGGCAGAAGAAAGATTTTTGTTTTTGTGTTTTAACTTTATTACTCTAAATGATCAAAGTAAACAGCTCTGAGGAAAGGAGCTTAAACCTGTCCCTGTAAGCTCCCCCCCCCCCCCGCGCGCTTAAAATTATAATTGCTTGCCCCTGCAGAAGAAAATATAGTGGGTGCATGTGTATTTTTCTCTTCGAGGAGAGAAGCAGCTGGGGCAAGGAAAAGCTTAAAGATCGCCTTTCCCATGCCAAAGGTTTTCTGCCACTCCAGCTTTTTTTATCCATACCATGCTACTTTATTCTCTCGGCGTCGATAAAGCAAGTTGTGCAGCTTCATGAAACAAAAGTGAAAAACAGCAGTGGCGAGGGAGGCTTTCCTGCTCAATAATGGCAGGAAAAATCCAGCTGAGCACACAAACAAAGGGGCACTTGGACTTTTCCAGTCAAGTCTGCTGATCTAGTAATAATTACGGTAAAACAGAGGTGTGAGAGACAAAGCTATTTTGTTGTAATCACACAGGAATTCTGGGAGGCTAACTGCTGCATCCCTAATAACACAATGGCATTCTAAACTGTAGCAGTGCGTGTGTGTATATATATACACATGTGTGTTTCAATTATATTTGTGAATTATACAAGAATGATGCAACAGGCATCAAGTGATATGTTGTGCTGGCCACAATTGTTGTTTGTGATATCATGAAATGCAATGGGGTAGCTCTGGATCATACCATATCAAAGCAGAAGCTGTACAACAACAAGAGCATGTTGCATGGAAACCTCCTTGGACAAACCATATGCTAGATGTACTGAGAGGCTTTTGATAAGACAATACAATAGGGACCAGTGAAAGGATATAGCCATGCCATGAATCCCATTGTTCCTCCGGTGGGGAATGTAACGGCCTAGGGATGGCTTCTTCGTAACTGCCATGTCCATTTGATGGTTGTCTATTATTTTCAAAGTGATAACAAAATGGATCCTTTATTGTGCAACTCAGCAGTCCACTCCATGTCCATTTTGTTCAAATAGCTCTCACATTGTGCCTGGATTGTAACTCTCAGTGGGTGACTTGACTGCTTACAATGCCTTGCTTTGATTTAAGCAATGTTATGCTCTCCAGTTCATTACAGCTGTGACATTGTAAAGCATTTCACTGATCACCATTGTACCATATTCATGACACTGTGGAAACATGAAGAGTTGGTGATTTCTTTTGAATAAGTATTGATTGAAAATAGTTTACCTTTTGAGCCTGAGGAAGCTGGAAAAAAACAAGAACAAAATAGAACAAGCCATCATTATATAATTGATGTGATATATTAACGTGAGTTTAGCTGCTTCATTAATTTAAAAAAATCACCAAGCTAATAAAAATAGAGGAAGTAACAGGAGAAATATTTCCAATTAATTCAATCTGCTGCATAAACATGGGACTATAGGAGGAACGAAAGGACAGCTTCTCTGCTAAATATCACTAGCACTATGCAATTTGTTAAAACACTGCAGTGCTAGAGGAAAGGGATGGTTTCCCCAAAAGATATGGTATCACACTTGAATTGTGAAGTTCCATCTTCCTGTACACAAATATAATTCAACGTAGAGGTAACTGCATCATTTAAAAGGCCTTTCTTGGATCTTTAAGGCCCCTCTTACAGTTAAGATCCATTCCAATTAATGGACCATTCAAAATACACATTCATAATTGTGTGTGCACATATTTAAACACAAATATGAGCTGCATTTGAGTGCCTGTGCATAAGACACAATTATGATTTTGTAAACGAAAGCTTCATGCTACTAAATGGCAGAATGCTACTGTTACTACTGAAACTGTCACAATTATTTGAGAGTTGAATTGCAAGAACTGTAAAATCTGTGCCATTTGTCTTACATACTTCCAAACCGATCAAAGTTGCTGTTGATATCTAAATAAAGGCATACGCCAGTGTAAAGCTACACACTAATTTATGTCACTGAAATCAGTGTGAGAGATGATTTAGAGATTTCAGTAGGAGAGCTGAGAAAATATTGGACCCTTCTGTAGAAGTCACTACGCCACTGAAATGCTTAACTTTGCCTACATTACTCCCAAAGAAGACATGCTGATTCAGTCCACATAGATGTACTCATCAGGTATACCATGAGCTACGACTCAAATGAACAATCCAAAATAGGGCTCTACAACTGTATATCATACATTATAGGGATGAAGGAGAAAATGGCTTGCATTTTAATATGAGCGTACTTAATTTGCCCTTCCCAAACCGTTATATGACTTGAAACACAGCTATCCTTCAAACTTTGCACTACTCTCGTTTCTGCAATGTAGTTCCACAGTGCACCAAAGTATACAAAAAGGTGTATTTTAAGGGAAAGTGCGCACACACACCAAGTATATTAATGAAAACAATGTGCAAAAGTGCATCATATTAGTGAAAACTTCCTGAAAAAAATGCATACAGAAATGTGCAATGTGTATGAAAATACATACAGGTTTTTGTGAGAGCTTTTAAGTAAGCATTGCAAAGTGATGTGGAAATGGAGTGAACTGAACTTGAGACTGGAAAAGTGAGAAATCCAAAGGGACAGATTTGTCCATCCCTACACACACATTACTAGCTAGGTAAAACAACTACATTGCATAGTCCCAACTCCAGGGGTAGGAGGGTAGCCACTATGTCTGGTATTTTGTCAATAAAACTGAGCATTAACCAGTAGAGTCAATTACAAGCCGCCGCCCCCACCGCCAACACACCCACACACCAATCCTTTAGTATTTTCATTCAAACTCAATTAACTTCCAAGCATGAAGTGCCTGTCTTGATCTGATCCCCTAAGAAACCGTGTCAGCAGCAAGTGCTTTCATTTGAAGCATCAGATGAAGACAGAAAACAACAACAAATTTAGAAAATGCATTGCGTGCAATGTAAAAACACAGATCAGTATTAGCCAAAGAGAACAGCTGATAAAATACTTCCCAGCTGGAATCTACAAGTTGCTGACCTCTTCCTTAAATATTCTATTTCCAATTTAGTAGGGAGATGCTGAAAGTTTCCAACAGACAAGTGTAAACATTGCAGGAAGAACCCATGTTCCTCCTAGCCAATTTGACTTCCATCCAGTCTTGCTTGCACTGACTGCCATGCCTTCAGTATCATCAATTGCTTGTTTCAATTACAGGTTTCCATGCATGCTTCTTCACACATGCTAGCTCATGAGTTTTACAGTCTCAGGGCTGACATGCAGCAACAGGGATTCTTGCCCATTTTGCTCATGGGAATAAGAATGGCTTGGCTGGGAAGGGTTAAAAAGAGAGAATTATCCTCTGAATTGAAATGGCTCTGGATTAGAACCCTGAGAAGTGCTGCTGTGAATTTGGAGGACAAATCTTACCAGCACTGAAGCTGAGGCCTCTAGGCTAAAGCATATTGGGTGGTATCCAACTAAACAGCTCTGCTGGTGGCAAGCAATTTTGGCTACACAGTGGCACTTCCTCTCCCTCTCCTTTCCACTTCCTCCTAAATATATTATGGGGTTTTCCCTAACCCTATGGAGCAGATTTATGGTAAGGTTACCAGACGTCCCCGTTTCCCGGGGACAGTCCCCGGATTTACAAATCACTCCCCATACAAAATCAATTGAAGTTGAAAAGTGTCCCCAGATTCATTGAAAAAAATCTGGTAACCTTGGGGCATGAGGTAGTTGGAAGAGAGGGAAAGGAAGTGCCATTGTACATCCAAAGATGTTTGTAGAAAACCAATGGAGCTATGTTCAGAATGCATTTTAAGTCATATGAATAAAACTAAAGGAAGAAGGAAGGGCTAGGTAGACAGAAGTGGCTGACTTGATGGGGGTAGAGTTGCTTTACTTGCTTCCTGGCAGGTGAGTTGCTGTTGTTTACTGGGAGGGGAAAGGGCTGGGTTGAGGTGGTGGGGAGGTTGGTGCAGTGATACTGCACAGCAGAAGCACTGGATTGACTCCACCGGCGCCTTTCGATAGGTTGATCTCTGCACTGCTTCATCTCTCCTGGTAAGTAGGAGAGGCACGATTGAAAAGCTAGTGTAGCATCTCAGTCCCTCAGCTGCTTCTGCATTTAGGATAGTCTCTTCCCAAAATTTACTGGATCCACATGGTTTCCATAATTTTTCAGGGAAGAGTTTGACTGACTCCATCTGGTTTGGCACTGTTCTAGGCACACAGGCAACTGACTTAGTAACTCCCAGGTTGTCTTCTCTTCCTTGCCAGGAGAGTTCAAGCATCTTCCTGGTTTACTGAGGGAAACTGAGGGCAATGGGGCAGCATGGATAATGGCTAAAGCATAGTCAGAGAAAAACTGAGCCTGACCATGCATGAGACACAGAGGGCATCTGTTACCATATTTATGGTCAAGATGTCGTTGAATCTGTGTGGTCTCATCCAGTGGAGATATTCCGCATGGTGAAAAGATTGTGAACCCCTGTTCAATGAGGGCTTTGAAATAAACTGTATCAAATTTGAAAATAAAACCCTATATACATCCCCTGTCTCTTTCCATGGGGATGTAGGACTCACACCCAGTTCTTAGGTTTCATTGGTGATGCAATAAACACTCCAAAAAAGGGATGCAATTCTATACGGAAAGCTGTATGAAGCACCTTCTCACATTTAGCACCAGGCATTCCTTCTATTTGCTGTGAGATTTTGACCAGCTTCGGCCCATCTGAAGCTGATACAGGCTCGTCTTATCTTGAGCCCAAGCAGAGTAGTCCACACAGCAGAAGGATAAGCAGTATGTGCCACATTCTTAACTGTATTTCCACTCTATGCTGAGAGAATACAAACATGCATCTTGCCTCTGTGAGAGCAGAGAAGCAACTGCCTCTCTAACAAAGAAACCAAGAGAACACTGAAAAACAGGAAACCAGTGAACGTCACATCCAGTCTCCCATTCCCGTGGGAATCCAACAGTAACTTGGACTGTGGAATGCAAAACAATGTCTTGTGACTGCAGTTGCTGCTCAGTGAGGGAAATAGAAACCAACATCTGCAACCCTGCTATGCAATATTTAATATACCATATACTTGCACCCATTTCAAGCAGTACAGCTAATCATATGCATCTGTAGGCATGGGGGTCTGCATTTTATCTTATACTGTAGAAAATGTTAATTGTTTATATAGCCTGACCAAAACATCACACAGAACTTCACAGAGTAACAGATGGTTACAAGTTGAAAGATTGCCCCATACTGTTAAGCTCATGTAAAAGCTGTCAGCAAACTGATGTCCTAGGTATACTTCTGCTCTGTTAATGGCAGCTGTAATTTTTTTTAAAAGTAATACTTTTGGAAACAATTTCAAATTCACTGGATTGACTTCAGATGCAAATAATCTGTAGGATTTAAGGCTCCTCTGACTGTAAAAAAGAAAATATTTTAATTGTTTTAAACAACTTTTTAAATGACATTAAACATAGTAGTAGAGAGAAGCTGATCTAAAGCATCCTTTTCACGTTCAGCATTAGTGCAAGTCACCATTATCAGTGTCAGGCTTTTGACTACCACCTCAGAATTCCAGTACAAGAAGGAAGTAAGCAGCAGCTCCCAAAGGCTGGCTTTTGGAACTGCATAGTCCCTGTAATACCTCATTCATCAGACTTGAGAATGAGGAACCTTAGCAGTCCCCAAAGTGTTGCTTGCCTTGCAACCCCAAGGAAGATTCAAATTCCCGCAGTCAGGGAGAGGGGAAGGAACCCTCAGCACTCCTTCTACATACACATGGCCTGAGGACTTCACACTCGCTTGGGCTTCTCCTGCTCCACAGAGTCAGCGATGGCCTTTAATTTATTCCCATCCCATCTTTCTTTCATCATGGATCCCCAAAGCAGTGTGCATGTATTCTGGTATCCTCACGTCCAGGCAACTGACCAAACCAAGGTACTGACATTGCAACTGAATCTCAAAGAGATTGAGAAAGTGATCATAATAAGGGCAGAAGAAGGCTGATAAGGGAAAGGCAAGGAAAACAACGCAGATCGTACACTCTCATACAAATGGACAAAATGTTTTCAAAGCACAAATCACAAGCCTGAGGAGAGTAGACAGCTGGGGAGTACACACACACGAGAGAGAGAGAGAGAGAGAGAGAGAGAGAGAGAGAGAGGGAGAGAGAGAGAGAGACTGCTCTGGGTCAAAATAAGAAACAACCTGGTCAAGAGCAAGAGAGGAGCCAGTAAAGACTTGTGATTCCTGTATTCGGGCACAAGAGGGCAGCATAACTTATTGATGCCATGTGTTTACCTCCTCTGGAGACATGCCTATGGGGGGGGGGAATACTTAACATATAAATATTTCTGCAAATTCTTGGAAAATCAGCAGATTCCTATGGAAAGGGACTGAAAATAACTCATAGGAATGAACAGATCAGGTTAAAGTGACATGGATTAGAAATTTGACCATCCCTACCTCTAAGCCAAATAAAATAAAGATAAAGATAAGGCACTGTCTGTTCTTGGTAATCCTTGCCCCGTCACATGTGCCCAACCTAACCCTGTGCCTGTTGACAAGCACATGGGCCAGGGTGGACAGCTTACAAAGAGTATATAAGATGACCCTGACTAAGCTGTAGCTCAGTTGAGTTGGGGAAATGTTTCTCAAACTTTATTCAAACAGTTACCCAAAATTTATGAAATCTCGCATTTGCACAGCATTACTGATCCTAAGACTTGGGAGTGTTCCTAAACTGTGCCCTGCTTTAAAGGGGAAACACATTGTCCAATGTCAGCGTTGGTCACTCAGCTGTTTGACAAAATGTTCTCATTCCCCAAAACATGCTAATTTCAACACAAAATTCAAAACTCATTAAACTTTGGCTCAGCTCTTGTATTTTGTCAACATGAATTCACCTATTATGATACACAATGATTCTTAAGGAAATTCTAGCTGTTTGGTGAACTTTAGCAAGAATATAGGAAGAGTTTTAGCTCCTGTGGAGCCGGAAGAAAGATTGGTTAAGTTTGGTATGTTGCAGAACACCTCTCTCAATTAATCATTTTGATCCACAGAGATTAATAACTACATCAGGCAGGGATCAACTAGGGTGTTGCATGCATGGAACGAGGTCCACTTGTGCAATGGGATTTTCACCCCACTACTCCAACTGTGTGCCCCCCCACTTTCCTCCCCACTGTGTGCAGGCAGGAGAGGGCAGGGAAAGCTTTATTGTGCAAGCAGACTCCATCCAATAGACACATAGCCCACTAAGTACTAAAGTACTATGTTGCATTCTACCCATCACTTTGGGTCATTTTGGCCCCTTTCAGAAAGTGGCGTATATATTATATTGAACTGGCCTAACTTTTGGTGCTACTGCCTCTCATCTAAAAGGCTTCTTTAAAACATCACATTCCTAATAATTACAAGAAAGTATAATAAGAGTACTAAAACATCACTATTCGTTGACTGTTTGCCTTCAAATTTAGTCCTAAAATGCTGTCACAGTAAATATAAAATTGAAAAAAAGTCTAGTAACTGCAGCACAGACCAAGAAATGAACAGGATATGAACATGGATGCTTTCACATCTTTTTTAAAAAGGCTGATTAGCCATTATTAACTAAGAATTAGTTAACTAAGGGTTAATTACTAAGGGTCTGACTTGCTGGACACATAGAGTGACAACCAACTAAGTCATAACCAGAGGTGATCAATGCGCTTAATTCCATTTGTCTGAATGGGTGTGCTCTGCATATGACTAACACTAGGTATCACCACCTAGCTTAAGATCTAAGGAACCATTGTGCGATAAATCTTCATTCTGTTGCTAGATTGTTTAGAAGTCAGTTGTATGAAGCATAAGCAGCTCACATTAGACCTGGTTAGGATTTTCTTTGAAATTACTTTTGCTGCTTTGACTGACACTTTCCCTCCTGAGAGGCCACAGGAAACAAACAATTTTCATAACAGTAGAAGCAAGAGTTCTTGGCTGACCCTTTACAGCAGAGCATACAAATTACTTATCTCTGCAAAACCCGGTGGGTACTATTGACTCCAGTGGTTTCTTCAGGCTCTGCCAAGACAAGTGTTGAGCAAAAGAAACGGCTCCTCAAGCTTTCTAATCCTCAAAAGCAGAGTGTAACAGTTCTTTTTCTTGCATCTAATGGAAATGGTTTTTCCCCCTTCCTCATACCTTTGCCGAAGTCTTAGAGTATTATATGTCATCTGTTTGTCTTTTCAATGCCAGCACTTTTAATTCAGCTTTATAATTCAGCATTTTTAATTCAGGTTCACATTAGTATCTTACTTAAATAAAGTGCAAATAATCATGATTCAGTTTCAATCCCTTTCTATGTCTTGCACATGTTTATCATTTTTATTATATATATTTTGCTAATGTTTTACAAGGCAGACTTATAGGCCAGTCAAAAACAATGTCCACTTGGAGGTCCCACTGAGTTCAATGAGACTTACTAGGAAGGATGCTTAGGACTGCGGTCCAAGTAAATTACAAGACAAATATTTAAGGAAGAAAAGACAAAGCTGGCTGTTTTGAGCACTGGGGAATACAAAAACAGCTCAGATGAGAAATCACCAAAGCTCACTTTTCATTATTGGAGGATATTCAATAATTACAACACAGAAAGGGCCTCAATCTGGCTCTGGTCCTACACTATAGTGGCTAATTTATTCATGGTTCCTCTTTTCCATTGCATTTGTGGCATTAAACTATGCTATGAAATTGTATTACACACAATTAGCATGATAATAAATAGCTTTCCAACACACCTAGCACACGCTTTCCTTTTTTATTGTCATTTGTTAAAATCTGAGAAAAAAATTTTTTTTTTATGTTTACAGAATGTTTTTAAATTATCTACCACTCTATACCTATAGGAAGTAGGGTGCTCTGTGTATGTGTGTGTGTGATATGCCAGTTGATATGTGGATTTCACATAGCCCTGTGCTATGTATGCTTGGAAGCAAACCCTATTATGTACAAAGAGGCTCGCTTTCTTGTAAGTCTGCACAGAATGATCGCCATAAGCCAGCAAGTTGCCCATTCATTTAGTGGAGGGGGAGCTGCAGACACTGACCCCTCTGAACACATTGAGCTATTAACTCAACTAAAACAAATCATGGAACTCTAGCGCTGAGCAGAACTCTCTTGCCTCAAAGAAATGATTAGAAGGTCATCCAAACAAGGACCACTGAGATTCTTTCTGAAAAGAAAGAAATGGATTTCTGAAAAATAGGTCATGTCAGACTAACCTGATCTCGTTTTTTGACAGAATTACAAGCCTGGTAGATGAAGGGAACGCAGTGGATGTAGCCTACCTTGATTTCAGCAAGGCATTTGACAAGGTGCCCCATGATATTCTTGTAAAGAAGCTGGTAAAATGCGGTCTTGACTATGCTACCACTCAGTGGATTTGTAACTGGCTGACTGACCGAACCCAAAGGGTGCTCATCAATGGTTCCTCTTCATCCTGGAGAAGAGTGACTAGTGGGGTGCCACAGGGTTCTGTCTTGGGCCCGGTCTTATTCAACATCTTTATCAACGATTTGGATGATGGACTCAAGGGCATCCTGATCAAATTTGCAGATGACACCAAACTGGGAGGGGTGGCTAACACCCCAGAGGACAGGATCACACTTTAAAACGACCTTGACAGATTAGAGAACTGGGCAAAAACAAACAAGATGAATTTTAACAGGGAGAAATGTAAAGTATTGCACTTGGGCAAAAAAAATGAGAGGCATAAATACAAGATGGGGGACACCTGGCTTGAGAGCAGTACATGTGAAAAGGATCTAGGAGTCTTGGTTGACCACAAACTTGACATGAGCCAACAGTGTGACGCGGCAGCTAAAAAAGCCAATGCAATTCTGGGCTGCATCAATAGGAGTATAGCATCTAGATCAAGGGAAGTAATAGTGCCACTGTATTCTGCTCTGGCCAGACCACACCTGGAGTACTGTGTCCAGTTCTGGGCACCACAATTCAAGAAGGACACTGACAAACTGGAACGTGTCCAGAGGAGGGCAACCAAAATGGTCAAAGGCCTGGAAACGATGCCTTATGAGGAACGGCTAAGGGAGCTGGGAATGTTTAGCCTGGAGAAGAGGAGGTTAAGGGGTGATATGATAGCCATGTTCAAATATATAAAAGGATGTCACATAGAGGAGGGAGAAAGGTTGTTTTCTGCTGCTCCGGAGAAGCGGACACGGAGCAATGGATCCAAACTACAAGAAAGAAGATTCCACCTAAACATTAGGAAGAACTTCCTGACAGTAAGAGCTGTTCGACAGTGGAATTTGCTGCCAAGGAGTGTGGTGGAGTCTCCTACTTTGGAGGTCTTTAAGCAGAGGCTTGACAACCACATGTCAGGAGTGCTCTGATGGTGTTTCCTGCTTGGCAGGGGGTTGGACTCGATGGCCCTTGTGGTCTCTTCCAACTCTATGATTCTATGATTCTATGAAATCAAATAATGAAAAGGTGCCAACTGAAAACTGTGCTGCTATATGTATCATGCCATTTGACTAAAGAGAGAATGTTATCCCAAAGTCTCTAGTTTGGTTATGATGTGCTGTTAGGGTTAGGAACACCTAATAAAGAGGCCTCGTTCTCAAAGGAGATCTCTGAAAGGTAACCGGACACCATTTTTCAACTTTTTGGTTGTAATGATTTTGGAACTGAAACTATGATACTAGCAGTCAGTGGTCCTCCAGGGGCTTGTCTAATCCCATGTTAAAACCATCCAAGTTGGTGGTCATCACTAAATGGCAGCAATTTCCCTTAGTTTAAGTTCATGCTTTACAGTTCTCTCCCACTTCACCTATTAGCCCTGCACTTCCTCATACCCTGCTTGAGAGGGATACCTTCCAAGGCCTAGGCCAAGTTTCCTACATCTGAAATTCAATAAAGTTGTGGCCTAATTTGAACCCATAAGCTGGTGTCATGTCTCCTTCTTGCAGGGGGGGGGGTAGGCTCCAGGGACAGGGGTTCAGCGTGTGTGCTCACAATTTCCCTTAGTTTAACTGTGCAGCTCAGTTCAGTTTGTCTTGAATCTTCCACCTCTGAGCTTCCTTGGATGACCCCCAGTTCCAGCGGTATAAGAGACAGATAATCTTTTGCAGGAGGTATCCCATTTTACAACACTGCTTTCTTTGCCCTGAAAAACAGAGTCTTGGTTTCGATTGGATTGCTAACTTATGTTTGATCTTGTTGTGCACAAGTTTTTAAAACTTTCTTTTAAGACCTATGTCTCATTTGAATTGATGGGTTTTTATTGTTGGCTTATCTTTTATTTGCTTTTTCATCACTGCATAAATGTAATTATAGTTGTTTTATATAGTTAATGGGTTGTCTCCAATGATTCTTGAGGAAAAAGTTTGGAACGGGAGACTGAAGAGGGGAGGAACTGGTGAAAACAGCCTCCCCCAAACTCCTCTCCCATCATTGGATATTCATACGTATGTAAGATTTTATTAGCACTGTGAAACATATGCCTTGTTGAATGGAGCCAGGCAATGCCAAACCACTTCTGCAATTGGGAACGGGGGAGACATTCCATTTTGTTGGCATTTAAGAGTGAACTTTGTAGCTTGCACTTTCCAAAACAGGATGTGAACCAAAGCACGGCCATCCAGCAGAATTTGCATTTCATAGGGTTTTGTAGGTTTATATTGCTACTGTCCCATTCTACTACTTCTGCTCTTGGGAGAGCAAAGAAGAGGCTGTGCCTTATCAAGCCATACTAGGCTGACTTTGTTATTAGCCCTCCTCCACAATTTGACAGCAACAGGGGAGTCATTTCCTGCCTGTCTACCTACTGGGTAGATAGGACAGAAAATGGCCACAATAACAAGAGTGGGGAAACTCAGGCCCAGAGCCAGCTGTGGCCCACCAGGCATCTGTACCCCCCCCCCCAGCTCTCTCTGGCCCTTGGAACTGTTCTCAGGCCACATCCCTCACTGGACCAATTTTTTTTTGTCTGGCTGGACTGTGTCTTGCAGCTCTGATAATGCCTCTTGCTTGTAAGGAATGGACTGCACCGAAATAAAATATCATTGGGTGGAAGACTGTTTCTAAACTGTTTTAACTGCTTCTTGAATGTTTTTCACTGTAACTGATTTTAGATGTTTTTAATTGTAATCATTTTTAGGGGAGGGGGGAACGTCACACTCTGCTTAGAATATTTTTGTTTTGCTTCTGTCTGCTGAGCTCCTGGGGGAGGAAGGGTGGGATGTAAATTAAGTAAATAAATAGTAAGATTTAAATTAATTCCTCTGCTCATTGTGGTCTCTGGTCCTGCCCATCACTGGCATGTGACCCTCAGAAGATGCCCCAGCATGTCTATAGTAATAAATAAAACAAATTAAGAATCCTGAAATGGGAAAATGGCTCCTGAATTCGGAAACAATGCAGGCCACCAGCGCATTTTCACCGGATTTTGCAGCGAGTATGGTAGGCCACCTTCAGTGAGCATGTATTTGGAAGAAGATTTTGTATTTTCCACAACTGGAAATGTATCCCTTGAACGGGTGGCTGAAGGAATGTTACTATTCCTCTCAAACTCACATGAAAGCAGAAAATTAAATTTGTATATATATAAATCTGTAAGAAAAGGTTAAGATACCCAAAATGCGAGCTACTCCCCTCCTCTAGCTTAATATAATTGCTTTAAACTCATATGGTGGAAGTATTTCACATCCCATATGAATATCCAAAAATAAACGAATGGGCAAGAATAAGAAAAAAGAAGACATGCATATACGTATACACACACACACATTGCAGATGGCATGTATTGCAAATTGATGTCACTTTCCAGTCATTTTAGTTAAATTCACCATTGTATCCCACCTTCAATAAGCTTCCGATACAAATTACAGGGCATAGCTGTGGCTTTCCCCACCCTTGCTGCTACCATTGCTCTTAGCACTTATTGGCTGCCGTACAAAGATGCTTGCAAAGCAGAAGCATAATTTTAATTACTGCCAAGCCTAATCATTTTTAAACGAGGTATTTATGAAAATTGATGGGAAGGTGAAACACAACAGCAGGACTATCATTTCTCACACAGGAGTACTCTGGCACGAAAGGGAAAGGGGCATCGACGGATCACGTAAGTGTATGGAACACACACATTTATTTATTTTCTAGTTTGTGACAACTTAGAAAAAAAGGAATGACAGGTATAACAACTCGTGTAAAAGGGCAGGAAAATAAATGGCCCTGTATGTAAATGCTTCAGCATATGTAACCCTGGGTGTGTATGGCCCTTTAATTATAGAATTATAGAAGGTGGTGGCACGGGTTCACGTCTTGAGTGTTTCTGTTAAGAAGGCTTCTGAGTGTCTTCTTTGCAGTTATTGGCCAATCAGGGGAGATTAGGCCTAGTTGGGAAGGAATTAATCTTAAACCCTGAACAGCTTGGCTTAGGTAAATAGAATATTTATAAATTTTGAGAAAATTCATAAAATATTTCATAAAACTATTCATCCTAATTTCTGCGTTGTTAAGTGGATACATTCTGTCAGGCGATGGTGTCCTTTTGTTAATTGTCTCAGAGTTTCTGCTTTTTTCTGCATGTAACTCTCTTTCCGTCACTGCTTTGGGAAACAGGGGAGGCTGTGGTTTTCAGGCTTCATCAGTTAATACATGGACAACAAGTTCCTCTGGAAAATAACAGCAGGAAACATACCTTGGTGCTGATATTGAAAGAGGAGTAATAACTGGGACTGTGGGAAATTTTAATAATGGAGCTTTTTGGTCATTCTGATTGTATACTCCTTCCGTTAGGCCGTCTATCAAACTGTTATATTGATGAATAATATAAATGTATTAATTTGGTTTATTCACCTTAGAGTATGCTTCCATGGTAGATCTACTACAATGAACCCTGAAGAAAGTAAGAGAAGATTACAACACTGGAGGAAGAGGGAGGTGGGGGGAGCGCACCGCCCCCGCACCACAATCGCAGTGGGGCGCCATCGTGGCTGCCCCCCTGCTCTGGCACCATGCCCCCGCAGGCAGTGTGCCACACCCCTGGGATGCGTGCCACAACCCTGGGACATGCACCATGCCCCCCGGGACGCACGCCAGCCCTGCCCCCACCTGCTCTCCACCCCCAGTGCCAGAGCATGAAGCTCCACCACTGGATTACACACTCCCCCCCCCCCACACCACCCTCATGTTCCCAAAATTGTTTCCCTCCTGCAGCTAGAATCTCAGAATGGATAGTCAAGGGACGGAACTCTAGCCCTATTTGGGTGTTATTTATCTCCGGAGTCGACTATTTGTAGTGATGGTGAGGGGGGAAAGTAAATAAATATCAATTGTTGCTTTTTTAAAATAACTTTTAAGATTTGATGAACATATATTCTCTGGTAAAGATAGCAACACACAGCATGTACCCAGTGTAACTTTCCCCAACCGGGTCCCCTCCAGATCTAGTATTTTATGTTTTATGAGCCAGTGTGGTGTAGTGGTTAAGAGCGGAAGTCTCGTTATCTGGGGAACCGGGTTCGCGTCTCCGCTCCTCCGCATGCAGCTGCTGGGTGACCTTGGGCCAGTCACACTTCTGTGAAGTCTCTCAGCCCCACTCACCTCCCAGAGTGTTTGTTGTGGGGGAGGAAGGGAAAGGAGAATGTTAGCCGCTTTGAGACTCCTTAAAGGGAGTGAAAGGGGGGGTATCAAGTCCAAACTCCTCTTCTTCTTCTTCTTCTTCTTCTTCTTATTATTATTATGCAATATTGTGCAAACAAATGCTTTACATAGTAATGCACCATGGGAGCATTGTGACAACAATTGAAAGGAAAGAGACTTCCACCTGGGACCCCAGAACAGCAGCATTCCACTCCATTGCCATAATACAAACCTAGTAAAGTATCATTCAGTTCAATCCTATGCATATTCACTTAGATGTAAGTCCCATTGTTTCTATTTGAGACTATGTCTAGGTAAGTTTGCAAAGGATTGCAGTCTGGCACAACTAAAACAAAAGGATGCATCTGATAAAGGAGAATGTAACCTACCAAAGCACATGACACAATCCTTTCATTAATTTTATGATGCCACAGACAGGATCCGTGTTTGAGTTTACTTTAAAAGGCTAGCATGGCTATTCTTCTGGAATGTTGCATCTGCCTCAATCATAGTTTTTCATCTGTATTTTCCAATACTTTTCCAATTCGTTTGTGAAGAGTTCAATTATGTCTAGTGTCGCCAACAGGAACTGATGACAGTACAATCAGTTTCTTGTTCAATAGCTTTACTCTGAGCAATGGACGGTGCACACCATCTGTTAATAAGTCTGAAGTTAACACACTTCAATACTAGTTTTTAAAGCTACAGCTCGTGAATTAGCTGCTCTGGGCCATTTCAGGGAGCTGCTATGTAGAATGAGTATAGTTTTGCAAAGGGATACATACTTTGTTCTTTCTCCATACTACAAACAACTCTGTAAAATACATGTAGAAACTGTAGGCTGACTGGAAACTACAGAAACCAGCCCAAGGGAATAATTGGAATGTTTCCACCATCTGCCATTAGTGCATTTTCAAAAATGAGAATTTTGCATAAAGTTTATTATTATTATTATTATTATTATTATTATTATTATTATTATTATTAAAACACATTAGTGTGTTTTTTCCAGTTTGATCTAATACATGAGAAATGCAGAAATAAATTCTTCCTTCATTTAATAATTTGTTGCCTTTTGATTTTCAGGTTTGGGTGCTGACAGGCACAACTAAAATTCCAGTGAAAACAGGTCTGAAAAATCTAAAAGCATTCTTTGTCCTCTCAGAGAAAGGGGTTGTACATCAATGACAAGTTGAAAAATTCCTTGCCCTGCTATATCTCCAGCACACAGGTGTGGAAGACATGTGTAGAGAAGAGTTCCCATTGGGATATTCTGGTAAATCAAAACTGAACACCAAGCCTGCTGCCTGTGATTTATACAGATAATATTCCATAGCAGAAGACTGTGAGTTAAAGAGACAAACCTCTGAGCACTATGAAGAACATCCTCAAAGATGCAGCACAAGATTCTCATATAAGCAGTTATCCTGTAAATTCTAAAGTCGCTAGGGTGCAATCCACACTCGAGGTTCTTTCGTTTATGAGGTACTGCTGTACTGGTATGTTTCACTAATGAAAATGCAGATCAGGGGTTACACTGTAAAGAATACATGTTTGCACAACATGGTAATAGCGACTATGCCTTCCTAGGATCATACTACCCTGCTGGCTCCCTGTGACTGCTTTGCTCCTTCCTGGTCTTTTCAGCAGAGTAGCTAAGCCAGTGATGGCCAAACTTGGCCCTCCAGCTGTTTTGGGACTACAATTCCCATCATCCCTGACCACTGGTCCTGTTAGCTAGGGATGATGGGAGCTGTAGTCCAAAAACAGCTGGAGGGCCAAGTTTGGCCATCACTGAGCTAAGCCCAGGATTGGCTTACTGTGTCATCCAAACCCAGACTTGTTATAAAGCTCTTTCCTCCTTAGCGATGAGCTGTAGTCAAGAACAAACCTTGGCTACAGCTTGTGATTAAAGGGGACAGAGACTGATATAGAGCCAGGGTCCAGGTGCCACACTAAGTCAAACCTTGGCTTAGCTGCCATGCTGCACTGAGCTAAAAGGACCAGGATGAACAAAGTGGCTGTGGTCACCTCCCTGGATGCCTGAATGCTCACACTAGACCATGGTTTGGTTTAGTATTATATGTGAATGCAACCCCTTTATCTCCCTTGGGATGTGAAATAAAAAAGTGGATGATTCTTAAGTCGCATATAGTGTATTATATTTCTTTGTCACACCACACTGCGCCACACCTTTGTGATTTCTGATCACAGAGAATGATTGCACACTCAGGGTGCATTGAAAAGAAGTCTTGCAAAAAGCAGGAGGGAGATGGAGAACAATCACAGTACTTCTCCCTCACCCCTGTGGAAAGTGAAAGTTTGGGGGAAAGGGCTTTCAAATGAAACACATCTGTGCAGGTGCTTATTGAGACTTAGCACCACCACCCAAAAATATGATGATCAGTCATGGACACTCAAACTTCCTTCCCACAGATTCGTTCCCAAACACCAAAGGTTAAATTCTAAAGAAAGGTGAGGAAGGGGGCTGGGGATGTAGTTCTGGAGGATGGAAGGCACTCCCACCAATAATAGTTATAATATAACATGTTTGTTGCACATAAAAGAAATCTGAAAAATCCCAGAATAAAGTAGCAGAAGTAGTGGGATAACTGCAAGTTGGTGAATGAGTTATGATTCATGAGAAAGCAAGAAGCACACTACCACCAACCCCCCCCTCCTAATGTGGACTGGGTCTAGGTTAGAGGGCAATTAGAATGTACAGTAGGTTGACTACATGGACTAATCCAGCAATTTCTCATTTTTGGCACTGTTTTATGGATTTGATGTCATTAGACCCTTCAACACCTCCAGCAACAGTAGAACACATTCACTTAGCCATTTGAAAGGTCTGGATTTCTTTAGCTCTTTTTTAATCAAAGACGGAGTTTGAAATGTCAGCTCATGCCAGGGCTTAGATATAATGAAACTAAGCCACACTGGAGCTGCCAAAATACATTTGAAAAGAATGTGCTAATCACACAAGAACAACTTCAACATCCCGCCCTTTCGTAGCGTGGGAAGAAGGGGGAAACGTGACTGCAGGGATTTGTAAGTTGATGACCAGAGCAGACCAGGTCTCAAAAGTTTTGAAGAAAGAACCACAGATACAGTAGGTGAAAGAAGAAGGGGGGGGCTGAATGAACCTGGGGTAGGTGATGAGGAAAATGAGGAAATGATTGAAAGTGAAAGAGCACACTGCCAAGAGTTGTATAGATAATAAATACTTTCCTCTCTCCTTAAAATTTGAGAACTTGGGTTTATGTTTGGCCTGTTCACTGCATTGTTGTCTTGATACATGTGCAAAAGACAAGTAATTGCCGATTAATTCTCCAATCCAATTATGATTTTTGTTATAAAAATCCTGCTCAATGAACTACGTAAGAGAAAATGACAAGCAATGCCAGTTGGAGGACTGTTTCTGAAGTTGGCTAACACATTGGCCTTACTAGATACCAGTAATAGATTAAACTGCAAGACCTGAGTTATCTTTGTGCACCATTGCTGAAAGTCCATGCTATACTCTATGGAAGGGCAGGCAAGAACCAACAGAAAAATCTCTACGTGCTTCAGATACAGTTTTCTAGATAAAACTTAGCACTTTTGTTGGTTTCCTCGCCACCACAGGAAGAAAAATGGCTTATTTTCTTAACCCACATGATTGCCTTTTAGCTTCTGATGTTGCATGCAAGTCAAATAACAAATTAGAAGTGAATCTAATATGGGAGATGGAGCTAAAGTTCAGCAAAAATGTCCTTAAACAAAAAGTGGGATGCTGCAGGAAAATTGAAACAATGGCAGCCTTCAACACTTCTGAAGTTACTGTACATGAACAAAAATAATTAGAGTAGTCATTTGTTTCAATTGAAATAAAGTACTTTAATATTTATAGTCTGTGCCAGAATTATAATGACTCTGGGGCTAGAAGTGAAGTGTCACAGCATGTTCCACACGTTTTTAACACTGTTTCTAAAAGCTCTAGAGGCTATTAAATTTAATGAACCCATCTGCTACGAAATAGAGGTCCAACATAATCAGTTTTCTCAGTGCCATATAATGCAGATGGCATTCCACAATCCACGTGCCCAGATAGTTTTGTTTTTTATGGTCTTCTTTAGGTGTGTGGGTATTTTTATTTTACTTTGTTTTGATGGTCTGAACATCTTTTATTGTCTGTGCTATTTTATTTTACAAATACAGTGTACCATGATGCCTGCAATGCAAAGTTTAACTAATTAAAATAAATACTGCCATTTAATAACACCCTTTCCCCTCCGTAGCAGTTTTGACAACCAGCAATTAGCTCAATGATATAATACTCTGCAGCTAATATAATCATTGAAAATTGCCCTAAGAACTTCCAGGTCTAGCACTAAGACAAAAGCAAACATGTAATTTATCAAATACAAAGGAGTTTGTTTCATGAATCAAAGATTCTAGGTAAAAGACTAGATGTGCATAATGCAGTTTATTCATGATATTGTAAAAGGTCTTAGAAATCAGGTGTCAATGTGGAAATGGAACCATTAAGTGGCCATCTTTACATTAGCTTGTCCATCTCCTCATGTGCTCTATTTTCAAGTGCTTTTATTTTATAAGAAGTGCTTTTACTGAGCTGAGCAACTCGACAGCTTCCTTAACCATTTGGAAGTCATCACAGCCCCTAGACTTTCACTGAAGCAGCATGTACATGCTTGTTCTTATTAACATCCAGCTGCTGAGGACAGGTCATCTTGGCTGCGCACCTACTGATTTAAAAAACACACCACTGCTCACTGCACTTTGAGCTCAAGTTCAGTCAAGATTGGAAGGGTTCATTATGTTTCTGCCAATTGCTACTTAAGTTTTTGTGTGTGTCATGTAATGCAATGGGTGTCATGAGCAGTTCTATAGTTCACCTTTAACGAAATCGTCAGTAATGAAGCAAATATGGTACACTTGTTGAGAAAGCCGGATGTTTGGCTGCAACAGCTAGAACTCTGGAGCTAGGTCAGTCTTGAAAAATGTACATGGATATTTTTGGAAGTTTTTACAAAGGCTTATTCTGAACTTCAAAAGTGTGCCTTTCCCCATATTTGACTGGTTTGTCAGCAGCCACACTAGATGCTTCAGAGTCACCAGTTGGTACAGAATGCACGAATAAGAACTCTTATAGAAATCAGACTATCAGGGCATA
This sequence comes from Podarcis vaucheri, assembly GCF_965113315.1. Classification (NCBI taxonomy): domain Eukaryota; kingdom Metazoa; phylum Chordata; class Lepidosauria; order Squamata; family Lacertidae; genus Podarcis; species Podarcis vaucheri. Next base: position 86,937,509 of record NC_138760.1, on the reverse strand, counting down.
TTATACATATTCTGTTTCTGGGCCCAATTTGAAGTGCTGGTTTTGGTTTTAAATGCTTTGAGCCAGATTGTCTGAACGCCCAGCTGCACGAGCCTGCCTCCTAAACTCCAAAATCAGCTCCAATTCAGCAGCAGGACCATAAAAATATGCCTTACCAATAGAGAGAGAAAAAACATGAGCAGGGAGCACTCCTAAGTTTCTTGTTTTGTAGCTTCTAAACAGAACTTGGCACTGGCTAAGTCTTAGTTGCTTTCAGTCAAGTTAGCACACAGCCAAATCTGATTGGTTAAATAACGTTTAAGCACCAGGAAAAACTTTTCTTTTTACCCAGGCATTTGCCCTTAATTTAAAGGGTTTCAGGTATCTGTGGCAAGATATATAAGACCTGTCATTTATCTGTATAGCTATATTTATTGAGCTTTTATTGGTTTTGTTTGCTATAATTTGTTTTTATACTATGTTTGTACGTCGCTTTGGACCACTTTTATGAAGAAAGTGAAACATTCCAACTCTACAGTTCTATGGTTCTATAAATAAATAAACATTAAATAAATAAAAGCAGCACTCATAAAAAGTCTTGAGAAATGGTTTCTACAATGATGGACATGTCATGACAGAGTTTTCATTTTTAGCAAGTAAGGTATCCACAGAGGTTACGTATATGGAGAACTATCCAGTGTTTGAGAGTCAACTAGTCTTTTGTCATTCTACCTACAGCAAAAAATGTAAGGGGGAAATAGTAGAAGTTCAAGTAAGAAATCTATGTCTGAAAAGAAAAGTACAAAAGACTGATAGCAGATGCTACCACAAAGTATGATGTTTAGAGCTATTTTGATTTTTTTGAGATACTTGTAGAACAGGCACAAAATAAATTTCATTATTCCCTGCATAAATAACTGACTCACAAATAACACTTCCTCCTCTCACCTTCTTATAAATGTTTTTTACTATAATTTGCATTCACAGTAATTGCTAATATTTACTTGCCGTAGTCATGTAAGAGCATTTCAAACTAACTGTGAAATATTGCAATGGGCTTTCAGAGCAGCAATCCATAATGTGCACTAGAAATAAGAGACCCTGGGCTCCTTTTACTGTGCTGAAAATGCTAATTATATTCACTTATGATAATAGCTCAATTAACAAAATGCCGTCTTTGGGAATATCATCTGGAAGAAAGAGAGTGCGAAATTACTTTGATTTCTTCCTACAACCTGATAAGACATGGCTCTTTTATATATAATGCTGAGGAAAGGTGATTTGACATAAGCTCATAAAATCTCTGCCTAAGTCTAAAAGGAGGAACTCCTGTCCTACTAGATACGGTTCATCCATAGGGACAAGCTGTGAGCCACCCTTACCAACACCATGATCTGAATTGAGCCAGAAACTGTTCTTCTCCTAGGTATAAAGAGGATGAAGTAGCAGGGATGGCAAGACATCAATGGCAATGACGTGGCAGGAAATTCCCAACAAGCTTCACCAAATATGGGCGAATATGGACTAGAGCTCATTTGAAGGTCTACCCAGGAGTAGCCAACACACTGCCTCCCATTGTTGCTGTTCTCCAACTCCTATCAGTCTCAGTCATCATGGCCGATGGTTAGAGAGGATGGACGCTATACTTCAACAACATCTGGAGGGCACAGCATTCAATACCTCTACTGCAAGTCATGGTCCCAGAATATAGTGTGCTGAAAACCCCACACTGGGCTACCCTCTAACATATTTTCAAGCACTACCTACATTTGACAAGTGTGCATGAAGGAATGGGTTTCTGTGTAGTAAGTTTAAAAACTGACTCAACCCCCCCCCTTTGTTCTTTCAAAAGAGAGCACTTTTAAATGCGTAAAACTTGAACTGTTGAGCAAAACCATAATAAGGACACAACTGCATAAACAGTTGTGTCCTTTATCAGGACAGGCAAGGCATGGCCTTGGCTCCCCAGGGAACAACGAAAACACGTCAGAACTTTATCTTATGTGCTGACCACAAAATATGCACAAGACCAATGTCCGGGGAAAATGCCAAAAGCGTGTTCCCAGAGATTATGACGCCCCCCCCCCCCAGATAAGAGTAGGAAGAGGAAGATCCTTTTATGGTCAGAAGTACAGGAAGGAAGATCCTTTTATGGTTAAGCGTACCAGAGCAGGAACATATGTGATGTCAACCTGCGTATACAAGTTGACGTGGCTGGGGAAGGGGGAGAGGATGCCTGGAGAGTATATAAACTGCATGAAACCTGTCATTTCTTTGGACTTGCTCTGGACTTGATCACGCAAGAGCCTTCTGCTATCCGGAGAGCAGAATAAACTCTTTCTTTGAATCAACCTCAGGTGTCGTTTGACTTCCTTCCTCCTGTCCCAGAGCAACGCTGACCCAATTGGTGAATTCCAATAAGGCTACATGCATTCACTGAACCCGACAAAGAGACTTAGGACACAGGTGTACCCTACATGTCAAAGAGATAAATAATTACCTGACATTCAGAAGACATCTTAAGGCAGCCCTGTTCAGGGAAGTTTTCAATATGTAACGCTGTACTGTTTTTAACACTGATTGGGAGCCACCCAGAGTGGCTGGGGAAACTCAGCCAGATGGGCGGGGTATAAATAATATATCATCATCATCATCATCATCATCATTATTATTATTATTATTATTATTATTATTACATTTAAAGAAGAGCTAACACACATTTAGGGACGCGGGTGGCGCTGTGGGTTAAAGCCTCAGCGCCTAGGGCTTGCCGATCGAAAGGTCGGCGGTTCGAATCCCCGCGGCGGGGTGCGCTCCCGCTGCTCGGTCCCAGCGCCTGCCCACCTAGCAGTTCGAAAGCACCCCCGGGGGCAAGTAGATAAATAGGTACCGCTTACCAGCGGGAAGGTAAACGGCGTTCCGTGTGCGGCTCTGGCTCGCCAGAGCAGCGTTGTCACGCTGACCACGTGACCCGGAAGTGTCTTCGGACAGCGCTGGCCCCTGGCCAATAGATGTGAGATGGGCGCACAAACCCCAGAGTCTGTCAAGACTGGCCCGTTCGGGCAGGGGTACCTTTACCTTTTTAACACACATTTAAAGCCCAGAGCTTCCTGCCCCCCCCATAGCATTATATGAATTGTAGTTTCTTAAGGATGGTGAGGGATAAGCTAAAGTTCCTAGGATTCTGATGTGGAAGCCATGTGCTTTGAATGTATAGCATGGATGTTTTCAAAGAGCACAAAAATGGCAAGAGTTGTATATGCTCTTCCTTGGCTACCTCTGGGCTCCTCTGCTGTAGTGGTGAATGATTTCCCCTAAAGCTGAGTGAGCAATTGTGCAAGGAGAACTTTCAACCACATTTGTAAAGGGAGAGCTAGAGCAAAAGGGGAAGAAGGGTGGTTTGATGGGGATAAGGAAAAGACATAGAAGCTGCCCATTGCCTACTTTTTGGTGGGCAAGTAACTTTTTGGTGGACGCCAAGTAAGAATTGTAAATAAAAGGATCAAGGAATGGTTTAGGAATTGCTCTCTGCCATTGCTCTGCACTTGCAAAGATGCCCGGCTGTAACATCCATCGATAGCCGTCGTTTCGTCCTTTGAAATGGAAATCTTCAAAGATCTTCAGTACGCAGATGCTTGAAAGGACTCTAACTATTCTAACTGTGTTCCTTTGTGAGTATGTAAAGTTAGTTAACTATGCAACGTTCTTATTTTCTTGTTTGTAAGACTCAAAAGAAGTGCCTGTTGATTTCAACATGTTTCTATTATTCTTTTAAAATAAATTTTTAAAGAAGAACCTGTTTGGTATCTGTGCCTTTTCCGAGGGAATAGCTAAATCCTAGCCTTCCGCTTAGTTACGCTCTACCATAGAATTTCTGTCTGCAAGTCTGTGGATTCAGCTTGTAGAGGGGGGGAATTGCCAGGTTAATGGGACACACCCTTCTCCCTGGGTTGTGGCTCTGGGTTCCCCTGAACAAAGGGAGTGGTGGCAGCCCTACCGGTGTTATTTTGGCCTGTGTTTCTGAAAAGTAAACCTTCGCCCACCTGCTCAAGAAACCTGGTCTGGCCGGAGAGCAAAGACAGGTGAGGGAGGGGCAGGGGGGGCGAGCGGCATTACTACATGGTAATATCTCTTTCCAGGGTACAGTCAATTTAAACCTCATCAATGTTTATGCGTACTTGGGTTTTTATGTGTGTGGCACTTTGCAATTACTTACACTGGATCTTATCAGCCATTCTGTTGCCCAGTCACCCAGTTTAAAGGGATCCTTACGGAGCGGTTCAGAATCTGATTAGGATTTTATTATCCAGAACAATTTGTGTCATCTGCAAACTAGGGAACCTTCTTGTTCACTCTGACTCCAGGTCATCCCCCTTACCCCGGCTGGAAATTGCAACTTTACATTTCCTGAGTCTTCCCTTCACTGAAATTAATCTTAGCCTTGCAAACAGCTTTTGTAAATAATGGAAATATAGCTAATTCCACAATAATCCACTTGAAAACACATTGAAGCTGTATTACAGTGATAATATGTTGATGTCAAGGTAGAGCAATTTGGAGTCTTGGTCACACTCCAGTGATCTTGAATTTGTAGATTTTTAAAAAATATATATATATGAATACAAATACACAGGAAATAAAGTGTAGCCTGGACTCAACCAGCCAGGTGCACACACAGAAGCCAGCTCAAGGGCTCCCTCTAGCAATGGGACTTCCCTTCCTCCTGCTTCTGTGTCCCACCCCCAAATATGCCTTGAGGGTTGGGAGAACCCCCAGAATAGTGTGGAGGGGAGAAGAGGAGGACCGTGCCATCTGGCAAGCAGAAATGCTTGTGCTGACAGAATGATTGGAAGAGAGTGGCATTGAACTCCTCCCTCTAAATGGAGTTTGCCAAAGAAAGCAGTTTAATTGCACTGCATTGCAATGTTTATCAAACAAACATAGGGCTGCCTCTGAAGATGGTTTGGAAACTTCAGCTGGTGCAGAATTTGGTGCAAGACGGTTTGAGCATATTACACCGACCCTGGCCTGACTGCACTGGCTGCCAATTAGCTTCTAGGCCCAATTCAAAGAGCTGGTTTTGACCTAGAAAGCCTTGAATAGCTCAGGACCACAACGCCTCAAGGACCACCTCTCCCTATATAAACCAATCTGAACTCTGCGTATATAAACCGATCTGGACCTCATCTGAGGCCCTTCTTTGTGTGCCTCCTCTATGAGAAGTCCGGAGGGTGGCAACACCAGAACAGGCCTCTTCTGTAGTGGCTCCCCGTCTGTAGAATGCTCTCCCCAGGGAGGTTCTTCCAGCGCCTTCATTATATACCAGGCAAAAACATTCCACTTCAACCAGGCCTTAATATTCTTTTAAATGTGATTGTGGGAGGGGGCATTCTTATTTTATTTTTAACTATTTATTTTGTGCTTTTATCCTGTATTTTTATTTTGTGAACTGTCCTGAGATCTTCGGATGAAGGGCTGTATATTAAATCCATCCATCCATCCATCCAGAATTACACTAATAAACGGGAAAGCAAGCATGATAAAAACTGATTCCAACATAGAAAGCTGTCTTTTAACAAACCCTATCAGCAGTCCAGCAACCTCAGCATTGTCTACCAATGACTGGCAGAGGATTTGCAGTCCTACCTGCAAGGACTAAATCTGGCTAGGGCTTTCAGCATATAGCATACAGCTGAGCCTCTACCACTGAGGTACAGCCCTATCAGCAGTTTTGTGAGCAGTTACTCAGTGCTTAGGTTATAAAGTTCCAGTTAGCATTCAACTGACAGATACTGCATCCATATGATAAGATAGAAGAATCCAGACAGCTGATGTGCAAGGCAATTTCACACAACTAACCATTTGGCTCCCAGACACAAAATAACACTCTCAGGGCCTTAACTCAAGTGAGAGGTGCAATCAAAAGAACATTATCAGCTCTTTTCCTGCCCACGCGAAGGCAAGCACTTATTGATGACCACACCAAATGTTGCTGTGAAAGACAGATGATAAGCGAGGTCATCATAATTCCAATGTTACTCGAAGAAATCAGGTTTAAAGGTAGCTCAAGAGAGTATGAAAAATGTTATTGCAATTGGAGATGCTCAGATGTGACTAACATTACAAAAGAGGGAGACTTGCACAAAGACAAGACTGTATATATCACAAAGCTACTGTCCTATATTGTGTAAGACCAGTTTCATAAGTTGCACAAACAGCCCCTAATAGTATAGTTGATATGTTGGACTCGCAGAAGGTAATGGTTTTATCATCAAAAATTCTCTTTATACCCTGGGAATGCAGCCAGTAAATATCAGTTGAACCTATGGAGAAGCCAAAATGATAACCAGCTTAGAGCTCCCCGCCAACCCAAAATACCCTCCCCACTTCTCTTTGCTTGCTGCCAAGCTGGGAAGGGCAGTGGCAGAAAGTGAAAAGTGTGGAGGGCAGTATTTTCCCTCCCTCCCTCTCACACGTGGTGTCGCCTTGTTGGTGCTGGCCCATGACAGGGCCTTCTTGGTGATGGCTCCCTGTTTGTGGAATGCTCTTCCTGGAGAGATGTGCTTGTTTCCCTCATTATTAACATTCAGGAGGAATATGAAAAGATCCCTTTTCACCCAGGGATTTGTTGGCTGAAAGACACTGTTTCCAGCAAACATTAACCATTATTAACTGTGAGAATACCTGAATGGTTTTAATGTTTTAGATGTTCTAGGTGTGGAGAGGTTATCCTGTGAGAAGGAGGAAGGGCTTTCAGGAAGTCTTTTGAGGATAGAGCGGAAGTAAAACAGGGATTCTTCCTTTGCTTGGATTGTGATCCACAGCAGAGAAAGTGGAAGGTAGTGGACCTATGCTTTCAGGTGACTCATGAAAAAATTCTGAAATTTGTCTCCAAGCCAAGGTAAAGAAAAATTTGACTGGCAACACTAAGAAGAAGCTGCTTTTATAGCAGTTGAACTATTTGTCCACCTAAACCAGTCTCATCTGCTTCAACTGGCAGAAGCCTGCCGGAATTTCAGGTAGAGATCTTTCACGTTACCTGCTGCCTGTTGCGTTTAGCTGGAGGTGCCAGGTAGTCTATGCATACAAAAACCACAATACAATTGTATTCCTGCACAATGCAAGTTGGTGGAATTTATTAATGCTTCTCCCTACTCTTGAGGAACTGTAAGATTCTCCTTTCTGCATCACCCACTTTAAAACTCCCTTATTAAGACAGAGGGAAGAAAATGGGGCCGTGGGGAAAGATTCCTTCTTATCAGGTCCTCACCATATGCCAGACAGTTGATCACGTGAGACTCAATAATAGACTTTACATAATGGGCCTAATTATCCTGTTATAATGTCTGAACAAATATCAACTAAAGATTTCTGCCAGGAAACTGCAATTAGCAATAGGGAACCAGAGCTATCAATTATTATCCCTTTAATATCCAAAAAGACAACACAAAAACCAGAGCCCACAAAAAAGAGGACTAGAGAATTGGAGATCAAGATTGGAAATCCACAATTTAACCCTGATTCAAACCAAGAAGCATATTAAAATCTATCCATTGTCATAGATTTGTCAGAATAACACAGTTTAAAGTTGTACAGTTCCTTTAGCACACCAATGAACGTGGATGCTAACAATGTTTCCAGATAGAGGTAATGTTAGTTCTCATATAAATTTGCACAAAGCTAATGAATCTCAAATTTATTTATATGTTTAACATTTTCAAAAAGTGAGATTGAGCTCACCTGGTGAGATTTCTGAGATTTGTCTAGTTCTGGTGGAGTTTAAAAAACAGAAAAGAACTATAGAAAATCTGTACAGGCAATTAGAACAAATGTTAGATTCTACTCACACTAAGCTACAAGTGTGTGTGATAGCTGTTTATATAAAGAGATCCCACCATATGTTATCCCTGTTTAGAATTGTATTGTTTCTAAAATAACTGCAAGTAAGTTCTACAAACAATCAAAATGATCTACTACTTACCATAAAAAACACGTGAAAACGAAACAAACACAAAATAAAAGGTTATATTGTCATTGGAAAACAATACCGGTTCTAATATTTTCTACCAATCATGCTTATAGGCATACAGTAAAAGGAGAAAGGGTATTTACTCAACTTCAACATGAAAGGCATCTCCCTTTTAAAAATGTAATAGTACATTCTTAAACATATTGTTCACATACTAAAAACTCCCAAGGCATTTCTGCAAGGTTTCCTGTTGGAATCCTGAGCATACCAGCTTCTATGTACACATATCTTCAGAATATGATTTCCAAACTCACCTTGAAGTTGTTTCCTCCTTTTTTGGGTTGGGATTTAACTCTCCATTCCACCCACCCCAACCTCAAATTAGGAGAGCGCAATTTTGGATTAGATCTATCACATATCCACCAGATTCAGCTTAACATCTGCCACATTCATGAAAATGGTATGCAGAATTAGTTTATTGCGTGTAGGGTAAAATATGTAGATTAGGAGCCATTCACATACCTGGTATCCTTGTTAGTAATTAACAAGTTACCTACCTCTGCTTTATAGCATTGGAACTATAACCTTGTGACTTGACCTACTGGTATTGACTAGGGGTATGTGTCAGCAACGTGTGCACCCCAAATAACAAGAGGAATTGGAGTGATTTGGGTCCTGATCTCACATTCCTCAGGCCAGATTGCATCATTAACAATGTATCTCAAGGTGGATCAAGGAACCCATAACTTCCAAGTTGCTCTGTGGTCTCATTCCCCCCCCCAAAAAAAAACCTTAAATGTGCAACCTATTTGTTTGAGCTTTATCTAGGGGCACTTCCCTTGTGTCCAGTTTTCAATCTGATTGTCCACAAATAAAATTGGGGAGGGAACACGATTTCTATTTTCTATCACGCTAAAGTCTTCCTTTGCAGAACCACTAGATTTTTGAAAATTGGCAGGCTTCATCCCGCGCAAAAGCATGACCAAGCATGCAATTTGCATTCAAATCTATCAGGAAATCAAAACATTACAGGTCTTTATTAAAAAATATAATTTTTAAAGGTTCCTTGCATAAAACCCCCTGGATGGGTCTGCATGAAATTTGACATGGGAGGGCTCATTTGCCTGCAAATTCTATCTACTTATGTGAAAAGAAAAAATGTTATAGTTATTTTGAACTCCTGAATTTTGGATGTAACAGATCAGATTCAGACCCAAAAAACTAATCAATAGAATGACCAGAGCAGGTCCAAAGCAGATTGGGCTGCTTCCAAATGCTACAAATACAGATATAAAGCAAGTCTTGTGGTTGTTGCACATACAAATTTAATAAATTAAATTAAAATTTAAAAATTCCTAGTATTGACTGCAGTTGTATGAGTTTTATATGCATTAGCTGATTTATACTTATGCCATACATTTGTACTTTATGTGCTTGACAAGCAAAATGGCAGCTTTGTTTACTGGGCTTTAATACATGAAGCCTTACATTCTCTACAAATGAAAGACTTCCCAGTAACTGCTGCAGGTGAAATTAGTCAATTCAATGTAATGTAATGTAAATTGAACTTCATCTTAGCAGCTCATGCACAATCCAGTGTCAAGGAAGCAAAAGCTCAGGACATTCTATGTAGTGTCAAATGCAATATGAGAACAATACCAAATTCCTTTGGGTGTTCTGCAAATAAACAGGATGTATTAAACGTTGCCTCTTGAAGACTTACAGTGCTGTCAACATAGGCTTCAGTCCATACCACGTCGTGCTCTTGATCGATCACTTTGGGTCGACTAAGCACATGGAGATATTCCATAACGTTTTCCTGAACATCGGCTAGAGTAGATATCTGAGTGAAAAACCCTGCGGAAGTTCAAAAAACACAGAGAGAGAGAGAAACATGAGGCCATGCAGACAGAGGGGAGCATAGAATATGCATAATAATTACACTCATCTTGTCTTCTGTTTGCACAGAAAGAAATAGGGGAAAGGGGGGGGAGGGTGGACCTGAAGGAAAAAAATTCTGAAGAAGGCTTGTCACGCATTAATTTGTGAAAGCACAAGTCTGTGAAATGATATGTCAGTCCTGAAAGGTTCCATTCCTCAGAGTGTTATACACCATTGCACAGCCTGTCCTAATTTGTTTGGTTCCAAGTCAATTTTTCAGCTTCAGGATAAAGTAAAAGTGGAAGAAGTTTGTTCTTAAAGGTAAATGCTTTTTAAAAATACTAGGGATCTATTAACTTTTTAGAGCCTTCCCCCTACCCCCACCCCATTCTAAGTACCCAGCATCACAAACGTAAGGCTGGTATTGTAAAAAATGTCTGGTTGTATCCAATTCTTGCTCTTCACCAGAATACAGAATTCCAAGCACCATAATTTCTTCTTCTGCCCATTGCAGTGGCCAGATGCTACATACAGTGCAGTCCATAGTTATCCACTGAGCCAGTAAGGAACTAAATAACTCTTATGTACTGAGAGTACTATGTGGACTGCATCACTAGGCTTAGGGAGTGATCCTAACTCAAAATATATTGTATGTTAGAAGTAATCCTAAACCCCAATCTATAATGGGAGTTGGAACTTGTATCCCTTCTCTGGCAAAGGGACTCGATCATGGTGAAAATCCCTGCTGTGACCACTGCAGATGTGAGCTATTGTGAAGCCAATGCAACAGTGGTAGCCAGAGGAAGGTCCCAAATGGGGTTTTCCAGGGTCAGGGCAGAGCCTACAAGTCCATTTGCTGGAGAAGATCCTAATCTCAGCCTCTCTGCTGTGCCAGCCAGAAGTTGGCAAGGTTTCGAAAGTGTTGGGTAGCTCCACTGCTCTGAGTGGCCCAGTCCTCTGTTAGGAGTGCTCATGCTGATATTCTAAAGACTTTTTTTTGGTTTATGTGCATTTGTTGATAGCTGGCACACTCTCTCTCTCTCTCTCTCTCTCTCTGTGTGTGTGTGTGTGTGTAAATTTCATGTTCTGAGATTTTGTCAATTTTGAGCATCACATTAGTCACTGCACAGAAAAGGACAGCTGTGGAAAAAGACACAGCACAGTTCTTGCAGACATTATTACAGCAAGGAAGCTTGAGGGCTAACCACACATATTGCAAGCAAGGCACAGACATGTAAAAAAAAAAAAAAAGCCCAAGGTTGTTTTTCTTAGGTGAAGTAGCTTTAGGAGCAGGATCTGGAGTAGAGAACTGACACAGAGGCAAGGGTACTTGAAATGCTGAATGAGGTCATCCACTGGTTTGAGCAGAATTTATTTGTTTTGTTTATTAAACCATTTACATACCCCCTTTCACTTTAAAAGCACCAAAGCAGGCAAATGTGTGGATGGCACCCAACTCCACTACTTATTTCCATCAGGTGGAGCAGTGGGAGTGCAAAGTCAGTGCCAGGATGCAGCAAAGGTTGGGAGGAGAGCCAGCAAACTGAAGCTCAATCCATACAAGGCAGAGACAATGCAAGTGGGTGGTTCACCTGCCAGGTAAGTGGTGTTCAACCTGTTCCAGAGGGGGTTCCACTCCTGCTAAAGGGAACTTCAGGCCCAGAGGCTAAACACAGCCCTCTATGCCTCTCTTTCTGCCCCATGGGCCTCTTCCCCAGGTCACAGCCCCTCCCCAGCCACATTCCCCTCTCCCCAGGACACACCACTCACCAGCCTTGCTTCACACCCTCCTTGAGTGTTTTTGCCTGGCTGGAATGTATCCTTGAACTCTGATAATGACTTTTGCTTGCCTGGATGGAAGATAGAGAGGGGTGTGTGAGAGTGTAAGTAGAAACTAGTCTGGTGCTCAAAGGTCAAATAAACACTTGTTGCTATGCCCACTTTTGCCTCTAGCTCTGCTGGCCACCATAGGCATGTTAGCCCTAGGAGTTTTTCCTCCAGCCCTGGACTACATATTCAGGTTGATAGCCTGGGGGCGCACATTGATCCATCTTTGTCACTGGGGAGACAAACTGCCTGGATTGCCATTGGGTCCACTTGAGCTGATACAGCCTTACCTGGGAAGGAATAGCCTAGTTTCAGTCACCTATGTACCAGTAGGGACGCGGGTGGTGCTGTGGGTTAAACCACAGAGCCTAGGACTTGCCGATCAGAAGGTTGGCAGTTCGAATCCCCGCAACGGGGTGAGCTCGGTTGCTCGGCCCCTGCTCCTGCCAACCTAGCAGTTCGAAAGCACATCAAAGTGCAAGTAGATAAATAGGTACCGCTCCGAGGTAAACAGCGTTTCCATGCGCTGCTCTGGTTCGCCAGAAGCGGCTTAGTCATGCTGGCCACATGCTGTACACTGGCTCGCTAGGCCAATAAAGCGAGATGAGCGCCGCAACCCCAGAGTTGGCTACGACTGGACCTAATGGTCAGGGGTCCCTTTACCTTTACTTTATGTACTAGTAATCCCCTTCTTGGTTTATTGTACTGTGCTGTAAGTGGGAAAACTGGTCCAGAAGGTCCAGAAACCTTTATCAGTTCAAAATGCAGCTGTGAGACTGATAACTGGGGAAGGGGAAATATGAGTAAAACACTTCATCATCTTCACTGGCATGCAGTCCATTTCCAAACCCAGCTTGAAGTGTAAGGATCATTTCTTCACATCTGTATCTATCGGGACCTTAAGATCCTCAGAGGTCCTTATCCGAGTTTCCCACCTGGTGGGTTTAGCAGATTGCTACAAGTGAAAGGGTCTTTTCAATGGTGACATGCCAGCTGTTGAATGAGCTCCCTAGAGCTCACATGGCACCTTTTCCATGCTAGACAAAGACCATCTCATTTTTTATGCTGTATTAATTTTTCTTGCTTTTTTCTACTATTAATTAATTTTAACTTTTGTAATCTGTTTTAGGTTATCTGGACATCTAGAGCTGCCAATAAATACAGTAAATAAATAAGTAAGATGGACAGTAAACTGGCAAGTGAAAGTTTGGAGCAGAAAAGCAGTGAGAAAAAGAACTAAGTGCTTTGTTACACTTATGCAGGTAGCATGCCCTTTCATCCTACATTGAAATGTGTGAGCCATTCTCTGCAGAACATCACAATTTAGGATACTACAGCAGCGGGTCTAAATAGCCAATCTTTTAGTTATTTCTTAGTGATATAATAGCTTAATAATAACTCCACAGGTTCAACTGCCTCTTGTCACCATTTTGTCCCCACACAGACTGATGTATTGATGAATTTTCTCAACCTCTTTCATCAGTGTTATGTAAAGTGTGAGGCACATGGTGTACAATTAATATTTAAATAAACTAACATTAAAGGGAAGGGACTGTCAAATTACTATAGTGAGGTAGACTATTTTCTTAAAGACTCGCCTAATACTGGCTCTTTTGTTTGTGGCTAACTAAAACATTGAAGTACACCTTTGTTTTCACAGCTGGCAAGCTTTCAGTTGTAATTGACTGTTGAGGGAGAGGCATGGCCGAATCCCTTAAAATTTGGCAAGCCAAACCTTTGGAAAATGTTACTTGTGCATCTGAAGATCTTGGTAACAATTTGCCCCTTCTCCTACAGACTGCTAGGAAGATAGTTGAAAACTTTCATACACTATTCTGTCGCGGTTTTGGGGTCTTGACTGTTTTAATGTATTTAAAATGGGCTGCCGCTCTGGCTCATTAAGCCCATGCTCCCTCAAGGTATGGCCTACTTATGTAAGGGAGAAACATGCTGCGGTAGGAGCGGGAGCTGGTGGTGGTCTCCTTCAGTGTGTGAAATTCCACCATGATCCAGTTCCAGAGAAAGGATTTCACTATCCACAATCAAGTCGGCTGGAAATCTTTCAAACACCCTCCATCTCTGCTGTGTGCTTCCAAGGAGAAAATCACCACGAGGAAAATTGATTCTAGGGGCAATGACCTCTATGACAGCTACACGGTTTGGCTTACCCATCCATGCAAGAATTAGACTGCAGTGCAGTCCTTCTGAGACTCCGCAGAGAGGCACTGCCAGGTCTCAGTCCTCTCTTGCTGATATTATCTTTCATTCTCCCACCATACAAAAAAAGAACCCAGCAGTGCTTCAGCTAATAAGGATACCCTCCTACTATTCCATAAGTGAAAGAAACTTGTGCTAGTGACCCTGCTGCAGCATCTATAGGGATAGGGTTCAATTAACATGACATGGAGTAGCAGATAAATTCATGTTGCTCTTGACACTCTAAGCAAAGGTTTATGGAGATGTTAATGAAACCGACAATAAAAGGTTCTGCTGACTTACACTAATTCCTTTTTTCTTTTTAGCTTTGGAATAAATTTCCCAGATTTATGCAGGTACAGAAAGAGGATTATTGGAAGATTTTGTTGAAAGATTTCTACCTTGCCTTTTGACCTCAAGATGGCTCTCTACCATAAAATAAATACAAAAGACAATGACAACGTAACAATCAAAATCGATAAAACAATTAAAGGCATCAAGAGAATCTGGTGAAATCTAATCTAACAGTAGAGCAGAAATCAAACACTAGTTTTGTTGAGACCAAATGTGCTGCATCATTAGAATCAGTGGAGTATCTGCTGTCAAATTGCCCTAAACCTTATTGGTTTAACCAGTGAAGCAAAGGAAATGTAGACAATCTAAATGAATAGTGGTTTGTTTCTGCTTTAGTTCCACTCACATGGCTCCTCTATCTAGTTGTTACCAGAGTGGTGTGAGATTGGAAGAAGTAAAAAAGCAACACCGTGTACACCCTTCTGCTAATATATCAAATGCCTAAAATGCATCGCAGGATATTCTAAGGCATGGGTAGTTTATGTGATGTGCCCCATAAGTTGTTGGCATCCAGCTCCACTCAGCATGGCCAACAACATCTTCAGGAAACCTCTTTGGCTGCCCCTGCTCTAGGGCATTGTCTCATAAGACATTGTATTGGAAATCTTAGACAGGACTACTTCACTCAATCTCAAGATTAAATACTGAAACATTTGCTTAGCAACCTTCTAACAAAATTCCAAGTGCTTCCCACAATCATTAAGTGTTTACACACTAAACTGGCAGGGAGACTTATCTGGGGGCTTTTAGCATGGATAAGGTCAAAAAGGAAGTGATAAAGAAACCATTAGGATAACAAGAGCGTTCTTTCAAAGACCACAAAAATATGGTGCAGAGCCATATATGCTATTTGTTCTTGGCAACCAACAAAATTCTTTTTTTTCCCATTTATTGGAGATTGGGCTAGTACATGCCAAATTAGAAGAGAGGAAGGAAGCCACCTCCTCATGGCCCTCCTTTCTGAATGGCTGCGGTTAGATCTAATGTACTGTCTGAAAAGCTAACATACTTTGTTGTTGATGAAACTGTCTTTTAAAAACTTGCTTCAAAGGATTCTTATACAGTGACTAAGACTAAATCCTAGCGCAATATTAGCTGATTAAGACAAGTCTTTAAATTGAGTAATTTCCATCACATGGGCACAGACAGCGGTTACAGCAATAATCCATGACTAAATGGATGTACTTCAAGTGAATCATTAGAATGTCATGTGGTGCGCACACAAGCAAGAGTGGGAAAACATCAGTACATGAAGCGATGGCAGAAAGAATAGTAGTTTCACCAGAGCTTTCTATCACTGCGCTGTGATTAGGCCACGGCCAACCTGACATGTCTGCTTCAGTGCCTGCACATAGCATAAAATGAAGCTCCATTTCTGAGTAATACAGAAAGTAGCTCATTCCTCCAATACCCTCAGGGTCAAAATCCACAAGTGGGAAAAGGGCACTGCGGCCAACCTATTATCTGTCTCCCAAACCCTGTCTACTAACTGAACAGAAGAAAGCTCACATCCTGTTACAGGGTGTTTGGCGTTCTCTCATGGTAATAGAACACAATACAGGAGATGTCATTCATCTTTGCCGTAAGATATTCATTGCTACATTATTTCATTCTACACTATAAAACTGCTAGATTTCATTTATTTCCAATTTCCCCAGTGTTCAAGGTAGATTAACATAAACATTTATTAAAACAGCACCAGTTTAAAACAAACAAAATACAAATTATATTCTGAGGACTAAGAGAAACAGATCAGGCACACACCTTTTAAATACCCATCCTAAAAGATGTATCAAAAGGGGAAAGATTTTGCCAGCCTTCCAAAAACTGCAAGAATGTTTTGTTAGGGTATGATATCCCACAGAGCTGGAACCTCAACAGAAAAGGTCCCGTTTCTCCCTGACAATCTTGCTTCATAAAAGGAAGCATTAGCCAGATATACTGGGCAGATTCAAACAATTCCTTGCATGTTTATTTAGTCCCACTGACTGTGTTCACACATACATATGCACAGGATTGTAATCTTAATGAGGGTCTCCTGCAGGGAGAGGTGCTCTTAAACCTCAGTTCCCAAGCCGTGCTTAACTTCGAGAAAAATCCAGCACCTTGAATTATTCCTAGGGGCCAGTTCTCTGTATCGCAGGGTAGATTGATAAAGTTTCTGTTTTCTCACTACAACTAGAAAGAGCTTCTGCCATCTGTACTAGTCTTGCACAGAATGCATTACAGTAGGTATGAAGGATGGGTGACCAAATGAATTTGTTTCCTCTAAAAGCACCTCTAGTTCACTTTACAAGGTTACAATTTAATTCTGCAGAAATAGTCTGAAAGTACCACCTTCTTGCACGCACCTGTGGGGTAGTGAAATACAGGTTTGTGCATAGATTGTGAGACCATAGAGTTAACTGAACCATACTGGGATGTGCTCCTTTAGCATGCCATAATTGGGATCACAGTTCAGTCTTCCTTCAAACAAAGAGTTAAAATGAGAACAGAGAGGATTTTACAGGGAGAAAGAACAGCCACCACGGAAGGAGGAAATAAACATATTTTGCAAGGAAAATTAACAAACCTTTGTTGGCACAAGCCATCCACTTGAGGTTATCAGCAAAGGCAGCTTCTCTTCCTATCAAGTAGGTGAATATGCGAACCTGAAAATACAATGCTAAATTAATGTCTCTCTGCTACAGAAGTGTATTTAAAGGAAACACCTTAACCAAACTGATAAATGAGTATTAAACTGGTTATACAACACAGCAACATTAAATACAATCTAATATTCTAATCATATTCTACCGGAAATGCTCCACTGGTTTCAAGGGAACTTTATTCTGAGGATCAAACTACATGTCACACTTAATGCATAAAGGGTGACTTTGCCAGTGGTTTTTCTTCAATTATACCTCCCCTTCCTGTGAACAAAAAAGAAAATTGTGGTCCCTGCAGAGCTAAGAGGACTGGAAAGAAAAGTTCCCATTGATGTCAATGAGTGAGTTTAGGGTATTAGCCAAATAAGATATTTATGCTCCAATCAGGCATTGTTTAACCAAATTATATCTCTGTTTATTTTTGTAATAACACACACACACTATTTGGCATTTTCCACAAACTAAGAGTAAGTGAAAATGAAAACTTTACACTACTGAGGTATAGCCTGAAGTCACATGATAGAGAAGTCTGTTCTATGGTTCAAAATATAGTAGACTGTTCTGGTCTAAAGCTTACATTTAATTACTACACAAATTATTACTACAGATGTGAAACATGAGATGACCTACTGGCAATGCCTCTGCCTCTCTAATGCGTGATCATATATATATTAATATGAATCTTCCCACAGTATAGAAGCATGGATACATTCTTTCAAACAAATTTCCCCACCCACACTACCTTGGAAAGAAAAACCTCAGAACAATCCAACACAGTCTTTGTTCATGAGGTGGACAATTAATTTAAAATATCTTGGAACTCCGTACCAGACACAGTTATATGAGAAAACCTGACACAGTTAAGGCTGCGAAGGTCACATCACATTTAAGAAAGGCATACCCTCCATATTGCTAGAGACAGCCCTATTTTAATTGCTGTTGTTAGGTGTCCCTGGTAAATCACTGTCCCTGTTTCTGCACTTTGTGAAGACTTCATGCACTAAACTCCAGCCAAAAAGGCCTTGTCACAGGCCTTACACTGGGTCAGGGTGGCCACTTACACAGCACCAAAAAAAAAGAGAGGACATGAATCATTTTAAAAAGAGAGAGAGGGAGAGATCTAAAAGAGGGCACAGATTTACAAAAATTACATAAACTAATTTATGTATAAAGGTGCAAAATTAGAAATAATTGCTATAAGTTTAATAGAAGTACATTTCACCACAGTGCAAAATACTGTAACCAGATGACCTGTGGATTGCTCACTCTGCTGTTCCCCTTCTTATCATTAAACTGGACTTAAACTGGAGAGCCCTTCAGATTGAGGACTACTTCATATGACTGTCCTATGACAGCCATTCCAATAGAGATTTATCCACTGTGAAGTAGGACACATGGCCACCTTGCTCTTGGTGACCTGAAGAATGACCTCTGGAAAACATCTTAATGCCTGAACAGGTTCATGTGCGCGAAAGTCTCCTTTGAAGAATGCTTGTCCCAAGTCATTTACAGCTTTGAAATGTATCAGAAACAGGCTGGGAACTACAAGCCAATGTATTCTGTTCTAGCATTAGTTTTTCTTCTTCTACCATGGAACCCAAGCCAGCATACACGTGGTTCCATTTAGGCATTGGCCAGACCCAGATCTCCTCACCTTCCACAAGATATTGTGGCCTCATATGCTTTCAGAACACACCTTAGGTTCGCTCAGTAATTGGCTGCTGTAATTAGCATTGACAGAAACTTCAAAGTCAGCCTCTTTAACTAATACACTGCAGTAAGCCATATGGGATGTTACCAGTGCTTGGATAACTGAGGGCAGGCCATCTCTTTGCAGGAGAAGGATTCAGCGTCAATGCAAAACTAAAATGAAACTGTAAAGAAGGATATGAATTCATTCACTGTACTCACACACCACCCGTCAATATAGGTTCGGATCATTCATCCTCCTCTACCAAGTTTATTGTTATCAAACTTGACAACATCCCTACTTCCTCCCCAAACCAGTTTTTGAAATCCAGTATGAAATGAGAAGGATTGCTTTCATTTATTTATTTTGCATGCCCAGCTCTCAGTACAGTGCCTTTATTTATCCCTCTCTCCACTTTTCCACTTTGGCCAAAGGTCAAGGCTATGGAACTCAAGCGCCCAAATGGAACTTTAATAAGAGAAATGGCAATAAGAACATCATTTTACACATTCAGCATAAGTCAGTAAAGTTTGGGCATACCACCAGACACCACCCTCCCCCCAAAAAAGGAAAGGAAAGGAAAGGAAAGGAAAGGAAAGGAAAGGAAAGGAAAGGAAAGGAAAGGAAAGGAAAGGAAAGGAAAGGAAAAAACATGGTACATAAATTGTTGTCAATGTTTATTTCTGGGAAGATTGCGCTAAAATATACTCGAAGCAGAGAATGATTCCATCAGATAGATTTATGTCTGATGGTTTCCTTTAATCTACACACAATAAAAAAGCAACAAAGTTCTTAATAAAAGGAGAACAGAGAGAAGGATAGACAAATGTGGCAACAGGCCAGAGCAGCATACTTAATTAGATGCAAGTAATCAACTTTCAACAACTGTGTATTGAAGACTGCTACAAGAAAAGGATTTTATCAGTTCTATGTGGAGGATGCTAAATCTTATCTTCCCATCTCCAACCACCACTGCAGAATGTAGACAAATACAAGTCCTAATATTTAGTACCTAAGAAAATTTAATACTTTATATTATTCATTGCTACTGAACTGCAAGGTGCAACATGATTTTGTGAAGCTCATCTTGCATATTGTTTGTGATACAGCTAGTGGCAAGAGTCAATTCCCCAGCCTTCATGCTGCACCATATTTTTTATATATATATATATATATATATATATATATATATATATATATATATATATATATATATATATATATATATATATATGCTTTCGTAGATTTTCACGGGTACAGGAATGCAGGTTTTGGTGTCTTCGGGTGTCTTCCCGTGTAAGAGTCGGGGTGTCTGTGCGACGTTTCGACGAGGTCTCACTCGTCATCTTCAGGCTGTTGCTTTCGGCTTCTTGTTACTGGAACAGAGCAGAATCTGGTGTTTCAGTTCCTATAAATACTGTTGAGGGGTGTGGTGTATAGCCTCCAACGTTCTGGGCAGAGAGGAAGTTCCTAGATTAGTGTGCCTCTTCTTCTTTTGTTCCTTAAGGACAAGACACAGACACCCCGACTCTTACACGGGAAGACACCCGAAGACACCAAAACCTGCATATATATATATATATATATATATATATATATATATATATATATATTAAAAAAAATATTTGGAGGCAGTACACTCTCCTTCTATATAATCACAAAATTTACAGCGTTCACATTGCTGCACCTATTTAAAGTATAAAGCAGCAGCAAGGACTCACTCTTTTGTAATCCTGGTTTGTTTTTTGCTCTTTTGGGTACCTTGCCCTTTCTATATTCGAGTATGCATTTTTGCCAATAGGGCTTTTAACTGTGTTTCATGGTTATCCCCTCTCTCCAGATCTGTTACCTCAAGAAGGGATATTTCAACAACAACAACAATGGGTTGCTTCCAACAAAATATAAAAACACAGCAAAACATAAGACATTAAGGAAAGGCCTTCAAGGCCACTAGCCAAACTGACCTGAAGGAGGGGAAATGTTTCCAATTCCAATGTTTGCATAAATATGCATTCATATTTCATTTTGTTTTATCAGAATAGTTACTGCACTGAAAATTCACCTTTAACTGTGAATAGATTATGATGAGGGTGGTGCTGTGGTCTCAACCACAGACCCTAGGGCTTGCCGATCGGAAGGTCGGCAGTTCGAATCCCCGTGATGGGGTGAGCTCCCGTTGCTCAGTCCCAGCTCCTGTCCACCTAGCAGTTCAAAAGCACATCAAAGTGCAAGTATATAAATAGGTACCGCTCCAGCAGGAAGATAAACGACATTTCCGTGCGCTGCTCTGGTTTGCCAGAAGCAGCTTAGTCATGCTGGCCACATGACCCGGAAGCTGTATGCTGGCTCCCTCGGCCAGTAAAGCAAGATGAGCGCCACAACCCCAGAGTCATTCACGACTGGACCTAAGACCAGGGGTCCCTTTACCTTTACCTAGATTATGATTAATTAAATGTTTATCGGACTGCTACGGAAAATAAATACAACAGTCTTTTGCAGTGTGATCAGCACATTTTATGGGAAATGCCTTCTGTACCGATTTTCAGTGATCATACCACTACATGGAAATAGTAGGTAGATCATGTGGGAAATATGCACAAGTGTCACAGTATCTCTAATACAAAGTTAATGAGCAATCAGTCACACATGTTCTCCACTGATTTTTTGTTGAGCCAAAGAAGCAGAGCTGTACTCTTAAACTGATTGTATAAAATTGCCATCTACCCAGGCTGCTTCCCATGTGCAGCACATGACCCCGTGTTACACAGATATGGAACTCAGGTGCTTGGGAGAGCAGCCAAAAGTGAAATATTTTAATTTTCAGCCTTAAGCCTATGAGGCCTAAACGACCTACTACGCCTCGTAGAGATTATCCTCTGTGGGAGAGGAAGTATGCTTCGGCAGAAACATCAGTTTTCAGTTGTGAGCACTGCTTTATGTAACTTTGAAATATTGGACCACAAGCATATATTGCCTAAAAAGAAAAAGAAAATAACAATAATACTGGCTTTGTTGCAGCTCTGCATTTGCTATGTTTGCAACTTTGATATGGATGCCATACAACCTCTACTGGCTTGTAGTGCTTTGGTGTTATGAGAAGTACAAATAATTAAGAGTTGTCTTACTTTTTCCACTTAGCATTTTCTCTTGGCCAAGTCATTTTTATTACTCCAGCTTGCCTTGAGTTAGACAGATTTATTTACACAGCCTTCTGTCCAAATCCCATCTATGTGGTTCCCTCCCCCCCAGTTAACTTGCTACTCTTACAGGTCTGAAGGGTTCAAAGATTATAAATCACATTTATAAATGAGGTGTCTGGCTCCTACCTTTGGGAATATTTTGTGAGAAGGGAGAACAGCATCTTAGAAAGACAAATTATTCATTATTTAAATTTAATCCCACCCTTCATCCAATGAGCTTGGGTTGGTGTACATGTTGTCATGACCCCAGACCATGACTCTTCAGAGTCCTCTTACAACTGCAGTTCTACAGAGGAGATGCACCCATGCCCTAGTATGTCCTGTGTCTACCCACAGGCACCAAAGCTCCACTGCCCTCCCCAGAGCACTGTTCAAAGACCTCTCTGCTGTAAGACTCTGATGGCTGGCCACAGACTTCCTGGAGATTCCCACAGCTGAGAACCCATTACCTGCTTCTGCAGTCAATGGCTGAAGAAGAAACCATTCCTTTAAATGGTCAGGAAGCAGCACTCAGGGGATGAGTCTTCCAGTCAATGACTTTCTAGGCCTGCTATAAAACTCAGCCAGTTGCTGAGACAACTTGGATGTTTGTTCAGCTGCAGGAGCACTATCCATGGTCCTGAACCCACACCTTGATCTTCCGAAGTGCTGACTGTTGCCTTTAATTGTTGTGCCTTGTCCTGTTGACCTTCCCTTGCTTAGGACATCATCACTCCCCTATGGTAAATATTTTGAAGATAATGACTGCCCCTGCATACACATTTGATTTTCATACAATCACTGTGATAGGCTGAAAAATAGTGTTTGAGGATTTGAACTCAAGTCTCCCCAGACTAATTCAAGTGTTCTAATAAATCTTTTTTTAAAAAAGCAGTCCAGTGATATTTCAGATTAAAATGTGGATATTGGTGCTTACAGGGCCTATCCCTCTCAAGCTCACATTCAGAATGAGGGTAGTGCTTAATGCTCTTATTCTGAACTGGCTGCATGAGAAATTATTGTCCTTTTTCACTGGGATCACTGTCCAATGAACAGCAAAAGGACAGTAGGGTAGGGTTGCACTGTAGCAGTAGTCAAGAGGGGCTGGCAATACTATTTATAATTTATTCAGTATTTATTTATGTGAAATATTTGTAAATTGACTTTCAGGGTACAATCTCCCAATGCAGCTTCCAGAAGTATAACAATATATAAAACATAATCAATTTAAAATGAGGGAGAAAAACCACAGTAATTAGCGAATAGGTACCATGAAGGAGAGGAGGTTGAGAAACATTTTGCACATGAATGTATGCAAGTGCTTAATAATATTCCTCCCCCCCCCCAGCCTGGCATCAAAAACAGCAGGTCTGTTTGGACAATGGTGAGCAATGCTGGCAAACTGCTTTTGGCTTTGCGAGTGCCAAGTTGTGGACACCCACTCTAGAAAGCATGTGATTTTCGTTTGTCAACCGTCCTTCTCTACGTGTTGCTTTTAAAAAATGGAACGAAGCCTTTTGACCTGCTGCTTCAGATGCAGCACTCCAGCAGTGGGCATTGGCTTGGGGTTAACACAATCCTAAGCATATTTACTCAGAAGACAGCCCCCCTAAATTCTCACTCCCTATAAAAGCATGCCTAGGATTGCAGCCTCAGTTAAAAGATAATGCTATAGGATACATCCTCCTGCAGCTGACAGTGGAAGGCTCATTATTCCCTGCTGAATGTTTCTGGAGGCCCGAAGTCTCTGTGTGATGCGCAACAGCTGGCCAAATAATAATCTTAACTACTTAAATTTACTAGAGGGAAAGGAGGGGACTTTGGCTTATAGCCGCCAGGGAAACAGAGACCTTTGCCTACAGCTGCAAGCCATTTCCATGGACAGTACTGTCTGAATAGATTTCCTTACTCGCTTTTCTCCCAAGAAATGACAGCTGTCTTTATTGCAAATAAAAAACAAAAAAAACAACAGAGCCATGTTAGACTTTATTTAGTCAATAACCAAAAAGACAACCAAGCAGAAGGAGTTCTTTGCAAACTCCTTTTAGAGATCCTCAAAGCACTTAAAAACAATTCACAAGTCTGTAGAGTAGTCCTGAGTACCATGAAAGGGCTCAGCAGACTTTTGATGCACTTGTGCCTTTGAGCACATATTTTGCTGTGTACTTAAGAACATGAGAGCCAGCATGGTCCAGCAAGTACAGAAAGGAATTGTTAGATGTCCTGCATCTATCTCTGTATCTGTGAACAAAGATACACCAAAGATAGATACAGTTTATATCATACAGGTAATTGGCAGGTCCTCGGTCCTGTGTCAGTTCAGTATCCACTCGGATTGGTGTGTCAAAGGAATGGAATTAAGGGTGGAATGGTGCAAATCAAAGGCGATTCAGTTGTCAGTGGCTCCAGATGAGTTTCAAAGGGCAAAATATCAAGAGCTGCATACTTGAAGGGTGGGGGGACTATTCTCTGTGGGCAGGGGACATTTTAGCTTTCAACCTGGTGGGTGTTTGACTGTCATCTAAAATAAGTGAATGACTACCAACTGGTCTTATATGGAGCTCTGCAGCTGGGAACAACATCCAGAACTTGCCCATCCTCTGGGATGGCTTCTCTTAAGAGGGATTAGTTTGCATCCACTCACCCACCCCACGAATCCATCTAATATACTGGCCCACCCTTCCCACACACCCTGTCTTTCAAACGCATAAGCATTTGGCACTTGCTTAAACAAAAGGAATTGGCTGCAGTCCATCTCTTTGTCATAGTCTTTACTGTCTGCCCAGTTGGTGGTGGCGAATAGCTGTTGGGGTGCTGTCTGTAAGCGAGCACAGGCCTGCCACCCAAGGCCTGTCAGAGGGAAGTGTCAGTGTCTAGGTTGGGATTTAAATCACTGGGGATACGTCTGAGCAATTTTAACTTGTTGTCACTTAGAGCTCCCTGTTCAAAATAATTTGTACGTATCAGCAATGATCTACAGCCACTTGTCCTGGCCAAGCCCTGCTAAAGAAGGCACATGTCTGATAGCTAAGTCTTTATTGACAAAGGAAGCACTTACAGCAACTTCCACGGTGCTGCAGATACACACACACGCGCGCGCACACACGCTTCTAGTCACTAGGCACCTGTCCCTCAGATCTGTGCCCTACAGAGCAGTTGCAGCAACGGTGAGACCCTTCCCCCTCTTCCAGCTTACATGCCCTTCCCTGACGGGCTGCACACCTATAAGCTGATTCTTCTCCTGTGCTGAAGTTGCCACTGCTCTTCTCACTTCAAGCCCCTCCTGGTTCTAGAAGACAGCAGGGCAGGCGAAGGTGGGTAGTCTACTGACTCATCTAACACCAGAATAGCCTCTTCTTCTACCAAATCCTGCACACTTTCTCGGATGGCCTGACTCTTCCTCCTCCACTTGCCCTGGTTAGTCCCCTCTCCTGGGTCACTCCCCTGGTCCCCTACCTCCACCCCACACTCTTCAGAGCCCTGACAGTCCCTAACACCCATCCTAGATAAAGGGGTTGAATTCAACACAAAGGTAAGCATATAATTCCATCAGCACAAGCATTTCTGCTTTCCTGGCACAGCAATTTCCTTAAGACTTAAAAATTACCGTATTTTTCGCTCTATAACACGCAGATTTTTTCTCCTAAAAAGGAAGGGGAAATGTCTGTGCGTGTTATGCAGCGAATGTGTGGTCCCTGGAGCCGAAAAATGAGGCAAAAATCAAACCGTGCTTCAGGGAGAAGGGAAGCCTGAAGAGAGGAAGTGGCAGCTTTCCTGCATTCTGCCTCAGGGTCTTACTGCACGCCCTCTCTGTTTCGTTACTGTGTTTGCTCAAACGGAACAAAGAGCAGGGGAAGCCCCTCCCCTCCAGGCAAGAAGAGAGGAAAGCAGAGCGTCCGTCCTTCTATCCTCTCCCTGCTCCGGAGGAACAATGTTTGTGAAGGGAAGAGAGATTACAGGTTCGGCTTAAAATTCTGATTTGACTTCCTGCTTTTTGTTTTTGGAGACACACAGCATTCAAATATGCTTTCTTCCATTTAAAGAGGGAGAGAGAGAGAGAGAGAGAGAGCACACACTGGCTGGCTTGTGTGGGTGGGTGGGGGGAAACTTTTGCCTTCCTTTCCTCACGTTATAGCCCTCTCCTGCATTCTTAGCCTTCTGTGTTTTTCCTTCCCTCCCCACTTAAAATGTGGTTACAAAGCATGGATCCACATGGATCCTCAGGATCTTTGCATTGGGTCACCCCAAATTCACCATCAGAGCACACAGCATGTCCATGGCTACAGCCTGCCCCCCCCCCCAAAAAAAATCACGCACCCACTGTTGCCTGGGGCTGCAATGGTGCAAAAACGTGGTTACAAAGCATGGATCCACATGGATCCTCAGGATCTTTGCATTGTGTCAGGGAACTGACATCGGAGGAAAGGGAAGTGGTAAGGCTCCCAGAGACTGGGAGAGAGTCAACAGCCAAAGCAGGGACCAGCAGGGGGAGCGCGGGGTCTCTGGAGGAGGATCTCAGTAATGCTGAGAGAGACGCAGCAGCCCAGGCAGGAAGTAGCAGGGGAGAGAAAGGGGTGAGAGACACTTCGAGCGAAAATAGCGGGGAGGTGTCAGAAGCAACTGCAGGGAGACCCATACTCCGCCGGAAGCTGCCACGTCGTGAGTCCAGGAGACGCGTTTCCGTTAAGGAACTTCTTTGCTGGAAGCGCTTCCGCAGACAGCCACTGTCAGACTCTACTAGTGATTAGAGCAGACATGTCTGAGGAGCTCTGTCACACACAGAGGTTTGTGGGGTCGCACAAACTCTGAAGGGGCACAATTTTAAGCACAAGCAGCTAACCATCCCCTGACAGCAGTCTGACAGTCTCTGTACGCTGCCTGTGCAGGAGAAAGCATCATGAGCAACCCAGTCGGAACCGGAGACGCAGGGGTTGGAGCTGGTCCAAGCTTGGAAGAAAGGTATCAAGCTCTGGAGGTCCAACTTGCGCTGCAGACGGCGAGGCTCGAGGAGAGAAGGGCTCAGGATGCTGACAAAAAGGGGAGAACCACTCAGTTCCCCAGAAAGGTACCAGGATTGGTGCAGAAGTTTGGGGGGGACCCCAAGGATTACCATGCCTTTAGGACCGAGATGCAATATGCTCTGAATGTGCAGTTTGATGAGTTCCCTGATGAGGAATCGCGAGTTGCGTTCGTAATTGGGCATCTTGAGAAGGGGGCGCGGGACTGGGTTCGACCCCTGATGGCAACGCACAACGATATCCTAAAGGACACTATGAAATTCTTTCGTGCAATGGATATCATGTTTTCCAGCGATATTGAGGAAGGGGCGGTACGCAGACAGCTAATGGCTTGCAAGCAGGGAAGCAGATCTGTCCGTGAGTACTGGACTGAATTTACCATGCTGATTCACAGATTGGGGTGGGATTTATCGGCGGCACCCATTCAGATGCTATTTGAAGAAGGTCTTTCTTCAGCTGTGAAAGACGAGCTGGCCAGGAGCCCCAGGGCGGGGTCTATGGATCAGCTGACCAAATCTGCGCTGACCATTGGAGCGCGCCAGGAGGCAAGAGCCTTGGAGAGGCGGGAAGGGAGAGGGGAACGTTGGAAGGAGTTCCGCATTCCAGACATTCCTGAGCCAGCTTTCCCGCCGGCAGAGCCGATGGAAATCGGAACAGCCCGCGCGCGCGCAGTTTCAAAGCCCAGTGAGGGGGCGAAGAAGGAGGGAAAGGGAGCCCGGAAATGCTATCTCTGCCAACAGCCAGGCCACTTTGCCAGAGTCTGCCCCCAGAGGAAGGAATGGCAAGGGATGGTGGGAGCTGTTGAGGGGGAAGAGCAGGGAGAAACGGAGCAGGTAAAAGCCAACGCCTGGTTGCCAGCAGGGCACTGCAGCCAGGCCAAAGAGCAGTGAAAGTGCCCCTTCCCCAAGTGCCAGTGCCAGAAGCTCCTCGACCTGCTCTAGTGATTGAAGTGTCGCTAGAGCTGCAAAATGGACACCCCCTAAAAATAAAGGCGCTGTTGGACTCAGGCAGCTCCTGCAATTTCATGAGCAAGGAGTTTGCTGCTGAGCACCAGATACAGACTATCCCTTTAAGCAACCCCCTGCAGGTGACCACGATTGATGGCAGGGAACTGTTGGGAGGAGGCGTCAGCTTGCAGACCGTCCCAATGATAATGAGGGTGGCAAGGCACACAGAACTGATAGCGTTTAATGTGGCCACCTTGGGAGGCGCTCCCATTATTTTGGGAATGAGCTGGCTAGCCCTACATGATCCGCTGGTGGGCTGGCATCAAAGAGTGGTTTCCTTCGGTTCCGCACACTGCTTAGAACACTGCAGGGCGGAAAAGGGGTCAGCAGGGGCCCAAGCCACCCTAGCAGGGACGGAAGTGATGGAGAAGGGGAAGGTGCCACCACAGTATGCTGATCTCAGCGACGTGTTCAGCGAGAAGGAAGCGGACCAACTACCCCCGCATAGGCCCTTTGATTGCCAGATCAATTTACTCCCTGGAGCACAGCTTCCTGTAGGCAAGTTGTATGCCATGTCAGACAGGGAGATGCAGGAGTTGCGAGCGTTCATTGACAAGAACCTGAAGAGAGGCTTCATCAGAGAGTCCAAGGCAGCGGGGGGTAGCCCAGTGTTTTTTGTGGATAAAAAAAACACGGACAAGCCGAGGCTGGTATGTGACTTTCGGGCCCTAAATGCAGTGACAGAGCCGGCGGCTTTTCCTATGCCCAGGATTGATGATATTTTGACCAGGGTGCGAAAAGGAAAGATTTTTACAAAGCTGGACCTAAGGGGGGCGTACAACCTGATACGTATAAGGAAAGGGGATGAATGGAAGACCACCATGTTCACCCCTTTGGGGGCATTTGAATACCTCGTTATGCCTTTTGGATTACAAACAGGCTCCGCGTGTTTTCAAGCCTTTATGAACCATGTACTGGGGCCTTTGCTCTACAAAAATTGCGTGGCCTTCTTAGATGACGTGTTGGTGTATTCGGAGAATGAGGAGCAACATGTGAGAGACGTCAGAGAAGTGTTGAGCAGGCTGCAAGCCAACAGACTGTGGGTGAAACTGGAAAAGTGTCAGTTTCATACCAAGGAGGTGGAATTCCTGGGGTACCGCTTGTCAGACAAGGGGTTGGCCATGGACCCCGGCAAGGTTCAAGCGGTGCTGGAATGGAAAACACCCAAGACCAAGAAGGATGTGCAGAGGTTCCTAGGGTTTGGAAACTTTTATCGTAAGTTCATCCGAAACTTCGCCCACCTGACGGCGCCCATCACGGACTGTCTCAGCAGCAAAAAGAAGTTTGTTTGGACGGGGGAGGCGGAGCGAGCGTTTGAGGAACTGAAAAGGGCCTTCGCCTCTGACGAACAACTTCTACATGTGGATTTACAAAAAAAGCTGAGGGTCGAAACAGACGCTTCTGACAGAGCCATAGGGGCGGTGCTTCTTCTGCAGCCGGGGAAGGAGGGGTCAGAGTGGCGACCGTGTGCCTTCTTTTCGCGAAAGCTGAACAAATCTGAGAGAAACTACACGGTGCACGACCGGGAACTTCTGGCTATTTATGAGGCCTTCCGGAGATGGAGGCACCTACTAATTGGTGCACAACAGAAGGTGCAAGTGTGCACGGACCATAAGAATCTAGAGTATTGGAGAACTGCGCGAGTGCTCAACCAAAGGCAGTTGAGATGGGCCCAGGAGTTCTCCAAATTTAACTTTGAGATTTGTTACGTACCAGGCCCGGAGAACGTTAGGGCGGACGCTCTCTCACGCAAACCTGAATATTTGGAGGGAGAGGGTGCACCCGAAGAGACCCATGTTATTCCCGAGGACCGCTGGGTGTGTGGGGCGGCTTTGGTGGGGCAAAGGGAACTGGTAGAGGGAACGGTGCAGGATGAATACGCCCAGGACAAACTCAGGGGTCTCAGGAGGGAGGGAGACAAACCCGGGGGTTTTGAGGAGAGAAACGGGGCGTTGTATTACAAGGGAGCGTTATACATACCTGAAGGGGAATTGAGGGAAAAGGTACTCAAGCAACTGCACGATAGCCCCACAGCAGGGCATTTTGGGCAACACAAAACCATGTGGCTGGTTACCAGGGAATTCTGGTGGCCCAAGGTCAGGGAAGATGTGCGTGAATATGTGAGAGGGTGTGACCGATGTCAACGAGCCAAGGGGGAGAGGCGGGCACCGGCCGGTTTATTAGAACCACTACCCACGCCGGAAAGACCATGGGAGGCAGTGGCAATAGATTTCATGACTGATCTGCCCAGGTCCAAAGGGAAGACAGCCATTATGGTTGTGGTAGACCTGTTAACCAAGATGGCCCACTTTATAGCCTGCTCACATGCGGTCACAGCAGAAGAAACCGCTAGATTGTTTGTGGAAAATGTGTTTAGGTTGCATGGTGCCCCCTTGAGGGTGGTTTTGGACCGAGGGAAACAATTTACTTCCAGGTTCTGGAGGAAGCTCATGAGCTTATTGCATGTAGAGGTGAATTTTTCCACTGCCCGTCATCCAGAAACCAATGGGCAGGCGGAAAGAGCTAATGGTGTCCTCCAGCAATATTTGAGGTGTTATGTGAATGACAGAGAGAATGATTGGGTGGAGAAGCTGGCGTTGGCAGAATTTGCCTATAACAATGCAGAGAATGTGTCCACGGGGATGAGCCCTTTTTTGGCCAATCACGGGTGTCATCCCCGAGCCTTCCCAGGGGGGGAGGGGGAGAACTGGAGCGTTCCTGCCGCAGAACAGTTCGTTGAAGAAATGGAAGCGATCCATCGCCAGCTCCAACTTAATTTAAACAGGGCGAAGGAGGAATATAAGAGGCAGGCAGACAAAACCAGAAGGGAAGGGGAAAGCATTAGGGTGGGGGACCAGGTGTGGCTGTCCACCCAAGGGTTACCATTTAAAGGAGGTTGTAAGAAGTTAAGACCCAAAAGACTGGGCCCATTTGAAGTCACGCAACAGGTCAACCCAGTGGCTTTCAGACTCCGGTTACCGAACCACATGAAGTTGCACCCAGTGTTCCACAGATCATTGCTGTCACCGTATATAGGGGACAGAGAGGGGAGGGTCAATAGGGGACCAGCTATGGAGGAAAAAGAACACAGCTACCATGTAGCGGAGATTCTCGATTCTAGGTGGAGGGGAGAGCAAGTAGAGTATTTGGTAATGTGGGAAGGGGAGCCGGAGTCGGAAAACACCTGGGTCAGGGCAGAGGATGTAGATGACGAGGTTTTGATTGAAACTTTTCATCAGAGATTCCCTAGAAAACCCCAGCCAGTGGCGAGGTTCCGGAGGGAATACTTCGCCACCACCGACGACGAAGAAGAGTTGGAGGGGTTCGCTGATTCCGAGGTGGAGGAGGATTCAGCGAGTCGGAACGAAGACCGATGGAGGGAATTGTTCGAGACGTCTGAAGATGAAGAGGATTCTTTTAGGGGTTTCAGCTCCTCACCGCCCAGAGGAGAAAGTAGGGGCGGGGGAGAGGGGGGCCCTGGAGGGGAGGTGGATGTCAGGGAACTGACATCGGAGGAAAGGGAAGTGGTAAGGCTCCCAGAGACTGGGAGAGAGTCAACAGCCAAAGCAGGGACCAGCAGGGGGAGCGCGGGGTCTCTGGAGGAGGATCTCAGTAATGCTGAGAGAGACGCAGCAGCCCAGGCAGGAAGTAGCAGGGGAGAGAAAGGGGTGAGAGACACTTCGAGCGAAAATAGCGGGGAGGTGTCAGAAGCAACTGCAGGGAGACCCATACTCCGCCGGAAGCTGCCACGTCGTGAGTCCAGGAGACGCGTTTCCGTTAAGGAACTTCTTTGCTGGAAGCGCTTCCGCAGACAGCCACTGTCAGACTCTACTAGTGATTAGAGCAGACATGTCTGAGGAGCTCTGTCACACACAGAGGTTTGTGGGGTCGCACAAACTCTGAAGGGGCACAATTTTAAGCACAAGCAGCTAACCATCCCCTGACACATTGGGTCAGCCAAAATTCACCATCAGAGCACATAGCATGTCCATGGCTACAGCCTGTCCCCCCCCCAAAAAAATCACGCACCCACTGTTGCCTGGGGCTGCAATGGTGCAAAAACGTGGTTGCAAAGCATGGATCCACATGGATCCTCAGGATCTTTGCATTGGGTCAGCCAAAATTCCCCATCAGAGCACATAGCATGTCCATGACTACAGCCTGTCCCCCCCAAAAAAAATCACGCACCCACTGTTGCCTGGGGCTGCAATGGTGCAAAAACGTGGTTACAAAGCATGGATCCACAGGGATTCTCAGGATTTTTGCATTGGGTCACCCCAAATTCACCATCAGATCACATGTCTGTGGCCACAGCATGAAGCACAAAAATGATACGTCCACTGTTTCATTCAGAATATTTTTTCCCTTGTTTTCCTCCTCTAAAAACGATGTGCGTGTTATGGTCAGGTGCGTGTTATAGAGCGAAAAATACGGTATCTGATAGTCAGTACCCACCCACCGCACCCAAAAAAACTTTTCTTTCCCCTCAACAATGGTTTCATAACACCTAGAGGAAGAATAAACAAAATACCATATTTTTTGCACCGTAACACTCTTTTTTCCTCCTAGAAAGTAAGGGGAAATGTCTGTGCGTGTTATGGAGCGAATGCCTATGGGTGGCGGGGGGATCTGCTGCAGTCGTGAGCAAAGGATCCATAGTTCCCCTTCCTTCCCTCCTCCGTGGCTCACTTTGAAACAGCAAAGCGGGAGAAGAGCCGCTGAGTGGGGAGGAGAGAGGGACAGAGAGCCTGCTTCTTTAAAGGAGCAAAGCGGGAGAGGAGAGGAGCCACTTACACGAGTGTAAGCGGCTCCTGTTCGGTTGGTTCCTTTAAAGCAAGCAGGCTCTCTGTCCCTCTCTCCTCCCCACTCAGCTCGCTACATAGCAGCAAAGTTTTTCAGCTCGCTAAGCCGGGGATGAGCGGGGAGGAGGGAGAAAAGCAGAGCCTGCTTGCTTTAAAGGAGCAAAGTGGGAGAGAGGAGCCTTCTCCCCTTATACCCCTCTTCTTCATTATTAGCAGCATCCTTCTCCACCCACCCCACGCGTGTTCCTTGTCCCTTGAGTGCTTTTCCTTCCCTCCCCACTTAAAATGTGGTTACAAAGCACGGATAGACATGGATCCTCAGGATTTTTGCACTGGGTCACCCCAAATTCACCATCAGATCACATAGCATGTCCATGGCTACATCTTGCACCAAAAAAATCACACACCCACTGTTGCCTGGGGCCGCAGTGGTGCAAAAACGTGGTTACAAAGCATGGATCCACATGGATCCTCAGGATTTTTGCATTTGGCTACTCCAAACTCACTGTCAGATCACATGTCTGTGGCCACAGCATGAACCACAAAACTCATACATCCACTGTTTCGTTTAGAATTTTTTTCCCCTTGTTTTCCTCCTCTAAAAAGTATGTGCGTATTATGGTCAGGTGCGTGTTATAGAGCGAAAAATACGGTAATCAGTGGAGACACATGCCTAGAAGTTTAGTACAACAGGTAAAGGTAGAAGACAGATCCAGTAGGGAATAATAGAATCAACAAGAACTCCACGGCGGTCTCACCCAAAATAAACATGTTTTAGGAAACAGTGAACTTACAGTAACAGGTGAAGCTACCTTGTGGTGACCCAGTTTGCACATAACACTAAGCCAAACTATGACTTAGCATGAATAAGTAAAAATGTGAGCTCCTAGAGCAGAGATCACAGCCAGTTTGGTTCTTTTCTGAGCTCAGTCATAGTTTGACTTAGCCTGGTGTCCAAACTGGGGCTAATGGTTTACCTATCTCCAGACAAACTGCAAGTTCTTGGTATAACACAGCAGTAGAAGAATCAAGAAGGAGCAAAGCTTGCTTGCTAGTTTGCGCTAAGCCACCATTGGTTTAGTGTTAAATGAAAACAAGCCTAATGGGTTACACCACTGGCCTAATCGTCTTCTGTCTGCTTGGATCAGTAGAGGTCTCCAAGTAAATCAGGCAGAGACCTTTCAAAACCTTCCTCCTGGGATCCTTTAATCATATATGCCCGGATTTGAATCTGAAAGCTCCTGCATGCTTAACATAGTTCTACTACAGAGCTATAGTCACTCCACACATTCTCTCAAGTGCAGGCTTGATTTCCCTTGGCCAGCCAGGCAAGAACAGCTTTCTGGGATTGAATTTCAGGGAACTTGCAACCTAAGTCAGAAAAATGGTGCTTGACAAGTAAACTTCACTTTTCAAGCCAATCCTTCTGACCAGACTGCTTGATTTCTTAAGCAAAACCAGCACAAATACTAAACTTTGCAATGTAATGAATGTAGCCTGGAAGGAACTGCCTTATTTTTTCATATATGGTTACACAGCATTGAGTATACATTTGTTGGCCTGCAGGATTCCCAAAATAGTTCTTCAGTACCCACAACATCAATATGGAAAAGCATTATCATGCATATTCAACTTGAGCACCCTCAAGAGATGAGGAAGCAAGAAAAATAATAAGGTGCTGAAGAATGTTTATATGACTTTATTTATGGGTGTTTATAGGCCACTCTTTACCATGCAGTCCCAGGGTGTGGTTACATAAAGCTTAACACATGTAGCATCTTCCAGTCCCTGTGCAAAAAAGTATGTCTTGACCTGATGTCAAAATATATACAATGCTGAGGCCAGATGCACCTCAGAGATGGTCTTCCATTGCCTGGGGACCACACCACTGCCCTACAAACTTCACATGGCAGTGGAACCACTAGCAGGACCTCTCCTGAAGATTTCAACATCTGAGCACATCTGCATTGGAGGATGCACCCCTTCAGATTTTTAGGCCCAGGTCATTTAGTGCTTTGTATGTCAACATAAGCAACCTCAAACTTGGCTTGGGAACACACTAGCAACCAGCGTAAATCTTTAAGAAATGGTATTATACGCGACTAGCCAGTAGTACCATCCAACACCCTGTCTGCTGCTTTCTGCACCAGTTGCATCTTCCATACCAGTTGATTTTCAGAATGTGTCATTTCTGGCCAGGTTGAATTAGACTGTAACTAATTACAATCTCTGTAACTTCAGAGTGTAGCTAATGCCACAGTACCATAATATACTTCCTCCTTTCCCCTCCCCTATAATAGTTAGATTTCATCACATTCCAAGTTTCCACGCTGCCTTCCTACTTGCAGCGGGTGGGGAAGAAATGAGGTGTCAGCCACAGGTTTGAGTCTAGTGTGTATTTCAGCCAAATGGTTTGCTTCCAAGGGTTTGCATTGATATACAAAGTGGTTTATTGAAAAGGTTTATTGAAAAACATGTGATGTGGAAGTGGGGGAAATATATCTTAAGTTCAAGCTTGGCATGACAAAACTAATCGTGTTTTAAGACACAAAAGAACTTTGTCATTAACCCAAATGAAGCATGTAGAAGTTACAGGAGCAACAGTAGTGCAGGTGAACTAAGCAGCCAAAGGTACATTGGTCTTGTTTTATGTCTGTCAAGCAAGATAGAGCTCAGTCAGCCTGATTTTTTCCCTCAAGCCAAAGTTATAAACTCCCCTATTTACTCCAGATACTCAAGATAGCTGCAGGATGTTGCAGGGAATCAGGGAGAGACATTCACAATATATTGCACTCTGCACACAGCAGACAGAGATTAGTGGGATGACATAATGGATAAAGTGCTGACCTTTTACCCCTGGGATTCTGTCCAGGCTGCAATCCTATCAGATAATGAGTTTGGCAATTGCTGCGATTTTCTTTGGACACTAATCCCCATCATAGAATCTCTATAATTCATAATATAATTTAATACACCTGGCAGCCTTACTCCAGTTCATTCTTTTGTTTTGTAATAGCCCAATGTGAAGTCAAAGGTGATAAACACTCTGATAACAAGCTCTTATCTCTCATAACAACTGGTTTGGAGGGGATTATTGCAGCTATAAACCATTTTGTAAAAATTGTCAACCAAGACAGCGAGGTAACAAAATAAGGTGACATTTGAAAGGTTTGCCACTAATTGTTTACCTACCTGCCAGAGATTTGATAGCATCAGAAATGCTGGAGAGAACATCTCAGATTAAAGATACAGATTCTGAGGCCAAAAGCAGAACACAAAGTTTCCTAAAATTCTAAAATGAGTGATGGGGTTTCAGCCTTGAGGTTAATAGCTTCCCTGCCTTCCTTCCTGAATTTAGCAATATTTGTAACTGAGTAATGTATTCAGCCTGAAATATATTACCTACATTAACTGTTAAGTAACTATCAGGGCAAGGGCCACAGCTCAGTGGTACAGTGCATGCTTTGCATACAAAAAATTCCAAGCTGTCCGGGTGCAGCTGGGAAAGACTCCCGTCTGAAATCCTGGAAAGCTGCTGCTAGTGAAGACAATACTGTAGTGAAGACAATACTGCGCTAGATGGTTTGCCCAGCAAAATACAGCTGTTGACGTGCTGTGTTCCTCTTGCATTTTCTAAGGATCTCAGGACAACTGCATACATAGTTCTACCCTACAGTTTGTAGGTCCTGTGTGAGATTTTGCCTCAGCCCGCCTTGGTTTCCCTACTCTTTCAGATGCCCATGTTTTCCTTGGATGCCTGTTTTCACTGCCCACAGTCCACTTTGGAGACCTCTGGATGCCCTCTTTATTGTGCATTCATGATGATTTGCACTCCTCATGATTGTATCAGGATGGTTGTAATACACAATCCCACTTTCAATACTGTTTGCACATGCAAAAGTTTTGGGGTGGACATACTGCTTGGCTTCCAATTGGTGCATGTCCTGTAGCATCCTGCTGACTTCCTGGAACTTTTCATACCACAAATGTCCTGGAGGAAGGGGAGTTTGCTCTTGATCCTGCTTTTGCTGTACCATAGCACATGAGTGACTCCAGCAATGTTGGGAAAGCATCGCTGAACAACTAATAAATTGGAATTATGTGCAGACAGCCCAGTATAAACCCACCACTAATTCACTATTACTGCATCAATGACATGTTGCACAATACACCTGCAGAAATCACCAGTTTGAAGGGGCCTTTGTTCCATTTCTTTTAGTCAGTACCTTCAGCTCTAAAGCGCTATGAGTTTCTTCAGTGCTCTTTCTTGCCTCGTTTCTCCATCTCTGTTGCAAACATTCTGACTATCCCGCCCCCCACTTCCCGGACAGCTTGAATTGTTCACAAATTGAACTATTCACAGCAGCTCATGCAATCAGTGCCAGTGGCTTCATCACACAAGCAGAATACAAAATAAATATTGAAAATCTGTGTTAATTAGACAGCTGGGAAGTATTTCAGGCTTCAAAATGCAGGAGTGATGAAATTAAGTCAACTCCCTTTATCTTGATGTTTCAGCAGACTACGAGGCAATTGCTTCTTAGGCTATCAGCATACTGTACTCAAAACTGAAATCAGTACATTGTCTTTATCTTTGATTAAAAATTAAAATTTAACTCCCCTTTATCATTTTTTGTAGCTTCACAGAATCCATACGCTCCCAGAGTCAAATCAAGATGGACTGAATATTTAATACACTATTCTAATTAGCTACAAACTGTTACCTGATTTCTATCTGTAACTGAATGTGAAAAGCCTCTGGAGGCCTAACGTTAACCTTCATCCACTCCAGTTATATTACAGGCACTAATTAGACTTTTTAAATGGCAAAGAAATAGAATTTTCATAACTAGCTTATTAAAAGTCTAAGGCACCCTTGGGACAGGGCAAATTGCTTCTACCATGATCCGCTTATCCTTGTACGACACCATACAGAAGACTCATGTTGTCTGACTTACACAGCTCATATTTCTCTCAAATTAATGAGCAGTCAAATTATTCCCACTGCCCCCTTGGCACAAGGAAAAATTGAAAATCCATGGCTACCAAGTGACGTGTACAACCCAGATGCTAAATAAAAAACTGCTTAAGGGGACACAGCTGCTGGGGTGCCTGTTTACATTAAACTAAGGAAGGCCATGAATATGGAACAAATTCCTAAAGACAGCAAAGAACTGCTTGACACTGTGGTTTAAACCTTTCATTAGACAGGTCATTGAAGGCTACAACTTCATTTTCAGACTGAAGAGACTGAAGCTTTCGCATTCAGAAGAATTCTGTTGAAGAAAGCAACCGCAATTTGTCACTTGCCTAATTCTTCCTGGAAGCTATTGGATTAATTTGTACCAATGCAAACTTGTTGAAATCATAATGGATGTTTCAAATTCAGAAGAAATTCAGTTTGCAAAATTTCACATATTGCTTTCAAGGCCAATTTGGTTGTGAAAGAAAAGCAGGGGTGGGGTGGGGAAACAATTATTCTGAACATAAAAATAATTTCTTTAAAAAATTTAATTAATTGTGGAACATGGAGTTGGGCAGGCATTAAACAATTCCTTTAAACTTAAAAGAAAGAAAATAATTTAGGGCATTTTATACAGAACATTGTCCTACATAATTGCTAGCACTGGAATAATCACCCTCCAAGAAGATCTCTTGTGGCTCAGAAACTCTGTGAATCATTAGGGTGTGGATTATGCTCAGTTTGAATAATGGAGGCATATCTAAGAAACACAGAGCTGGGAATAAGGTTCATCTACGGAAAGAGAAACACAACACTGCATGTTTGGAGTTTAGGTTGCATCATGGGACTTTTCCTTCCTTTCCTCTCCCAATGTGCCCCCCGAAATCTGCTCAGAATGGTTCCCTAATTCTTTGTAGCAGATTTTGAGGTGCACAGGGGAGGGCCTACAGTGGAGAAGAGGCAGAAGTTCCACTGCACAAACATAAGTTTGTTCTACAAGTGGAATGGGCAGCATTGTACACAACCCTGTATTCCAAAAA
Organism: Podarcis vaucheri; assembly: GCF_965113315.1. Lineage (NCBI taxonomy): Eukaryota > Metazoa > Chordata > Lepidosauria > Squamata > Lacertidae > Podarcis > Podarcis vaucheri. The sequence goes on along the minus strand of NC_138760.1, from coordinate 86,898,956 downwards.
ATGTCTCCATCAAATGGGATGAGGTATGACATGAAGAAAAGTACCTAGAGATACTTGGTAGCAGCCTGCTAAATGTTGCAAATGTTTGTCAGGGTAGAAACTGAATACACAGACAGCTAACAGGGGAGCTGTTGTTATTTTTTCTATGCAAAATTTGAACATGTGTGTGTGTGTCCCTCCACACTGATAAAACTACATTTGCCTCGCAGTTGTTGGGCTTTACAGAATGTTGTTGTTGTTAATATCCTGCCTTTCCCCCTGACAGTGACCCAAGGCAGCTTATAGCTATAATACTAACAGCTAAAAACAGGGGGGGAAACAATCATTTAAAAACAATTTATCATTAATATGATAAACAACTGTAAACCATTAGGCGGTCTCCATTCTTCCATTGTCCATGCCCTTCTCTGTCTAATTCAGTATCTTTTGTTATACCGGACACCATTTCTAAATACACATCAAAGCAACCCTTGACCCAATGTATTCTTAACAATCAGCCAGAAGAAGCAAACCATAATTCATTTCCCTCCAAATCACATTTTTTTGAAAGCATTTTTAATGTAAAAGTAGAAACGGCTAAAGCCTGCTGGTTTACTTTTAAAGTGTGTTCCAATTCAATTTACCCCTCTGTGAATTCCAGGAGTCAAAGATCCTCTAGTGGGCACTTAAACTTCTTCCTTGCATCAAAGAGCTCTAACCATTTTTTCCACTAGCGGCAACATCTTGCAACTGATGGTGCTTTAGAGGCTTTCCCTACCTTAAGAAGCTGAGTGGTTTTGTTTTGTTTGTTTGTTTGTTTGTTTAAAGAGGCTAATGAGAAAAAGAGAAGGGAGGATCACGGGAAGGGAATGCAGAAGGCTTGGTGTCGACTATGAGATGTCCATTTCATCACAGCCATTCTTGCCCAGCTAAATTACTTCTTATGGTGGGAGTGGAATAGAGACTGATATGGGCAGGTGTGAAATAAAATCTAGTGAATGTTTAGGTCACTCTGAGGAGTGATTGGCAGGTAGCCAACCAGGCCATCAGTCCCTGAAATGGGCTGCTGAAAAGTCCTAGATCCTATCTGCCACTCCTTCTCTACTCTCTCTTTGGGAAGGCAACTGATGACACTTTTCCAGACCCAACTTTGCTCATCCCTTTCACCTGCCTTGGATTAGCGCTATGGTTACAATTGCAATGTTCGAGAAATAAATTATCTGCAAATGATGTAAATTAAACTTCATGTGATGCCTTTTAAACTGGGGGGGGGGGAGTATTGTTTCTGTTTGTTATTACAGTATGCATTTCGTGTTTTTATATTGTACACCACCCTGTGATCGTTGGATGAAGGGCAATATAGAAATTTAATAAATAATAAAATAATAATAATACTATTACCATTAAAGAAACGACAATAGAATCTCCCAGTTCTTAAACCTAATCTCTCAGTCCTTAACAAAGAAACTCATTTGGCAAATTATTCTTTGGGTTTAGAATTGTTACTACCTTTTTTCTTTAGTGGGGTTTAATAAAATATATTTGAAATTCTGTGTTTTTAACTGTAAAAACAACCTGTTTGCTATCCCTTTCATTTACATTTTCTTCTGTCCAAACCATTAGAGAGAGAGAAATGTCATTAATGCATTAGACACAGGGGAAAACAGATGAGTATTATGTAAACATGGTTTTACCCTAAAACACATAGCCTAAACAGAGGAATTCCATCTCTCTTCGTAATAAGTGAAGAAAAATGAGCAGTGGAGAAAATACAAAACAAAATGAAGACATGAGGACTTCCGCATTTGATAACAATTAGGGAGATTTCCATATGTAGCAGCCGCAACCTGATTCAAACTGATTCATCCAGGAAGTCCAAGGTTCAGATCCCAGGATTTCCAGTTAATGCAGGAACCTGTGACCTTCCAGATGTTCTTGGGCTCCAACTTCCATCAGCTCTAGCCATTTTGGCTAATGGTCAGGGATGCTGGAAGACCAACATCTGGAGAACCACAATTTCCCAACCCCCGAGTTGAAAGGTTTTGGAAATCTTCTGGAGAGGTGTTGCTGGTCAGAGTATGTAATACTAGATGGGTCAATTGTCTGACTCAGCATAAGTCAGCTTCATATGCCCCATAGCATTTAGTCATATTTTAATTGCACAACAAACCCAGGTTGTCCTTGCCCCAGGGTTTCCAAACACTGAAAGAAAAAGAAGGGATCCTAGCTTGGACTTTATATAACCTACTTTCCTCTTCCAATAAATTTATCAGGGAAGGCCCACAATCTTTTTGGCGACTGTATTTTTATTGAAAAGAAAAGTAATCATGGATGGAGCATGATAAGAACGCAATAGTACAATAGTATGTTGCCTACTCAGAAGTAAATTTGGTGGGTTCAACGTATACTTACCTGCAATCCTATACACAACTTGTCTGGGAGTAAGCTTCAATGAGTAAACGAGAGTAGCCATGCACAGAAAGAGGAGGAGAGAGGAGATGAGAGCAGGTGAACCCAAGGCCCATCCTTGTAACCCTAAACCATGGTATGGCTTTCAGTGCAGTTGCAGCCTATAAGGGGATCTCGACAGAATCTCTCAGGAAAAGACCAATTCAAAACAATGACAAATGGATACCAATCACCTAGTCCAACCTTTAAAGCAGGAAGAGTCATTTTCTATGTTTAATTCCGCCAACCCTGTTGCACAGCTGGGCTTAGTGGCTTGGCTTTCGTTGTTTCTGCAGGTATTTGTTTTTTTAAAACTTCACAACTTTCTCAAACTCTTTTTCAGGGGTGAAATTTCTGTCTGGGTGGATTTTTTTTTTAAATTTGCCAAAATGTCTCTGGCTATACTTGCTGGATGAGACATAGACATAACTGGAGGTTGAAGACTTGTTTCCCTCTTCTCTTCTCCTGCCCGCCCCCCAGCAATATACCTCTGTTTCTATAGCCTACATATAGCAGGGGTATTTAAAATGAGAGTCATCATAGAGTCCTCTTTTTTGCTCTTCAGAATATTGCAACCCTATGTGAACAGATACAGAAATAATCAACATGCCTTATTAGGAGGGAGACTTAAGAAATTATGAGCGCTACACCTGTCCTGCTCACTTCCTCAGTGTGTGCTGAAGACTTGAGTTAGCTTGATCACAGTTGTAGCATCCTGATGTCTAAATATCAGGTCAAACAATGTCAGGAAAAAAATAAGCTTCAAGTCACAAGTTTTTGGGGTTGTTGTTTTTTAAAGAAAAGAAATAAAGCATTTTGCCCAAAGAGCTATGGTTTAGAAGAGGCCTTATTTCTTTGAAATGTTCTTGACACACTATATCACTGTACACATTTTCCTTGTGGCAAAGGTTTGAAGAAAATAATTGAGTCTATTCAAAGAACATCTTTCCTGACTTTTTACTGCCTGCATGACTACCCTAGTTACAAAGTTTAAAATAATGGCAATGAATCAGAGCTCTAGGGCATTTTAATAGGTAGCAATGTTCTTAACATCTTAACACTCCTGATCTATCCAGAGTTTTATCGCAAATGACTAGTGCTCATTTCTACCTTCAGGGCAAAGAGAGAGAGATAAAAGTAAGGAACAGATGGATTCACAACTAGAATGACAAAGGGATATGTAGTGTTCAAAATACTTTCTGAAAACCACAGCTCCCTTCACGAGGTTCAATAACGTATGCTGTATAGTTTCGATAAAAAGGATATAATTCAGTTTATAAAACTCATATTGAAAACTGACCAATGAAGAGACAAGCCTACAATGTATAATGTAGGATTTATTATTAACAGTAGCAATAATACGTTATATTGCTCCTATAGCAATTTTTAATCTGCTTCACAATCCTTTAACTTGTTTTTCCAATATGGTATGATATTATCCCCACAGTTGGAGAGGGACTTGTGCCTTGGAAAGCCATATGATCATTCTTCATGACTGAACAGGAATTTCAACTCAAGTTTCCCTCAGCCAAAGTTCAACATGTCTATCCCCTTCTTCATCTATTTAGGAATAGGTGTCGCTTCCAGAAGGGTTTGATCTCTAGCATTTGATCACCAGCTCCCATGGGTCATTTTAATGTGAAGTTCATTATATTGCCTTCCATCAAAACGCTGCCCTTTCATGACACCCAAAACCAGACATCTGTGGCAGCTGCCTAACTGTGCCTAAGGGTAGAACCGGTCCTGCTCAGCACAAGTACAGGTGTAGTTATCCACAGGGGGCAGTTCCTGAGGAAGAAGCATGCCCACATATTGGGGCTGCAATGAACATAGATACCTGCAGTCCCAGCCTGTCAGAGCCTTCAGGAAGTGTCCCATCCTTACCTCCCACAACTTCATTCTGACCCCTGAGAGCTAGGCTTGGAAGAAGAGCAAGGCAAAGTGCGCTAGCCAAGTATCCAAGGTAAGGAAGCTTGTACAACACCTGGCCACATTTATGCTTGGCTCAGAGGTATTCCCTTTGTGGCTTTTCCAAGTGCATGAATGCCAAACTCATCCCAAATAATAAATTTCTATTTGGAGAACGAAAAAGGAGGTGGTGGGGAGAGCTTCCCACTTTAAACTGCAGCTGCTCTGATTCTTTAGGCAATAACAGGAAACTGTAATTACACTACAAAGCAATTTTATGAATGACAATAGAGGAAAAATGCACCCCGGGGCCTGAATTATTATATAATAATTTATGTTGAAATGCTGTCAGCCAGCAACAGATCTAAAAAGTAAATTATTAGAACATACTTCCATCTTTGCCCTGTCACTTCCTTAACCATTTAATGAGAAGCTGACAGTTAATGGAGTAGAAGGCAAATTTTTTATCTCTTCTAAAGCTTGACTCTGGCAAATTTTGGTCACCATACTCAATACACTCAGTATAACATATTGGTGTTTGGGGAGAGGATTCAAATCTGGATAGTATTCCATTTACAGAATACCTCTTCTCCATCTCTCTTGGCTTTTGGAGCCCCTGATGTTGCAGGGACAGCCAATGTCAAGCCCTCCAGATTTTGTTTAACTCCAGTTCCCAGCATTTCTGAATACTGGTTATGCTTGCCATTGTTTGGGATATGTAAACCAGCAACATCTGGAGGGCTACACACTATTCCTGTGTTAAAGGAAGAGCTGTAGCTCAGTGGTAGAACATCTGCTTTGATGCAAAAGGTCCGAAATTCAATCCCTGACATTTCCAGGTGGGGCTAGGAATGTTTCTGATCTGAAACCTTGAGAGTCACTGACAGTCAGTGCAGTCCACACTGAGTTATACGGACCAACAGTCTGACTTGGTTTAAGGCAGCTTCCTTTGTTTGTTTGTTTTGTTTCTTTATGGCATTTATATGCCAATTTTTATGCAAAGAGAATTGCAAAAATGATCAATAAAAGGAAAAGACTACAGTTTATTAATATAAAGTTAAATTGCTGCTTCTCCTCTCCTCTCAGGACAAAATGGTCCTTCAGAAACCCCTCCACCAGCTTGTTTCTGGCTTGCTTCTCAGGGCAGGGATTGGAAGCCACTGTGTTTATAAGCCTCTGCAGAATTGGAATCTCATGCTTTAAGAGGATTCCCAATTGCACAGAAGTGACCAGAGGAGGAATGACCGCTGGGAGCAATGCAAAAAGAAGAAATGCCGTAGTGCACTGATAGCAGCAAAACCGTACGCCTTCATCTGCCCCAGATACAAAAAAACATGCCTCCAGTATCAATCTATACAGCAGGCGCTGGAACTCTCTAACAGTCTGACTTCACCTTCGAAGGCACACCCTTCCATCGTCTCCCTAGAGTCTACGGCAGCCTTTCTCAACCTGTGGCTCCCCAGATGTTGTTGAACTACAACTCCCATCACCCCTAGCTAGCAAGGCCTGAGCTCAGGGATGATGGGAGTTGTAGTCCAACAACATCTGGGGACCCACAGGTTGAGAACCACTGGTCTAGAAAGTCTAGACGGATGGATGCCAACAACTAACACTGAGGGATAACAGAATGCAACTTACTATTGCCATTCCATCAGGTTTCTGATATTCCCCCTTTATGTAAGCTACAGAGAGTAGAAAGTTATTACCAATATTTATCAACAGCAGAAAAGAAAATACATTTAAAATAATTAGTTGAATTGAATTTTTTGGCTAAAAATAAAGGACCAAAACATCAGAGAAAGTCTGTTTTAGTTTAGTTTTCTCACCAAGAACTCAAAGGATAGATAAAATACAGAATTTCCTCAGATTTGGGTGTTTAAATTGTGGGAAAGAATCATAATGCATCTTTCCCTGAAATATTTAATTGATTTGTTGTCTGTTCAAATAATGGTCCCCATTTTCCTTTTTTTTATTGGCATACTTTGGCTAAGTTTGGGCGTAGAGCACTACTAAAGCTCTACATTTCATGCTCTTCATTCAACACATGTCTATTATAAATATCCAGAATTCCATTTTGGCAGCATTCCAATCCGTTCCAATCAAAGAGATTTTGTTCAGTTTCATTCATTGGATTTCATGGCCTTTTTTTGTTTTGCTTCTCCTTTGCAAACTATAACATCCCCAACAAACTCCTGCTAATGCAAACCTTCAAGCTATCTATCTCATGACAGAGATGCTCCCATTTCATTAATATACACATGTACCCCCCCAAAAAAAAACCCTGGCTCCTCTTTATCTGTTTAGATGTACCATTAAATTTATAACAGGTTAGACCCTCCAGATATTTCTTATTCAAGTAAGTTACAAATCAGGGGAATGGAATGGAGCTATGCAGACATGACTCTTGGAAATAGATATATGGTGGATTTATTTAACCCTCATTTATCAGAGCCAAGAAATGCAAAGCTCCAGGGGACCTAGACAGTTGCATGACTCTTGGCACTTTAACAAGGAAGAAACAGAATCATAATAAATCCCTTTCCTAGAAATGACTTCAGCCTTTTTAGAAACTATGTACAGCAAAGCAGATTTCAGGAATATTCTGTATATGCCCCAAAATGAAAAAGATCCAACCCCAACCCCCTATTTTAATTCAATTGGTTTAAACAAGAGATTACAAAAATGCTTGCTAATATGTGCAGATTGTGAGATGAACATAAATATTAAAAATTACTTCTATAATCTGCACTGGTGGAAAGCTCGTTCATGCAGCAGGCAGGTGTAGCTTTTTGCTACAGTGAATTGTTTCCCCAGACACCCCAATCACAGGGATTTAGGGGAGAAAAGTAAATAGAGTTGTTCTTCAAATGGGGCACCATTCTCCTCCGGGTTTGGGTGGTGATTGTAAGTTGGAAGAGGGGTTGATGGAGGCGCACTCATGGAAGTTGTTCTGCACACACAAGGGTTTAGTTGGAAACTGCCCACTGCTTTTTGGCTTGATCATGCTCAGACTCTCTAACTGAATTTACCTGTCACACACCTATTGAGAAAGGTTAGTTTCTTAAGAATACTTGGAAAGTTTTTGAAAGGTATTTTTGCTTATTACAACTACCACTACATTACTCTTAGTTTTGGAAGCCATTTTTTAATTATTCTGGAGAAGGATGGTTGAAAGCGACTTTAAATACATAAATAAAATAATAGCTTTAGACAATTATTGGTTAAGGGCAAGGAACAAATCTGTCATTAACGACATCAGTCCTTTAATCTGCACAGCAACCCAGTATTTCCCAGTCCTACTCATCTAGCAGCTGTGATCATAGGTTATCAAAAGGATAAGACAACTGCCATCCTCATGGATGGCATCAACACACAAACCCAACTGGAAACCATACTGGCATTTAATTTACAGCTATTAACAAATGTTCTCTGAAAAGACCTGACTTTTTGCAATTGGGGCAACAGAGCATAAAATCCCAATCTGTTCTCTTTGATTCCGGAATACTACAAATAAGTATTAGAGGGGAAAGTGAATTCCTGTTCTCTTTTGCTTCTGGGCATTCTTAAACCTTCAGATAGTCCTTCCCTTTGGGACAAGAGGCAGATGCAAAAGTGTAGATGGACTCCAAAGAAATGCTCTCATAGACTGGACTGGAAAGCAGAAGAACCCCTCATCCTATGAACATTAAAAGAATATTAGAAGAAAAAAGCAATGCCAAACATGGCATGCTTGAAAGGCAGCTGATGATTAAAAAAAAATCACCATCAAAAAGTCAAGTTTAATTAAATCATTTTTTATTCTTTATTTTTTAATTATACTGTCTTGTTAAAAAAAATTCAATATACCACAAGCAAATATAATACACTTAACATTTCTTAAAACTGAACCGTGAGCACTTCTCAAACAAGATTGAGCTTTTTAATGTAAAATTAGATAAAAATATCTCCCCTCTGAGGCGAATGACTATATAACTGACATCAAATCAAGATACTGGCTCTTCTCCTCCTCTTGCATACTTCACTACAGAGGATACTTTCTGGTCTCTTAAACCACAGTTCTTCCATAATATCAAAACCAAGAAACTGTGATTTAATCCAGGTTGGCAATCCTGATTTGTATGGAGCACTTAAGTCACAGCTTTTTGCTTTGGAAACCACTGGAAAGGGAAAGGATTGAGGCATCATAGTTCCAGACTACTGATTTCATGATATTTGAGATATCATAGTTCCAGACCCAAATGATTTCACACTAAACCACAGGTTAGTGTAAAGAGAAGAAACCACAGCAAGCCTCTGATTCCTTTCCCTCCTCCCTCTATCACAACCAAAAGAAAGAGGGTGGAAACTTTAGACATAAATTTTGATTGGCCGCTGTTTATCATGTTGTCCAGTCCCTAAACTGTGGTAAATATTAATTATGGTTCTTTAAGCAAGCCAACTTCTTGGCCCATAGTTTGTCACTAGCATCTTTCAAACAAAGCACAATAATGATTAATCACTGTTTGTTAGATTCGGACAGCATGAATCTAATCCAGAAACAAAACACAGACACACCAAAGAAAGAATGGGAGGGAGAGCATGTTCGCTGCAGCTCATTGTCAACATACTGAACTATGGTTTAGCCCACATGTCAGACAAATAAATAAGACAGGAAAATGGAGCCTAGGTATAGGTATGTAAGCACACATACAAGCACATACAGGGAGAATAAAGCATATCCTATAAATATGAGAAACAATAACCTAGGAACTTAAAGAGAATGAATCCATGGCAGAATATAAAATAATTGACCCCCTAAGCTCTCCAGCTATATCTCTTCATATCCTAAAGTATCTCTCTCTCTCAGAGATAATCTACTGTTCACCAGAGATAGAACAGTGGTCGCAACTGCCACTTACTAAATCACTACTTTCTCTGCAACTGCCAAATAGCAGCTGTTCTTTTCAATCCAATAAGAAGTCCTTTTAGGATCCATTTCTGGGCCTTGTAAGCCCACAACCAGTCCTGTCATCCATAGGCTCAGCATTTTATTCAGTTTTTAGTTTTTTTATCTAGCAAGGAAGAAAAGTGAAAGGAGGGCTGAAGTCAAGAAGTAAGCATGCACAGTTTCCCCGTCAGCAATCCTTGCCCAGCACTGCCTACTTAAAAACTTTGTTTTAATCTTTACCTGAATTTAAAGGGTAGTTTGGGGACTTGACGTGAAAGCTGCTGATATAGGAACTCACTAAGAAAAACATGTGTGCCCAAGGAACCATTTTCTGATCAGTAGCTCCAGCACCAAATCCCCAAGGCTGGTCTTTCAAACTCTTCCAGTTAGTTCAACAAGCAGTTTAATGGTTCAGTGAGCCGAGCTGCTGATCGAGGTACACACTGACAGACACCTGTATATATAAAATGGTGCATTGTATTTTAATGGATTGTTGTCTACCACTCTGGGAATCTCAAGGGTGACAGATGGGATATAAAGCTCACAAAAAAATAAATAAATGGTGGTGATGATGTTCCAAGTTGGTAACAATATTCAATATCATCCCAGTAAACAGATATAATATGGCAGCAGATTTATTGGCTTATTTTAACAGAAACATTGGGAGTTGCCTCATGTGGAGTCAGAACATTGGTTCAGGCAGCTCAATATTGTCAACACTGATTGGCAGTGACTGTAGAAGAGGACTAAACCTTGGACTTTATGCATACGAAGCAACTGCTCGCCTCTGAGCTACGGCCCTTCCCATAATGGTGGGATGGGGCTCCCATACATGGGGGCATTTGAGAAAAACAGGAGCAGTAGTATGTATTGAGGCCGCCCTTCAATATATACTGAGTTACACTAAAACTTCATGTACAGCTTCTTGGATTTCATTTCCAGAAGAAGAAAGAGGGCATGTTGACAGATAGTTCTGGTGAGCTCTGGACCACCTATTCTCATGCATTAGATCACAGATGAGGAATCTGACGTCCTCCAGACACAAACTCCCATCAGCTTAAACTAGCATGGCCAATAGTTAGGGATGATGGGATCTTCAGAACCAGTGGAGTGCCATAGGTTCCCTATACCTGCAACAGACTAAGATGCAGTTTAAACATCTTTCAGAGGTGACACAAGTTGTTTGTCGCAGAATCATTTCATATAATTGTTATTACAGTCATACCTCGGGTTAAATATGCTTGAGGTTGAGCATTTTCAGGTTACACTCCATGGCGACCCAGAAGTACCAGAACACGTTACTTCCGGGTTTCGCCGCTCGCACATGCGCAGACGCTCAAAATGACGTCATGCGCGGAAGCGGTGAATTGCGACCCGCAGACGCGGGTTGCGTTCACTTCAGGATGTGAACGGGGCTTTGGAACAGACCCCATTTGCATACAGAGGTACCACTGTATGTGAAACCTTTGGAGGCCTGGTATCACTTTGTAGCCGTCTTACATTTTTGCTGAATGTCTCTGTTATTCTTGCTACAATTCCATTATCTGCTTTCTCTCATTTATTTACAAATACATTCTGATATTAGGCTTTGATATGGAAGAGCCTCTCAAAATCTGCCTTCTCTTCTTTATAGCAGAATGTGCACATATCAAACATGTGCAGAGCAGGAATGTGGTAAACAGCATGGACGAGCCAAGTGGAGCATATGTTGGTCCTGAAATGAGGCACTAACGGGAGGTGGGGGGAGAACTGTGGGATTCTTTCACAGTGAGATGAGTCCCCAACTGTCTTATGAAAAAGCTGATATCATGAGTGTAGCAACAACAGGAAGGCCTTTCCTTCAAGCCTATCACTGTGCCTCTGGTTCACATTATCCCTCTGGCCCGCCCGGCTGAAACATATTGTATCATAACTCCCCAAGAGGCTGCTGCTTCCTATTATCCTGATTGTGCCCAGCCCGCTTTCTTCAGTAGGGTGAGCATCAATTGAAAAGACAAGGATCCGCCTGAGTAAAAGGAGAAATGGGGTGTTGCTGTTCAGCACTAGCAACCGCTTGGCAATGTTCTATTGTGCTGTGCCTGCACCATAAATACATATGTACCCAAAAACACGCACACTGTAATGTAAGAGGCTGCCTAATACAAAGTCAGATTGGTCCATCAAGCTAAGGATTGTCTACTGTGCACAGCCCTGTTGCCTGTGATCCCAGTGATAGAGATCACCCATAGACACTGTGCTTTGAAAAGATCCCTGCCCATAGGGGCTCACAATCTAGAAACTGAACACAAGAGAGACAACAGAAGGGGAAGGAAATGAAGGCAGGGCTAAGCAGGGGAACACAATACGCTATTATTTCAGCTGCACGTGTGCAGGCTTGGTTACAGCAGAATCTGGGGAGAAGGGAGCTGTGCCAAAAGCTTCATGGAGCAGGTGGGTTTTGAGGAAGAAAAGGAGGGGTAGAATCACAGAGGCATTCTGAGAGGTAGCTCCAGTTGTAATGGGAAGCAAGGGAGAATCGTTAGGGAATCTGGGTGTTTCTGCATACAAAACATCTATCAGTGAGTCAGTACTGAAGATCCTGGAATAGAGGTTTTGATGTTCAGTCAGCCACTTGAAGGGCTGATAATTCTCTTTATCCTGGCTGATAAGGAATAATTTTGCTGTGTTTTGTTTATTTGCAATTTTTGCTGCTAATTTTAATTATCTGTTTTTAATTGCTATTAACTATTTTTATTGATATTTTAAGATATTCCTTGCAAATATTAAAGGTTTTCCTACAAAAGCACTATATTAATGCTGTTTTTAGGCTGGGGTGACTTTTCAATTAACTTTGGCTCTTGAAACAACCATGTTTCCCTGCTCTAGTTCCATCCCTTCCACCACCATTAATTGCTAAAATGTTGTTGGGGGATGCACTGTACGAACGTGGAGGTGGGGAAGTTCTGGGAGTGTATGTGGCACTAACCCACATGCTGTCCTCCATCTGTTTTGTCTTCTAGAGATAGTGAACAGGAGTCAGCTGAGCAGCATCCTCACTATATGAGCAGGTTGAGCTCATAGCATCAAGTTAATTCTTGCTGCTCTGCTCATTTGCTCACCACTACTATCTAGCCACCCATTTCATGTCAGATGAGTGCAGGTAGTGATGGTGAGGATTACCAAGATGAGCACTCTTCCCCTTGGCAATCACCTTTTCTGTGCCTCTGGAACTAGATGTCCCTGTTCTGGCTCCCACAGTACCAGAATCGTTTATTGCAAGAGCTGACTAGGTGTATTTCCTTAGCACCAGGAAACATGTATACCAAAAATGCTTTGTGAGATCCTAAAGGGGGAGAATGGCGGGGGGGGGCAGAGCATCATCACTTAATGTCAGGGAACTGCCATCAGTGCCGGAGGGAGAGAGCAAGCCCCAGAAGGATCCCAGAGAGCATTGGGATAGGCAGCCCATCTTCTGGGGAAGGGAATCAGCTTAGCTCCAGTGAAGAAGGGGGGCAGATGGGGGAATCAGAGAGGCGGTCACATGACTCCTTGCCGGGAACCAGCGGGGAGAGGAAGGGTCCTCCGCTGCCTACGCCCTCCTTGCACAGAAGGCTTCCGCGCAGGGAGAGTAGGAGGAGACTGGGCGTCAAAGAGCTTCTTTGCTGGAAGAAGTTTAAGAAATGCCCAGTGACGGATTCTGCCAGCGATTGAGACAGCCACGGGTGAGTGGCTGTCCGGACAGGAAAGGTTCACTCAGGCAACCCAGTCAGGTGTTGGCACAGGCTTACGCACGAGCAACCCCTAGAACCATTACACTTAAATTCCATCCTGACCTTGCCTATATGGGGAGGCAAAAAGATGAATCTTCTATAGCTTCCACTCCCAACATACATAAGTATTTAACAAAACACCATTCCTTCCCGCTCTGCCCCCTGTAGCAGTAGTTTTGGTACCCACTGACTTGGGAGGTCTGGCTTTGCTGAAAGTAGTTAGCATCTGAGAGAAGGAACTGGTCACATACACCCACCCCCCTCTCTTCTTTGGAATGCATGGAAAATAAGTAAAATCTGTGCGGCTTGGGATGCAGAATGAGGAACAGGATGAGCAAAGCAAGACAAGGGTCACCTACAAAAAAAAGAGGGGAAAAGCACTATAAGCGTTCTTCTGCAAGCCCCCAACTGGTTTATATTAGAAGTAGTATTTAGGGCAATAACCCAGAGGCTGTTCTTGTGTCGACACATAGGATCATTAAGTAGTACACTGTGTGATGGTTATTATTCTGTTAAAGATGGTCTTGGCAAAACTCCGCACTTACTTGTTGCTCCCCTCTCTCCCTTGCTTTGTGTTAATCATTCCAATATGCATCTTTTTAATTAATAGAAGATTAAATGTAAGCTCCTTGGTGCAGGGACCTTTTTAGAATACACATTCTGTTTACCAATCTGTTTTTCTCTATCACAGTGGTTCCCAATTAGCTAATGACTGAGGACCTCCTTGTTTTTCAGAAGCCAAGCCACGGACCCCCTACTTTTGAAAATGTTGATAACTCTGTGGTAGATAGCTCCATGGTAGTTACATCTAGAAAACAATTTTCTGAACATAATGTGGGGTAGCCCTTAATGAGCAAAGGATTTTAGATATACTAAAAAACAGACTAGGGCTGAGCAGTATCTGGTTTTCAACACTGTGATATACCAGCATCTAAACATAACAGTATTCTGATATATCATGATGTCTGAAATTGGAGATCAGGCATGGAGATGAGGGAAGGAGCAGTCAAGGAGATCAGATAGGTAGGGTGTGTGCAGATCAGGCATGGGGATGAGGGAAGGAAAAGTCATAGAGATTGGATGGGGGGGAGAAAGTGGAGCCACCTCCACCGCATGGTTTGAGTGGAAGAGGATGGAGATGGGGGGGGTCATCAAGCCACTGTCAGCGGGGCTGCCAGCAGTGGCAGCCAGCGAAAATGCACATCTGCTGCGGCTACTGCTGCTTTCCTGCTGACTGAAAAAAGCTGCTCCGCCTCAGTGCCAGGGAAAGGCAGTGCCACGGAAATGAGGGCGACCAGCTGCCCTGTTTTGCCTTGGCGCGAGGGAAGGCTGCAGCATTATCAGCTGGCATGGTCTTGCTCAGCGTGAGGGAAGGCAGCTCAGATCAGCAGCCTTATTGGCTGAGAACATCGTGCAATATCGGCAGTGTGATTTCAAAACTGATTTTGGCCAATATATTTAAAAATAGCACAGTGCTAAAACAGACCATAAAATTTGTGATACTACCATGCAAAAAAAAAAAAAAATAGTTGGGGGAGGCAAGGGATGGGGCCGCAGACCCCCTGGGTGCATTCCACAGACCCCCCCAGGGGTCCCTGGACCCCTAATTGGGAACCACTGCTCTATCATATTCAGTGACAGTGTTTATCAAAACATGAATGCATCAGCTTGGATCCTGCAAACAGAAGTCTGTTCACTGGGATATTCCTGGTAGCTGGTGGAAAGAGGGGGGGGGATTTTCCTCTGATTCCAACTTTCCTCTGCAAGCCCCTGAAAAATGGCTCCAGAGCATTGGGAGAACAAAAATCTCTCCTAAATCACAACCCCTTCCACAAATGGAAGGTGGAAGAGCAAGTCTGGATCCAAGCCAATAAATCACCAGAATGATCATCATTGTGACTCATAAAGACAGTGCAGTCAAAACCCATCTGGGCAGTTGTGCTCATATTTGTAACCATTCAGTTCATGTCCTAATAGTGGGAGAGGGAGGAGAATCCAACGTGCTTCACATTACTATGTTAAGCAGACCAAAAACATTATTTAGAGAATTATTCTGGTAATCAAACCCGCTTAAGTGACCTGAAACATCAAAGCTGCTTAAGTGACTGTTGGCTTTCTGTGGGGTGAGGGAAGGAGGCAGAGACAGTTCCAGGTTCCCACAGCAGAGACTCATCAGACACAATGTTTCCTACTTCACCCAGAATCTTGTCAGTTTTTCCATTCTGCTTTTCCAGATATCCTCAAATGAATCATTAAAATTCCTTGCTTAACAAATGTGTACCTATCCCAGGATCATTTCCCCTCCCCAAATAACCTCCCAGTAATGCCCATTTGTAATAAATGCAAAAGAGTAGCTTTACTATCCTGCCCAGTATCTCATATTTGAAAGTAACCAGTGCTTGACTAAATAGGAGTATATTAGCAGAAGCTGCAGAGCACTAACAGAGTATTCCACAGTAGTCCTTATCAGTTACTTCCAGCTTCCTAAATATAAATATATATTCCTCTTACCAACAGTCCCTATTTTAGACCTCTATCTTAAATAGGCTGGTATGATCTGCAAAGTGTCCCACTTCGTTTGGTTCCCATTTCCCCCAGGTTTTCAATATGTTAAAAGAGCACATGCCCAATGCACATCCACGCCATCTATACATTCACTTCAGTGTTGACTTTTTCTACTGTGGAAATCTGTCGATTACAGCCTTATCTACAGCGAACCAGAGAAAATCCATTAAAACACTCCTGACTACAAGCTGTGTCAGCTAATCACTCCTCAACTGTTCTGAATGCTCAGACAGTAATGGCGGCTAATTAGCAATGACCTAACCCTTTATTTTCCACACTGCTGTTCTTCAAAGAGGCATGTGCTGAATTCTACACACACACACACACACACACACACACACACATCAGGCACACATGAATGTGAACTTGGGACTGTGTATCCAAATTCAATATAGTTGGTGAAAACAGGCCTTAAATGTGACAATGCATTTTCTCTCCTGATCTATAATCCTGGAATGGAATCCAGCATTCTGCAATGAACATTAGTGCTGAACCATAATTTGGGCGGGAGGGGGGATGTTTTGCAAAACTTTCCACACTGTATGAAAAGCAACTGTGCAAAAATTCTAAAACATACAGGAAACCTCCATAAGTACAGGAGGCTTCCTGCTTCAGACGCTTGCCCTCCAACCCATTAAGGGCTATAAAAAGGACGAAGGTGAGGTGCTGGATGAACCAGGGTTTGCACAGCCTTGTGCTTTTTGTCTTTTAAGTTGTTTACATCTGAGGTGTTGTTTTGCAGAGTTGGCCTTGCCATGAGCTAGGCAGAGACAGCTGATTCAGGGTGTCATGAAAGGGCAATAAATTGTTAGCGATTCAATTTATTATTGGCACTTATGGGGATTTTCTGCCTTTGGGCCAAAATGACTTGACAGACTAAGGTAGGTACTGTGTACCTTGATGATAATAATAATAATAATAATAATAATAATAATAATAATAATAATAATAATAATTTATTATTTATACCCCGCCCATCTGGCTGGGTTTCCCCAGCCACTCTGGGCAGCTTCCAAAAGAATATTAAAATACTGTGATACATCAAACATTAAAAGCTTCCCTAAACAGGGCTGCCTTCAGATGTCTTCTAAAAGTCTGGTAGTTGTTGTTCTCTTTGACATCTGGTGGGAGGGCATTCCACAGGGAGGGCGCCACTACCGAGAAGGCCCTCTGCCTGGTTCCCTGTAACTTGGCTTCTCGAAGTGAGGGAACTGCCAAAAGGCCCTCGGTGCTGGACCTCAGTGTCCGGGTAGAACGATGGGGGTGGAGATGCTCCTTCAGGTATACTGGACCGAGGCCGTTTCATCCTTGACTTAGGATGGGGAAGTGGGGGGGGGGGACTACACTATTAGCTGCTCTGCTTCAAAGAACAAAATATCTCTCGGTTGCCCTGTTGGTTTTGTACTGAGACTTACACACACACACACACACACACACACACACAGTATTAAGAAATTCACAGGCAAATCCTGGCAATCTGCTTAAGTTTTCCAAAGTTTATGCCAACTTTGGAGGAGGATCTTAGAAGCCTAAGAGACTGCACCATACAAACTTGAGGCAGATGACACCTGGCTTGTGTAGATTTATTGAAGTTGAAATTCTCCACAGCAGCATGTGATCATGGGAAAAGAATGCAAACTTTTTTCCTTGACTTAACATTAATTTTTATAATTACATTTCCTAGGGAAGCAATCTTCTGATTTCAATAATGGGAGGAAAACAAATATAACTAATGTATTTTCCCTAATAGATAACATTTGTGTTCTTGAAGGAACATCTTTGGCTCCAACAGTACTTAGATTTCAGTCTCTGGGGAGTCATTAACTATCTAAAGGCCAAAGGAAAGAGGCAAGGTTAATGTATAACTCAACATATTAATTTGTTCTGTATGTCACTTGGGTTATACAGAGTGTTATTTATTCTTCTAGCATGCAAAATGAAGCTATTAGGATCCAGATGTGTTAAACACACACACACACACACACACACACACACACACCTTATCTCTAGGATTACTTAATAAAAATAAATATAAACAATTTGCACAGGATTAAATATATATATACTCAGATAAAAAGAAAGCCACCCTGAATTTTTAAAAAAGTTCAAAAGCATGGCCCCTCAATTTCTGACAGGAACCACAGGACAAACAAGACCACCACTGCAGTTCCAGACCTGAAACAAGTGAAGAGCTACAGACAAAAAGCAAAAGGCAAATATGCCGTGTAATACCAGAAACACTTAATGTTAAACAATACTTGTTTTCAATGCATTTCCTCTAAACATGTTTACTGAGAATAATAATAATAATAATAATTTTTTTATTTATACCTCGCCCTCCCCAGCCAAGGCCAGGCTCAGAGCGGCTTACAAGCAATAATAAAAACAAGATGAATGATTACAACTTAAAAACAAAAATAAAATACAACATTAAAATAATGGAACATTAAAATATTAAAATGTAGCCTCATCGCAGGAGGAGAAGGAAAAGAAAAAAGAAAGAGAGGGAGGGAGGGAATCAAATTGGCTCCAAGCCAAAGGCCAGGCGGAACAACTCTGTCTTGCAGGCCCTGCGGAAAGAAATCAGATCCTGTAGGGCCCTGGTCTCATGAGGCAGAGCGTTCCACCAGGCCGGAGCCAGAGTTGAAAAGGCCCTGGCTCTGGTTGAAGCCAGTCTAACTTCCTTAGGGCCTGGGACCACTAGGGTGTTGTTATTTATGGACCTTGAGGCTCTCCGTGGGGCATACCAGGAGAGGCGGTCCCGTAGGTACGAGGGCCCTAGGCTGTAAAGGTCAAAACCAGCACCTTAAATCTGTCCCTGTACTCCAACGGGAGCCAGTGCAGCTTGAAAAGCACTGGGTGAATATGCTCCCATGGCAGAGACCCCGTGAGGAGCCTCGCCGCAGCATTCTGTACCCACTGGAGTTTCTGGGACAGCTTCAAGGGCAGCCCCGCGTAGAGCGAATTACAGTAGTCAAGCCTGGAGATGAGAAGTGGTTCCCATAGAGCTCAGTGGACCTTTTTTCCTGGAAAACGGGTCCAATATTATAAGTTATGTGTAACTTTCCGCAAGTATGTGTGTGTTTTTTTTTTTTGTGTGTGTGTGTGTGTGTTTAAGGAGGTGCAATGGGGGGGCATCCTCATAGGAGTTCGGCTGAAGTAGAGGGTAGGTGAGGTTGGGAGGGACAGAAGTTGCTTAAACGTCTAATTTCTGGCCATGTTTATCCTCAAAATTGTCCCAAGATATTTTACAGGACAGATGGAGGTATTTGTTTTGTCCTGCAGAATAAGAAGCTGTTTAGGGAAGAGATGATTGCAAGGGGAGATGTGTTGGGCAAACCCTTCTCCTGATCATTCCTCTCCTTAAACTCACCATCTACAAGGCCAATTTAGCTTAAGGTGCAGGGGGGGGGCAGGATGGTTACACTCAGGGATGGTAATATCAATGCTTCCCCCCCCCTAAAAAAAGATTAAGGGTACTCCCATTTAGATTCAAGAAAATCACCATTTTATAGTTCAAATCGGGGGAAATAAATACAGTAAATGAACAAAAACACAAAGATTCACAAAATGTTTAGGGGTATGCAAACACCTGCAAACCCCCAGGAAAAAAAGCACTGGGTAATATCTAGTTTGGCCAAGAGTATATTTATGATTGAATTCTATTTCTCCAGTCCACAAGCTCCATTCATTTAATAGCATTTATTATTTCTTCAAAACTTAGCTGCCTCAGGGAACAGTAAGTTTCTTTCAAACAACAATATGAAATGTTTGTTAGAACCCTGAGACTTAAAATAAAAAATATATATTTACAATCTTCTCATTCAACTTCCATCAGCACCAGCCAGCACGGCCAATAGTCAGTGGTGATGTTATGATACAAAACATCTGGGGAACACCAGATTAATAAAGGTTGTTCCAATTAACAAGGCTGTCAAAACTCAAATAATAGGTGCATCATATGATTCTTCGCTGTCTGCAACACTCAAATTTTATCACATTGCTCACATTACCCTGAAATTCACACTCAGCTCATAACTGACATTTCAAACTGATATTCTGCTTATGCACTTGCTCTGGAGTCAAAATGCCTGCTGGGTAAGTCAGATAGCCACTATTGGTATATGCAGACAACTTGGTTACACTGACCGCTTATGAATGGTCTTTTCCCATTGTCCACTCTTAGTCTTATTTTTACTGCAAGGGGAGAGGAGGGGGGATATGGGAGGGAAAGGGTTCCCATTCTGAATTTGCCCACCATCTCAATTTCTGTTTTCAACTGGGAAATCATACTGTCATTTACCGGCATTAGGCTCTAGTTTTGGAAGGGGGGAGAAGGATGGGTGGGGAGAGGAGGTCCTAAAGCAGTTTCCTGCTATGGGCGTGGGACAGCCTCCTGCTGACTGGTATTTGATTGCTGCCATTACTAATGCCAAGAGAATGGCTCATTCCCCCTCTTTTAATTGCAGGGCAAATTCTGAAAACATATTTTTACTGTAGTGGCATATGGCCAGCAGGGGGCTAGATGCCCCTGACTTCATGCCCAGTGAAGCAAAGGACCTATACTATCCAAGGTGCAGCTACTTGGATTAAATGCATGAAATTAGTAGAAAGAGTTAGAGACTTCTGGATTCATAACAAGTAGAAAGGAGTTACATGGGTAGTAGCATTCATGAATCTGAGGGCATAACAGAAAGGAATAATGCCTTGTTCTCAATTAGACCATCGGTTTATTTAGACCAGGACACGGGTGGCACTGTGGGTTAAACCACAGAGCCTAGAACTTGCCGATCAGAAGGTCGGCGGTTCGAATCCCCACGATGGGGTGAGCTCCCGTTGCTCGGTCCCTGCTCCTGCCAACCTGGCAGTTCAAAAGCACGTCAAAATGCAAGTAGATAAATAGGTACCGCTTTGGCAGGAAGGTAAATGGCGTTTCTGTGTGCTGCTCTGGTTCGCCAGAAGCGGCTTAGTCATGCTGGCCACATGACCCGGAAGCTGTACGCCGGCTCCGTCGGCCAATAAAGCGAGATGAGCGCCCCAACCCCAGAGTCGCTCACGACCCCTTTACCTTTACCTTTATTTAGACCAGTATTGTCTACTTAGACTGCCACCAGTTATTTATGCTTCCAGGCAGCTACTTCTTGAGATGTTTTTATACCTAGAGATGGCAGAGGCTAAACACCTGAAACCTTCTACATAGAAAACGTTGACTCTACCACTGAGATATGATTTATGTGACCAGGTTTCAACAATCTGAGAAGAGAGATATGTGGGGCATAACAGGAGGAGATGGAACAACCCCCTTTCACTGAAGCCCCCAAGTGTTTGGCACAGGAGTGGAGAACCTGCAGATGTTCTCGGACTCCAACTCCCATCAGCCCCAGGCAACATGGCCAATGGTCAGGGATTGTGGAGGTTGGAGTCCAACAATATATGTAAGGCCACAGGTTCCCCACCCCTGGTTTGAAAGGTTTTCCTGGGCCTCTGGAGAAGCTTTTTGGAGAGGGGGTACAGCAGGCTGCAGAGAGAAGGGCAAGATGGACTGCATGAGCTGTATTCTGCTTGTGCAAAGTTGGATTCAATGCCATTTCATTAAATAATATATGGTAGCTGCAAGCTGTTTCAAAAGTCAGCCAAAATAAAACACTGCTGCTACTACTACAGTAGTACCTCCACTTACGTAACCCTCTGGTTATGTAAACTTCTGGATACATAAGCAGCAAACCTGGAAGTATTTTACTGGGTTTTGCCAGTGCACATTGCGCAGAAGCAGTCCTCCAGTTGCGAAAACCTCGGGATCTGGCTGGACCTCCAGAACGGATCCCATCCGCAATCAGAGGTACCACTGTACTACTACTACTACTACTACTACTTTTATTATTTGTACCCAGTGCTTTTTTCTGGGGGAGGGAATGTTATGGGGTACTCTCATTTTCCTACTCATATTGAAATATTGTCCCTCAATGAGGCCAAACCTGTTTAGGGGTATGCGTATCCCTGCATACCCCCCAGAAAAAAGCACTGTTTGTACCCCACCCATCTGACTGGGTTGCCCCACCCACTCTGGGTGGCTTCTAGCATATACAAAAACAAGTGCAAGAAACAAAACACTGTTCGCAATAGCTTATTATTATTATTACTATTACTATTATTATTATCATCCTAGAACTAACTTTGCTAGTTTCACTCCAGCAAATTCCCTTCATTGTGCCCCACTGTGAGAGCTTCTGCTGTGACTGTGATGCTACTTGGATTTGATTCAAACCTCTTGGGCAGCCCAAAACAGATGTCACACAGAACTCTTTGCTGCTAATGGCTTGCTCTCTGCTGACACAAATGAAATCCCTGTGGAATTCACTTAACGCTGCACACATTAGATCGTGGTTTTGATTGTTACTTTTCTGCCATGTTGTTTTACTTAATGTAGCTAGTCATCTGGGGGAACAACTGCTGTAGGGAATAATAATTTGCTTCTAGAAGTAGTAACTCCAAAGTTTTGTTTTCAGATAAACATGTTTTAGTCCATTACAGCAGTCATTCCCTTGATTGAACATTGTGAGAGAATAAGGTGAGTGGTGTGAAAAATACATTAAATAAATTATGTATGGCTTCTGTGCATCCCTGAGGATCTACCCATGGAGAAAGCTCCTCACTGTAGCTCTCCTTGAGCCACTGGTCATGTACAGTGAATGCTGCCTAATACAGGAGAGTGCATTCGCACATAAAGCAAAGCAGTTCCGCTTAGTTCAAGGCTGGGCAAAATGTTCCCCTGTGTCATTGCCCCATTTGCTATGAAATGGGAATCCACTTCAGTAATTTGAGGAACATGGGTATCAGCAGAAAATGGATGGATTTTGATCCCATAAGTCTCTGCATAAGTGCTTGATGCATCATTTCACTTGGTTTGAAATGAACTCTGTAGCCCTTCACATCACCATTGCTTCTTCCCTTCTCTGTCTCTGGGACAAGCTCAGTGAGATAATTTGGGAAATATATTTTAAAGAATGACTAGTTTCTTAAGAAACTGGAAAATATTGTTTAATATTTTCAAGTAAATTAAGTTTTTAAAAGAGCTTTCTCTCAAGTAACTTGATTCATATTTAACGCCCATGCAATGCCTGTCAGGACCAGCATGAAATACAGGTGCTTGTTCTTTATGGGTAATTTCACACATTCCGGTTAACATAAGCAAATCTGTGTTTATTTAGCTGCTGGGGTGTGAAAACTGTAAACAGCACACAACAGATGATTTGAGGGGCATAGGCAAATGTTACTGGAGCTATTCAAATTCTGTTGGATTGGCAGATGTGTTTTAGATTTCCTATAATTTCCCATTCAGATGAACAGGGGTGATGGGGACATTGGCCTCCACACATAAAAAAAAGGTGGTCCCACTAGTAGACATTTTTTCACACTCAAAATGCACCTTGGAATGGAACACATGTGGAATTCCAAAACAGTAACAGCAAGTCCAGCAGAACGTTGATGAGCTCTGCTAAATTCTATTCCACCCCAATTAATTACACCCCAATCCCACAAAAGCATGGAAAAAAGAAAGGGTGATTATCATCTCTTTCATCACTGACCCCCTCCTAATTTGGGCCAAGCTTCCAGCCTTTTCAGAGTTTGGTCTAGCTCCAGTTCAGATCTATTTAACTAAGCTGGAAAATTCCATCTATATGCTAAATTTTACCCTTTGGCATTATACCTTTTGGTATAATGACCATTATGCCACCGACTGTGTTATTAAGAGCTATCCAGAAGTCAAACAAGACCAAGCTTTCAATATAAACTCCCATTCTTCCTTGCCAGAAGTGCTGCATTTTAGGTGGATTTGTGAAATCAGTTCACCCTGTTTTCATTTCATGAAAAGCGGTTAAGCAGGATTCCACCACTGCAGGTGCATAATTTGTGGCAAGACAGCTTATGTCTGGAGCACAAATCAACTGCAATTAAAGTTTAAATACTTTGTGCTGAAGCACAGACCGCATTTGCTCATTGTCTGGTGCTAATGCAAACATGCATACGTTTAGGGATATGACTTCACATATAACAGTTAAGCCTTTTCACTCAGCACTTTTTAGCCACCCTCATAATATTTACGGATCACTCTTTTTAGATCTCTTGGTTGGATGCTGTAGCTCAGCTGCTAGCCAAAAGGACCACATCTTGGCAGTATTCAGAACGTTTCAACTACTGAGCTGACATTTAGTTTTTTTGGGAGGGAAATAGGTGTTTGTAAGCCCATTTACTGGTACGTAGAAAACCTCTTCACATTTTCCAAGCTCTGGAATGGCTGGGAGCTATATGATATGTGAGGAGAAGTTAACAGTTATTATGTCTTTTCTAGATGACTTGACTGACTGAAAGTAAAAAATGTTTCCTCCTGGAAGATGGGAGGCATTTCATATCCACTATTTTGCTTGTTGATTTTGAGTTCCAAAATGCACACAACTATGATGGGACTTGTTAAACGCAAATTCTAAATCACTGTATACTTACTCACCAAGTGAGTAAGAAATTGTCTTCTAATATACAAGCCCTGGTTCTGGCATATATTCGTATTAGTACCTTTCACATGGTAGGGACCAGGACTGTATAGGACTATGGTGTGCATTGTATACCAAGCAGTTCTTATGCACCCAATACGCATTATCTGTCCTTCACTCAAAAGCAATGCAAGAAATAATGCGTATCAAGTGAACGCCATACTCTCCTCTCAGTCCCGCCACATCCATCCTTAGTCTCTCACTCTAGATGCCAGAAAAGAGACTAAGACAGGGAGAGAGGGATATAAGCAGAGGCAGGGAGGGAGGGAAAGGGAAAGAGAGAAAGAGCTGTTCCTACTTCATCCCCCGCAATTACCCACTACTACGTAAGTTTGGTATAACAGAAGAAGCAGGATGTGGGAGAGAGTTGGTTGAAAGATGAAGAGTGCCTCTCCCCCCCCCTTGATTTTCTCGCAAATGCTTGAAAATACTCCTCCGTTTCTAGTTTCTGTGGACTCAGTCACCATTTCAAGGCCAGGGCCACTAAGCCAATATAAATAACACACAGCTTGTCTGTCAGGCAGCGGTGGACCAGAATGAGACAAATGCACCACATGGACTGGAAACTTTCCCAAGCGCTGCGGATAAGCCATCAGGAGAAAGCTAAGAAAACACAGGGCAAACACATAGAGCTCAAGCATCTGCTCGGAGTGGAGCCCTGCCTGCTTCAAGAGCAGATGAGGACACAGGGGATGGTCCAGGAAACAAGCCATGGCCACTACTTCACTGGGTCCATGGATCAAAGAAGCCTTACTCACTAACCCACACCATGATTATGGGGGGCGGGGGAACTGTCCCAGCATTTCCAAGAACAAGCAAGACAGGCCATCTGAGGAGCAAACTTATTTATATATTTATGACACGTATATCCTGCTTCCCAGCCGCCGCCACCACCCTGGAAACAGTTTACAATAAAATACACCCAAATTATTATTATTATTCTAATGAAAGGATTAAGGTTGTTTTGTTGTTGGGCCTTTGAGAGTCCAGGCAGTTGATTTTGTGCTCCCTGCTGCTTTTTAAGGCCTGCAGTTGGTTGATTGATTATGTATGCTGCTTGGCTGCTCTGTCATTTTTAGGCTTTCGTGTTTTTATTGTGGTTAGATTTTTTAGATTTACCTTGCTTTTTATGGAAAGGCAGCATGTTAATAAAAAAATAAAAATAAACCCTAAGACAGTCAAGTTATAAGAAAGCTCCCTAAAAAGGAAGGACTTAATCAACTTCCTGAACACAGGGAGATGGGTCAGCCAGCAATATGTTTTGAAGTGGGGACCCTAAAACAGACAAAGGTCCTCCGCCTCATTGCAACACCTTCAGTGGATGAAGGCATCTGTAGCAGGTATTATGTTACAGATCTGAAGCTTCAAGTCTGAATATACGGGGAGACATGTGCATTATGTTTTTCCTGGCCTCCTTGAAAATAGTTATGTTGTGATATGTTTTCTACCACCCAACTGCCATGGCTGTGGAGAAGAAATTGAATTTTACATGGAGCCTACATATTACCTGTACCCTCATAAACTGGAAGACAGTCTCCTAACTCGAGCTATCATTCCAATGTTTCAATGGGCATGGAATGTACTATGTTATGTTTTGAATTTCCTTCTCCCCTTAAAACTGGATATAGGGCTTATGTTGGTATTTGAACTTGAATCATAGGGTTATTAAATTTATATACTGTACTGCCTTTCATCTAAAGATCACAGGGTAGTTTACAATATGAAAACACAGACATAGATTGGCTACTTATCCAAAGGCCCGGGAGAAGAGGAATGTTTTCCCTTGGTGCCTAAAGATATATAGCGAAGACACCAGGTGAGCCTCCCTGGGAAGAGCCTTCCATAAGTGGGGAGCCATCGCATAGAAGGCCCATTCTTGTGTTGCTGCCCTCTGGGCCTCTCTCAGAAGAGGAACAAAATGAAGGGCCTCTGATAATGATTGCAGGGTCCAGGTCAGTTCATATGGGGAGAAGCTGTCCTTGAGGTATTGTCATCCTGAGCAGCTTAAGGCTTTATAAGCCAAAGTCAGCATTTTAAATTGGGCCCCGAAACTAATTGGCAGCCAGTGCAATCAGGTCAGGAATGGTATTATATGCTGTCTTGCCCCAGTGAGCAAGATGGCCACTGAATTCTGCACCAGCTGAAGTCTCTGAAGTGTCTCCAGAGGCAGCCCCACGTATAATGCTTTGCAGTAATCTAACGTAGAGGTTGCCAGGGCATAGATGACAGAAGTTAGGCTATCCCTGTCCAGATAGGGGTGCAGCTGGACCACCAGCCAAAGCTGATGGAAGGCACACCCTGAAGCCACCTGAGTCTCAAACAATAGCAATGCGTCCAGAAATAACCCAAAGCTGCATACTTAGTGCGTAATCATTCAGTTCAACATTCACTCAATAGCTCCATTTTTTACAGACAGGGAAACAAACTAAAGTACAAATGAAATCCAAACAGGCAAACTAAACCAAATGTCTCCCATTGATCAGCCAATAATGGCATGATTGATTCAAAATGTGGCTGCTATCACCTTGCTCATATGAACTTCTAGCTGGTTCACAGTAACACATGGTGGCATGGCTTCAGTTTCTTTTTATCACTGTTGCCAAACCATACTTTTGTCATACATTTAATTCATTCAAGAATGTATGACTAATAAAAAAAAAGTTGTAATGCATCCAGATTGACAATAATGGAGGATTAAAATACTTGAGAGCAAGTAAACCATTAATGCTAAAAGTATTTTCTCTCTGCCACAACAGCTGGTCTGCAGCACTGTCTTTCTTTTCACATTCTACTTTTCCATCACTAATAACAACTCTTTTAGAGTCACTGACAGCACCACCTTATTCACATCTACGCAGAAGCAATGCTTTTTCTGGTGGTTCTCACAGCTAAGGAGTACCATCACCTCTTTTTTTGCTGCTCAAGATCTGAGTATCAGAACCTCACTTTTTTATCCAAGAAAGAGCCTTACTGAACTCAAACAAATTACTGGCTCCCAAATAAGCACGCATAGTGGGGATGTGCAGAAGAGCTGTATCAATCTCAAAACTAGAACCAAGGCAGGGCTGCTTGAGACAGATCTGGGGCCTTCTGTTTTCATTTCTGTATTTTCCTACTATCTGAGGGCCAACCCATCCAAGATGGCAGGCATGGGACTGCTACTGAAAATGGCTTCTTGTGTCACATTTTTTAGTTTAAGGATTTGTAACTCCATCAAAAACAAGCAAAATTGTGGATTTAAACATTCCTCTCCTTCATTCACACATAGTGCATTTTTGTATCATGAGCCTAGTTACTCTTTAGTGACTGATATAAAATATTGTACCTGTATGACCACTGTTTAATTAGCCAGAACAAGAGAAGCTGCAGCTCAAACATAACTTCGGATGTCCTTAAATACAACCCTAAATAGTAAGATAAAGCAATGACAAACCTAGACAGCATCTTAAAAAGCAGGGACATCACCTCACCAACAAAGGTCCATATAGTTAAAGCCATGGTTTTCCCAGAAGTGATGTATGGAAGTGAGAGTAGGACCATAAAGAAGGCTGATCGCCGAAGAATTGATGCTTTTGAATTATGGTGCTGGAGGAGACTCTTGAGAGTCCCATGGACTGCAAGAAGATCAAACCTCTCCATTCTTAAGGAAATCAGCCCTGAGTGCTCACTGGAAGGACAGATCGTGAAGCTGAGGCTCCAATACTTTGGCCACCTCATGAGAAGAGAAGACTCCCTGGAAAAGACCCTGATGTTGGGAAAGATTGAGGGCACAAGGAGAAGGGGACGACAGAGGACAAGACGGTTGGACAGTGTTCTTGAAGCTACAAACATGAGTCTGACCAAACTGCGGGAGGCAGTGGAAGACAGGAGTGCCTGGCGTGCTCTGGTCCATGGGGTCACGAAGAGTCGGACACGACTAAATAACTAAACAACAACAACAACAAATAGTAAGATGCTCGCTGTGGTTAATCAGGACCAGAGTACACATCCATGGTCCACAGTGGACTTGTATGTGGCAAACATCCAGCTCACATTAATTGTCACATATTCTGACATCAAATCAAACACACTGCTTTTGAGTGGAGACAGTTCAGACATTCAGCAAAGAACACTCAGTAATTAAGTAACAATAGGTTGTGAACATACATTTGAAAATATGAAGGTGCCTTAGCAGGGATGGGCTCTAGACCAGTGATAGAGCACAAATCACATTCAGAAGGTCCTGCGTTCAATCCTTCGCATCTTCCAGTACATCCTAGAAAAGACTCCTGCCGGAAATTGTGGAGGACCACTCCCAGTCAATGTAGACAATACTGACCCATACAGTCTCAGTTGGTATAATGTAGTACCTCTGTTTCCTTACACTGGGGTCAGACTTTTGGTTCATCTACTTCAGTATTGTCAGCAACTCTCTGAAATATTGGGATAATATATTGTTGGCCCTGCTGCCTAAGATCCTTTAACTGGAGGTGTCAACGAATCCAGGACATTCATTCAAAGCATGTGCTCTACCACTGATCTATGGCTCCAAGCAAAGTTTCGTGATATAGTGTTATGTTAACCAGTGTGGGAAAAGCATATTCAACTGCACTCCATTAATCAACATTATTTTACAAGTTCTAGAGTGAACACCTAGCACTGAAATCCATTGACTCCTTTCTACATCCATTTTAGAGTACATTTTTTTTCTAGCATTGAGGCTGAACTAAATATCAGGTAAGAAAACTTAGGGAGAGGTAACTTGTCCATGAGTATCAGACTGTACCTAATGCCTACGTAAAGTTTAATTAACCAGCACTTAATGTTAAGTAAATTGTCAACAAAGCAACATGTGAGCAGCAATTACTGTAATAATACAATAAGATTCCCATAAACAGAAGTGTGCCGTGACAATACTTAGCAGTGAATTTACATATTCATACTCAGCTGAACTGGAACTGCTGGGGCATTCCTCCTCCCCCCCCCCCCCCCGCAACCGACATGAAATGCAAGGACACATTCTTAGCATTTCCATGAGTTTGTTTTGTTTCTGCAAGGGGGTGGCATTAGACAGCTTTCTGTTTCTGCCAGCTAAGGAAGCTTTTGACACAGTAGCACACAGTCCGGGGGGAGGGGCGGGTTACCTGACAGCACAGCTAATAAATGTAATTATGATAAAAGCCCCTAAACGGCTTCATTCTGCACTGTCACTCACAGCCCAACCTACTATTGCTCACTCCTGCTCCACAATATGACCTTTGTCATGCTTGAGAAAACAGCTCCCCACTGCTATTTGACTCTTACTGAGTGACCAGATGGGGCAGTTTTGCTTCATTATTTGTGCCTGTGAAGTGGAAACGCCAACAGAAAGATTCATTACCGTCAAGACCGTCACTGCAAAGCTCCCCTGATTTATTAGGGCATAACTGCTGTACTGGATGTAATGAGACATAAATGTTCTGCAAGGCCTATGAACTCAAGAAGGAAATACAGTGCCATCAAGAGGCTACAGCATGCCTAATTTATTAAAAGGTTGCAACAGTGCGGTGGGACATAGGGATAGACTAGCAGAACCAACTAATGCATTTGTGCTTCCTTAACTTTCCAGATTGCAACGGTAAAAATTATTGAACATCAGTATCTTGGTAGAAAAGTGATGCAATTAACCTTGTTAAAAAAGAATCATTGATCTGTTGATATTCCCCAGATGGGATGTTCAATAAAAAAGTTAAAATTGTGTGTATAAAAGACACCGAGGTGGCGCTGTGGGTTAAACCACAGAGCCTAGGGCTTGCCGATCAGAAGATTGGTGGTTGCTCGGTCCCTGCTCCTTCCAACCTAGCAGTTCGAAAGCACGTCAAAGTGCAAGTAGATAAATAGGTACCACTCCGGCAGGAAGGTAAACGGCATTTTCATGCGCTGCTCTGGTTCGCCGGAAGTGGCTTAGTCATGCTGTACGCCGGCTCCCTTGGCCAGTAAAGTGAGATGAGCGCTGCAACCCCAGAGTCGGCCACGACTAGACCTAATGAATGGCCAGGGGTCACTTTACCTTTAGTTTTATGTGTGAGTATGGAAATATTTATACAAACTTCTGTTTCTCTGACTCTGCAGATCTTAGCAACTAAAGATGAATCCACGCCTGCTGTTCTGAAAATGAAAGTCATACAGAGTCTATGCATAGTTCAGCGTGCACTGAAACAAAACCATGCAGGATTAATGTTCCACTGCAAGGGTTCCTCGATAGGGATGGTGAGTGATAAAGTTGATCCTGCATGGCTTTCACAGGCTTTAGTCATTTAGTACCACATGCATACCAGATTGTGTGAATGTTGATTTCACATGACCTTGCCATTGTTTCAGTGCCAGGCAAAAAAAGACATTTTGTTTTCCCAGAAATTTTGACAACACCAATGATACAACCATATTGTGAAATCTGTTTCTAATATGTTTATGTGATTTTATTATTGTATTTTTTACTTGACTGCAAATCATTTTGGGACTTTTCTTTTAGTGGGAAACTATCCATAAATTCAACTGAACCCTAAACCTAACATGAACATTTCAGAATGGACTATCTACCTATGCGCTAGCATGGACGCAAAATTTTAAAACATTTGCATCAGAGTGAAAGATCATTCCCTATTGATTTCTGCACATGGAACCTCTTCTGCAAATGACACTGTCTATAAAAGTCATCTGCTAAGCTGTGACTGCCATACACAGAAAATCCCTGAGACAGCATAGTAGTGTAGTAACTTAGGCACATATTCAAAGAATCACACAACAGCTTCAGTAGCAAACCATTCACCGATCCATACTCTTAGTATGCTGGAATAGATGGTGTGTATTGACTGAGATCGGGCCTTTCTAGTATTTCAGTTTAACTGGTTTGTAATTTGGCTGCTACTACAGTAATTGTAGAGCAAAACACGACAGAGAACAGTAGAGGTTTTTAGGAGCCTCATCCTCTTCCATCTCTTTTGCCATGTCTCTTGTTTGTGTCAAAGTAGAAAATAACAGTCATTATATTTGAGTGTTATAGGAGTAAGCAATGCCACTAGAATGTCAGTTCAATCTGTTTTCTGTCATTCTGTCTGCAAAATGAAACTCATTTCATGAAAGACCATCATACCAAGGGTCCTTCAACTGTGCCACTGCTTCCTTGATAGAAGCTGAACACCTTGCAGGTATGTGATGAAGAAATAGGTGATCAGTAAGGTTGTGCTTGGAACTAACTTATGTATTTATAACTGAAGGCACCAACTACGTCTGACCAAACAAAATGAGATTATAGGAGGTTCATAACTGGTTCTCCAACCATTGTTATTCTTATTATTTTTAAAGTTAAAGGCACATGCGGAGATGGGCACAAGCTAGATTGGGGCCACAACACCATGGCAAATGATTAATTGTTTTGTCTCATATTATTTCTCCAGTCTAAATTGTTCCCTATCACAGCTGCTATTTTTCTTTAGACAATATGTGACTATGTGATCCTTACTTGCAATTTGGATTAAGACAAACCCACATGAAGGGGCTTACCACATGTTTGTCTGAACTCCTTGATTGTCTTCATTTTGATTTCTTTTCAAACCAGGCCAGTATTTTCTTTCAGTCCAAATCCAGACTAAGTTTTTTGAATTGTTCATCAGAAACCCAAATTTTCAGCTTATATTGAATCGTGAGGTAAAAACCTAGTGTTAGTGAATAGAACAGTAGAATCAAGCAGCCATGTTTATTCCTGATTATCTGATCATGTATAATCAATTGCACAATCCTCAAAAGCATATAGCAAGGAGCTGTTACTATGCTATGCAAAATGCAATACAGTCATAACTCGGGTTACAGACGCTGCAGGTTGCGTTTTTTTTATAGAGGCCACCTCGCCTTCCTATCCAATGTTCCTGGGTGAAAGAGACCAAATAAAAGTCCTTCTCTTTGTAGTCTTGCACCTCAACACAGGAGAGCAAGAACTGGGAGATGGGGAGCTATCCGTGTTTACTCACAATTAACTCCTATAAACTGGAAGCTGAGTCGCCACTGAGCACCATTGGACTTACTTCTGTGTAATGGTGCCCACGATTGGGCAGCATGATACTTGCCTTCTAACAACTGCACATTGTTACGACTGAAATCCAATCATCTTAATATAGTGGTAAGAATAATTAAGCAAAAGAGTAATTAAGTAAAAGAGTAAGGCCATATGCCTCTTGCAGTTCTGTAACCTCAGATTTGACTTTAATAATGCTCCATTCCTCAGTGAACTGGAACAGTTTATATCAGCCCAACTCCTCCTGGAATTTATGGGTCTTGTAGAGACTGAAGTGCTGTTAGCACCTGATTAAATAGTAAGATGGGAATAAGAGCCAGTTTCTTTTGCCACTCAACAACCCATTAATAAGTCACTGTGGAGCACCAAAAAAGTAGCTCAAAAACATTTGTGTTTTGTTGAATCACTTTATTTTGGTAAATCTAGCTTGATACCTTGGTGGAAAAACTTAGTTCATTAGGAGTGTTTTATACATTGCTCAGTTTACCTTACGGTTCCCTCATGCCTCTTAAAACATGTCTGTGTTTAAAATGCTTTGAAATGAACTAGAGAAGCCAGGTGTTTTCTCATTAAATTATGGATAAAAGGACACTGGCTCCATTTTACTTATCTTTGGATTTTTATTTAGTTTACTGTTAAAACCATCATAAGCAGCAAGCCCTTCGTGCATGTGATCTTAAATGAATAGATGCAGTGGACATCTAAGCTGATACAAGCTTTATAAACTCTAATGTCAGGAATTGACGCAAACATTTGAAGGTTCAAATGCATGACCATGAACTGCAACTGGCTTTGGTAGCCGGTCAAAATATATGCTTGCCACTGTCCCTTTGTTACTTCAGGGAAGGAATGGAATGAGCCATTTTCTAGGCACAGAAGAAATGCTTGCCGTTTGGTTAAGTTTTAGTGGTCTTGGAAGATCACTTAACGATTTTTCTGTCTGTTGTACCAGTTGTTGTGTTCTATGCTAGATGCTGTATGGTTTTTAATTATATTTCTTGCTTATTTTATTTCATATATTGTATTGTAATACAATACAATAACATATAAGAAACAAAAAAGCAATAAAAATATACTTTAAAATTAATATGATTATTTAATGCAGACATGCCACCTGAATGAAGTTCACAGACCACTGGTGGTCCACAGACCATGATTTTGGAACCCCTGGGCTAGACAGTGTTACCGTACATTGTCCTTCTCTCTATCTGCTGCCTCCTACCTCCCTGTAACCTCAAGCTTCCTTTTTTCTGGCTCCTAGGGAATCAAGGTTAGTCAGAACTAACTACTGTCTATGGCATTTGTTTAACAATGAATAGACTCATTTGTTTCATTTTCCGCCCTTTTTCATTATGAATCCTTTGCATCAACCCTAGATCAGTAGCTTTCTGGGGCTAAAATAGACAACAAAGCTAAACAACGAATCAACAGAGTGATACTGCAGCAGAACAATTCAAGATGGATGTTGACAAGCTGTAAACAATTTAAAGGAGAGCAACAAATATGGTCCATGAAGGAAACCATATGAGGGGGAAATATTTATCAGGTGGGTATATTCTGACAATTTTAAAATATTCAAAAGAATTTCAGAAAGAAAATAATCTTATTCACAGAACATAATGCATTTTTTTTAAAAGGTGAGTAAAAATAAAATAAACTGTAAAGGTTATTTACACTAAATAGCCTGGAGCTGGGGGGTAGGAACACCTCATAACATATGCAATAAATTGTTCGTGTAACTGCAGAATCAATTATTTTGGATTTTTTTTTTTAAGCTGGACAGAAAGGTCATCTTAAATTCAGACTGTGGACTCCAGGCATTATTTCCAGGACAAGCTGGAAATGGCAATGACATAACCTATGAAATAAACTGCTTTTTGTATTGACGCAGAACAAATGCCATAAATGACAGTAATGAGAGTAAACAGCAGCCTGTGAACATCTCAGTTCATACAAAGGTGAATTCACCTGTTATGTCCTCTCAGTACTCAGTGCTGGCTAACTGTGTAGCATGATAAGGGGAAATGGTACGTCTATTTTTTAAAAAATTATGCCCCAGGTTTCAATTCGCAATACAATAATATGAATACAACAATGGAATAGCACTGAAACAAACAATGCACAACCACAAAAAAGCCAAAGAAAACAACAGCAGAAGCATTCAAAGCAAGGAAACTAGGTCCAATAAAACAAGCAGCAATAATACAACAGAGGGCTGTACCAAGTGAAGTCACGAGACTAGTGGAACAACTTCCACTTGTGCAACAGAACTTCCCTTGCCTCACCCTTCCCGCATCTCCTCCAGTTTGCTCTTGGGTCCCGTCCCCCCCCCCAAGTATTTGGAGTAGTTTTGAGGGGAAGGGCACAGGAGGAGGAGAGAGAAGCAAAGCTCCACTGTTCAAGTGGAGGTCATTCTACTCATGCAATAAATTTGTTTAAATTCAATTCAAAATCGCTGCACATAAAACAAGGTTTTTAACTTTGCATCTGAAGGTAGTCAAGGTGGGTGCAAGGCAAACCTCTCCAGGGAGAGAGTTTTAAAGTTGAGACACCGAACCTTGATGATGGAAGGGGCACTTGGGAAAGGGCCTCAGGGAGAAATCTTACTTAATGAATGAGCAGCTTCATAGGGGAGTAGGCAGTCTTTCAGATGTTATTCGTGTTGACCAAAGTTTCACACTTCCTAATGCTCTAGTCTAGTGGAAACTGAAGTTATCACATAAAGAGAGTTTATGTGAAAGACTTCCCACAAGAATAAGATTCAGGGTTGCCTATAATTGTTGCCAGTTAGAGTTGGAAGATTTGTCATATATATACAGTGGACCCTTTGGATACGAATTTAATTCGTTCTGGGGGTCTGTGTGCACCCCCCAAAAAAGTACCTGAAAGTTACGTAATCAGAGCGGTACATAACTGGAGGGTCCACTGTATATATATATAGAGAGAGAGTTAGTACAACAGTACTGTGGTACCTCGGGTTACATACGCTTCAGGTTACATACGCTTCAGGTTACAAACTCTGCTAACCCAGAAATAGTGCTTCAGGTTAAGAACTTTGCTTCAGGATGAGAACAGAAATCGTGCTCCGGTGGCACGGCGGCAGCAGGAGGCCGCATTAACTAAAGTGGTGCTTCAGGATAAGAACAGTTTCAGGTTAAGAACGGACCTCCGGAACGAATTAAGTACTTAACCCAAGGTAACTGTGATAATGCCTCTTGCTTGTTTGGACTTTGGTATCTCTCTTACAAAGGTAAGAGTCACCTCAGACTTTGCATCTGGCCCTGCACACCACTGTTATGTGGCCCTTGGAATGCTGCCTACAAGAAAACATAGCACTCAGAATGGGAAGAAAAAGTTTCCAGACCCTACTTCAAAGTATTTAAGAGAGGTGGCTCTTTTTTACTTTATTAAAATATTGTTTTAAAAAATCCAATGCCTAGCTGTTGGGTTCAAGGCACAGGAGAAAAACAATCAACCCTTCCACACACGTGGAACTTCAAAATTGTACATTCATTGAGCACATGCAGAGTCACGTACTGGTGCAGCAACAGAATCAGAAACAGGAGGGCAGTAGGGGTCTGTTTTCACCAGCATAAGCA
Source organism: Podarcis vaucheri (assembly GCF_965113315.1). Classification (NCBI taxonomy): domain Eukaryota; kingdom Metazoa; phylum Chordata; class Lepidosauria; order Squamata; family Lacertidae; genus Podarcis; species Podarcis vaucheri. The sequence goes on along the minus strand of NC_138760.1, from coordinate 86,863,203 downwards.
GCGCAGCTGTTTTAAAATGTGTTATATGAGTTCTGAATGGAACCTCAGCCAGTAATCTGGCTGCTGCAGTTGTTTCTGGGTCATCTTAAAGGGCAACTCCAAGTAGAGTGCATTGCAACAATCCACTCTGGCAGACTATGAAGAACCATGGCCAAGTTATCTCTGTCCAAAAGGGGCTGTAGCTGGTGAACAGCTGGAACTGGGCATTTCTAGTCATCAAGGCCACTTGAATTGCCAAGCTATCAACCTGCTCCTTCCAGGGAAGTCTAGGACAAGCTGTCTTCCCCCTTCCAGACTTAAGAATTTAGAACATATAACACCTCTGCCTTTTAAGGATACCGCTTCAGTTTATTGACCCACATCCAGCCCATCACCATCTCCAAACACTGGTCTAGCACCTCAGCTGCCTCTCCCAATTCAGATGGAACAGAGAGGTAGAACTGAGTGTTAACTGCATATTAATGACACCTCACTCCAAATCTCCTGATGACAGCTCTCAGAGGCTTCATATAGATGAAGCATGGGGGACAAGATGGAAGCCTGCGGGAAACCACAGGACAGCTCCCCTGGTGCTGAACAGCAGCTTTCTAGAAATAGCTCTGGAGATAGGAGAAGAACAAGTAGTACCATGTCTCCAAGCACCAGCTCCAGAAGCATATGGTATCAAATGCTGAGGAGTAGACTGGAGGAAAAGGCTCACAGTGACTCAGTTCATCTCCATTCTGCTATGGACTAAGTTGTTCAACAGGACCTCTCTATAGAGCTTCAACTGCCGGTCAGCCTTGCTATCTTGTGTGCCATGTCTGCTGCTCGCTGCCTTATCTTTTTGATGCTATATCTGCCACATGGTCTTGCTACTCTGCTACTGTGCCTTAGGGGTACCAATTACAGATAAATCAGAATAGTCACTCAAGGCTTCTATGGCATGTGAAGCTGTTGCTCTGTCATGGATCACTATAGTAACATCAGGAGCAGTGTACCCCTGTAAGTCACTTTGCCACGTCTGTGGGCCACATCTTGGCAGAACCAGAAATAAGACTGCTTGTGCAGCCATGGCTCAGCCCTTTCATGTGCATAAGTTTTGTATGCAATCTAAATTAAAACACATGATCATATTCTCTTCTCTTCCTCAGACACAGATATGAATTTTCATGGGAAGTGAACATAAAAATAGGGGTGTGAACTTGATCAAAGCAAAATCATTCAAATCTCCGGGAAATGTTTATAGTAATCCACTTGTTTCTGTCACAGATGTTTCAGCTGGTACAATTTAGCTTGCGTGCACATTTACTTAAAGAAATGATTAACTGCTTCTCTTTTTGCAGATAGTTCTCACAGAAGAATGAAAAAAAAAATACTTCATCTCTTTCTTTTTGTTCCACAGTATGCTTTTCTTATGAAATGAAATTAGCAAGCATATTTAAAAATATATCTGGTTTGCACAATAGTCAGTTTTAAGGTAATTAAACACAGGCGTTTGCTTTCCCCCAAAAAAGAGAGGGGGGAAAGACCATTTCTTTTTCAGTTAAGGTGGGCATAAAAGATAACACAGAGCTTTTCCTGGGCAAGGAAGATTAACACGTAATCCATCACTTGATTGGTTGCTTTGCTGCACACATTTTTGTTTAAATTCAACATTTAAAAAAAGAGTTGACTACAGTTCCCGGATGCCATTTAATGTTCATGATCATATTCCTGGAAACAGTATTACTTGGATCCACAGCCAAACCCTGAATATTTCCTCCACCAAACCTCCACCAGACCATGTTCCTGCCCCCTGCTGTCCAGCACCTTACAGAAAGTTGCACAAATCAAAATGCATTCAAAGACTGGTGAAGGCAACTTCTGAGAACTCAGAAGGACAATAAGTTATGCCTCCTGACTATCCAAAGTTCTTTCCCACTATTATATAAAAGTAGCGATCTCTGCAACAGATCATATGGTTCCCATTTCTCAATGTGGGCTTGTTTTTTCAGCTGGTCCTTGGACTGGATAATTCCATAGCTCTTGCTGGGCATACCAAACCTTCTCTGCTGTATCAGTGCAAGACTGTAGTTCTGATTCAAACAAAATATACTCACATGGAAAAGACAACTTGTTTTCATTGATGAAGAACTGGTTTAATGTCTGGAGAGCTTCTCTTATGCCTGTTCTCCCCCTATGTGTCCCCCCCCCATGGGGCCCTGCTGAAATTTGAGAGCCCCAAATCCACCACTGGCAAGGGAAACAGATGCTAAATCTTTGGGTTGCTCTCTGCTGATCCAAAGGGTAAGACTAGAGCCAGTGGGTGGAAATTGCAAGAAAGCAAATTTGAACAAAGCTTTAGGAGAAATTTCCAAAGAGCTCCCTGACCTTGTCATGGAGAGACCTGGTCTGAACAGAGACATTGGATTCTTATCTCATTATACATGACTAAGCCATTTCTCACCTTCTCACCCCTTGCCTTTTCCTGTAAGACCTATTACAATCGTTAAGAGTCGTCAACAGGCTCATCTCAGCTATCTGCCAATCTCCCATTCCCACCACCCTTCTAAGTAATACCCCTCCCCACCTTCTCACTATATAGAAGGATCTAGCAACTTCTGTTTCAGTGTATCTGAAGAAGTGTGCATGCACACGAAAGCTCATACCAAGAACTAACTTAGTTGGTCTTTAAGGTGCTACTGGAAGGAATTTTTTAATTTTGACCTTGTTATAGACAGCCTTGGGAGGTGGGGAGGGAGGTGTTCTCCTTCACTGAATATATTTAAGCAGATACTGGACTGTCATATGTCAGGGGTACCATGGCTGCACAATAGACTCTGTGTGTGTGCTTGTGACTAGATGGCCTCTAAGGTACCTTCTAATGCTAATGATTTTTCATTCTAGAAATAGAATGTAGGCAGGTAATTAACAAAAAAGCAAGATAAAAATGTATAAAATAACTAATCTTCAGCAGAAGAGCTATTTAAAAGAAAAAAGGAAAAAAAATAGAATGGTCTTTTGTTAGTTCAGTTGTGGAGTCAGCCTATTTTATGAAATCATAACACAGAACAACTACACATTTCTACTATTATTGAGGTACTCATGATGGCTTCTAATTTTTTAGCAGCATGTCAAACAACAGATGGTGAATTATACAATGAAAAATTACAGTGCAGTGAGATATGTTCTCCGTTAATGAGTCCCAAGTGATTTATGATTCTGAGGTGTATTTTCAAGATATGAATCCCCAAGGAAGAAACACCACGAAACAAAGACACTGCGGAGCATCCAGCCATAAATTCAACTCATCTTCCATGTTATAAACCAGGAAAGATTCTTTGATTGCTCTTAAGGGAAACCTCAGCTATTTAGATTAAAGCTTAACGGAAGTCGGTGCTCCAACGTTTTCCCATAAAAACAGAATGTATTTACTCTGATGTATAAGTCACATCAACTTTTTATACAACCAATTAAAGTAAGAGCTGTAGAGATGGTTATGTCATAGTGCTAAAAATAACTCCAGTATTTAAAACCTTTGCACAGAACTGTATATGCTGTAGGACTTGCTTTCTGGTGGGCATGGGAAACAATCAATTAAGTCTACTAATGTTGATAACTAATTTAACAAACACCCGTCCTTCTCATAGCTAATAGTCAAATAGTGTTAATATCAGTCCCAAATATTAGGGGTCATAACAAAGATTACTCAGATTTCTGATCTTCCATTTGTACTTGTTAATGTCTGATGATTCCCCATTGCCCACCAGGCTTCTTCTCCTCCTCCTCCTCCTCTTTCTCTAATGCTGAACTCAAATGGCTCCATGCTGACCACACTGAAGCCACCCAGATTATTATTTTTTCAAAAATACCCAGGGGATACCTATAGTATACACATGTACATAACATGAAAATTATTCTCTAAAAGGGCCCCCAAATCAGGGAAAAAATCCAGAACATTATTGTGTATGTATGGCCTCACACAACAGGCTGGGAAGGCTTTTAGCAGCTTCCCACAGCGGAAGAAGTGTAGACTGTGCTTAAGAAGCCCAGTGCATTCTGAGTAGGTATGATGCAAATTCCCACCAAAGATCTTTGCCACACTTTGAGAAGCAGCAGAAGTATCAGGATCATAGCCACCATTCTCCTACTTGAGATCATTTAATTAGAGATGCAATAAAGGAAACTGGAAGTTCTACATGCCAAATACGCACTTTACCCATGGATGTAATTTCCCCCTCACATCCCCAATTTGGAAAACTATATTCCATTTCACTACAAAATTGTAACAGCAAGAAAGCCCTCAAAGGGGTAGATAATCATCCTGTTTCAGGTTACAGTGCCCTAGAAGGTGTCTGAATCCTTCCTTTTGCTCATGAGACACCTCATGATTCAAGACACAGTACACACTGACCTTTGAAATATTCTGACTCTTTCTTAAGAAAAGAAAATCAATTTAATAACACCAGGACAACAGTGATTTGCCGTTCCTAATGTTCCGTGCGTGTAGCATCAGCATATTGCTAAGCTACACAGGGTTGGTTAACATTCTAGGGAATGCTTTAATCTCCTTGTAGATGGCAGTCTAGAGGAAACAGATAAATGGTCACTGCGGTTATGTCGTGGTCTAGCTATCCATTTTGCCAAATGGATGTTAATGTTCTTAAACATTATTTTACCCTTTTGGAAAGTGAGGGGGAGAACCATATGCTACCCTTTTTACTTTTTAGAAGCTCTCTCCAGGTATTCTTGTGTACTGCAGGGTTACAGTTTGTTCACTGAAATGTGGCATTTTATAGTTGCCTCAGCTCGGACTTGTATGGTGCTTTACTCATGAGTCTTTATTTTATAAAACTAAACATCTTGGTTTCTACTTGTGCAGGTTATCCATGAAGCTTAAAACCATGAAAGGTCAGACTTCTGAGTTGCAGTGAGACCCTAAATAAATTTAAAAAACAAAAACAAAACAAAACCTGCTCCATGCTGCAGAAGTTACACTTAACACACAGGAGGCCAGGATTAGCCTCCTGACTGCGTTCACATGAGTCATACCTAGGTACACAATCAACTTCCTAGGCGTCGATGACTGGTTCCCTGATTGGTGCCAGAGCTAAAGTTTAGGAAGCAGCAGTGGCAACTGTATAAATAGACTGTATAGTTTGAGCCATAAAGTGATTGTGACATGTGCATCATGTACTCCAGCAGAGACTAGCCAATAAGGCTGCTTCCCTTCACATCTTTTATAAAGGTTTTAATGACAAAATGAATAGCTGCCAACAGCATCAGTGTCAAGTGAAGAAATGTGTCAGTTTTGATTATCTACACTGTCCTTCATATGTATGAAGATGCTACTGCTGCCATACCATGCAAATAAGGTGTATTTATACCATTAACATCACACAATATTAGGGGAAGAAATCCCAAAGACACAAGGCAAATAATATTTTCACATTTCATCTACTTTGAACTAAGTGATCATGAGGTATACAATTATAAGGGGCAACAGGGTACAATTCAGGATACCTTTGCATGTGAAATTTTACTGTTTTTAATGGTTTTGTGTGGGATAAAATTTGGGGTACCTTTGCATATGTGGTGCTTTTTTTATTCTGTTCATAATGGTTCTTGGACGTAGCTAAGGGGGGCAGGGAAGGGCAGCTGCCCCCCTTAAATCAATAAAAATACTTTACTGACTGAGGTTTTGTTTCCACCCATGTAATGGTTAATGTGTGATATAATTCAGTGTACCGTTGTATAAGAATATTTACCATTTTTAATGGGTTGAATGAGATAGGAATGATTCAGGGCACCTTTGTATGCAAACCTTGGCCCTGATTCTTTTGTATATAAGATTGTGTATCAAAGACTGCTTCCTTTCAGACATCTTCCTGCTTCCAGGTGGAAAGGGCAAAAGGGGAGCAAAAAATAAAGCCCAAAATGCATGCACAAAGCCCAGAGAAGTTCAGATCACCAGTGCTGAACCCATTTTTTGATTACAGATCTAGCCTGGATTCACTATGGGCCACAAACGCATACTGTGTGCATATGGCAGGGAGCCTCAGCAAACTGACCCCAACGCAATTACGTGTATGGTGGTCCTAATTTTCACAGGCTTCAGGGCACTAAAGTGTGCTCTTCCACAGCCATCATCTTCCAACAGGAATGACCTTAGATTTCTAATTTCTAGTCAGTTCTACAAGACCAGCCAACTTTCAACTGCAAAACTCAAAACATGTACTGTTGTTTCTGACTCAAACTCATGCATTTAAGATATTGCCTTGCCTTGCCATCTCATACCTCATACCAACACAGCAATACTCCTGAATAGAAATGTTCAAAAACATAAGTAGACCTTGGGTGGAAGTCCTTTTCTCCACAGGATTTGGAAGTGTATCTCATTTAAGTTCAATGTGCTGGTACTTGTGTACAAAGCCCCTGGGACCAGGATACCTATGGGATGGTCTCATCCCTTATTTAACCAAACAAGCCCTGTACTTTGCAGGAGAGAGAGCCTCATGCAGATACCGTCTCAGCAAGAGGTCCATCTGTAGGTTGCAGGAATTGGGCCTTTAGCCTGGCAGCACTTATCAAGCCTTCAGAACTCCATCCCTTTACATATCAGACAGGCAGCATGTCTCTTTGCCTTTTGTTGTTTAGTCGTTTAGTCATGTCCGACTCTTCGTGACCCCATGGACCAGAGCACGCCAGGCACTCCTGTCTTCCACTGCCTCCTGCAGCTTGCCCTTTACCACCTATTGAATACCTTCCTTTACAAATAAGCCTTTTAAGTTATTTTTATCCTAGTCTGTATCTGATTTGAAGCTGGTTTTATATATGAAATTGCTTTATGTATGTTTTTGTTGTTAAATCATTTCAAGATGTGTTATAGGAAGCAATTCATAATGGAATTATTATTTTCTAAAAAAAATGTTTTTAAAAGGCAACTACTGACAAAGTACATCCTGCCTGATCACACAGCATAAACGCAATTACTAACCATTATAATTCTTTTCACAGCAGCTCATTTTGCATTTTTTATTTCGTGAATGGCAAGGGTGATTTTCTATAAAATCATCAGAAGAAATTAATTCCCGAGTCAATCCCAGACAATTAGCAGATACTCACACCTTAATTTCAACTTTACTAGGTCTAGCTGTCTTTCTCAAAAATCAGAGATACATGGCGAGAGTATAATTTCACTGTTGTTTAAAGCTGTGAAATTATACTCTAGCTGTGCCACAATTTCTATGCCATTTTACCCCAAAGTCTAGTAAAGTACCGTATTTTTTGCTCTATAAGATGCATCAGACCACAAGACGAACCTAGTTTTTGGAGGAGGAAAACAAGAAAAAAAAATATTCTGAATCTCAGAAGCCAGAACAGCAAGAGGGATTGCTGCACAGTGAAAGCAGCAATCCCTCTTGCTGTTCTGGCTTCTGTGATAGCTGCGCAGCCTGCATTCGCTCCATAAAACGCACAGACATTTCCCCTTACTTTTTAGGAGGGAAAAAGTGAGTCTTATAGAGCAAAAAATATGGTAAATGGGAATACTATAAAGCAGACAGATTACTAAATATACCCCAATTCAGTATTTTATGCTGTCACTGAGCTCCCCCACAAATGGTAAAGCAATTCATTTTTTTAAAAAAGTAAAATAGCCATGCAAACCCAGCAGCAGATTTATAAGTATGTTCAGCATGTGCAAAATTAGGGGTCCCCGAGGCCGAAGTGCTCCCAAGTTATTAGCATGGAATGATAAGTGAGCCTTTGAAATGCAACTACAGACGGTGAGTTGCCATTGTTGAATTCTATCATTACAATTTGCTGCATTGTTTCCACTCTTCATTTCTCCTACTCCCCAATTAAAGTCAGTGGAGGCTGGTCCAAAAAGGCAACCAGGACCTAGCTCTACTAAACGAAATGTCAAGCACATTTCTTTAAAGTTCTCCCCAAATCTCAAAGCCATACTCTTTTCTGTCCTATGCATCCTTCCATAAATCTGCAGTATGTTTCTCAACACCATTTTTTTTTAAAGCAACAGCTAGGAGAAGATGCATTTACACAGGAAATGACCCATGAAAAGAAAATAAGGCTGTCCATTCTAAGTTTGGTTGGGTTTTTAAAATGCAACAAACACACATATAATAAGATAAGAAGAGCCCTGCTAGATCAGGCCAAAGGCCCATATAGTCCAGCATTCTGTTCCCACAATGGCCAACCAAATGCTCTTGAGAAGCCTGCAAGCACAAGAGCATACTCCTGGTCATTTTTAATCCAGATCGAAGCTTACCTGATATTGTTTGCTCTGCTTTTCAGTTGACAAATATCTGCCTTAGAGCACAACTCTGCTGGTCAAGGTCCCACTAGTAGAGAATATTTGTATTTGAGAGCTTGTCATCATCAGATATATTGTTTCACAGATACAAAATATAATGGACTTACCTTCCTATCTGGCCAATTATACTTTTCAAAAATGGCATCGTAAGTGTCCACAGCACCATCCGTAATCAGCATTATGGCTTGACTGCAAATACTCCCTTGTCCTGTATGATTGAACTGGGAAACAAGCAAACAAATATTCATTGAGTTCTGGCATACTTAGCTAGGCAAATGAGTATTTGCTGTAAGAAAACCATGCTCATAATTCCAGTGTGCATATGCTTTACTGAAAAGCATCCAGTGCTATAGCCATTACTTTCCTGTTTGTTCCCTCAAAAATAAGAAAGCTGCCGATGAAACCCCTATGGAATTTAGTACTACATCAGGGTTATAAATGTACACCTTCCTAAATCAAATATATTTGCAGGAAATATGCCACAATTTTGGCATTTTTTTTAATGTTAAGGTGAATGGGACAATCACAATGGTGAGGGGGAAAATACAACTCCCATTTTACTCATGACTCTTTTTTCAATTTTGGGTATTTATCCTCTTGGACTCCTACCCGCTACTTCCCCTGGACTCACACCTACACCTACACCTACACCTACACCCAATCCCAAACACAAACTAAATCTATAGATTTTTCAAAGCAGATAAGACTCCCTCATCTTCTCAGGCACCCTCTAACTTTTCTGTCCCTTCCTGATCCCACCAATTGTTTAGCCACCAATGAAGTACAGAAACCAAGGTTCCACCATAATGTGTCCCAGTGAGAGCCAGTGTGGTGTAGTGGTTAAGAGCGGTAGTCTCGTAATCTGGGGGACCGGGTTCGAGTCTCCACTCCTCCACATGCAGCTGCTGGGTGACCTTGGGCCAGTCACACTTCTTTGAAGTCTCTCAGGCCCACTCACCTCACAGAGTGTTTGTTGTGGGGGAGGAAGGGAAAGGAGAATGTTAGCTGCTTTGAGACTCCTTAAAGGGAGTGAAAGGCGGGATATCAAATCCAAACTCTTCTTCTTCTTCTTCCCTTGCACAAAGTAATTATGTTATCTGTAATTCCGCATGCTCATATTAGAAACTGGGGCATGAATTAATCTAGCAGTCAAATCTTTTTCCAGTTAAACCAACCTCCCTTCATAAGGAAGGCAGTTTTAATAGGAGTTCTTGTAGTGCCCAGATCACCCCATCTAGAAAGAGATTATATCAATGACTGTGCAGCAAATGTAGCAACACAGCAATTGGGTAATGGCATAGATGCCAGTAAGTAACAGGAGGCTCTGTTTGTTTCTTTAACAACCAAGCAGAAAACTCCTCCCTCAGTGCTGTTACTGAGCCTTGGATTCCACCAACTTGGATTCCCTACTATGATGGGAAACAAGTCTGCCTTGCTGAAAATGGGGTGATTGGAGGAGAGGGTGGGGAAAATCGCACCTGCATTCTCTTTCACTTCTGGGATTACCTCTGGGGTTATAACTTGGCAACCACTAAGTGATGGTCAAATGTGACGTTCAATGGCAACTTGCCAAGATAAAACCAGCCAAATCAGGGCCCATGACTTCTAAAAGTAGAAAACCCTTTTTGAAAAGGGACATTTCCCGTGTCTAACGGCACCTGTTGTTTTTCCTGAACTAAATCAAGGACAGTATGTAAAAAAAGAAATGGTGTATTAAAATACCTTGGAGGTGGGCTGTCTTCATCTCTTTATTTTAAAACATTGCTTTATTCCGTCTGAATCTATCATATTCCACAGAATAAGCTACCGTATTCTCTTTTTAAAGCAGGTGATTAAATGTAAATGCTTTGATGAGTAATATCTCCTCATATGTGTCTAGAACTTTTTTTTTAGTTTTTATTGAATAGAAGGAGTGATGAAAGTCTTTTCCATAATAATAACAATGACAAGAGCCTTATAATGAACTACAATTAACTCAGTGATTCATCAGTTACCAGTGAAAATTTCGATGCATCCTGACATTTGTAGCTCTTGGTTGTGATTAACAGTCTTTGAAATGTCACAGAATTTTATTTAATTGGTTAAGACTTTTTTTAAAAAAAGATAATCACGGCAAAGATCACATTTATCCCCAAAAGAGATAATTGCAGTTGTCACATGATATAGCAGACATTGACTGCTGAAACAAGCATTTCTGTAGTCCTGCAGAAACCTATGGGAGTTGAATTTATCAAATGTTGGGGAGAGCTTGGACATAGTTACGAACACATCTTTCAAAATCATTAGTACCAACAACTATTAGCTCTTTAGCAAGCTAAGTTATACTAAAATACAAGAAATTATAAATGGAAATTAGTCAAGCTTAAATGCTATAGCCTATGAACCAGTCTGAAAAGCAAGACTCAGTAGACTAAAATAAGAACACATTTAAGCATGAGAATGTGCCAACCTGTAATTCTAAATAATAGATTTACATACCACATATTGCTGGATAAAAAGAAAATTACCTAAATTATCACTGTAAAAATATAGCACAGTGTCTTTTGATACTAATCTGTATTCTGTAAGAATGCAGGAGGAAACCATTATTTAATTTTTTTCATAGAAAGATACATACACACACACACACACACACACACATGTATGTGTGTTTCCACAGTTTAAACCATGCTGAAGGTAGCTTACAACATGAAAAAATACAAAACCATAATATAACAAAAGTTGTAAAGAATAAGTAAAACATAAAAAATGCACAAAACTTAACATTTCCCACATAAATCACAAGATCTGTAATAAAGATACAGAAAACCCAACAACCCAAACTTCCCACAACAACAAAAAACCCAAACAATACCCCAGCCTAAGCAGGTGACAACTGAAACAAAATACAAAACTTATAAAAGCCAATAACAACAAAACTTTGCAAAAAGCAGTAACTTACATCACTGAGCATGTTGAAAGCTTCAATTAAAGCTATATCCAACATTCCGATTCCTTTTGCAAAAAGTTTGTCAAGGTGCTCCCTGAAGTGCTGGAGAGGTGAGAAGAAAATAAATGGTGTTTCACTCAACATATTTGAGAAGATTTTTGCATTACACCTAGCCTTGAAATCTTAAAGGCAAAATCAAGGAATGTGGCTTCTGGAACAGCATCAGGTGCTTTTTACGAATTCTGGGGAAAAAAGTTCAAATAAAGCAGGTCTTTGCCCCTCTGGTTTCAAGAAGAACGCTTTAAACTTTTAAAGAAAAGTGTGCCTGTCAGAGATATTTATTGTGACAATTTATAAAGAAAAAGTACCGAAGACTATACAACAACAATAAAAACCAAGTGAACAAGTTCACAAAAATCGTAAGATATATTATTCAAAGTTAAGTCCATAGTGTACAGTATAGGTTATCTGGGGACAGAACAATGGCTTCTTAACCAGGTTATATGATTCAATGATATTTACGTTAACTGTTAATCAATAAGTATTTAAAATTGTCTAAAGAATGCACAGTGTTGTCTCCACAGAGAATGGAATTCAGTGGACTCATGTACAGGAAGAAATGGCGGCTGTCTGGTCTCAATATCAAACTTCTATTGTCAACCGTGGAAAGGGGAGAACTAGGAGGAAGGGAGAACAAGGAAGGAAGGGAATACTGCTTGATGGCTAGTCCAAACAAAGTAGAAAGACAACGCTTCCTCAGAGCTCCGGAAGGCAGGGCCTAGGTGTGGCCTCACAAGAGACTAGCGGCATCTGAAACACAAAATGGAGGTTGCTGCTGCCTGCACTGTCCTAGGCAAACAAGACACAATGCTCTAGGTCAGCAGATTGCATACATACAACCATCACCAATAGGTGGCATAGACAAGAGATACTATGAATACAGCACAGGCTCTGGCCCATAAAAGTTTTAACACAATCCGTTTGTTAGTCTTTAAAGTGCCACAATGTTCTGTTGCTTCAGATGCAACAGACAAATACAGCCATGCCTATGGAACGCAAGATACTTGCAGTAGGATGAATTTTATTTCATATTCGTTTTGCCTGCTGTATCTTTTTATTTTCTTTTAAATGGCTGAAAATGCTCGGTATGCAACAGCCCTTTCTAAAAACCAGTAATTTAAAAAAAAATTACCACACGAAAATATATATGAAAATGTAGCCTTTAGATTTAATAAGGAAAAGAGTGGCACACTGTTAAATAGTTCCATAAAAGGAAATTGTATGCACTAATTCCTTGTATGAGTTATTTTTCTAAATTTTCTCTATGAAGCATTTTTTCCTGCTCTTTATTGAAATAATGCATTCACATGGTTTAGTAGATGAAAAAATATTATGAAACTTTCATAAGTTGAGAAGGAAAAAAATCCCTGCTTAAGGCAATTTTCAAGCATATGTTGCTGCTGCAAAACTAGGCAGGTTTTCCAATGCAATTAGTGTAGCTTAATGTTCATGGTGACCCAGTAAATATGGTTCACACAGCTCAATATTTCAAAACACCTAACGGCAAAATCTTGTTGGTCTAAATAAGCAGTTAAGGCATAATGAATCTTGTAGCCAAGATTGTGGAATGTGTTTCACAGCATTTTGCTATTAAAATTTAAGCAAACGTTGAGAAATATGTCTATTCCAACATGTTTCATTTTAAATGCTAGTGACATTTTATCTTCTTAACTTAGAAGCATATCATGAATATAAAATCTAGGAACTAGAACAGGGATGGGAGGGGGGGAGATCTTCAGATTTATAAAGCTACCTGGAGAGTCAGCTTCTGGTGATGATGTTACATTGCAAACCTCTGAACTATGTTACAAAGCTGAGAAAAGGCCAAGAGATTCCATGTTCCCTTAATGCATCTTGTCCCTTCTGAAGGCAAATTTCACTATCCTATTGCAACTACACACATCATTATGGGCACAGCTATTAACTGTAAAGCTAAATCAAGGCCAGCCAATGTGATGCACTCTAGGTAATGGTCAGGAATGATGGGAGTTGTAGTTCAGTACCATTTGGAGGGCAGTTATCCCTGGGATAAATAAAATCTGCATAACCAAGGTTTGGACAGATTAACCTTCTAGTTCTTTGTTGGTTGGCATCTGTCTGTCATGAGACGAGGAGTACACCACTGCAGTCAAACTGTTGGAAGGTTGCAGCTCCTGCTGTAGCTGTAGAGACTGATGAGGAAGAGACATGTTTTGTTGTAGGTGGGGAAGAAGGTGTCCAGTTGTGTTGCTGCAGATGCACCATGGTGTTTCTTCTCTCTGCACTCCTCCCAGTGGCCATTCCTCCTCTGGTCACTGCTATGGATACACTACCTGAGTAGCTTTTCAAACTGTTTCTCAAAATTCAAACTCACAAAGCAGTGTCGAAACTCTAGAAACTGTCGATGAAAACTCAAGGGAATGGCAAAGGCATCCCAGGGTGGACCCTTTGACTACACCAAAGTCCTGTGCACCATGGCATCTGCCTTGGCATTACCACACCATTCAATCTCCAGCAGCGTTACAATTCTGGAAAGGCAGCAGGAAGACTGGTGGCTTGGTGCATGAGATATAACATCATTTGTAGCTACAAGTAGTCCCTGTGCCTTTCATAAGAGGAGGGAAGGAATGTGATGCAACATTTCGGAACTGAAAACATAAGCAGACTTAAACTTTTGAATATTTCCAATGGGGAACAATAAACTTCCCTAATTAAAGATGGGAACGGTCTAACTCTCATCCACCTTAACCTTAAACTTCTGAGACTGAAACCATGAATTAGACTGTACCAAAACGCACCTATGGGACAAATTAAAAAAGTGTTCCTTTAACATTAATAGGATACGAGATGGGAAAACTTTTTAGCCTCTTCAGCATGAACATTTCCCCAGTAGTACTTCTTTGGATTTTAAATTTTTAAGCTTGCAATAAGCCTTTCCCCATTATATTTATATGCTAACATGATGTTAATTAGACAGTGGCATGTACTAGAATAATCAACCAATTAATTTTCAAAAAAAAAACACTGTGGGAAAACTTTGATTACAATCTGAAACAAACAGTGTACGATCAAAGAAAAACCACTACAAAAGTTGGCAAATAAATATTCACCAATGTAAACAGAATTTCACTGTGTGTACTCAGGAAATAAGCAAATTTATTTATTTATCTATTCCCCATCTACTATCCAAAGACCTTGGAATGGCTGACAGGATATCTTAAACACAACAAAATGGACAAGAGTTCTTCTTCATCTTCTTTGGCAATCACTCATAGCCGAGTAAGATTGTCTTCCATAAACACGGTTTTAACAATGCGTCCGTAAGTGACTGTGGAGGCCAATTCTGGACCCACACGTCCTTTCACAGTGGGGACATTGGTTCCCGGGCAGGAGTTGATCATGGTGTGGATTTGCCAAGCGTGCCTTCCTTTTAGCACATTTCTCCCTTGCGTTCTGAGTTCGAGTACCTTCAAAGTCCATGACACCTTTTGTTGACCACCAGCATTACGCATTTTGCTGCTGAGATTGCTCAAGGACACGAACACCAGGATTTCTGGGGCTATATCCAAAGTTGCAGCTCTGAAGGCACAACAGACTTCTATGTTTGCCATAGAACTTCCTTTTTTCCCTGTACCCTCCACCCCACCCCATCCCTGCCCCTCAAAATCAGCATCAGATTGGGGAACCCTCGGAGCAGATTTTGGCAACCTGCATGGGAGGAGAGGAAAACAGATGTTCCACAGCATGAGTGGAACTCTGTTCGCACAGCATTAGATACAACCCCTGTACTTTGATGCAACTTTGTAGTTTCCCAGGGTTTCTGGATCCCAAATCACAATTCTCAAGAACCTGGCATACATGTTTCTGCTGCTGCCTGCTAAAGGCCCCAGCAGCAGTCCCTATCATTGCCACAGAAAGCTAATTTTCAACAGAAAGGGAACATATTTTATTAAGTAGGAGCAGGGTGAGTTGGTGTTGAGTCATTTCAATATGAGGCTCAAATTTTGAGTAATTTGGGTTTGGCCTATAATTAACTCTTGACTTCCAAACTGGGGGATTTCTTTTTCAAAATTCTCCAATTCTACACGTCAATTGTATTGCTAGCAGATACCTATTCATAACTGGGTTCCTGTTCTCAACTTGGCTCCAATAATTTGGAAGTCTGAAAACCCAGCCATATATATGTTTACTCAAAAGTAAGAGTATAAATCTCTTCAGTTAGGTTGATGCAATAAGATTCCAGTTTGCTCCAGTCAGTTAAAGGAAAGTCTGGTAGGTGGCTGCAGGAAAAACTGGAGAAATTACCTCTGCTTCCCATTCATGGAAGCCTTCTGTGAGTAAAGAGACACAACTGGATATGACCCTGCGCTGATGAAATAAAATTCAACAGAAGGTTCACATTGCTGCAGAGAGAGGAAGGAACAACTTTTGTTATACTCTAAAATTTGACTGTATATTGCTATCCACCTTGGACGCTACCAAAAGATGGGATACATTCTTTTTAATAAAAAATAAGGTAAAACAAAGATATGAGGACTGGGCACAACAAATGAGGAAAATGCTTTTATCGTGCCATAAATTGACTGGGCAATAGGAACATAAATGAGATAGCTGAACATTCTGCGTCATTATACCAGTTCAGCCAACCAGCATTGTAGATCTCACTACCACAGCTATAGTTGCAATATATATAGGGGTTGATTCCTAATTTCATTTATTATGTATCTATCACTGAGATGCTCTGTCAACTTAATTTCATCTGGAAGTATTTAGAATAATGTGTGTGAGAGAGAGCTTAATGTATAAAGCAAGAATGCAAATTGCGATACTGTTGCCGTAAATGTGGAGTTGCATTAAATCAGATAGTCATATAATTCCTAAGAGGTAGGAAATTGTAATATGGAGTTTCTCAGACATGAAAACCTCTTGGCCCAACTAAACACGTATTAAACCAGGCAATTGCACATGTTTGTAATTTTGCAGGAAAAGTACAGACAATGATAAAATACTGTCTGCACTATTTCCCACTTTGAAAAGAAAAAAAAGGAATGTTTTACAAATTGATACACTGAAAGGCAAGACCAGCTTAATAACAAAACTATAATATAAACCAGACTGGTACTATGTAAGAGAAGAAATGTATGTTTTTACTGTTTAGCTCAAGGAGATGCAAATCCAGATTCCCGCATTATACTTAAGATGATTGCAAATTTCACCATACACTGAACTTTAGTTTTGAGTGAATATGGCAAGGTCGACCCACACGACCACTTTAGAGGTAGATGATTAACCACAAAATTGCTTTTCCCATAAATGTTTACATATCAAGGTAAGAGTTCTTATGGATATGCCCCCACATTGCTACTAGACCACAAGCTACTAGATCCTAAGACCACGTCAGCTGGGATCCAAGGGGTGTTGCGTAGAGCTGCCCTGCAGTGCTTCTGGGCCCCAGCTCTTCTTCTGTCAAAGTTATTCCTGAAACTTGGAGGAGCTGGGGGATGAAGGGGGCAGAGATAAAACTCTCTCACACACATACACATTTGAATCCCATGTTTGTTAAGTTTTACAGCCATGGCAATTTGCCATATCACCAAAGAGGGGCACTTTGACATGACCACATGGAAATTGATAGGAATATCCACTTGTGGCAACTGTTCTACATTAAAATGGAGATTTGAAACTGCCGTCCGTCTAGAGGGTAGTTCACATGGTTCAACAGTGTGTAGTTTCAGGCTTGTGTGAGCCCCAACCTCACACTGCACATGGAGTATCATTAGGTGGCCTATTCCCATAGAAAGGCATAATCCATTGTGTGCCCCCTACACACACACTGTATGTTTCTTGGTTTGCACATATGGGACACAGAAGTATATGTGTACACCCAGTGCTTTTTTTCCTAGAAAAAATAGGTTCTGGTACTCACAATGAAATTATTACAGTAAGCACCGCACTTTTTAACAAAACAAAAAAGGGTGCTGGTACTGCGTACCCTTGAGTTTCCCCCTCCCTCCCCCAAAAAGCACTGTGTGCACCCCACTTTGCAAAGGATGTTCTATACACAATAAAAAGTAAGACATCGCAAGCCTCCTACAGCAACATATTGGGAAATTCAATGAACCAGCACAAGCACATTTATGGGAACACTTTCAAATGGGACTGAGAAGCCAGCATAATAGAAATGCAAAACAAATTGACTGCATCAAATTATGGTACTTAATTTCAACTGGAAACTCAGTTGGTACTACATAGTTGCATATATTCCACACACAAAAAAAGCATACACTATTCAAAACCAGTGTTTTATAATTATAACAGAAACAGAACATCTTAATAAAACATTTTGGAACTAGGTGGCCTGCTTCCTCCCCATAAATTTATTCTAGTGCATGCTGTTCATGTAAACTATATCAAATACTTTAACATCACCCTGTCATATCTGACACTAACCTTGCCACTTAACTCAATTCATTAAAACACTTCATTTGATTCAGATGTTTCTCAAAACTCTGTCTATAAACTGACAAATGAACAGTCTCAACTAAAGTAGATACAATTTAAACTTTTTTGGGGGGAAAGGAAAAAGGCAACAACACGAATACTTACTGGAACAACTTTTTATTACAAAATGCCTGTAATTAAGATGGGTGGGGTGTATACAGAGTAGGAACTTATTTGTTGCATTGATCTGTGCAAGAAGCATAGAGAGAAATGTTGCATTGCAGGGCCAAATGAGTTGTGATGTGGGAGACTCTAGACTGGATATCCTAACATTCCCCCCCCCCCGCCTTTGGTTAAATACAGCTGTTGGCAGGCTATGGGTTATGGGTGGAAAACACTATTGAACCAGAACTATGATGCTGGAATTAATAAGGTGTGTGGGTGTATCTAAGCTTTTCCCAATTCTCTCAGAAGATACTTTTAATTATGGGTGAGAAAAGTTGCCAGTCCTGTACATGTCTATTCTTCATGTGCAGTTAATAGGAGCAGAGGAAGGGGAAAGTTTAAGTCAGAAGAACTGTGCAAGAGCCAGAGTTAAGCCCTCCTCTTGGTCCTCAATGGTCCCAAGGTAAATCCTCACTCCACCCATGATTGCTAATCCCCCACCCACCCATTATCTAGAGAGTTTGCTCTCTTGAGGTTTGGCAATCCACTCTCAGCAGTAGGTAATTTTTCCCCAAGCAGAATGTTGATGCAGAATTTTGCCCTCACCCTTATGAGTGGACAGTAAAATGAAGAGGATACCAATTAAGATGCTACAACTTAAATAGAATCACAACTTTCATCTGGCCACTGAAAAATAGCTCAGATAAAAATGTCTTGGAATTTTTGGAAATGGGACTAGCACCCCTTTCTCATGGATGATAATGAGAAGCCAGGCATAGGGGTTTTTGCTTATGCTCATTGGGCGGCTACTGTGGACCGTCTGCAGCCCCACAACTGGGACTCCCTCTGGAGCAGAGTTAAGGGAGCTGCAGCGGAGAGGAGGAGAAGGGGAAGGCCTACTGCATAACTAGAAGCCCACTGGTACAGCACAGAATGTTCTAGAATGATGAACTAATAACATACAATCAAAGACTACCTCTTGGCCGAGCTCTCCTTTAACTCAAACCCAGATAACAGGCTTTCTAGAACCTTTAAAAAATGACATAAACATGTTCAAGGAGCAACACAGTCAGATGGGTGGGATACAAGCAAATAATAATAATAATAATAATAATAATAATAATAATAGTAATAATAACTTTCAAGAGGCAAATTCTAATCTGGTTATAGCCAATATATTTCATTGGGACATTAAGGTGAAGGATGGGTAAATGATATTATTATTATTATTATTATTATTATTATTATTATTAATAATAATAATAATAATACAGAGATATGTTGCACTATATTTTAATAAACTTGGATTATGAATTGCTAAAGACATTTTGGAACTTCTGCTTTGTAGGTGTTATACCATGCTAAAATTTAACAGTCATCACCACTGCTCCTTTAGTCTTTCAAAACTATGTTAGGGCCCTGTTTATAGTATAGTATAGTATAATATGGTATGGTATGGTATGGTATGGTATGGTATGGCATAGTATTGTATTGTATAATATCTTTACCCTTTGGCAAACATCTTTGTATGGTTTCAGAACACAATATATTTCACCCCTCTTTTCATCCCAAAGAAGGCGGTAAAACTAGAAGATATTTTCCATCACAGGACACATGTTTTTACAAGAGGATGCTTCTGCAATTAATCTTCAGACTATTCAATAGTATAATTACTGTGGCACCAAGTACTAATTAATAAGTACATAATGGAATAAAATGGCATTAAGCAAGCTGTCAGTTTACCATTGCTTAACACCAGTTGGCAAAAGCAGCACATTCAATCTGTCAAAAATAATTCAGATCAACACGCAAACTGTAAAGCTAAGAATATGGTCTACGTTTTTTTCTGTGGTATCTAAAAGAATGATTTAAAAAAAATAATCAGCCAAATCTTAAACATGTATATATATATATCTGTAACATCCGTAAAAGCAGAAAGGAGACTGCATCACACGGTAAAACAACAACACCAGAAACAATACCGAATGAAGTATTAAGAAAGATACAAAATCATAGCGTTCTTAAAACTATACATGGACCTAAAGCGCAGGGTTGTTTAAGAACAATTGTAAAATAAAGCCACAATATATCTAGAAACATTTGTCATTACTACCCCCCCTTACTCATATTAATGGCATAAATTTCAGCACATTGCTTTCCATGGAAATTTGCCTAACTCTATACAGTTTGAGTAGTAGATAGGTAGCCGTGTTGGTCTGCCATAGTCAAAATAAAAAAATTCCTTCCAGTAGCACCTTAAAGACCAACTAAGTTAGTTCTTGGTATGAGCTTTCGTGTGACCAACTTAGTTGGTCTTTAAGGTGCTACTGGAAGGAATTTTTTTATTTTGTCTATACAGTTTGGGTAATGTGAGAGACCTCTGCCAGTCAGAGCAGGCAATACTGGACTACATGGGCAAACGGTCTGAGAAGGCAGCTCCCTGTGTTTCTTAGAGTATCAGTAGAGCCTTCCCAGGCAGTTCAGCTGAGGTAGCTATTTGACACTGCCAGCCCATACTGGAACCAACAGAGACCAACAACACCTTGCAAGATCAAACTTGTTGTTGAAGGAGTAACAACTTCACCTTGGGTTCAGTTCATACTGTAACCTTGCCACATGGGTGGCCATTTCAAACAGAAATGTGTGGTGGGGGGCCATTTGTGTGAAGCGGCTTGGCTCCCCACATGCTTTGGGAGATTTCAACCACTTCACCACAAATCTCCACAATGCTTTTTCCAAAGACCATCTAGGGAAATGAAGCTAATGGCTCTTCTAGACTGCAGGAAAAAAGAATGAATTAATCAGGGATCTTTGTTTCGAGAGCCAAGAGTAGAGTCTGCAGCCCACTCTTGTTTAACCCTTTATTGGTCACATCTATTTGAGGTTCTTGTTGTCAACGGCCCTTTCTGCTTGGAGTGCCTACTTACTTTTATGTAAGCTCAAGTTTAGCTCTTCTCTTTTTCCCTTTGTGCCCAAAGAAAGGAATCCGTGAGCTTGAACATTTGTATCAGATTCCAACAACAGATGTCAGTTCCACCCAACTTTAATGCACCACACAGTCACCTAGTTTGCTGAAAGCCTCAAAACCATTCCTAGTCTCATTAGCTGCAGTTATGAAGACATCGGCTAAAATGTTCCACGGCTGCCAAGTATTCCAGACCACTTCATGTGTATCTGATTGCCTGCACCACCCTTTACTTTGCTTACATTCTGATACTGAAAGCAATTATCTTCTGGCAGACTGGGTAAGTTCCTGGTAATATTGTTACAGCAATGAGCACAGTGAGGAGCTGTTTCTGGAAACACACAGTGAACAGATTAAAAAGAAAGCCTAAAAATTGGTGGATTTTATACCAAGTACGTAGACTAAAACTGGTCCAATAATAGACGGGAATTTTACGAAAGAACCAACAATACTTATTATATTGCTATGGTTGTCCGATACAGATTCTATTTTAAGCAAGAAGTACACCCTGTATCATGGGACTTTTTTGTGTGGTCCTTGTATGGCACTAACAGAGCAACATTTCCAGCCACTTTATAAAATGTTGTATTTCCCCACATAAAAAGCCAGGAACCCATTGGCATTGGGTTGCCAAAATTCATCTGGAGAGATGAGCCAGCTTCCTTTGGCTTCTATCAGATTGGCTCCATGGCAGGAGGAGGAGGAGCCGGCTACTGAAGCCATGCTCGACTCTGCACTCAGCCCCCTCAACACTGAAGAATTCCAGGATTTCAGATGCTCTCCTGCCTTTGAAAGGAGAAATACGGAGCCCCTGAGGTCCATTCCTTGACCTGAAAGAGGCACACTTCAGTGATATCTCCACTGATCATATGCAGCCTCATCATACACCTGCCTGTTGTTTAAATGAGCAAAGGAACCATACATTGCATCCAATCAAACAATGGGATTTCATCAATTAGGAAATCATGGTAGTCATCTCATGCATGGCCTTTGCTGTTTCATACAATTTCCATTATTTCTTACCTCTTTGTTGGCTCTGTCTGCTTGAACTAATGTTCCATTCAAGCAAGGTTCTACGTAGTGCAGTTCTTCATTGTACTACAGACAGCGGGTGGGAGGAAAAGGTTCAACATTTAATACAAGCCTTTGAAAGATCTAAGTTAATGAAAGCAAACAATGGAGAAGATTTATCTGGACACAAAACCAACATAAAATGCAATGGTTTCCTTTCAAACACGTAAGGCTTTGTCTTTGCCTTATAGACTTTGTTTTCAAAAAGGATGGATCAGAAACTACCCCATCATGTATATTTGAATGTGCCATTCATGTCAGGCCCTGGCTGAAATGTGGATGATACTAGTTCTCTGCATCATGTGAGCAAACTCTTAACAAATATTTAAATCAGGACACTGCCCATTGGTTTCTACTGTAGCTTTGCTTCTGTGAGTAGAGTTTATATTCACAGAAAAGGGTGGTCCTGCCTCCCCCTTTGCTCTACAGCCTGCTGTCCCCTCTTGAAAATCTGCACCTGTGAGCTGATTAACCCTTAGGAATGGTGTGAGACGCAAGTGCAGGGAATATCAGGTGGAGAAGTTGGCAGAGTAGTTTGTGGTATTTCATGCATTGTGACTTGCTGTTGTTTTTATTGATTAGAGTTTAGTAATTATTCATTGTAATGATAAGCATAAACTGTTTAATTATTATTTGCTGATATTTAATTTTACTGTTTACTGTTAGATTCCAATGGATTGTTGAATATTGCTTTATTTGATATAAGTTGTTTATTTCAAAGTTATTATGACTTTTTGCATTGGATCAGATTGTTATTACTAATGTCTGCCTTTTTATTACTTTAAAAAATATTTTTAATTCAATATTTTCTTGGTGTACAAATGCATATTTATGTGAGGACCTGACTCTTGTCTCTTTTTTCAGGTTGTAAAGACTTTACTACAGATCAGTTACATTTGTTACATTTGAACCAGACAGAGGGCCTTTTCGGTAGTGGCGCCCGCCCTGTGGAATGCCCTCCCTTCAGATGTGAAGGAAATCAGTAGCTATCTTATCTTTAAAAAACATCTGAAGGCAGCCGGGTTTAGGGAAGTTTTTAATATTTAATGCTGTATTGTTTTTAACACTCGATTGGGAGCCGCCCAGAGTGGCTGGGGAAACTCAGCCAGATGGGCGGGGTATAAATAATAAATTCTTATTCTTATTCTTATTATTGTTATATTGTTATGAGACATTAATGGTGAGTACAGTATAAGGTCAGGGAAGAAAATTGAGTGAGTGTTGGAAGCCACCCAGCCTGTTGGGAGGGGTATAAATTTAAAATCACAACAACAACTATTAAATTCTGCATTTCGTGAATGGAGGAGCAACATAGGATCCAAGCGGGGGAGGTGGTGTATAAAAATTATCAATTAATCCTAAGGAATTTATGTGTCTCTCCACTCCCCTGATAACTTAATTTACATGGTAGCTGTGAGGACCTGATTGTTTTCCCACTCTGCACAGACACTGAGAGACAACAGAATCACAACCAGTAGGTGAAACCACCAGACATTTAGCCTAATGATCACATGGGAACGAAGACAGCGTTGCAAGAATTCATCTGCAGGGGGGAGCATGGTTAGTGAATTGCCTGAGAGCATCCTTGGTTTATTGTGCTGTGCCTTCTCCTCAATTAAGCTAAGCACTCACTGGTTGCAATCTGCTCCATCTTGGACATCTGCTCCATCACTCATATGGACAGTTCAATGCTCTCTGATAATCCTTAATTAATTACCCTGGCACACAGGCAAGGGTGTTTAATCTGGACCATGTCAACCATTACGGAATACTAATCTCCTATTAATAAAACAGTCTGAATTCAGATGCTCATCCCTTTGGTGCAGTCATGTTTGGCGGCCACTTTCTGCACAACCCCATTTACTGAAATTGGGGATATTATAATTTGTTTTAAAAATACCCATAGGTATTTTTAAATTTTAAAGATATCCTGTTTGCAAAATATATTTCTTATATATCTTATGGTAGATTGGTTTGTGGACATCTTAGGATTCTGGAAGTTTCTGAACCCAGTTAACATCCACACATCATTGTTCTCTATGTCTCTTTCATAAAAAGGACCTCTATATTGAAACACCTTGTGAAGACCATCATCTCTTTTAAATAAAAAATACAGATCAAAGAGGAGTTCACTCAACTGAACTTGGGGAGATTGTTCTTTTCAGGGGCCACCCAGAAAATAAAACTTTCCAAACTGCTCTTCAAACTCAGCAAAGTTCAAAAAGCAGTCTGGGGATTTATATATTTTAAGGGGGAATTAGAATGCACACAGCAGCTGCATTTGCCCTTCCTACATCAATTCCCCAAACTGCTTTTTGGGAGTGTAAATAGCAGTCTGTGGATTCTGTGGAGGTAGCTTGTGTGTGAAAAATAAACTTTACGAAACAAAGCAAACAAATTCCAAAGAATATTGGCAAAGGGTCCTTTGAACCACAGTTTAAGCCGGTTTCATATTCTACCCTTTAATGACTGCATTATTTTTCACACCAGTCTTTACGATTCATCCCTTATTTTTAAAAATAAAATAATATTACTGCAATTGTTAGCCTCTTTCACCCATGGTACATTTTTTAAAACCCTGCAAGGATATTCTCTTCAGTGCATACTTACTATATATATATATATATATATATATATATATATATATATATATGCTTTCGTAGATTTTCACGGGTACAGGAATGCAGGTTTTGGTGTCTTCGGGTGTCTTCCCGTGTAAGAGTCGGGGTGTCTGTGCGACGTTTCGACGAGGTCTCACTCGTCATCTTCAGGCTGGTGCTTTCGGCTTCTTGTTACTGGAACAGAGCAGAATCTGGTGTTTGAGTTCCTATAAATACTGTTGAGGGGTGTGGTGTATAGCCTCCAACGTTCTGGGTAGAGAGGAAGTTCCTAGATTAGTGTGCCTTTTCTTCTTTTGTTCCTTAATTACTTGAGGGATATCTTGGGTGATTTCATGAGTGATATTCTGAATACCACTGGGTGGGTCATTAAGTGTAGATTAGTTGCTAAAGCTTTCGTGTCTTGACCTCTTGAGCTTGTGAAGAGTTTTTCTGAGAAGATGGCTGTGCTGCATTTAGTTGTGCTCTGGCTTGGCTTCGTGTATAGGGGCGAGCTGTGGTTTTGTGCCTTGTGCCAGCCAGATCTGTGTAGGGATTGCAGGGGGGTGCAGCATCCGGAGGTGCCACTATAGTTTGGCTACTGGATGGAGTCTGTAATATGTCTGTGGAGAGGGTCTGGGTTTGGGTCTGGTGTGGTTGATTGGTGACGGCGTTCTGTGTGCCTCTGGTTCTGGTGTCGGTTTTTGTGGGGAGGGCTAATTTCCAGATGTCTGGCAGGCGGGACGTGTCGTCACGCTTGTTCATGTTGTGAGGGTGTTTCTCTATCTCGATGGCTTCCATGATTATTCTCTTGTGGTGATGTTCCATGTTAAAGAGCAATTTGGAATCTGCAAAATTAATTTCGTGTCCTGTTTCTTTCATGTGTTGGAAAAGAGAGGAAGTTTTTTCTTCTTTTTTGACGGCATTCTTGTGTTCTGCGATACGTGCATTTATTCGTCTGTTTGTTTGTCCAATGTACGTGGCTGGGCAGACTTTGCAGGGTATTTCATAGACCCCTTGGTTTTCCAGCTGGATTTTGTCTTTTGGGTTTCTGAGGATATTGGCTATTTTTTGGTTGGTGCAGAAGGCTGTTTTGATATTGTGTTTATGGAGGATTTTGCTGATTTTGTCTGTAGTGCCCTTGATATAAGGAAGGAGGGCCATGCCATTGTTTTCTTCTGTGTCTTGGTTTTTGGGGGGTGTTTCTTTTTGGATTAGCTTCGTAACCCTGTTTTTCTGGTATCCATTGGCGATTAACACATTTGAGAGATTCTGTAACTCAGTTGTCAAGTGGTCTTTGTCAGCCAGGCGTTTGGTTCTGGAGATGAGAGTCTTGGCTACGGAGTTTATTTGTGCAGGGTGGTGGTGTGATTGTGCATGTAAGTAGCGGTTGGTGTGTGTTTTTTTCCGGTAGATAGTGTGTCCTAGGGAGCCATCAGGTTTTTTGTAGATTAGGACGTCAAGAAAGGGGAGTTGGTTGTTGTCTTCTATTTCCATAGTGAATTGTATTTTGGGGTGTAGGCTGTTGAGATGTGTGAGGAAGCTATCTAGTTTTTCTTTCCCGTGTGGCCAAATTACAAAGGTGTCGTCAACATATCTGAGCCAAAGTTTGGGTTTGTGTTCTGACTTGTCTAAAGCATTGGTTTCAAAGTGTTCCATGTACAAATTTGCGATGACCGGTGAGAGGGGTGATCCCATAGGTGCTCCTTCTATCTGTTTGTATCTTTGTCCATTGTGGATGAAGTACGTGTTGGTTAGGCAGTGGTTGGTCAGGTCCAGGATGTATTTGGGGGGGTTGTATTTGTTTTGAATGGCTGTCAAGGCTTCATTAATGGGTACTTGAGTGAAGAGAGATACAACATCGAAGCTCACAAGTAGGTCATCGGGATGTAGGTATTGCTTCTTTATTGTTTCTATGAACTGGAAGGAGTTAGTAACGTGTGAAGCGATGGATTCTGCATAGGGCTGAAGTTGCTTAGCGAGAAATTTAGCGAGATTTTGTAGACAAATACAACCCCCCCAAATAAATGCAGCACAGCCATCTTCTCAGAAAAACTCTTCACAAGCTCAAGAGGTCAAGACACGAAAGCTTTAGCAACTAATCTACACTTAATGACCCACCCAGTGGTATTCAGAATATCACTCATGAAATCACCCAAGATATCCCTCAAGTAATTAAGGAACAAAAGAAGAAAAGGCACACTAATCTAGGAACTTCCTCTCTACCCAGAACGTTGGAGGCTATACACCACACCCCTCAACAGTATTTATAGGAACTCAAACACCAGATTCTGCTCTGTTCCAGTAACAAGAAGCCGAAAGCACCAGCCTGAAGATGACGAGTGAGACCTCGTCGAAACGTCGCACAGACACCCCGACTCTTACACGGGAAGACACCCGAAGACACCAAAACCTGCATATATATATATATATATATATATATCTCCCACTATTCAGCATACAAGCTTCCAATGGGGCTAAATAAGGGATCACCAAATTTAAAGTTCAATAAAGAACTTTGCTGTGTGACTAACATCCAGAATTCATGGCTGATGAAATTCCTGTGCTGTACAGTATTAGTCTGACCAGCCCACATTCTTTTTGCCTTAGTAACAGGATGTTTCACTACAAACATCTTTATGACACAGCATATTTCATTTATTTATTTTGCCACCAACTTCTGTAAATCACAGCATCTCATGGTTTTTTTGGCCCTTTCCCTCTCATTTCTCTCATGCTTCACATCCAAGATCTCTGACTTCTGCTCCTCTGCTGTCACCCCTGTGTTTCACCACACTCTGCTTCTGATCTGATAACTCCTCCATTCCCCTTTATTTGTCCCCCTTTTCTCATGCAGTGGTCAAGCCACAATAAGAGTTAAAATTGTGCACATTGTGATAAAAACACAAGGCTTGGTTATACAAAGAATATATATTATTCAGACAATTCCCTTGTTCAGAGATGACAATGTCTCCACATAGCACCTCCAGTTTAAAAGATTTCCGGAAGGAAATATGTCTGCCCAAGTCTCGGGCAATTGGCTTAGATAGCATGGGACAAGGTATGGGACAATTAACTCAATTTATGGGAAGTTTATATGTAGTCCGTTTTCAATGCTACACAGGAAGCAGTCTTTAACACTGATGCATTTAGCTTAGTATTGTCTACATCAGCCTTCCACAACCTGGTGTCCTCCTCAATATGTTGTTGGACTAAAATGCTTGTTGGTCTTGCTGGCTGGGGCTGATGGGAATTCTAGTCCAAAACATCTGGAATCAGGTTGGGAAAGACTGATCTTCACTGATAGCTGTTTTCCAGAGTTTCAGACAGGTCTTATTACCCAGTCCTAGCTGAAGCTACCAAGGATTACACCTGAGACCTTCTGCTCGTTAGCCATAACCTTTATCAATGAACTACAGCACATTCCCAGTAGTTCATTTCCTATGACTATCCTTCTGCTCTGAAACAGGAAGGCAATTTGCAATCATCTCCTCCTTTCTGGGCACCTTCCACATAGTTTTTCTAGTTAGTACAGGACTATCTTGCATATATTAAAATGAGCAACTGTGATGGATCTCTAAGGTCAACCATATTGTCCTTCCTCCTCAAAATGATAAGACAATAATGCTGAAGTAATATTTTGAAGAAGTAATATTTTTCTCCTGCCATAAAAGTTGCTATGATACTGCTGAAAATCTTTAATTGAATTAAAATTTCCATCCCAGCCAGGGTGTTGTTAATTTAATGGCAAACTCATATTTCTATAAAAGCATTGTCCCCAGGTTTCAGCCCCAGACAGAATTAGCACTATGCTTTTTATGATAATATTGTTAATTTAACGCTTGACTTAGTATTTTACTTCAAAGCAGACTGGGAGAAAATGTCTATTTTTCTTACTACAGACATCTCTGTTCATGCACTGATGATCTGACCTTATATTTTAACTTAGGCCACACAAAATCAAGTGCATTGTTTAACAGTTCTTTTTGTAATTCAATCATCTAGTCCATCAATTTTAGATAGATTTTGCAATAACTTACCCGTGAAAGCGACAATGATTTTTTTGGTACATTATCTTTTTATGTTTATACTCTGGAAAGGTCTGCATTGGACATTTGTGTGCCATTTATTCATGGGTCTATTTAGAAACATAAATTATCAGAGGATGAAATGAAGCCAATACATATCTGGAAAATAACCCATTTATCTGTATCACTGAACTATTTTTCAGTATTCAATTACAATAATTTTAAGAGTTTATTAAATTTTTAATTATGATCATGTGTACTCGCATTGTTGATAATGAGAACTATAGACATGATTCTATGCACGGATGATTGAAAAGATAACCTAAACTATTGCTATGCAAGACAGAGAGATTTTGAGGGGAAAAAACAGTTTCCCAAATTTATTATATAATGTGCTTGAAGACAGAAGGGATTTCAGAAAGTGAAAGCAGGCTGAGCATTTCTGAAAATCACACCTAAGGGGGCTCCATTGTACAAGGGGGATTTCAAGTGATAAAGAAGTTTCATTAAGGATCCAACGCTGAGGGCCTTCTGGCGGTTCCCTCATTGCGAGAAGTGAGATTACAGGGAACCAGACAGAGGGCCTTCTCGGTAGTGGCGCCCGCCCTGTGGAATGCCCTCCCTTCATATGTGAAGGAAATAAGCAGCTATTCTATCTTTAAAATACATCTGAAGGCAGCCCTGTTTAGGAAAGTTTTTAATACTTAATGCTGTATTGTTTTTAACACTCAATTGGGAATTGCCAAGAGTGGCTGGGGAAACTCAGCCAGATGGGCGGGGTATAAATAATAAATTATTATTATATTACTTTTCTGAGGGGGCCTGTATCTCAATGTTTTGCATACAGAAGAAACCAGATTTAAACCCTAGGTTCTCAATGCAGGGCTAGGAAAGTCTCCTGTCCAAAACCCTGGAAAGTCACTGTTGGTTAAGGTAGACAAGACTAAGTTTTTTATGTATTTTATTTATTTAATCTATTTGTTGGTTGCTTTTCTTACCATGTAACTCAAAAGCAGCTTACATTAAGGGCCTGTTCTCAAGCAGCTGAATTTGGGTGTTATGAAAAAAGGGGCAGCAATTTGCTATTAAATTTATTCTTGCTGTATTTTTTTACAGACGGGGAAAGTTTGCATGGGGTTTTCTGCCTCAGTTGCCAAAATAAGTTTGTCGGCCTTGGGAGCAAAGGCTGTGGTTGGGAAGGGCGCCATTTTTCTACTCTGAGGCAGAAAAATGCTTTAGGCCTGTCTTGAGCTTACCCATCCATGCCCTCCCAACAACCACAGCTGGGAAACACAGGAGAACACCCATTTCCTGGTTATATTTTCTGCCTTTCTTGAATAAGCAACAACTGGAGCAATGTTTTCTCACAGTATGTTTTAAAGCTTCTCTTGGACAACAGAATGATCTATTGCATCAAAGCAGGTAGCAAGAAGATGGGAGAAAAATAAGGTTTATTGCATCACATTACTTGAAAATAGGGGTGTAAATGACAGAGTAGGGCAGGAACGCCATTTCCCATCTGCCCCAGCCAGCACAACCAATGTTGAGGGATGATGGAAGTTGTAATCCAAAGCAAATGGCCAAAGTTTCCTAACAGGAGTAGGAACTCAGAGCAAAAATCATGCAGTTTCAACCAACTGACTCTTGCTCTCTAAATACAACAACCCAATAGTAAATATTGATGGTGGTAGGGTTTATAGATAAGGAAAGTATTTTCTTAAAATACACTAATTTGTATTTTTTTAAAAAACATACAGAATATAACTACTTATTAACCTCATGATTAACCACCAAATGCACCTATTTAAATATTTTGATAATTAGGTTGACACATTTAGTCTCTGAAACTTATTTACTGGAGTTTTTGTTGGGCAATAAACCATTGCTGATAGAGAATGCAATTAGGCTTTCCTATTATTTGAGCTTCTAGTGATATTAATGTAGTGAGCAATTACAGATAAATAAACATACAGATTAATAAGATTATTAATAATAACAAACCTTTCCTGATAGAGAATGCAATTACACTTTGCTATTATGTAAGCTTCTGGTAATAATAATGTAGTGAGTAATTGCCGATTAATAAGATAGATACTATTTCCTAACATTGTTATCTCTTAAATATACAGTATGTTTGGAGTCTAGGTGCCGTTATACCATTTGATATTAATGTGCGTAGCTGAACACAAGTTTGACACACATGAAACACCAATGGGTATCCACATTCAGTTCAATGGATAGGTAAAGGTAAAGGGACCCCTGACCATTAGGTCCAGTTGTGACCGACTCTGGGGTTGCAGCGCTCATCTCGCTTTATTGGCCGAGGGAGCCGGCATACAGCTTCCAGGTCATGTGGCCAGCATGACTAAGCCGCTTCTGGTGAACCAGAGCAGCGCACAGAAACGCCGTTTATCTTCCCGCCAGAGTGGTATCTATTTATCTACTTGCACTAGGCTGGCAGGAGCAGGGACTGAGCAACGGGAGCTCACCCCGTCACGGGGATTCAAACTGCCAACCTTCTGATCAGCAAGTCCTAGGCTCTGTGGTTTAACCCATTCAATGGATAGCACAGTTCTTAATACTCTTGCATTTATGTTTCCCAAAACTAAAATAGAAAACCAAACTTCTGCAACCTGCAGATAGGTTGGAATGGAAGAGCATGTTGCTCTGAAGACAGAATCACAGAACTGTAGAGTTGGAAAGGACTCGGAAGGCCATATCGTCCAACCCCCTGCAATGCAGGAATCTCAACTAAAGTATCCATGACAAATGGCCATCCAACCTCTGCTTTAAAACTTTCACAACCTCACAAGGGAGTCCAATAGAAAGTTGAATGGTTCTTACTAAAGGAGAATTATTTGGGTCCTAACTACAGTGGTACAGCCCAGATCTAACTTTGCCATATCTGTGAAAAGTGTGTGTAAACAAATGAGTTTTCTAGGCAGACTTGGGCTCTGGCACGTCTCTATTTCTAGAGATTTGGTATTATCCATGATCTTACACACTGTCTTCATCTCTTATCCTTTGAATCCCTGTGTAGTCTCCATATCAAGGGGGAGGGGAAATAGGGGAAAATAATTAAGCAGAAAGTTAGACATACTCACAGCAATTATGTTAAAAAAATCATCGTCTCCCAGAGTATCCAAAATGGACGACACAGTCTGCTTTGCAATTGTCAGGCGGAGTCCTTTCATGCTGCCACTGACATCCACTAAAATGACTACATCTTTGGGAGAAGTGGCTGCCTGGATATACCTGGATAAACAGGGGAAGGAGGGCAGTATAAATTGAACTTACGAGATTGTAGCTCCTGACCCCCCCTGAAAGTTTTAGTGGACAGCTGTGACCTACCATTTTCGATTTCTGCAATCAAATGCAATGACTCCATTTTCGTCTGGCTCCCATTTAATTCCTGGAGAGAGAAGAAACAGGGCAGTATAGCAAAAACAAATTTTTATGTTTCAAAGTTTGAAAGAGAAGTCTGGTATTCTTATTCACTGTCCAGACTGGCAAAATGCTTTTTCTTTGTTGGGGTGGGGAATGATAATTGAAATAGCTACATTGCAGAATTCCTCAGAACTGACTTTAGAACAAAGGCCATTCCCACAACACAGTTAGTGTCTTTCACAGGGTGATTAAGATACTCAATATGCTCGAAGACGGGAACTGGCAGGGCCATGTTGTGCCAACGTTCCTCCTCTAAACTAACTTGCCAACAGTGATTATTGTCATCATGCCTAATGGTATTACTCACAGGCTGGGTGTCCAGACATTTTGGTACAGATCCTACGATCATACTGAGGTAATGTCTCTGATTAGTGGATCATAGAAAAGTATGTTAAAGGACATTACCGTTGTCATTTTTATTCACTGTTACTGTTACTACTTGGTATTCAAGTCATGATGGAGGAAAAGAATTAACCACACTCTAATAATGGCATTAAGGGCTGCAACTTATGGGATGAATTCGTGAGTGTTTTTATCATTGATCACAGAGTAATTAGAACCATATTTGATCCTTCCTAGTGACATGTGGATATCAACTAGAGAATAATCAAACACATTTCCTGCTTGACTGAACTGTGGTGCTTTCCGGTGTCAAAATGTAAAAGAAATGGAAATAACACTGCAAGGAAGTGAAATCTGCCAGGTTAAGGACTCAGTCCCAAAAAACTGAATTAAAGAGCAATGTTAGAAAGCTTTAATCTGGGTTGGCTCTGTCATGCAGCACAGTGAAGCAACCCAGCTCAGGGAGTGCTATTAAAACAGGTACATTTTTATTGCTTGTAGGCAGTTCAAGTAGCCTTAGCCACTGAGGCTGGATTTTATGTATGATGAGATATTGAAACTGAATTTTGATTGATCTAACAATGAGGTTCTACATCAAATTCAAGATGACTGCCAATATGGCTGTTGTTGTTTTTAAAGTATGAAGCCAAATGAATTTCCTGATAATCCACAGGACGAAGAAGGACCTGCCTTCCCAGGGGAGGGGTGAAGACGCCGAAGGGACTGAAGGATGGTAAGAGAGTTCCAAGACAGGTGCTGGGGGAGCTGTGGTCTTGATATTTATGGCTTAGTATGTTTGCTGACTGTTCCTTTCCCCATTAATTACCTCCATGTTTTTGAGCACCAGACTCTGGGCACCTGAGTAAAAGTTCCACAGCAGCTGTTTCCCAACAAGAATCAACAACTGAAAATGACCCCTGGAAATTATTACATATATGAAATTAAACATGGTCTGAAATCTGCCTGACTCCATTGGGAGAATGTGGGGGGGGGGAGAGAGTGTGTGTGCCCCTGGAACAGAAGAAAGCAAGATGTATTGCTTGGTGCTGCAAGTTGTGTTGGCCTCATTTGGGATCTATTTCAGGTAGCAAAATGTTCTAGGCCAACATTGCCTTTAATATGTGACTTTTTAAACTGAAACTATTTAGGATGAATATTGTTTTGATTGTTGGGCTAGCTAAGAGCCAAACTACACATACAGAAAAGCATGAGATACAGTTGTCTTCAGGCTACAAACAAATATCTGAATGCTCCCAATGTCAGAAACTCTCTTCCTTGAAAGTACCTTGAAAGCATGGCAGGAAGAAACGCCTAGTCTTCCTGCTGACAAGAATTTTTCTAAATGCTGGGAATTTTTGATGGGGCATTCAAACATGTGACCTCACAATTTATGCCCAAGTTATATAGTTCCAGGAGGCCTGAACGTGTAGTTCAACTCCAAGCAATAATTTGGGATTAAACTCTGCGGATGTAATTTGAATACATTATAATCCTACTCTGGAGTTCAATTCAAACTTCAGACAAATAATAAGGGAATTAGATTCCACTTCTGAAATACTGATTATTAATGCTATTCCATTCAGACATCATGCTTAGAACCTAAACCAGGTGTGAAGAGGCAGCGGTGATGGTGTTGTTCCCCTCAGCATTCAGAAATAAAGCAGAAACACTGAATGGGAGGCATAGGCCTGATGAGGAATCAGAAAGGTGAAAGCTGAGTGGACCAGAAGCAGAGTGAAAGGAACCATAAGGACACATTTCCCTTGTAGGGTGAGCACCTTATAGGCTCAGAGATAAGAGTGTGGTGCCCTCTAAAGCAGCATTCAAATAAGATGGGAGGCGAGCTCTCACATATAGAATAGTAGGGGAACAAAGTCCCAATAGTGAGCCTATAACAGGATATTAGTGGAACAGTAGGGGCAGAAAGGAGGACAAAGGACAAGCCCAGGGAAAGAGTACGGTGAGCTCTTGTAACAATGGCCCCATCCGGTATAAACTAAACACAGGGTATATTGATGCTCTGAGGAGACTTTGGGCATGGAAGGTGGTGGATAAATCTAGAGTAAATATAACACAGAGGTGTGTATTTTCATTACTGCAATAGTTATTATTATTTCTTATTGGTAGAAGGCCATGCAAACTTAAGACTTCTTCGTTTTGTTGTCTGTATAATTTTCTTAAATAAATAAATACACAGAGGTGAGCAGTCATTTTTCCCATTGAGGATACATTCCCTGGAGGGCCATCTGTGAGAGCCACACATGCCAGCAGTGGGAGGCATGAAGACAGCTGTAGAAAGGACCACTTCTTTTCCTCCCTCCCAACCACTCAGTTGAAACAGACAGCTCTTACCAGATGTTTGAACTGATCATCTGCAGGGGGCTTATGAAATTAGTCCAAGGGTCACATGAAATTACAACAGGAGTCGTATGTATCTCTAGGGCTGCTGATTGTCCAACCCCAATCTAAACCATGGTTTGAATTTCCAAATATGTGCATGAGCCGTACTGGCTTTCATTTTCCAGCTGTTCAGCACTCTCCCATCTTCCCATGCAGCAGTCTCAGGAGGCTGAGCAACAACTATAATTATGGTTTACCAATTAAGACACATGATTAATCATAGTTTGCTGAAACCATTGGTTCTGACTCTGGTTTGTCAGAATATTTGTTAAATCAAATATAAAACTAAACATTGTTCAGCTTCCTTAACAATGGTTTAGTGTAATATCTGGATTGGATAAGGTTCGTGGTTCAGTGGTAGAGCATCTACCTTGCACACAAAAGGTGTTAAGTTCAATCCATGGTATCACCTGCCTAAAACCCTGGAAAGACACTGCCAGTTAGAGCAGACAATATTGAGCTAGACGTAGTACTGAGCTAGAAGGACCAAGGATCTGACTCAGCATAAAGTGGCTTTCTGTGTTCCAGCCTGAATCATTAACAATGAGAGAGTTCCCATTCATTAGCAATCTTATACTAGACATGATCCAGCCAAAATGTTTTTAAATCACAATAATTTTAAGCAACCACTTAACACTTGAACTACATAGTTTTTTAAAAAAAAAAATGCTTAATTTTGGTTGGATCGTGTCCAATATAAATAATTTCATTTTAGAATGCCAAGGTGTTCTAAATAACTTATTTGTACCTATGGGAACCTTCTGCAGTAAGCCCCTAGTAATCAAAATTTTCAGATGAGAAACTGAGGCTAAGGAATAATATTTGCCCATGGTCAGCAAGTGAATTCAGAACTGAGGAGAAATTTAGAGCTGTGTTTCCTATGTACTTTCCGAGATATTAAAAAAAAAAAAGTAACTCCAGCACATAAATCCTTAGAATGAAAGCCACAGAACTTACGTTACTGTGATCTGGATTTCCAGAGATTTAATTGCAAATTATTGAAAGGAGGACACACAGAGTTATCAACTCAAAGCCATTCTATTATCACAAGATAGGATGGTTTGTTGTGAGATTGGTGCTGTTCAAGC
Organism: Podarcis vaucheri; assembly: GCF_965113315.1. Classification (NCBI taxonomy): domain Eukaryota; kingdom Metazoa; phylum Chordata; class Lepidosauria; order Squamata; family Lacertidae; genus Podarcis; species Podarcis vaucheri. The sequence continues at coordinate 86,827,395 of NC_138760.1, read as the reverse complement.
AAACAAGTTTTTCACAACACCCACACATTAGCATCACAATGCCATCCAGTATTATTTTCCTTGCTTAATCTGGTTTTAGCCTTTCTGCAGAAAATACAGTACTTTTTTTTAATGTTTCCAACAACGCTTTTGCAATTTTAAGTCTAAGTTTGACAGCACTCATAGTCTATAATTGCACTGCATATTTCTGTTTGATATAAATGGCTGCAAAATAAAACACATTACTAATGCTTCATCCTTTTGAACAAACACCAATCAAAACAGCTAGCAAAATAAATATTTGACAGCAGAGAAGAAATGGTGCTCATATTAACTGTATGTAAGAAAACCAGGAAACAGTTAAAGTGCTCTAAAATTATCTGTTTAACATCATTATTTTTACTTATGTGCTTTTATTGCCACAGCTGCGGTGTCAGCACTACTGCAGCCTCAAGTCATGCTTTCTAAATTCCCAAGCAAAATTAAAACTTCCTTTCTATTAAAAATTCAAATGTTGCTGCAGTAGGAGCGATATCCTAAGGGTTTCAGCTGTTTCCTTCCTCCAAGAAAAAAAAAGAAGACTATTTGCTGCTTCAGAAGGTCTTGGAGTATATGCCTGAGCTAATGATGCCTACACTCAGAACAAATTCAACTTGGAATGAATTGCTCTGATCCTAAGTCCAGGAAGCAGTTCACAAGAAGGGATATGCCAGCAATACCTTGGCATATGTGATTCTGCTACTCAGTACAAGCAGAGGATGGAAGGAGAGCAGAAGGGTGAGTCAAGAAAGGGTCAGTTCACTGGAACACAGTAAGCCAAGAATGTGTATCTTCCTTTTCAAAGAGCAATAATTTACTCCAGCCAAGTACTGTCCATACAGTACCATAGCTACTTCACTAACAAAAGCAAAAATAAAAATAAAAAAATGAACAGAGAAGGCTCTTACCAGGGTGGAGGGAATCAATTCCCCTCCCCAAAATGTCTTCTTACCTGGGTATTGCCTAAAAAAGCCCTTTGCGCTTCCAAAATATTGCCATATAAGGGAAGGGTCACGGTCAAAGTTGTCAACAAACACTTTGTTTAATGATTCAGACCAAAAGACTCCGTTCACAATAGCAGGATCTGAAAAAGAAGGAGGAGAAGGTGTGAGAGAACTTTGGTTGGGTAATTAGCATCCAAGAACACCTTCCCCAGCAGCTGCAAGTTGTGTGTTGGCATCTGCCTGCCTTGAAAGAAAATGGAAGAGCACACCTTCAAGGGGTAAAGTCAAGCTGTTGGAGAGCAGCACCTGCTATGGCTGTAGAGACCGAAATGGGAGAGACATGTTTTATTGCAGGTGGGGCAGATCAAGGTGCCCAATATTGCTGCTAGAGGAAGACTGCGGCGTGTTTTTTTTCTGTGCTCCTCCCAGTGGTCATTCCTCCTCTGGTCACTGCTGTGGATACATGACCTGACTGTCTCCAGGTACTGCGATCATCTGCAAGGGATTTCCATATGGCAGGATTAATGTTGTCAGCCTTCATGTCATGATTGCAGAAATCTTTGTAATGCAGAGTTGGTCTGCCAACAGCCCTAGTGCTGCACCCAGCTTCCCATAAAGCACGTCCTCGGGAATCCTGCCATCTTCCTTCTGTGGACATGACTGTGGGTTGGCGGGGTGAGGGAAACTGACAAAGATTCTTATAGCAATCTAGCCAAAGGTTTTAAAAGTCATTTTAAAAAATAACTATCGGGAGGGGGAGACACTTTAAAATTCCTCAATGTCAGTGCAGAGAAACACATGCCCAAGCGTTCAGTACAGTAGTTCCAATGACGTGTAAAATAATGGTTGATCTCAATCGGCTTAGTTTAATGGGGTAATTTTAATGGAGTGGAAAAGAGGTGAATTGTTTTCTGCACTAACATTCATCGAGGAAAACACTAGGAGAGGAGGGAGCAGCAAAATTGTCTGAGCTACATATCTTTGAACTAAGCTTTCATCTAAATATTTATATTTACAAGCACATGCTGTTCATTAAAACAGAGCAGACTTTGTTTAAAAGACGTGTCTCCCTTGAGCGGCATGCTTTTCTAAATATGGGAGGGCATGAAAAATTAAAACCAACAATACCAGAGATATCCTGGACAGGAACTATTGTTCTAGCTGAAATAAAACCGGGCTAAGAGGTCAGGGATCATCAGTTTGGAAAGACAAAAACTACCAATTTTTATTAGTTGAAGCACAACAGCCAAATTTTCAATCTTATGCACTACAGATGTACCCAGGTCTGGGAACTGAGGAGTTGAAAAAGTCGCTCTGAGAGAGCAGGCACACAGTTTGGGGACGCTCCTAGATCCATTCTCTCTCACTGGGGGCTCAGGTAAGCTCTGTGGTGAGAAGCACCTGTTATCAGCGTAGTTCTGTTTGCCAACTATGCCCTTTCCCATATAGCCATAGTTTAGTCCAGGCTTCCTGAACCTCGGCCCTCCAGATGTTTTGAGTCTACAATTCCCATCATCCCTGACCACTGGTCCTGCTAGCTAGGGATCATGGGAGTTGTAAGCCAAAAACATGTGGAGGGCCGAGGTTGAGGAAGCCTGGTTTAGTCACTGTGATTCATGAACTGGTCACCTCACAATTGGACTACTGTAATGCACTCCATGTGGGGCTTCCCTTGGGATTGATTTGGAAACTGCAGCTGGTACAGAATGCTGAAGCCAGGTTGTTTCAATACTAAAATAAATAAGGTAATGAAATATTTTCCCTGTTACTTTAATCACACTTACCACAGCAAACTAAATCACTAATCACTAAAAGCACCAAACTTTACATTTAGGAAGTTGAAGCCAAATTGAGGACATTAAGAGTTTGTGGTGGTTCTCAAGAAGAATACCCTCTACCCATGCTGGGACAGCATAAGATGTTTGGATGTGAGGGGATCGCCCTTGTGTTTTCTTTTCTCATAGCAGCACCATGGCCACACAAAAGTGTTTTGGAGGGAAACAGCTGCCATATTTCTCACCTCGGGAAGCTGAGACCAAAGGTCTTTGACTTTGTCTTTCACTGAAAGGGGTGCATGGTTCACCTGCCTCTGCTCTCTTGCAAAAGGGAAGAAAGCCAACAATTTTGGCTTTTCCATTCCACTTCCCTACACAAGGGAAACAGCCCACCATTTATCTAACAATGGAGCAGGTAGGAAGATTTCTCTTTCACGCTACTGTAGTTTTAAATGCTGCTGCTGGAGTGCGGAAATGTTTGTTGCTGCCACTGACACTAGATGTAAAATGACCTCTGTGTAGAACAGGGGGTTTTGGGTGGTGGCTTCTCACCTGAAAAAGAAAGCCACTTCTATCTGCTTGGGCCTTTTAGGATAGCTGCAAAGATGCTTCTTTTTAAACAAGCTTATAATGGATAAGGGAAATGAGGAAGCTACATTTGCTTTGCTTTGCTTTTGATTCTTGTGCTACTCGTAGGCTATAATTGCTTACTTTTAAAATTTCATCATTGCATTTTTATAAACCTACTTGTGTTATTATTTTGCTGTCACCTACCCTAAGAATCAAAATAACTGAAAACAAGCTATATTTTTTTTAAAATAAATGAAATGGAAACTATTGGCTGGTTTCCTGTGAACATTTCAAAATGTAAGTGGAAAAAAGATTACCTAGGGGAAGGATAATTTACCCTAGGCTATCCAATAAATCATTTTCCAAGCCAGAGAATGAACACAGATCCAAGTCCATAGAACATGACCAAGTCAAGTTCTATATTCTCTGGATTACATTGACTCTTAAAATGACCAGATTATACCTACTCAACCTGTAGAATATGGAGATCAAGCCTCCTGGGTATGTAAAAGATGATGTTGAAAAAGACTATTAAAATCCTAACCATTTGTCATGATTAGAATTTCACAGCAGCTCTTATAACAATATGCAGAAGACTTCACTATTCATTCTATATTCCACTTCCATGAATTCCTTAAATTGTCACTGCTTTATCTGAAACATTTTCTCAATCTTACGGGTACTCTGTATCCTCTACTACTTAGATGTGAAATGTGTAAATTATTTTGGGAGCAGCAATAATGCAAAGCAGGGCGGAGATCATCCTCCTTCTTTCATGGAATAGAATCAGAAGCCAGCAAATTTAAAGCAAATCAGAAGCCAGCAAATATATTTCGCTTCTCTGTCAGTCCTTTAAAGGCCTCTCTTGATTAGCCTTTTTCAGAGAAGTTTCCTGGCAACAACCTTTGCAATAAAAAACCCCCGGAAGCTTTCTCCTTTCACCCTTTTGATAAGACATATGTGGCAATGTACAATTTGTTTTAGTGCCATTTCTGCAGTTGCTATCAGGTTCTTTATTGATATTTAATATAAACAGTGCCTGTGGACAAACAGGTACACTGACAGGAATCTGAAATATAATTGTCCAAATGCATGTAGCAATTAAGTTGTTGTCATAGATATTATTGACCCTAAAAGGTAGAGCTGAGACAAAGACTGCATTCAGCCAGAACAAATGCAATACCATGGAATGTACAAAGGGAAAAGAAAGCTCAGAGATAACACTTCTTGGCTCTTATATTTCTTCAGCTGATTAATATTCTATGACCATTTAAATGTGTTTGTTTTAACTATTTATTTTGTGCTTTTACCTTGCATTTTTATCTTGTGAACCACCTTGAAATATTTGGATGAAGGACAGTTATAATAATGATGATGACAATCATCATCATCATCATCATCATCATCATCATCATCTAATGGTGGGCAAAGCCCCGTTTCCACAAGCATTATGCATTCCAAAAGATAGGTCTGTCAAAATAAAGCATATTTCTAAATAGGTGAAGGTAAAGGGACCCCTGACCATTAGGTCCAGTCGTGACCGACTCTGGGGTTGCGGCGCTCATCTCGCTTTATTGGCCGAGGGAGCCGGCGTACATGTGGCCACCATGACTAAGCCGCTTCTGGCAAACCAGAGCAGCGCACGGAAACACCGTTTACCTTCCCGCTGGAGCGGTACCTATTTATCTACTTGCACTTTGATGTGCTTTCGAACTGCTAGGTTGGCAGGAATATTTCTAAATAATATGCCTTAAATTCCAGATAGTCTAACTCAAGTATCACACACCTACTATCCACAAAGAGATATACAATGAAGAGTTTACAAGCAGATCAGTTTTAACAGGGGCTGGAGAGTAGTAGTCTCCCCTTCCCACAAACCCATACCTGGCCAGCTCTTACCAGTCAAGGCCAAAACAGGGAGATTTTGGGAGAAAACTTGGAGAAAAGGGAGACATCTGTCATCTCCAGGATACATGGCGTTTCCATACGCTCTGGCTTTCTTCACGGTGTTCCGTTGCACCAGAAGCGGTTTAGTCATGCTAGCCACATGACTCGAAAAGCTGTCTGCAGACAAATGCTGGCTCCCTCGGCCTGAGAGCAAGATGAGCACCGCAACCCCATAGTCACCTTTGACTGGACTTAACTGTCCAGCGGTTCTTTACCTTTACCTTTTGCATGACTATCTGCAGTGTGTGTGTGTGTGTGTGTGTGTGTGTGTGTGTTCAAAATAGCGTTTAAATTTCTGTGGAAACTAGGGTTTATTGCTAGGCTATGGAAATAAGAAAGTTTAAGAGTTCACGTGCTTTTTGTTCTAATTGCAGCATGAAATGGAACAGAATTAATTATTGCCCAGACACAAATTTGTAATGTTCATGAGTCTGGATAAATTGGCAGACTATGTTGTCCAGACATACTTCATCAAGATGATTTTGATGTATGCGGCAAACTGTGACAGCGCTGCATACAGCCAGGTTTTAAGGCATCAGAATGTGCTGAAGCTATGCACAGCTGCACATACGCTCACAGGAATCAGTAGCATAAGTTTTAGAAATGTCTCCAGTTCACTGTGAATTGCCTGAACATCTGGAGTTTTACATAGACAGCCCCTGGATGACCTGGGAAAGCACTTAATCAAGATCGGCTTTATTCGTGGCTGGCATCTGTGTCCCCACGCCCCCATCTCTTTTGTTTCAGCAGTAGGTAGCACTAGTTGCTACCATGCACTCCAAGAACACTGTAAGAATAATGCTAGACAGTTGTATTCTTCACATTCAGAGTAGCCCTGTTTTGCCTTAATACAACTGTGCTTTTGAAAGCTTATAATCACTGGTTCCATCATTGTGCCCCCTCACTCCCCAAAAAACTAGGGTGCTCCTCGCTATTTAAAGGGTGCCTAAATTATTACAGAATGTTGGAGCTGGAAGGGACAGCTGGAAGTTATGTAGTCCAATTTCCTGTTCAGTGCAGGATGCAATTACATCCATAAGAATATGAGGAGATCCTGTTGGATCAGGTCAGTGGTCCATCCTGCTCTCTCAGTGTCCAACCAGATATTGATGGCAAGCCTGCAAGCAGGACCTAAGTAGCTCAGTCAGTAGCTCAGAGGATGAGGTCATGGGTTCAAGCCCCACACTGGGCAAAAGATTCCTGTCCTTCAGGGGTCTGGATTAGATGACCCTCATGGTCCCATTCAACTCTAAAACTATGATTCTGAGCATCTGCATATATGCTTCTAGTGAAGGAAAACTCACTATCTCCCAAGGCAGTCTTTCCTGCTGTCAAACAGTTCTTGTTAGGAGGTTTCTCCTAATGCTTAGCCAAAGTCTATTTCCTTGTTATTTCTCGTCCTGCCTCTGGAGGCACAGAGGACAAGCCTTGCTATTTTGCATGCCAACCCCTCAAATATTTTGAGGACAGTGATCATGTCTCCCCTCAATCTTGTATCCTCCAGACTAATCAGACATCATATGTGAAAATCACCCATGACCTCCTAGCCTCATCATGATACCACTTTCTGTGGAGATGAAACTCTAATGATTTGCTCCTGAGACCTGATTCCCAGACTGATTTGCCCATATTCTGTGGCTAAAATTACAGTATGGAGACAGTTTATGTGTTTACTCCTGAGACAAACACAGATATGCCAAGAATCTGGGAATAGTTAAGCATGTTCATGTCTGTCTCATTTGTAGACAGGCTAATAAATCCTCCCCATGTTGCAAATGTTGACAGAGAAGTGATTTGTGGGAGTGCTTCTCTGATGCAATTGTTAGCATGGGAAGTAGCCTCGAATGGTGATAAGGAGTTATTTTCAGCCTAATTTTTGTTTCCCATCCAAAAACTATACCAACGTTTTGAATTCATCTGGGTACAGATTTCATTTCGCATTAAATTGCTTATGAGCTTCACAACATATATCAGGGATGGAGCCAGAGTCCTGAGCAAAATTAGACTAGCTGGGCAGAGTGGGTTTGGGATCTGGCCTGCCTAAAAAGCTAGAGGGCTCTGAAAGAACAGCCCACTTCTGTTGTTGCGCTCCTGGCAAGGGTATATTAAATGATCACCTTCCCCACATGGTTTAAGATCTTCAGAGTGTGCATGTGTTAGTCAGACATACCGAAGTCCCCTTAACCCAGACTCTATATTCCCCACTCCCTCTCTCCCCCTGGCTCAAGCAACTTGCAACAGCGTTCAGGCAGTGGAGCCCAGCCAAGGAGCTCTGCAGAACCCATTAATAATATCAGTTTAGTTTCACCATGCCAGGTATGGAACCTTACATCATATCTAACAAATCTTGTGTTAAAATTTATCCAGGTCTTGCCTGGATCCAGTATTGTAGAAACAAAGTCTAATTTACCTTGAAAAAATTATGTTGCTCAGATTCTCATTTCCAAAGATACCTTCAACAAGTGAGTTTATTCATTAACATAATGTTTCAGATTCTCTGCTTCTAGTGCTGCTTCCACATTGGGCATTTCATGTAGAATAGCCTGTTTTCAGCCACAGGGTACTATAGGACAACATACACCCTCCTCTCTTCCAGCTTCTGCTGGTGGAAAGAGCACCACTGGTGGAATGGCTCTGCCATAGCGGAGTCCCCAAGCTGCCTGTGATGGCTGAGACACAATGCTGGCAGCAGCCAGCAGAAATCCCAGAAGCAGGGTGTTTTGCACCAAGGGCATACTTGAAGGTTTCACATTCATAGGATCAAAATCCCATGGGTACCAACCTTTGGGATTCTCTGCTGCACCAATCTGGAAATGGCTGCAGCAACTTTTCTCCCATCCCTCACAAAAGCCCCTGGCTAAAGCATGTGTGCCAAACTCAAGGCACTAGACTACACAAAGGTACTTTTCAATGCCCCCCGAAAGGTGACAGAGATCATAGAGTCATAGAACTAAGCTCCAAGGCCCCCATCAGACCAATGTTGTCTTGTTCTCTTGGATTTGGTATGTAAGGAAATACAGCACCCATGGCTCAGGGACTTAACACATTCCATTCAGGATCCAGTGATTTCTAACGTAAGGGGTTCACATGAAACTCTTCATGCATTAAAACCATGCTCAGGAATTATGAGAGTTGTAGCCCAGCAACATCTGGAGGACCACAGGTTAGCTACTCTTTCAGTAAACATTTGTGCTGTGCTCCACAGCCTTCCTGGTTGCCAATGCGTTCTGATTCGAAAAAGGTCCATGGGAGGAGTTGCTTCATGCTATCTTCAACTGGGCTTTAATTGGTGCTTTTGTAATCACCTACCCAGGTGGACTGTTTTGCATTGCTTTAACACAAGCCCTCCTACAAAACACCACATTCCTTTGGTAAATAAGGGCACTGTGGTCAGATATGATGAGCTTCCACCTTTTGATTTGGGGGAAGTATATAAAAATAGAATTCTAAAATTCTGGAAAACGGAAATTAAGCTTGCAAGCCAATGTACCATGGCTAGTTTTATAGAACTCACAAAATTGATTTTAGTTATTTCTGAATAAATATCAGTGTTGTGCTGTATGAACTGCTTAATTTATTTCTAGAAATACTGCACATTGCATAGATTGGGTTGTTTTTGTTTTTATAATGTATTTTGTGTGTAATTAATTAATTAATAATAGAAGAGCTCAGGATACTACAAATCCAGATAAATTAAGTTCAGTGCCTAAATAGAACTCATTTTGAATTGTGTCCAAGTAAAAATAAAAAGAACAAAAAAGATTGTATAATCTAAAAAAGAAAAGAGAGGGAGACAGATAGCAAGAATTTGTAAATTCTCAAACCTAGTTCTTAAATGTTGTACACTTCAGCTAAGTATTAACACTAAGCAAGTAGAGGGCATCTTTTTTCTTTTCTTTTTCCAATACAGTTCCAAAGTGTGATCTGTTTTATATAGAAAGGAGAAATGAATAATTACCATATTCTAAGATAACAGAGTGAAGAAATCCCACCATGGAATAAGTGCTTAAGAAAAAGTGTGCATGTATCTTTTGTAGATCTTTAAACCTTCCTTCTATACTATAAATAAATGTTGTAATATTTACATTTGCCTCACAACCATCTGAATGTAAGCCTGGCATGGCCAATCCCAAAGGACTTCAGAAAGTACTGATTATGACGTCATTTGCCATTGAGTGCAAAGGTTTAGACTAGCTCCCAAATGCATATTTTCATGGCAGCTATTGCATCTGTTTTTGGTTGAAAGGGCAAAATAGTATTCCGTTATTCATACAGAAAGCAATACCTCTAGTCCAGAGATCTGTGTCCCCCTAACAAGGATTGCACTCTCATTTATTTATTTATTGCATTTTTATTGTGGCCTTTGCTGTAAACATTCCGGGGGTGGATTGATCACAAACTGGACAAGGGGTAGATTATTAAAAACAAAACAGAAGCAAAAAACAGAAACAAATGAAACATCCTCCTGATGAGAACTCTTCAGATGTATGGTGTAAATATATTTATTTCATTTAGCCGATCCCCGGAGCTCAGCCACTTCGTCCCTGGTGTGGGGACTGTGGCTGAAAAATCCACAGCAGTGAACTGTGAACAAGCAGGCTATCAATTTAAACAATGGAGCAGTTTTGCAGGAACGCAGGCTTGGAGGGAAGCTATTATAAATAATGGTGCCTCAAAGAAAATAGCTCTGTGGAATACAAATAAAAATCTATTCCTGCTTGCGAAAAGATTAGATCAACTTGTTGAAAGAAAGCTGGTGCTGGAAAACATCAATACATGGTGCACTCAATTTACATTATAGGCCATTTCTACAAAGTGCTGCTGGTATCTCCCCACCAGTATCTCCCCAACATGTAACTAATGCCTAGAATCAGGGCTACTGCACATCCCACTCACCTCTTTTACCAAACAAGATAAACTGGGATGGGGCAGAGTTGCAGAGAGACACAGTGCCTTTTGGTTGTTTACTGCATTTTCCCAACCCCTTTGTTTATATGCTTTTTCTCGATGAACTGAACATACTGTACCAAACAGATCACATGAAATACCCACAATGAGATTTGAAATAGCCACGTGATCTTTTTGTTTTACTTGCTAGGGTAAATGTTTGATTCCAAAATTACAACATGGGGGCACAGACGTGAGTTTATTTAGAAATATATCACTCTTAGGCACAACCACCTTGAGTCTTAGATTCCAATTTCGTTGCAGAATATTTTTAGCTCAAGAAACTTATTTCTGCGCACCTGGAGGCTTCCTAAACTTTTCTTTCATGGATTTTGTGGCTTCCCATTCCTCCCCTTTGTTTATGCTTGTGACATCATCAGGTCTGCCTCACGAACCCCTTGAGAGTATAATACTATTATAAAAATCTTGCATAAATGAAATTACTTAGCTTGGGAGGGGGGGGGGGTCCCCTGCCTAAGATACAAGGTACAATTGCTATTCCAAGTCGCACACAATCTAACAGCAAACTTAATTTACTGTTTCATAGATGAAGAGAAGTACAAGGTTGCATGCCGCTATATCCATTTTCAAAAATCTGGTGTCCAGCATACAGGTATTTTCAGCTCCATGGTGCATAAAGGCTTATCAGCCATGAAAGCTAACAAATTAAACACAGCGGTGACAGGTGAAATTTTATTTCAGGTTTTCACTACTAGGCAGGAAGATAGATGTATATATATAGACTACAATCAATATGCATCATTCAAGGGATGAAAAATTTCTAGTTATAATATCTTAGAAAATAGGTAATCTTAGCTTGACAGTCACTTGGAAAGAGCTCCTAGGGAAGTATGACTGAATGATATTCATAGCTCCTTTTAAGTGGCAAATTGAAAAAACCCTACTTCATCAAAAGTGGCTGTGGTTCATCACATTGCAATATATTTTTGAGAAGGCTCTATACACTCAGAAGAACTTCTTCTCCAAGGCAATCAGAGCATTGATTACAGTTTGCATTTATCAACTTTCAGCAAATCAACTCATAGTGTGTAGGGGAGCCAGAGAAAGCCATGAGATGGGGTTACGCGCCCCCCCAAACGTGGCCTTCTCTCCCTCTCACTGGGCCATTAAAGATTAAGAGACCTTTTAAGTTCATTTTCAAAAATCAAAGTTCGGAGTCTACCATCACCACAACTGCTGAGCTGGGAGAAGAAAACGACAAAATCAAACTACAAATGCATGTCCCACAGAGATTTGAACTGGCGGTGGGGAGAATCCAGTCTTTGTAAAGTTTTTTTTTAAAAAAAGCCAATTAGTTAACAACACATAACATAACAAAATAATACGATACAACCCCATCTGTTTCACTATACTTAGTTATTTTCTACATTTTCTGAGTGGTTTTTGTTCTACTGCCCAAAGAAAGGAAACTGTGAGAAATATAATTGTTATGCATGTGACCCCTGTTGCCATCTTAGCTGTTAAAAAAACAAAAAAAACCCAAGAAACAAAATTGCCATCCTGAATAGGAAATCAGTAGCAGGTAAAAAAGTCATTTACCCAAACTAAATTATCCATGGGCAAGATATCGGCAGCTGCATTCCTTTTAACTCCTGCCAGATGTATGATGCTGAAATCCCCAGACACCAGCCTCCACTCCTATGTTTACCCTTTGCACTTGAAGCCAAAGTCCCATTCCCCTCAGTGGAAGCTGTCCTTCTCACACCAGTAGCAGATTCAGGGGGGAAATCTGGACTGGGACTGCAGTGGGGGTAGGATTAGAAAACATCTACCCCAACACCAGTGTTCTGATTCTGTTCAGCCCCACCATACCATTAAATAGTCATCTGTACAATGACCCATCTAGTCCAGCATCCTGTTCTCACAGTGGCCAACCAGACGCCCATGGGAAGCCCATTAGCAGAAGCTGGGCGCAAGTTATCTCCTGTATGATTCCTAGTGCAGTACCTCTGGGTGCAAACGGGATCCGTTCCGGAGCCCCATTTGCATCCTGAAGCGAACGCACCCCGCGTCTGCATGGCTTGCGATTTGCCGCTTCCGCACATGACGTCATTTTGAGCACCTGCGCATGTGCGAGCGGTGAAACCCGGAAGTAACGCGCTTCATTACTTCCAGGTCGCCGTAGAGCGCAACCCGAAAATGTTCAACCTGAAGCTACTTCAACCCGAGGTATGGCTGTAACTGATATTCAGAGGCCTTTGACAGTGAAGGGAGAACATATCCATAATGTGACTGGCAGAATCCGAGACCAGGGAAAAGAAACGGTGGAAGAAGATTGGAAGAAATTTAAGAACTATCTTAAGAAACATTGTAAAATTAATGAGTGCTAGAATGATGTGGTGTGAGAAATTAAATGGAGTACAGCTGTAAAGATTAAGTTAAAAGAAAAGAAAGGTTGACAATTAGATAAAATTAAGGGTGAGGATTTGCTGAACTAAATATTTGAAATGGGAATGCAGATAGGGGAGGTATGAGGAGGTCGGTGAAGTAAGTTTTAAGAAAATAAGGTTTTGAAATTATACTTGTTCTTTTTTGTTTGTGTTTGTGTGTTTTGCTTTGTCTGATATAATTTGTAAAATCTTAATAAATATTTTATATTTTTTAAAAAAAGAACATATCCATAATGGCTGGTAGGTATAGGTAGCCTTATCCTCTGTAAATTTGACTAATCCTCTTTTAAAGGAACAGGCGGGTGCTTGAGACAGGCCTTGGTTGAAGAAGGGAGGGAGGAGGGGGTTATGACAACCCTTTGCTGCTTCTGCTGCATGCTCTGCAGCATGGATTCTTCCAAAGTTGTTGTGGGGGAGAGGAGCCCAGTGCAGAGGTATCATAGCGATAATGGTGATAATAATGAGCGTGGCTAAATTAGGGCCATTAACTTCTATGGGTTTACTCAGAGCAAAATCTAATTGAACGCCACCCTAAATATCGGCAACTGTGAAGGACAACAAATTCAGCTCTGTGGCAACCAGCTGCCTAGCCCATCCAAAGTGTACATTGAAAAGTGAAAGACTTGTGTTGATATTAAGCAAACTGCACAACCGCTTCTGAGGAAACATCTAGCCATGATATCGCTAGATTGCCAATGACATCGCTTGGGGGCTGCACAGTCATTTTGTTTGGGAGGAGAATTGCCTCTCACATTCCTCCCCATTCCACCCAGCAACGAGAGCAAGTGTCAAGTGAACATGAATTAACTGAGTATAACTCAGACTCTCAGAATACAGAGCAACGTTAACCAGGTGTCCAGAAATATTGTGTTCCACTAAAGGCAGTATAACACAGCTCCTCCATTACTTTATCTCCGCAGGGAAAGGGACACACATACAGCCAAAGCTCATACTGGGTCAAGCGCTCTCCCCAGAATGTAATAACTGAATAGGCCCTCAGGATTGCTCTGAGGATTGTTGGGATGATAAATGAAGTAAGAATTGTTAATGTGCTATAGAAACCAAACGTTAATATTTTCCCTTAAAGTTTTGTTCCAACACTGGTTTTGTTTCCAGATTAGCAGACAGATGGATTACAGAGTGGGGAAACAAAAGATCCCGACTTTCTCTTTTTCTTTTCTTTTGGAGAGTTGCATTCCTGTATCTGACAGAACGGTACCAGCAAAACTGGTCCATTTAAAATGTCATATAGATACATAGCTTGTCACTTTATACGGTGTGAATGAGTATCATTCGCTGCAATATAATGATTGGAAATTAGTCAAGTTTTCTCAATGTCTTTCTTCACATGATTGAATTTCCTGTCCTACATTTTGTGCGATCCATATGTTTTGATATAAAAACTTGATAGCACAGCTTCAAATTTTCGGCAACATATTGTTTGCTTTATATTTGTCAGTTGAGCTGAAGTAAAACATATCCCCCGCTGACAGGAATGCCTGAAAATATTCATGGACTTTACCATCTCTCAAGGAAAAAAACTCTATAATTCTGGTAACACGGATAAAATCTTTTCCTGCGTTTTCTAGAAACTCACTGCAGTACAAAGGGATGGGGGGGGCAGCTTCAGAAATAAAAATGCACCAAAAGTATACAACAATATCTAGCGTTGGTGATAGAGCAGCACCCAGAAGTCACCACTTAAAACAGAATTTGATTATTTCCCCCTTATTTGGAACAGGATTGAGAAATGTACTTTCTCATGAATTCCTTTATATTTATTAGCTGTATTTTGATTTTCTACAAAGGTGTTGGACTTTAATATATTGGTTCCCAGAAGCTTCTTTTAGTGTCGCTTAAACTCTCACAATGACTAGCTTTATCAAACTACTTTCTTGCGTGAAGAAGCAGCTTTAATGTCATACAATGGAGTACTTCCACTTACCTTTGTTGTACATGTTGGTTGGCACTTGGACATCACTCAGGGTAACATTCACAGGCAAGTTATTAAAATGGTCATTTGGTTCTAGGATGAATTCCTTCCCCAGTTCTAAGAAGTTCCCATCTTCATCCCGCTCATTAATGAGGACAGCATTGAAATATTCATACTGAAAAAAGAAATCCAGTAATGACATTACCAAAACAGCACTCTTAAGTACTTTAAGCATGTTTATGCACTGCTTCAGTATTCATTACATCCTATGATATACAATATTTGGATGAGAATGTAAGAAGAACCCTTGTGGATTAGACCAGCTAGTTGAGCACTCCATTTCCTTACAGAGCCCAATCAGGTTCCTCTTGGGAAGCCCACTAGCAGCACACAAAGACAATAAACCTCTTGCATCGTTGGCCCCCAAAAGTATAATGCTTATGATCGGATATTGCATCGGAGGTTGCATATAAACCTCATGACTTGCAGCCATCAACTCCTTTCTGTGCCACAGCTTTTACCTAACGGCTATGGCACAATCATATTTATTACATCACATGTTGAACATATAGCCCATAATTACATCAGAACAATTGATTGCTGCAGGCCAACAACAACCAGGTGTAGACTGACTCTGTGAGCTCAATATTTATGTGCAGTTGTGGATTGAACATTAAAGTTGGCACCTAGTTGAATGTGGGTGCCAAAGGAACAACACACAACCTGCTCAGCATCAGTGCAACAAACACATCCATCTTTATATTTAAACCTAACTTGTACTGAATAACAATTTTTGAAGTCTAAGCATTCGTTCTTTTAATGATTGGCCTTGTAATTATTTTTAGCCAAATGAGTTGCATTTGTGGTGTAATTACTTTCCTCTTTACTACAGGCGTATATACCCTGATATGGCATTTGAAGGAGAAAGATTTGCAGATTTCTGGATAGGCTTTAGCCTTTCTTCAGACATTAAATAAAAGATAAGCAAAAGCAATTTAGATAAAAAAATATTGATTATGTTTGTGTGTGACCTAGGTCAAACAAGAATTCTATCAAATTCTATACAGAGCAAACTAACCTCTCGGTTATCTTTCACTCATAGGGAATTTTTTAAAAGTGAAAGTAAAATAATGAAGAAAATATAATGTTAGAAGACGTGTTAACTGTTTTTGTTACTATACTATTGTTTCAATTTTGTATTATTATTTGATAATCTTTCAAAATAGAAAAATTAACCAACTATAATACCGTTTAGTACTATTAGCATAAATTACTCTGGTTTCTCTTCAGATCGCATAAATTTTTCACCTTTACTAATGAGGATCTCAATTATTATTATTATTATTATTATTATTATTATTATTATTATTATTATTTTATAAACCCCGCCCATCTGGGGGTTTTCACCTTTCCCCTGGCACAGTAACCAGGTGGGAAGAACCTCACACCAAAATGCAACATGGGTAGTAGTTATAGATTGTGATGGCATCTACAATACCCACAAAATACACAAAATACACAATACCCACAAAATACACAATTATTATTCTTTTTAAAAATAAAAATAAAAAAATTCTTTCTGGCTGAAGAAGTGTGCATGCACACGAAAGCTTATACCAAGAACTAACTTAGTTGGTCTTTAAGGTGCTACAGGAAGGAATTTTTTTATTTTGACTATGGCAGACCAACACGGCTACCTATCTGTAACTTAAAAAAAATAATCATCCTACACAGGATTGTGTAGTGTTGACTCCTGGAGAGGCCTACTCACCTGCAGTGCCTCCTATTCCCAAGAAGCCACTTTAGAGGTAGCATGGGAGTATGGAGTGCCAAGGAAGTGACGCACAGTCTCCAAGGAGCAGGTAGCAGACCCCACTGCCGCTGAAGGCTGGATCTGCAGCCCCTGTGGATCCTGCCATCTTTCCTCATGGGTGGGCTGGCCCTGATTGAGGGTGTCTTGCCTAAAGGCCCTCCAAAACCAGGAGCCAGTACTATTCTTGTATCATTCTACTGTTTCACCCATTTCGTGATGTTGGGTTGTTGTTGTTTTCGCACTTTTTAAAAACTGTATTTTATTTTTTGGTGTAACCTACCCCAGGAACACTTGAGCATTTGTCACTGCAAGTGTGTGATATAAACTGAATGAATGGATGCAAAATGAATGAATATTAAGCAAAGTATTTCACTTAATAAACAAAATGAAGCCACTTTCCTGCTTTTCAAATCCAATACTTTGTGTCCTGTAGATGTATAATAATGAATAGCATTTTTTTTTATCTCTAGCTCTCTGTGGCAACCACTGAAATATATGTACACAGTGAAATTTCTCATTCTTAATATCCTCCCCTAGCTAATCATACACGGCCCCTGTAACATTTCCTCTTCTTACACACTTGAATTATCTCTCATTTGCCAAGCTGAGTAGCACTGTCACTTCATGTGGCCAGAATACTATGTTGTTTTAAGATTGGGGAATTATGACAGGAGAGAGTTTAATGGAGCCAGACATGCTGCTGGAACCTCCCTTAATCACTTGTGGCAAAGTTTCCAGGTAATTTTGTGGGTGGAGCAGGGGGGCTAGGGAGATTTCTGGTAATTAAACTAGATCAGCTGGATTTTCTTTTATTCTAAAAGGGTGCATGACTTTCCCTCCCCCAGCTGAGGATGATGTAACCGCAGTGTCTGTGAATGGAAACAACAAAAATATTTCTAACCCACCCTTCATTATGACTGATCTCAGAACAAGTTACAGATTAAAATCCATCCAAATTCAACAATCACAATGTGTGTGTGGAGGGGGGGAATCCACTTAATAACAAGACCAGATAAAATGAATATATTACAACCAAATCCTTAAAATACAGATCCTGAAAGCACAGAGTGGGCTATAACCTTAAGCTAATGTCCTGCGAATGCCCAAAGAAACAAATAGGTTTTCGCTTGGTGCATAAGTAGGAAAATAATATGTGCCACTAATGAGAGGGTGTTTCACAACTGAGGTGTTACCTCAGAAGGCCTTTTCCCATGTCATCATACAGCCAAGAGGGGGACAATTAAGAAGGGCTGCCTCTGAAGCTCTTGGTGCACGAATTTGCAGAAAGTGTGGAACGAAGAGATTAACCAAAACAAGTTTCTGCCTTCCCTCAAAAAAACCTTATTATCTGCATTTGGAGGAAGTCCATGGTGCCTACACCATTTGCTGAGAGGAGAGAGGCTGAGGTGCCAATCCACCAACTCACTCTCCTTTTCTCTGTCCCCCCCCCCAACACACCTGAAGGTGGGTACAGAGGGCAGCCCAGTATGAAAGAGAAGACCCACCACCCTGCACCCTATAATATTTGGGAACTGCCTCTCTCTGGAGACTTGATGTGAGGCAGTAGATTTGGGGTGTTTAAGCTATGTTTCCACCTATGTTCAGTTGGTATACTTATAATATACACATCTAACACATAATACATATTAACACACATGTTACAAAATGTCAATATGCTTCTTGTGACCTTCATCCAAAGGGAACAGTCCTGCATAAGCACTGTGTCCCTGGAGCTTCTCAATGCCTAGAGACATCTGGCATAACAGAACTTCCACCTGAGCGCAGAACTTTGGGTAAAGCACTACTACTAAAGGAGTAGAGATACCTGCTCAGTTCTATCACTTTACTCATGCACATTTATTTGCTTTTCCTTTGCTATATAACAGCACTTTGCATCCAAACCATATTTTGATGTTTACAGGAGGGAGGTCTGCACAATATTACTTGCATTCAACTTGGCATTGATCCATTAGCAATCTTTTCCCAAGTACCACTTTTCTATTTATTGTGTAATCATTTTTATTATCATCTTATCTTTCAAGATAACAACTCTCTCTCTCTCTCTCTCTCTCTCTCTGTCTGTCTGTCTGTCTGTCTGTCTTTCCCTCCCCACCCCACCAGGCTTATATAAATATTCAGGTGCTGAACCCCATCCAACCTCTTTCAACAGCCTTCTTTCGGAGATAGTGACTACTGACACAATAGGTGCAATGCCACACTGGAAAATTTTATTACTTGGTTGACTTTCCTCTTCCTCCTCTTTTGACTCCCCATTCCTGCCACAAAGTCATGCTTCATATGCACACATGTTCTCTTTATTGCCCATTTCCTGGGTGCCTAACACCTTTTTTCACATACTCCCCCCCCTTGCTCTCTCACACAGAGGAAAAGAGCAGTGCGAGCAAGTTGGAAGGGAAACGTCATAGCTAAAGGAGAAGAAAAGTTAATGTATCCAATCTCCTATCTCCTTGGCTAGAGTGTATGCTAATAATAGAACTTGTGAGGTGCTTCAGGATGAGGGTGAGTTTGCCCCCCATTATTATTATTTTTCCTCACCAGGGTGTAATTAGTATCCTCAGCCAGAAACAGACTGCGTTCACTAATGCTTATACGATAACGCTGGGAAAATCCCTAGTGGAGAGATTAAGAAAAGCTCTTTTTTTAGACAGAAGTCATGTTGTACAGCATTTTCTCTTGTGAACATCTGCAATTGATTTTGAGAAGGAAAGTGTGTGTGACAACTGAAAGGTGGTAGAAGGAAAATTAAAAATAAAAATTGGGTTTTTAAAAAATGGAAAGTGAATCTATCTGGCTGGCTCTCTGACACCACATTTGAGATAATGCCCCAGGGAAAGGTGCTAAAAGCCATATTTGCTGACAACACAGATACTCGGAGCAGCTAAGCTCTAAGAGAAAATGACTTCAATTCAATCTTGTCAATAGAGGTCAGCCTGTAATACAACCTTAACAAGGTGATTCCAGAGACAGCACATTACGTTGTGTCTAAAACATATTAGCCTAATAAACAACAAAATGTTTGTTTACATTGGGACAAGCCCAAGACAGACGGTGACATGATCACAAAGTGAGATCAATTTAACGGACCTAGAGAGAATAACAATAAGAAAATCTTGGAATGTAACCTAATAGCAAAAGTACTTAATAATTAGCATTTATATGGTGCATTTCAAAGGTTCAAAGCAATCCGTATATATTACAGTAATGAATCAACAATTCAGCGTCACAGCTATTATTATTTCCTTATTGTGCATGAGAGAGGGAGAGGGAGTGGCTTATAAAAGGTACTTAGTGAGTTCATAGCTGAAATACAGAGGCTGGCATGGTTGGAAACCTGCCAAGACCCAAGCCTGAGAAGAGGACCTACTGCAGACCAACGCAGACCCCATGGACCTCTTGCCATTGCCCCCTACTCACCCACTCTGTCTTCCTGGCATGCAGGGAGAGCAACAGCAAGCAATGGATTGAGCAGCTGCCCCTTCGTGCTCACTCATCTGACCTGTGAATAGTGGTGGTGACTGGGACCAGATGCAGAGGGAGAGCTTGGTTGATCATGGTGCTCAATGGCTGACCGAGGGAGGGGTCTATTGAATTCCCAACCAGATCTCCTAAAAAAAAATCCCAGATTGACCACTGGTGAGATTAGTGTGGAACCAGTGACATTCTGGCTTGCACTTCTCATTGCTACACTGGAGCAGGCTTTAATAACAAGTAGAAGTCATCTAGCAAAAAAATTAGTGTTGATATTCTATTGCACTTGTGCAACCAACCAAAACCTCCTTGTACATGAGTACTGCTTACATAGTTCACACAACATTTCCCTTGTGTGATGACAGTCAGATGAGGGAGGTAATTCTTCTGAAGTGGGGCACCTCTTATCATAATGCTGCTATACAAATGTATGGTATGAACACACTTGGAATAGCATGTACAGTTCTGGTCACTTCACTTCACAAAGGATACTGGAAACAAGGGGTGGTGCAACTCCTCTTTAAGGTTAGAATAAGGTGCACTGGATTATTGCAATGCACTCTATGTGGGGCTTCCCTTGTGCTTGCCTGGAAACTAAAGTTAGTGCAGAACACTGCAGCATGGCTGTTGACAGGAGTGAGACCCTGCCAGCATATAACACTTCTACTCAGAGATCTGCACTGGTTGCTGATTCATTACCGGGCCTAGTTCCAGGTGTTCCTTTTAGTATATAAAGCCCCTAACGGCTTGGGACTAGTTTACTCATAGAATCAGCTTACCCCATAGATGTCAACTTGACCACTTGGACCTGTGGACAGCGTTTGAAACTCAAATTGTTCTAGGCATGTTTTGCGACAGGTAATTTCCTTAATGTGGGCAATTTTTTAACTCTGGGAGTAGTACTGCGCCTAAGGTTTCAGATTAAACTGCCACTGCTGGACCAAAAGGAGGACCTTTTTCTGCCTCCCCACGTCCAGCCACTCTTTGAGGACTGGAGAAGGGACACTCATAAGAATATTAAGGGGAAGTATGGCTTTGTTTTTTGCAGTCTTCAGATGAGGACTAGACTACAGTTGTACCTCGGGTTAAATACTTAATTCGTTCCGGAGGTCTGTTCTTAACCTGAAACTGTTCTTAACCTGAAGCACCACTCTAGCCAATGGGGTCTCCTGCTGCTGCTGTGCCGCCGGAGCCTGACTTCTGTTCTTATCCTGAAGCAAAGTTCTTAACCTGAAGCACTATTTCTGGGTTAGCAGGGTGTGTAACCTGAAGCGTATGTAACCTGAAGCGTATGTAACCCAAGGTACCACTGTATGTGGAAACTGAAGAGAATATTTTAGCTGCAGTTCATTCATTTTCAGCTTTGTAAGGTAAAGGTACCCCTGACTGTTAGGTCCAGTCGCAAATGACTCTGGGGTTGCGCGCTCATCTCACTCTATAGGCCAAGAGAGCTGGCATTTGTCTGCAGACAGCTTCCGGATCATGTGGCCAGCATGACTAAGCTGCTTCTAGCGAACCAGAGCAGCGCACGGAAACGCCGTTTACCTTCCCACAGGAGTGGTACCTATTTATCTACTTGCACTTTCGGTGCTTTTGAACTGCTAGGTGGGCAGGAGCTGGGACTGAACAACAGGAGCTCACCCTGTCGCGAGGATTCGAACTGCCGACCTTCTGATCAGCAAGCCCTAGGCTCTGTAGTTTAGACCACAGTGCCATCCGCGTCCCTTTTTCAGCTTTGTATTCTTGTTATAAAAAAGCAGCCTAGACATTCATTTGCAGCGCCCATAACCTAGGTTTAAGGTGCCATTATCTCCCAGCTTTCATATCTCTGTTTCTAACACTGCCTGCAGAAATTGCTACAGGTGCCACATAATACTCATTCCACCCTGTGGTGGCACCTCCATTTTGGAACTCCCTAACTGTTAGCTGTACTCTTTTTGACACCTGCTTAAAACTATATTTTTATGCAAGCCTATCGAGACACACTGATGTCAGCATATAGTAGATTCCACAAGCTCCTGCATCAAACCACATCAGGTCTCCACACTGACTTATTCCAAAGTAAATGAATTTTCCTCTGTGATGTGCAGCCTTGAATTGCAGTTCCTGCTGTTCTTCTAGAACATCCTCCAGCTTTGTTTGATATTGGACAACATAATTAAGCAATGCTTAAAATCATCTAATGCAGCAACTGGTGAATCTTAAGTCTTACCATTCCAAACCAGTTTCTTCAAACTGTATACAAACAGCTGAGAAAGGTGAGTGAAAGGGTACAAAATTACTGGATGTATTTGTAAGTAAAGTGAAAGAGATTCTGAACTGAACATATACAAATCCTCTGCAGATTATTTATTGCTCTCCCATGTAATGTAGCAATCAGGTCAGCTAAACCTGCAGTCAGAATAACAAGGCCACAATGATGACTTAATTTTTTAGTTTTTTAGTTTTTTTAAAAGCACATCTGTCTAGAGCCAAAGAGGTTTGAAAAAGTAAAACAAATGCATCTGTCTTAGTCATAAAATCTCATTTTGATACAGAATTACTTAAAGAAAAGAAAGAAGAGAGGTAGTGAGGCTGCCATGCTATACAAACTTACTTGGGAGCAAATTTGGTGGAATTTTGAATAGATATGCATAGGATTTGTTTCCATTCTTATACAGGACTGTACTGTACTGTACTGTACTGTACTATACTGTAGTCTTGCTGTTAAATGATATCCAGTAAAAATCTATAAACAACTCACTAAATACTTGTAAAGATTCATATGGATGCTGCCCAAAGGGCAAAATAAAAATCTAGAATTTCATCTCAAAAAGTTTATTGTTATTGTCAGGGTAACATCAGAACTTATTAATAGTATAGTGTGCAGAAGTGCTGATTTACTCTTAAAAACTTTCTTACTGAGATTCAGCATCTGCATACAATAAATTGGATAGTTCTCTATTGAGAGAGAGAGAGAGAGAGAGAGAGAGAGAGAGAGAGAGAGAGAAATCGGCTCCAGTTTGATTCATAATTGAATTTGTACATTCTATATATATATATATAATAAAAATGCAATAATGTCACCATGCAGCCCCTATCGGAGGATTTGTAGTGCCACATCACAATCAAGAAGTGGAGTAGGGAAACAAACCCTCCACCAGCAACAAAAAGGGATCGAGTTTTAAAGAAGACTGCTGCCACTGCCAATGACCTGTCCTCAAAAAAAAACTATTTAGAGACACACACCCAATAAGCGAAATGGTCCTCTACTCAGGGGGAGCTGAATTTCACCTAAATATGGGTGAATTTCACCTAAATCCTAAAATTATTGCTGAAAGTTGTCTTTGATCTACTTTCTGTATGATCTGTATCATACTTTGTTACAGATGAGCAGCAACAGCTTCAATAACGATTAATAGCTCAGAAATAGAATATTATGTACAATATTTTATTATACTTTATTTTATAAAGAGATCTCCCAGAGTAACATTTTCACAGTAATTCTTTGGATATTTAGTTAAACTCCTTGTTATGTATGCTGTGAACAATGTCCAGTAGCTACATTAATCTGAAATACCTGTGAAACAATTTACTGGTATGATTACTGAGCCATAGACATGTCATTCAAATCTAAATACATTCAGAATTATGATTAGATTGTCAAAGTTTAAAATAGTATTAAATCAGCCAACTTCCTAATTTAATTCCCCCCCCCCAGATTAACAGTATTCATTGTCTAGCATCAATTTGTATGACGTTGTCATCTACAGTGGTACCTCAGGTTAAGTACTTAACTCGTTCCGGAGGTCCGTTCTTAACCTGAAACTGTTCTTAACCTGAAGCACCACTTTAGCCAATGGGGCCTGCTGTTGCTGCTGCTGCACCGACGGAGCACGATTTCTGCTCTCATCCTGAAGCAAAGTTCTTAACCTGAGGTACTATTTCTGGGTTAGCGGAGTCTGTAACCTGAATTGTATGTAACCTGAAGTGTATGTAACCCGAGGTACCACTGTATTTAAATCAAAACTAGATCATGCTTCTGGCTATGAAGTTCTGTTCTGAAAACAGTGCAGTTGATGAATTATATTTGCTTTATTTACTGCCTACGACGAAAACTGGTTTGATTCCATTAAGTGTTTCAAACTCCAAGAAAACAATCCAGAAACAGAGATACTTGAAGTATATCTAAAACGTTGTGCTTTGGAGGAAATATATTTGCGTATTATCATTATCATTATCATTATTATCATTTATCATACTGAGTACAAGACTGGAAACGAACGTCTCACAAATGGAAGTCATGATTCAGAGCATATATTTTTACTCATTATTTAAAAAAATAGAAGTGTAACACTACATACTTTTTGGTTTATGACTGGATTTTTATTTCACCACCATCCAAACAGCTCAGGACAGGTCACAACAATATAAAGACTAAAAGGTTTGCTCTCTCCCCCGTACCCTTTCTTTCTCTCTCTACATGTGTCTATGTGCATGAGTACAGTATCAATGCAGAGCTATAAAACCTAATAAAAACAATTTTTATTTACTTCATGAAATTTATTTACCGCTTGATTGTGAATATAAAGACCACAAAGCAACATACAAAAAGAAGATAATAATATCATTAGTAAAAGTAACTATTTAAAACACGGGGGTGGGGGAAATCACCTTTAAACTAAAAACAGATCCAAACACACATCAGCTTTCTCTATATCTGGGTTGGCTTGCCTAAGCAAAATTGTTTTTAGGAGGTGCCTTAGAAAGCATAGTGAAGGTACCTGTGTGATGTCAATAGGCATAAAGTTCAAAAGTGTAGGTGCTGCCACCCTAAGAGACCATGGATCAAAGAGGTTCAACGGGCATATGTTGGGTAAGGTAATCTGGCAGGTAAATGGGTACGAAGCTCTTCAGGGCAGAAGTATTAAATGCATGTTTCTGGAAACGTTAAAATAGCATATTTTCAAAAAGAATTGGGGGGAAAGACTTAGAAATCCCAATTCTACTATATATCTGGCAATTAATTTCGATAAATGCTTTTATCAATCTAATAGCTTCAAATTTTGAGGGGAAATCTGCTTAAAACATATCATCAATGGTATTTAAATTGAATGTGATTTACAATCTGAGTAACCATTGCTGCTGGCATTGTAAGAAAGTCAGTGCAGGGTGGTTGTTGTTATTATTATTATTATTATTATTATTATTATTATTATTATTATTATTATTATTTAAAAAACACACCAAAAATGGTGAAAAGATAAAAATGATACTTGAAAATTGTTCTATTCTATATCGAACTGATTAAAGGATATAGAAGGCCCAAAGATCCATCGTATGTGTTATTAAACTATTCCTACATGGCTATAGAAGAAATTGGCATGGAAGTGGTACTGATTATTTTGACAGCTCCAAAAACAGTCATTGATTCTCATTGAAAGAAGCATCCCCCTCCACCTTTATCAAAGAAGCTTTACAGAATACTATCTGGAAGGGCATATTTTGCAAAACAAGCTTGCACAAAAGAACAAAAATCATATTTCTTTAGAATAACAATTTTCAAGGTGGTGTTAGCACTGTGCACTCTTTTCTTTGAGATAACAAGGACAGACATAAACCCTCTCCAAGTCAGCCAGGTGTGCATCCCAAACAACTACAATTTCCTCTACTCTCCAGGAATCTTCACATTGTTGGAGGTTGTGCCCCTTTGTATGTTAAAGGGTCATTTTAAACGAGTTAATTGGGATTGGATGGGAAAGCATTTCCTCTGACCTAAATCAATCTTCCATCCCAGGACGTTTCAGTCTTTGAAAGGGATGGACCTTCTAATGATAGCTGAAAGGATGCTGGAGGGAGATACTGGGTTGAAATATGCATACCATTAGACACACATCCCACAATTTCACCCTCCACTCTCCCATGTAGCATGGGGAATGGGGTTTATCCCCTTTCAATGTGTTGTATCAAAGGATCCGGGGATAGTCATGCCAGACCCAAATTTGAGCACTACGTCTACTGTATTTATTGCTTTATGATTCCCCCCACTTCCTCTAAGGAGTGATGGACAGGGTATAAGTAATAAATTATTATATTCAATTATTATATGTATATCCATCTTCTCCTGCAAGCTGACCTCTGTGGAGATTCCAACCAATGTTGTGGAATGGTTGATGTCAGGTTTTGTAGATTAAAGAACACGGAATTTATTGCAGCCTTCATACACACAGATTTCCTTTCTTTCTAAGACACCCAACCCACGACACAAATACAAATACACAAATGTTTCTCCTCCTTTTCCTTTCTGTATTTCCCATCTGTGCTTTCATTTGGGGCCATGGTGTACAAAAATGGCATGGTTGTTTCGTACTGCTCTGAGTTGGTACACTGCTTTGAACAGTCCAATTTTCAACTCACTACCAGGAACTACTTATCCATAGTTTGGCAGTTCTGGGTTATCGGACTGTAGTCAGCACAAGAAGATGGAATGCCAGGTTCACCCCTCCCAACCACCCAAAATAGAGCAGGGTGTGTGTCTGTGTGTCTCCACTTAAAAGGTATGTAGAAAGGGCTTGGTGGCAGAAACACTAGCAAGAAGCACGGCATGACAAAATCACTGTCCTGGCCTTGGTTCTTGGGGATTCTGCAGCACAGGCTACTCACTTTTCTTTGTCATTTGGCAGCCCTGCCAAGTGAATAAAACTTCCCTGGTAATCAGCAGTGGGACTGGTTGTAACCCCTGGCAAAGCAGCAGCATGCAAAGAATGTTTTGTTCATCATTTCCTTGGAAACATAAGAAACTGGGCCAGCAATTCAGTCTTCTTTACCTAAACAGCCGCTTGGTGAGAACCCAATTACCTCTCCCGCCACTCCATTTGACTAAGCATGCAGAGCCCAGTTGCTAAATCAGGCTGGGGAGGCATGCATTCAACCCTCCTATGCACATACAATATTCCTCTTAAACTGGGAATGTGCACATAGAAGCCTGCTTCCACCTATATATTGCCCCTGCTGGACTGGGGCACTGGTGTATAAGATTTATCTGACAGGAGGAAGTCAAAATAATGAACGGTCTACAAGGCTGACCCAATGGCTATTAATTCAGGATTTCCAGACCTAAGCTGCTTCATTGATGAGTTGCTATATGTAAATTCCAAGGGTAAAGTTGCAGTGAGTACCTTTATCTGCCAAGATAAAGACTGAACAAGGTCCTCCTACCTAAATATAGTGCCATAATAACACTTCATTATGTAACCATATATCATTTCTTATTGTGGCTACAATAATATATGGAGTGACCAGACCACACAGACATCGCAGCATAAATGCATACAGCATGTCGCGAAAAACCCAACACACAGTATGTATCTTTACCACTTACCGATTTGTACTTTAAACCAACACGGAGATTTAAACCAGACTTTCCTTTTTAAGATTTAGTGACAAAAAAAATGCAAGGCTTGGTTCTCTTCACACTGGCAATACAACCTCAAATGTCTTCTAGCAATGTGGAAGTAATAATGTGAATCTTAGCTTAGCCAGTGTCCAAGAGTATGAACTGGGAGTATAGGCAGAGTTTTCCTCTGTTCTGGGATGGTACTGAAAATTCTTAGGAAAGTGAGAGTAGAGAAAAGGCATCAATCAAATCAACATCAGGGTTTGTTTTAAAGGAATTTTTACAGTACAATAATATTGCTTTTGCGGGAGAAAAAACATGAGAAGCTATTGCTCTATGTGTTTACTTACACACGGCAACCACATTTGAATTTTGGAGTCAGTGGCTGCGCTTGGACATAATGTCAGTCAATCTAGACAATACTAAACTAGAAGGACCCATGGGGTCTGCGTGGGTATAAGGCAGCTTCTGATGTTCATAAGCCTGGATGAGTTTCCTATTTACTTATGTATGATAGCTCAGTCAGTAGAGCATGAGACTCTTAATCTCAGGGTCATGCCCACATTGGACAAAAGAGTCCTGCACTGCAGTGGATTGGACTAGATGACCCTCGTGGTCCCTTCCAACTCTACAATTCTATGATATATTTAGATTACTTTTCTGGGCAAATACCAACCCAATTAAAGGTTGCCTCACGTGTTGCGAAGCAGCACATTATTGGTTACACAGGTGGGGTGTGTAGAGGTAAGTGTAATGTGAACTAGATGTACACATCTACATCGTTTCAGGGATTCTTGCAATATTGGGGAGGGGGGATTAAAAATGCTAGCTGAATTTCCAGAAATTAGGGCTGTGACAATACCTACTGCATGCCTGAAGAACTTCAAGAATGTTTTCAAGGGTTCAAATGGCACACTAAAGGGGCCTAAGGGAATAGATTAGCTAGCATAGAGAAGAGAGTCCTTTCATCTTCGGAGAAGGGATGCTGGAAGAATACTTTGGTGTCATTTGTTTGCCAGTGGCAGTGGTCATGGGGTGAACTACAGGGAACCCATGATCCCTCCTGACCCACCCACCCCCCCAAAAAATCCCCAAACACTGCAGTGTCATTTCCCTGAATGGAGAAAAAGGCCTCTCGCATCTTCACTGGGACCCTCTACAGACTGCCACCCTTTCCTCTTCCCAAGTCCAGCTATTTTGTCCTTGCAAAGGGTAACTTGGTAGGATCCAGGTGTGTGAGAGCAGAATCAAGGTGAGGGACTGCTTGAGTTGGGCTGCGAGGAAATTGAGGAAAAGAATGTGTGGATTTTCAATGGTATATTTTTGGTGTGTGCATATACTACATACACACAGACAAAATATACCATCAAAACACGTATATTTTTGCAACTTAGGTGCAGATTGGTGGCAATAAAAATCAGTGGAGGTAAACAAGGCAGTGCTGTACTCTCAATTCTGTCTTATGTACAATCTGCCACTTCTATCTCCCTTGGCCAGATAGGGGAGGGAATCAAGTGGAGAATGGAAAAGATTTCTGTATCCAAATGTGCAGTCCAAATGTAGTTAATGTTGTTAAAGTGGGGAGGGAGAGCAGCATGCCTTGGAAAATGGCTTCCAGATCTACCTTGCTCTAGTGGGTCATAATCATTTCCAGGATATTCCAAAGAAACGAAAAGAAAACTTTGATTACATGTATTTTGATGAAAGATAGAAACATGTGAACTAAACCTCCCACACCCAAAAGCTTTCCCATCAGTCTTTATTGAGTGCCATGGGTATCTCAGCGAGCCCCCAGCGCAGAGCTACGTTGTTTCTTAGCCAAATCTCATCATCCATTACACAAGGTTCAGTTTCTCCGTCATAAGGCAAGTCTATATACGAAAAGTAAAATGTATTTTTATTCGTTCTTGCCAATTCAGTACCATTTTCATAAACAATAAAAAGATTAGCTCACTACCTCTCCTCTTGCTTTCCAGATTATATGAAAGATTTTTTGGATCACGCTTGCTGTGTTTAATTCAGAAGGTACCATAAGTTTGCTATTCCATCGTTGGCCTTAAGCTTAGGTTGGCTTTCTCGTTATAGCTCGTCATAACAAAACCCATCTGGAGGATTCTTCCTCCTCTCTGACCTGTACCTGCTTTCCATTTCTTTCCCATCTAATTTTCTTTCTTTATATAGACTATGGAGTGAAAATCCAAAGCAAGCTGCATACTGAAATCCTACTGATTCTTAACAGCACACACTACATACAGGTCAGGAGAATCTTTCAAAGATATAATTCCTAGAAACACAAGAAAGCTGCAACACACTTACCAGAGAGTAAGGCACATTGAACTCAGCTGGGCTTCCTTCTGAGTAGACATGCATAGGATTGTACTGCTCACTGCCTTACACTGAGTCGACTCACTTGTCCATCTAGTTTAATATTTGTCAACACTAAAGAGCAGCACCTGAAAATAACAGGGGTTTAACCCGAGACCTTTCGTAAACAAAGGATGTTATCTATCCCTGAACCACAGCCCTTCCCCATAGTTTTCGCAGATGAACCTCTAAAAATAAAATGAACCCTGGAAATCCTTAAAATTTGCACAGAGAGTTTTCCTTAGGTGGCAGTGATTTTTCCCAACACTGTCCCAACCCCAGTCCTAGGTGAGCTCACCAATGGATTGATCTGTAAATCAAGTCTTTGTTACTTAATTAACTTGCTGAAAGTTTTGGGAGCAAAACATTGTTGACGTGCGGCTATATATTGTATATGCAGAACAGCAACCAATACAACTAATACAATCTCTATTTGCTGTTGTTTTCAGTCTCCAAACAATATGAAATTGGTGACTCCCTCCAGATTTGCATTGCTTTTCCTTTGCATTAAAATGAAAAAAAGATAATTACTTTATAAAATTCCACCACAGCGGACAGCAAGACGAAAGACGTAGTTTTTGTTAGAAACCAAACTGCATTGGAACAGAAAGAGTGCTGCATGCAGTGAACATGGACTGGAATGGAAACCAATGTTTTATTACATCCTTACTCCCAATAAAATAGGCATCTGTTTGACACTATTACTCATCTCTTTAAAAAACTGTGTCTTTCCTTCTGCTTTCAATTCTGCCTCTTCTTGATTACATCTTCACTCTCCTGTGTGTCTTGTTAAAAAAGACATTTTCAACCATTCTTCTTAATGTAAGTGTTCTGAATTTTGATATTTATGTCTCCTAATGGAAGCCACAACTTTTTTTTCCACCCTCCCCTTTTCCTTTCTTTAAAGGCACACAGAAAATCAACTTGGGGGATTTAGAGAGTGGCAGTAGCTTATGTGAAGCTTGCAAAGCTTGTAGTTTAATAGCAGTGCCTTGAGCACCAAGTCTGCAGGGACATTAAAGTAAAATTAATTCTCATTTTATCTTGCTCTTTCAGTTTTTGCTGTTGGCCAGCAAATGCCAGAGTGAGTAGTGTGTTCACTACTGAGGAATCTTTCACATCAGTTTGTAACATGGGGATTAGTAAATCTCTCAGAGACAGAGATGCTTACAACATTACTTTGCTTTTAATGCTTTTTTATTTTATTTTCCGTCAATAGGTCTTTGGGGCTTGTAGGAATTGAATGCCTATTTCGGAAGGGGTGTACATTTGAGGGGGTTTATGTTGGTTTGCTCTAAGGCTTAAGTTGGAGGAAGCATACTTACTGCGCAGAGTTTGGAAGAGTCTGGTGTTACTATGGCCACATTTTGCAAGAAATGTTTTCTGCGGATCACTGCTTCATGAAGCACACTTCTTACACTTCCCATGTAATGTGGGGAGTAGGGTCTTGCACAACTCCCCTGCAGTCACCCAAATGGGAGGTGTGCATGTTGCACTTGTTATACAGGTGGCACAAGGCTCTTGCACTCATGCTATTGTCACTTGTTTGTAATGCCCAAAGGCACTCAAGGTCTCAAGTCTATGAGATTTATTGATGTCAACCTTCTGGAAGCATTTTCACAGGCACCATTTACTTCATGGTAGTGATTCAAGAGTAAGAAAAGTCTTAGCCAAAATTACTAATAATAATAAAAGTGCAAAAGAAAACTAGGCTCACTGGTCTAAGAAGCATTTCAGTTTAAATTGCTGTAAATTTAAACAGGGAAAACAGGTATAGAAAAATGGGACTCCACGTCGCCATCTGGTGGCAAAATGATATATCGCATATATAATGCAAATAAATCGGTTTTTCTTTACCAGTCTAGCTAAATCCTTGGAAAGGAATTGAAAATAAAACTGCCAATTTGTATAATGCAATTATACAAATCTATGGTGCAACTACATTTGGAATACTGCGTGCAGTTTTGGTTGTCTTACCTCAAAGGGGATGCTTTAAACTTGGAAAACATTCAGAAAATATCAACCAAAGTGCTCAAGGGGGTGGAGTGACTCCGCTATGGGGAAAGGTTACAGCATTTGGGGCTATTGCGCTTAGAGAAAATGTGAGTGAAAGGTGACATGATAGAAAAAAATAAAATTGCGCATTGCATTGTAACACTAGAACTTGTGAACAGCCGATGAAGCAGAACAATGGAAGATTCGGGACAGAGAAGAGAAAAAACTTCTTCATGCAATGTATGAACTATGGCACTTGCTCCCACAAGAGGCAGTGATGGCCGTCAACTTGGATAGCTTTAAAAGAGGATTAGACAATTTCATGGAGGATAACTCCTTCAGTGTCTACTAGCCTGATGTAGCTTATGCTCTTTTGAATACCACTTGCTGGACTGGAAACCTCAGGATGAGAGAGTGTTCCCGGGGTCAGAATCCTGCTTGTAGGTTTCCCACATGCATCTGGTTGATCACTCTTAAGAAAAGTATGCTGCGCTAGATGGGTCATTGGCCTGATCCAGAAGGTTTTTCTTCTGTTCTTTTTGTTCTATAGTGGAAACATGAGATTCTTCTTCATCGGACATGGAAATGTCCCATGGTATTGCAGGATGAGCACTACAAGTCTCCGAGGGCTCAGTTTCACCTTCATAAAGTAGTATCATTGTCATCCCTTTCTCTGCTAAAGAGGTCCCTTCACTGCTGGTGCTGAGACCTCATAGCACCATCAGAATCTGAGGGTTTACCACCTGTTCCATCTGCTTGTTCCACAACCCTCCTGTTGGTGCTGTGGCCTCAGATGTAGAGTGATTTGTTAAAATTCACTCATGTCCTCTTTCAACTTCATCTCAGCTCCTCACAATGGAACAAAAGCATGAGCTGCTTGTACATTGACCTTTCACCCCTTCAGACGTTTCTGCCATATAACCTGCTGCAGACCTCACACAGCTTTGTATAGTGGACAGGAACTGCATTCAGACAATGGTCTGTTCCTTTCCACAAACTGACTTAAAATGAGCAACTCAGGCCCATGGCTATGCTGACATACACCTTACACTTGGCCTTCATTTTCTGTGGTTACTGTTTCTTATAGTCTCTGCCAAGTTGGTGCTTTGGGTTGTATCATGAATCACAAAAGTCTCTTGCCCATCAGTACCAAAACTCTGATGCAGCCATGGACATGAGATATTTCTGAATAACTGAACCCACTGGCCTCAGCTTAATTTTTCTACTTTAGGCCCATGTCTTTCCATGTCATAGTTTTGCTCAACTATTTTCCTGGAAGTGTAAATTACCAGCAAAGCACATGAGCAAAGCAGCAAAGAATAATTAGGTCTGACTATGACACATGGCAAACAATTATGGACTCACATACACAGACTCATTGTCAAACTTGCTCCAGGCTTGGAAATGTCTTCACATTTTTCCACAGTTTATAGAGGAATTTGGTATGTATAAAGTATATAATTAGTATTATTAAATGTGATTAATTCATACTGTGGGAAAATGTAAAAAGAACTGAAAGATAGTTTGGCGAATTCCCTCCCCTCTCCCCATTGAAAATGCAATCAAGCATGTGCATATTTGTCTCCCTGAAAATCCAAACAAAGCCAGAACACAATTATGGAATCTGGCTTTTTTCTCCCCTAGCTGAAGTAATGTATGCCCCATTTTTCATTGTCAGAATCTGTACTGAAAGTCCTTTATTTGAGTCATATCATTTCACAACACAGTTATTGGGGTCAGCTGGCTCACCCTGATATCACTCCCTATGCTCTTGCATGTCTTTCTTCTCGTTCCTCTCTCAGGTTTTTATTTGGCTGCTGGTGGCAGTTCAGCGACAGACACTGCAGTCACCATTTCTAAAAAAGAAAACCTCTCCCCCATCTCTTTCTCTCAGCAGAAGCTGTGGGAAACGCAGCAACCTGGGTCTATTTCCCATTGCTCTAGAGAAACCCCATTTTGTATCCCATTACATTGGTTTAAACGCCACATTTCTGTGTTGAAGATTAGATCACTGCAGTGTGTTTTTTGTTGGGCTTCCCTTGCATTTTGTCTGGAAGCCTTCTGTTAGTGCAGAATGCTACAGTGCGGTTGCTGAGAAGGAATGAGTCCCTCTCAGCATGTGTCATCTCTGCTCAGAGACCTGCACTAGCAGCTGATTTGTTACCAGCCCCAATTCAAGGTGTTACAATTAGGATATAAAGCCCTTAACAGCTAAGGATCAGCTTACTCAAAGGATCACTTTATCCCATATACGCCCATTCAACCACTTCAATCTGCAGAACTGGCACTTTTACAATGGCTGCATAATGTTCATTCCTCAGTTGTAAGGAATTGATCTTATAGTGTGGTAGCTCCTAAACTCTGGAACTCCCTGCCCATTGACATTAGGTAGATGGCCTTTGTTGTATCACAGAAGAAGAAGAAGAAGAAGAAGAAGAAGAAGAAGAAGAAGACGACGACTCTTTCAGTGCTTGCTAAAAGATTTTTTGTTCAGGCAAGCCGACTCAGACATGCAAACCTGATCTGTAATTATAATGTACATTTTAAACTGTTGAATTTTATATTTCTATTTTTAATGTAGTTTTAACCTGGACATCTGTTAACTATTTGAATGTATATGTTATACATTTTTAAGCTGCTTGGAGGTTTTATTTACTAGTAAGAAGTGTACAAATTCTGTTAAATAAATTTAACAGAGCAATGGGAGATGCAGAGAGTTAAGGGATGTGGTCATGTCA
Source organism: Podarcis vaucheri (assembly GCF_965113315.1). NCBI lineage: Eukaryota > Metazoa > Chordata > Lepidosauria > Squamata > Lacertidae > Podarcis > Podarcis vaucheri. The sequence goes on along the minus strand of NC_138760.1, from coordinate 86,793,076 downwards.
GCTTGTCAATCAGGTGGATTTCACTCACTGTGCTTGAAATGTTCTATGAGGATTGGGGTCCTTTGTTTCAATCCTGGCACCTTTGTACGGCTGCTGGGGCCTAAACCTGCTGGGACACTCTTTTACAGTATATTAAGTGGCTATTATTCATTTTTGCTATGGTGCCCAAGCCTGGATCAAGAATTAATTGCCCTTACATAAAAATTCAAAGCTCCAAAAGTAATTAGGGAGATGCTGCAACTGTTAAGAGTTCTATATTATAGTATTCCATGGATGCAGAAGAGCTTTTAGGCCTCTTCAACCACCTGTGCCTTGACCAGCTACATTTTGTTACACAATCTGTGGTGCATTGGAAGCAATCCACAACCTTTAAATTCCAGCCATCTATGCTCCTTGGAACGAATGGGGTAGGCAGGCCCAAAAAGACTAAAAACTGTCTCTGCTTCCAATGTGCTGTGGTTAATCTGAAGATAAGAAACTTCAGTGTCTTCAAAATATGGTGGTCAGGTTGTTGACTGAAGCCTGGTATGTTACCACCCCCTACCTGCTAAAACAACTGCAATGGTTCCCTATCTATTTCTGGGTTCAGGTTCAGAGCCTCAATTTGGGTCCCTATAACTATAAATAGTTTACAACCAGTGTATCTGACTTCATTTTCCCATATGAGTCTGCCTGTGCATTAAGATCATCTGTAGTCCCACCTATGGTTCCTTGAGCTCAAGGAAAAGCAGGATATAAGTATTTTAAACAGAAGTAAATACTGTAAATACCCTAAATCTGGAATTAATTTTACAAGTTCTTGGGTATAGGGTATGGTATACATGTTGCTGTTTAAGCACACAAAGCTAGCAATATATGCAGTCATTATGCCACTATGGTCTTATTTCACTTAAACATCCGTAAGAGAATTGCAGGTGGCTTAAGGGTGGCAGTCTTTCACTGTGAGACAGAATAAGTGATTTTTGTGTCTGTTGCACTCAGTGTACTGCTTATGCTTTCCTTTAGACAATAAAAGAAATTTTCAGCAAATTTATTTTATTTGATTATTTGACATTCCTTCATAATGTTCCCATTTTAAACTTGAGGAAAACATTCTGAATTAATAAGATTTTGAGGAACAAGATCTAGCTTAATTAAGAGTGGAAATATGTAATGTCTGCCAGATATTTATTTCACTGTTGTGGTGCAGCAGAGATGATATATACAAAATTAAGATGTACCATTTGCTGATGACCACAAAAAGCTCTTACTGAGTGAGCGGAAGGCCATTACCAAACAGATTACTGAGTCACATACTTTCAGCCATTGTAATAAGATTTTACTACATTACACATGTGGGAAAAGGTAAACAAACAGTTAGGTTAGGGGAGAGCATGACCTACATACTTTAAAATGTCCCATTTATTGCTCAATTTTAAGAAGATGACACACTTAAAAGTTCCATTTTCCTGTCTTCTGTGTCATGAGTCTGATACCTTATTTCCATACCCAATTATCAGACTCTCTTTCTCTTCTTGTACATTTGATCTGTTTTAGCGTGTGTTTCGAAATTACAGATGCAATCCAATGCACAGTAACCTGCCTTCAACGGCAGCACAAATTGCATCACTGCTGTGTATTTGCAGGACACACATACAAGGAAAAGCAAGGAGAGAGGACAAATCTATACGAGGGAAAAGGATAATCAGAAAGAATGGGAGAGGGTATACTAGTGGCCAAGTACGTTGGTGGCCCAGCAAATAAATCACAACATCCTAAATGTGGGTGGATCCCAGATTTTTCCTATAAATTTTTGTATCTCTCTTCTGAAAGCAATTAATTTCATAAAACACAAAACATTTGCCATTTTTGGCCCACAATTTGACTCCCCAGGCGGTTCTTGAGCTTCAAAGCCTGCTAGGTCAAAAACAATGGTAATAAATTTAAATTTTCCTGAAATAATCCCAAAGCGTTTAAGAATGGGGTATCAGAGTTTTAACTGTTGTGCTACAGAACAGTAAATAGACGCACAACTAAAAAGTGCCATTTGCTTGTATCCTAAAAGAAAAATTATCACAGTGCAATTCTACACATGTCTACTCCAAAGTAAACACCACTGGATTGAGTGGGACTTATCCCGGGGAAGAGCACATGGGATTGCACTCCCAAGTGAATTAGTGAGTCACATATTTTGAGGAATTGTTATTACATTTTACTATAACGTGTAGGAAGACATAAACAAATGGTTTCATTGGGGCAGACAGAAATCTACATAATTTAAAGTCATACAATTGTTACTTAGTGTCAGACAATTTGAACCTTTATTGGACCATCTTTCCGTTTTCTGTCTGATGGAGCTAAGCTCCACCTAGAAAGGAACTTCACAAATGTAGTTCAAAGGGCCTCAGATTATACATTTTATAATCTGGGTTTTCAAGGAAAGGGGCCTTCCACCTGTTTGTTCTACCCATGCCTTTGGGCCAAACTAGACCTACAAAACAGAGGGGTTCGGCTATGAGGTTTAGGTGTGTGTTTAAAATTTTAGAGTATACAAGGGAGGAGAGCTTTAAGATGTTTCCCCCAATCCGTTTCTGATATCACAATACAACCAGCAGTGAGAAAAAGCAGCAGAGTCCAGAGATGTGAAGTGGGGAAGGAAAAGTTTCTCTCCCCTACCCTGTACATTCCTTTTACTGGATTTATTCTGCTGCTCCAATACTTTTATGCCAGCGTTCGGAACTAAAAAGCCCTTTCAAGGGGCACACACATCATTAAAAAAAGAAAAGAAATATAGAACATTGGGGGCAAAACAGCAACAGGAGTACTGTAGACCACATAAGGCATATAAAAGGTGTTAACCTCCAACCCACTTTCCAGACAAGCTGATAAGTGGTAGTTTAACAAACACACAGATGTCTGGTTTGGCTCTTAGTTGGTATGTGAGAGCCATGTTGTGGGTGGACCTCCAGATGTTATTGGATTGCAGCTTCCATCAGACCTGACTATTAGCTGTGCTGGCCAGGGCTGATGAGGGTTGGACTCCAACAACATCTGGAGGGCAACCAAGTTCCCCATTCCTATGTGAGAACAATCTTACAGGGGTCCATTCTAAAAGTACCATCAGCAGAGATGCTTGTGGTATGAACCCCACCACCACCACCAATTTTCTGCAGCTGGACTATGATTTGGTTAGGTTTCTGAAATGCACATGACTTTAGATTTAGAGGAGTGTTCAGAGCAACAGAACTACAATTCTCAGCATCCCTAACAAACTACAATTCCCGTTCTTCTTTGGGGAAAGCTTCAAAAGCAGGGCGCGACCTATGAGCCGTGTTTTTATACCAGGTTGTCATATTGGCAGAATTCTGAGAACATCCCTGTTTAGATATAGATACAAAGAAGAGTACAGCTATAACTGCACATGACTTGAAGGGCATTCATGTGAAAGGGATGCCAGCATCCTGCAATTTCAAGGACAAATACAAGGCACAATACCGTACAGATATAACACAGCATAAAGTACATGTGAAAATGCTATAAACTGTTGGGGGGGGGTTGGTTGTGGAAGGAAAGAAATTATATCAACAATAGTGCAATGTAAAAGCAAAAATGCTCCAGACACCCATATTCTCTTACATGACTTCTTTAAAGACTTATTTTTTAAAACAAACATAAAAATTCATTCTATTGTACTGTTATAAAACAACAGTGGCATCTAGTGGCTAGTGGTATTATAAAATGCCTTTTAACTGTTTTCACTAGTAATTCATTACATTCCTCTAGATTGAACTTGGATGCCTTGCAACTCCCATACTAATGAAAATATGGAGGAAAAGTTATGTTTTGAGGATATTACGCTACATATTATTCCCTGCTGGCCCGAGTTTTAAACGATTCAATAAGTTAATAGATGGTGGTGAGGGAGTTAAATCTCTAAGCTTATTTAGAAAGGAAGCATTCGGAGAGCTTGAGAACCCCTTCAACACAATAACTTCAACAGTTATTATGTTAATATAAAACAGTGTCTTATAAACCAACAATTTTGGTTTTCTGTTGACTTAATATGATGCATACTTGTTTCAAAAGCATATTAAGGAAGAAAGATACATCTGCAGAATGTGCTCAAATTACTTCTATTAATGGGAACTCTTGGGAAAGTTCAAACACACATACACACTTTAGAAGAGTGTAAGAGCAGCAATTTCTTGCATCCAGTTTAATATTAATGTGCTGTGCTAAACTAAATGGCCATGCTCCAAATCCACACAAGAAGATAACATCCAGGATGTTCAAGCATTCCTCACTTGCAGAAAAAAAGCTCAAGTCCCTCCAAATACTAGTTGATGGAAATCACCAGTGGAGCAGGGAGTGTTCTTGCACTAGGGTCCTCTTTGCAGGCTTCCCATTGGCCAAATTGAGAAGATGGTGCTGGACTAGATGGGCCTTTGGCCTGATCCAGCACAACTTTTCTCATGTTTCTCATGTCTTAATACTGTCCAAAAGAGATTGCATGTTGTTTCCTGGCTATTGCCCTTCAATTAATAAGAAAATACACTGCATTCAAATATTATCAAAGGGTAGAGAAAATTTTGCTTAAATTCTCATGGGTAGGGATTCCAAGTAACTGTTCTTTTTTGAACTTAGCTTACTTTCAAGGTAAATCCCATCCTCTGAAAGGAACCTTACCTCTTCTGGTTTTCTTGTGAAGCCTTAGGAGTGTCTCCCTCCTGCTTTCCTGCAGGTAAAACATTTCCCTTCACCCAAAGGTTTTTTGCACCTCATACCAAATGGTATACATACAAATTATGTATGCATTAATCATGCATATGCCACTATGTGTCCCAGACCCTGTTCTGTTTTAGAAATGCTTCTGAAGTTTCCAGCTAAACTAGAGGACAGAGGGGAACTTCAGCACCTCTTCCTAGCCTGAGTATGTAGCCCTTCCAACTTTCTCAGACCAGAGGATAAGCCACCGATAACATCCCCACCCCCTCCATAAAGCCAGTGCCTGCAGAATCAGACAAGGTTCACTTAAAGGAGCACAGCCAAGGCCTTAGAGCCAACTATAATGCAACTCTGCCAGTCTACTGGAGACTTCAGTTGGCTTCAGCTCGCTGCTGGGACATCTTCCATATCTCAGGCAGCAGGCCAACTGGGAGCTGTCTGTGGTCCTGACTTGCCTAAAGCTTTGCTTTGGTCTGACTCTATCTGCCTGAGGCTGAATCTAGACACATCAAAGAAGCGTTTCAGCTTCAGCGAAAACAGGTAGAGAAAAACAGGACTCCACAGTGTCACCTGGTGGCACAATGTTATATTGCATATACAATGCATATAAATCACTTTTTCTTTACCAATCCAGCTGAGTCCTGGGTGGTGGTTTCCATTTCCCCCAGTGAACTACAAGACATCTTGGCATAACCAGGCACACAGTTTTGTAAAGAACATCTTTTCTTTTTTCAAAAATGGTGTCATGTCTGTGCAGCACCTAGCACACAGATGGCACTTAACAGATATTAAATGGCAGCAGCAATTAAATGCTATCCATAGCTACTGAATACTATGGTTGGACTTTGTGTTTACAATTCACTTTTTCCATTATGAGACTGCTCTTTCTTAATGATGGTAATAATATTTCAACTATAGTCATTACATTAAAGATCTATCATCTCTGGCGACATGTTAATTGGCATTAGTATTTATGACTATATAATGACACTGATAGTCAGTGAACAGTGAAAGCACTGTTATTAATATCAGCAGTTAAGATGAATATGAAAATGAAAAATGTGAATTATTACTTGTCATTTGCAAATTTAATTACTGCTAAGGAATGCTGATTTTGACTGAGATACAGAAACCTATGGTTGCAATACTTATATTTTAGCAAATACAACAAAAGCACTGCTTAACATTTAAGAAAAATGACAGCTCAGAAAGTATAAATGTCAACAGTGTGGTCTCACAGGTGGCTGTACAGATTTTCAAAGCATATTTCAGGAGCTTCAGAAACAAAAATAAAGTTATGGTCATAGATACTTCCCTATCAGTAAAGTAGATCCAATTTTCAAAACAAACACAGTGATAACTGAAAATTCCACAAAGAATACAAAGGAATCCAGTTATAACAAGCTGAGATGGAAATACAGACACACTTCCATTCTGTCACCTCTGCCCCAATTTCCCAATCCCAAGGGGCCTTCCCAATCTAAGAGTCAAAGGCTTGTAGTATATGGGAATGGAGACAAATTCACATGCTGATGGAGTCATTCTTGCCTGAGTCCCTAGGGATGGTATTATTTCTCTCGTGCATCTAATTTCTACTAATGAAGGTTAAGGCTTAAATTGATCCCTTAATATAGCATAATTGCATGCGTAACATTCTAATGATAAAACAGAAAAAAGAAACCAATACAGCAAACATTCAGTGATCTAAATTTAATCATTATCCAAACTAGGTAGTGAATTCCTGGCTACTATAGTGTTGAAGCAATGATTCTTCAACATCAACTTCGTTGGACTGGTCATGTTGTGCGGATGCCTGATGATCATCTTCCAAAGCAACTACTTTATTCTGAACTTAAAAATGGAAAGCGTAATGCTGGTGGTCAACAAAAGAGGTTTAAAGACTGTCTCAAGGCAAATCTAAAAAATGTAGTATAAACACTGACAGCTGGGAAACACTGGTCTGCGAGCACTCCGGTTGGAGAACAGCCTTTACTAAAGGTGTCATGGACTTTGAAGACACTTGAACTCAGGATGCAAGGGAGAAACATGCTAGGAGGAAGGCACACTTGGCAAATCCACACCGTGATCAACTCCTGCCCAGAAACCAATGTCCCCACGGTGGGAAGACGTGTGGATCCAGAATTGGCCTCCCCAGTCACTTACGGACTCATTGTTAAAACCGTGTTTATGGAAGACAATCTTACTTGGCTACAAGTGATCGCCAAAGAAGAAGAAGAAGAAGACTGAGCTGGCTGTTCAGGAACTTACCTGGAGCTTAATTTCAGGGACAGCTTTTGACATGCACAAAAACACACGTACGCTTGGCCTATTTCTGCCACAGAAATTATTAGGATGAATTATTAGGATGCTCTTGCTTAAATGGGATTTCTTTTTTGCCCGGGAATTCCTGTGGAGCTTTGGATCTGAGTGTCTATGTCCCATCTCCAACCTTTACTTAACCATTTTACCAGTAAGACAGGCTAGATCCTCAGGCCACCTGGGTAAATGAGATTGGGCTTTATCTGTCTGTTCTCTTTTACACAATTAAAGCACAATCTACTCAGAAGTACATCTCAATGAGTTCAGTAGGACTGTCTCCTAGGAGTTCTAGTTAAGTAGATATAGGACTGCAGCCTAACAGCACAACCATGTGAAAGTCTATGTAGACGTAAATCCTATTAATTTAAATAAAGCTTATTCCCAGGTTAGCAGGTTTAGGACTGCAGTTTTCTTTGGTATTCCTTTCCCCTCTCTTTGAATATTTATGTTAAGAGGGCAGCACCATTTAAGACAGGACTACACATTTTTGAAATAATCAAATCATTAATTTATGTTTTATGTAAATGCCAGAAGTCTTCAAGTGCTCATTTATCAAATTGCCCAAATGTATTCAAAATTATCAATTTGCCATTGTTGTTTTTTAAACTAATTGAATTAAAACAGGTTTTGTTCCAAGAGTTCATGAACTGAGTGCACAATTGAATGGTAACTTCATTTTTTTCCTGAACAAAAAAAGCACTGCTAATGAACACACTGCAATTAAAAGGGAAGTCAATGTTTTCTCTTAAATGCCAACTTAGTCACAGCTCTAATGATCTAAAACAGGGGGAGGCAACCTAAGGCCCGGGGGCTGGATGCAGCCCAATCGCCTTCTCAATCCGGCCCACGGATAGTTCAGGAATCAGCATGTTTTTACATGAGCAGAATGTGTGCTTTTATTTAAAATGCATTTCTGGGTTATTTGTGGGGCCTGCCTGGTGTTTTTACATGAGTAGAATGTGTGCTTTTATTTAAAATGCATCTCTGGGTTATTTGTGGGGCATAGGAATTCGTTCATATTTTTTTCAAAATATAGCCCCACCCACCACATAGTCTGAGGGACGGTGGACCGGCCCACGGCTGAAAAAGGTTGCTGACCCCTGATCTAAAAGCACAGGGCACAATCTGCTGGCTCACTTCATTTCAAAGGGAACTCACACAACAAAGTCTTAAGTCTGAGCTAGGTTGCCCTATTACAAAACAACAACAACAAAACAAAACAAAAGCTAGAGCTGAATGGTTAATTAACTGTGTGGATACAGCATAGCATGAACCCGACAATTGACTCCATAAAATGTGTCCTGCTCTGGTTAAAATTATAGAGCTAACCATAAACTCTACATGCATTTGAAAGTTAAAGTACTAATACATTTGACTACATGATAATGGAAAGCAGAGCTCACCATTATGCATCAAATGATAATCAGTTACAGAAATCTGTTAATGCTTGCCCTTCAAAGAAACCCATCAGGAAACTCTATAGAAATATATGTGCAGATCACGAAAGGAAATAACAAAAGGGTTAGCTGAGATCCCCCTTTTTTTTTAATAAAGACGCTTTGACAGATTTCCTGACCTCATTTTTATGAATATGAGTATCAAAGTAGTCAAAAGCTATGGATATATCTATATGGAGGGTGTTATATTCAATCTGGGCTTGAAATGTATATGCTGTAGCCAATAGCAAAGGTTGTGTCCACGATATTCATTATCAGATTTGTGCGTAAATGCCATGATATCATCACTTAGGAGCGTATAAGTCATTTCACATAATATAGTTTTATGCTACCCTGCTGGAGTTCATTTGCAGATAGGCTATACTGTAATGAAAAGAGAATTCATAATGATGCCTCAAGACTCTGAGATGCACAGAAAGGGATGCAATTCCATACAAAAGCCAAGTGTCACGTTCAGAAACATCCATTTGTGCCACACCATAGCAGGAATTATTGCAGAAATCTAGTCTTCCAGATCCCAAACAAAATAACTGGGAAATTACACCCATTGATTGAAGTAGAATTTAATTGCTGAATGAAGATGCCACTTTAATTCCCAGTCCTATGCTCCACTGCTGTTGTTTAAATAGCAGAAGTTAAAGCATGGGAACACGATTGGGATGCCAGTGGAACAGTTTGCATTTTTTCCCGTACAAGGTAAGAAAACACTGCATATAGGCACATACATCTCACAAAGCATATGGATCTGTTATGAATGAATTCAAATCTATTGTGTTTTTGATACTGGCTCCCAGTTCCTACTAAAATGTCAATCCCATTGGTGCTGTTTTAGGCTCTGGGCTTAATGGTTTAACAGAGGCACACAAACCACTCATTAGATGGAAATGTGTATTGCTTCAGAATGTGGTAAATTATCCATGCTGTATCTGGGAGCCTTCCTACTCATTCTGCTGAGCAGAGCCCTAGACTTGGCAAGCCCTGACAGCACTAACAGCTGTTCCAAGCTTTTCCCCAGCAAGTTATGACATGAGTTTTCATCTCTTCCTTCTCCAGAGCTTTCCCTTTATAGGCAAAAGGTAGGTCTCAAAGACCAGTAGTTCTCTCATACTAGGGATCTACCAATCTCTCAATTTTTCATTTTTTTCAATCACAACCAGTTTGTGATTTATTTTTTAAAAAAAGGCATCACAAAAAATCAGGCATAATTTAGTGCAAATATCTTCCTAACATGCTCATTTTTCCAAAGCATTATTCTCTAATATAAAGCATTGTGTTATTTTCACAAATGTAGACATTTTATCCACATTTTAACATGCACATTTTGTTCACATTATCTGATGGGAGAACTGTCTTGCAGAATTCGGAGAAGTGCAGATTTCAAAGGATGGTTGTGTTTTAGTTTGCATACTGTCTTTGAAACTGAATTGGGCAGGTTTGCATTTAAATGTTGACTGAATCAAAATTATCCTCTATGCTGACCTTAAGCAGACCCTCCTAAGTTGCCAGCTATAACACCAAGTATGCCTTGAACCAGCCCCCTCACCTATTTTAATCCCTCTAGCAGCAAGGTTCCCCTACAAAGTATGTTACAGTGCTCTGAACACCACCATCTGTGATCTGCTCGCATTTACTCACTTTCATATAATGCAATGCTCTGAGACAGAAAATTCGATTAAAGCAAATAATTGCACACTGACCTCTATTTTTCCTCCTCATATACATTCCTTAAATCTCTCTCAGCCCTATTATATTTTGAAAATGATTGTTAGTCCTGTTCATGCATCTAAATAGGGTAGAGCGACTGCATTGTGGGGGGAGCATGATTACAGTGGCAGCTCCCCTTCCCCAATTTCCACTTATTAATTGACTCCTCTAGGCAAAATTGGCCATCATAATGCTTGCCACCTGTTGACTCTCCAGCTTGTTGCTTAGGTGCATGAATAGAGCTTTTGTGTTGTGAACAAATTGTTTTAACATCAAAACATGAAAAGCCCCCAATTACTCTCCACTCCCAAACCCGCATTCATTTTGTTCAGTCTCACTGTAAGTTCTAAGCCTGCAACCCTAACTCCACTCACCTGGGGCTTAAGACCCGTTGAATTCAGTAGGACTTACTTCTGGTTAGGCTTGCTGTGTAACATTTTAAAATTATCCCCCAAAAGTAATGCTGTCTTCAGAAAGGGTAATCTGCCCTTTATCTCACCAACTGATTCTTCTAGAAATCCTTCCCTCAAAAAAATGTGGAAAGGAGCTGAGGGTGTCTCAGTATCCGATACACTTTGTTCCACACTAGTGTATGGCAATAAGTGGGACCTGCAACAGAATATTGCAGTGGACTGCTTCTGTTCAGAATTCCAGCCAGCGAAGAAACTGCTATGAAGCATTGCAGATGCAATCCAATGCACACTTAACACATAAATTCCATCACTGAATCAACAGGACTTACTTCCAAGTAAACGTGGATAGGATCATAATGAATATTATGCCCCTGGGAATAACGAGACAAATGGTTGCAGGCAAACTGGATGCTTATAAGGATTTTCCTTCCTTCTTCTGTCAGTGAATTTTCTATGTCAATAAAGTCCTTTATTTTTGCAAGCTAATCACCTAGCTAAATAATTCTCTGACTACATCTTGGTATATAAACACATTAACCAACATGTGTTCAAATGGCTTTGGTTTTAAATTTATTTAACAGGCAGCTAAGACAGTTTGTGGAATGGGTAGGTAGAAATTATGGATATTTTGCTTTGTTAAAATAGTGTTCTGAACATATTTTAGTAAGCTTCAACACACAAGAAATCAGGTTTAGTGCATACCAGTCAAGATGCAATGACAGTTATTGCCTCTTGATCATAGGGAAAAAACAGACATCTCATACAATGATGGGTATCCTGAGGACCATCTAGTCCAAGCCTCTGCAATGCAGGAATATGCAGCTGTCCCTTACAGGGATCAAACTTGCAACCTCGGCATTGTTAGTACTACGCTTTAACCAACTGAGCTATCTAACATTTATAGCATTCACAAAGTGCTCAGCAAACAGATTTCAGAACCTCTCCATATGCTGTATTTTTCGCTCTATAAGACGTACTTTTTACCCTCCAAAAGTTAAGGGGAAATGTGTGTGCATCTTATGGAATGAATGCAGGCTCCACGGCTTCAGCGAAAGCAACGCGAAGCCACTGAAGCCAGGAGAGCAAGAGGGATCAGTGCGCACCGATCCCTCTTGCTCTCCTGGCTTCGCTGGAGAGGTACTGCGCAGGGAAGGGGTTCCATTTCTCTTGCCGCTTCGCTGAAGGGGCGCTGCGCAGAGAGGGAGAGGTTTTTTTTTTTCTTGTTCTCTCCCTCTAAAACTAGGTGCGTCTTGTGGTCCAGTGCATCCTATAAAGCGAAAAATACGGTAATTAGATCTTGCTTTGGCATTACAGGATGGCAGAACTGGAAGCATTAATGCAATTTCTGAATCAGTTAAAAAGGTGTCTTTTAAGAAACATCGTATCTGGAATGCTGTCTGTTTATGCTGTTGAAGCAACCTGCTGGCTAGCTGTCTGCAATTGCTATTAAGGCAAAGGACACAGAATTCACAGGGCTGTGGTCAAATAACTGATGGAGGTTTGGGGGCTTCTGAAAGAAAGTAGGCTGTACTTCAAAGATCTTTATGGAGATATATCTTTCCTAAGGTAGCTTCTGGTTCCTAACAATGCAAACCTGAATGCTAGTCGTACAATAATAGGTAGACAACCTCCTTGCAGGAGCACATCATGGATGCTCTCCTGTTTGTTTAATAGTCAAACATTGGAACTCGAACAGCTCCGTTGCCAAACGTTTCAGTTCCCGAACGCCAAAAACCCAGAAGTGTTCTGGTTTTCAAACATTCCTCGGAACTCGAACGCCCAATGCAGATTCCGCTTGAGTGCAAGAAGCTCTTGCAACCAATCGGAAGCCGCGCCTAGGAGCAAATTTCCAGTGTTCACTGACAGACATGCTGCAATCTGCTTGCTTTCCTCTTCCCTTTTGTATCATGTCTATTAGGTGGGGATCCTGTGGGCAGCAGTTGTCTTGTTTTTTAAATATATGTACGCAACTTAGAAAATGTTAGGCATCTTATAAGTGTTAAATGATAATGATGATTCTAGTTCACAAAGAAAAGCAAGAAAATCATACTTTCACGGTGAGGGAAGAAAAAGTTTATTTTGGATTCAGGGGCGCCAACTTATAAAAAATATTGGGGGACCCCCCCGAAAGCTCATGAATAATAAATAAGCTCATGAATATGCAGATAAAGTGGCGCCGCCTCCTCGTGAGCGAATAGGGGAGAGCGTGCTGCGCCTATTAATCAGCTCCGAAGGAAATTGGGTGGAGCTTTTGCTCGGGAGGGAGGGCAGGAGGCATGAAGCCCGACCCTGTGCATTTTGGGCTGGGGGAGGGGCGGCGGTGGCGCTCTGCTGGAGGGGCGCCCGAGATTATTGGGGGGGCGGAGCCCCCCCAAACAAATTTTTGAGGGGGCTTGGGCCCCCTCAGGCCCCATGGAGTCGGCGCCTATGTTTGGATTGTATGTTGACAGAGCTTTCTCCCTAATGCCCCCACCCCCCAAAAAACCTGGGGGAACTACCTCACCACAGAAGTATGTAAGACAGCATCACTTTACAGTAGGCAATAATTGAAGATTCCACTTCTCTTTGGCCTTTGACAGGTGAACTATAATTTTTATTATCCCCCTATATATCAATATTGTCAGGGGATGATTAGCTGCTTGTGCTTAAAATTGTGCCCCTTCAGAGTTTGTGCGGCCCCACAAACCTCTGTGTGTGACAGAGCTCCTCAGACATGTCTGCTCTAGTCACTAGTAGAGTCTGACAGTGGCTGCCTGCGGAAGCGCTTCCAGCAAAGAAGCTCCTTAACGGAAACGCGTCTCCTGGACTCACGACGTGGCAGCTTCCGGCGAAGCATGGGTCTCCCTGCAGTTGCTTCTGACACCTCCCCGCTATTTTCGCTGGACGTGTCTCTCACCCCTTTCTCTCCCCTGCTGTTTCCTGCCTGGGCTGCTGCGTCTCTCTCAGCATTACTGAGATCCTCCTCCAGAGACCCCTCGCTCCCCCTACTGGTCCCTGCTTTGGCTGCTGACTCTCTCCCAGTCTCTGGGAGCCCTACCAACTCCCTTTCCTCTGATGTCAGTTCCCTGACATCCACCTCCCCTCCAGGGCCCCCTTCTCCCCCGCCCCTACTCTCTCCTCTGGGCGGTGAGGAGCTGAAACCCCGAAAAGAATCCTCTTCATCTTCAGACGTCTCGAACATTTCCCTCCATCGGTCTTCGTTCCGACTCGCTGAATCCTCCTCCACCTCGGAATCAGAGAACCCCTCCAACTCTTCTTCTTCGTCGGTGGTGGCGAAGTATTCCCTCCGGAACCTCGCCACTGGCTGGGGTTTACGAGAGAATCTCTGATGAAAAGTTTCTATCAAAACCTCGTCATCTACATCCTCTGCCCTGACCCAGGTGTTTTCCGACTCCGGCTCCCCTTCCCACATTACCAAATACTCTACTTGATCTCCCTTCCACCTGGAATCGAGAATCTCCGCTACATAGTAGCTGTGTTCTTTTTCCTCCATAGCTGGTCCCCTATTGACCCTCCCTTCTCTGTCCCCTTTATACGGTGACAGCAACGACCTGTGGAACACTGGGTGCAACTTCATGTGGTTCGGTAACCGGAGTTTGAAAGCCACTGGGTTGACCTGCTGCGTGACTTCAAATGGGCCCAGCCTTTTGGGTCTTAACTTCTTACAACCTCCTTTGAATGGTAACCCTTGGGTGGACAGCCACACCTGGTCCCCCACCCTAATGCTTTCCCCTTCCCTTCTGGTTTTGTCTGCCTGCCTCTTATATTCCTCCTTCGCCCTGTTTAAATTAAGTTGGAGCTGGCGATGGATCACTTCCATTTCTTCAACGAACTGTTCTGCGGCTGGAACGCTCCAGTTCTCCCCTTCCCCCCCTGGGAAGGCTCGGGGATGACACCCGTGATTAGCCAAAAAGGGGCTCATCCCCGTGGACACGTTCTCTGCATTGTTGTAGGCAAATTCTGCCAACGCCAGCTTCTCCACCCAATCATTCTCTCTGTCATTCACATAACACCTCAAATATTGCTGGAGGACACCATTAGCTCTTTCCGCCTGCCCGTTGGTTTCTGGATGACGGGCAGTTGAGAAATTCACCTCTACATGCAATAAGCTCATGAGCTTCCTCCAGAACCTGGAAGTAAATTGTTTCCCTCGGTCAGAAACCACCCTCAAGGGGGCGCCATGCAGCCTAAACACATTTTCCACAAACAATTTAGCGGTTTCTTCCGCTGTGACCGCATGTGAGCAGGCTATAAAGTGGGCCATCTTGGTTAACAGGTCTACCACAACCATGATGGCTGTTTTCCCTTTGGACCTGGGCAGATCAGTCATGAAATCTATTGCCACTGCCTCCCATGGCCTTTCCGGCGTGGGTAGTGGTTCTAATAAACCTGCCGGTGCCCGCCTCTCCCCCTTGGCTCGTTGGCATTGGTCACACCCTCTCACATACTCCCGCACATCTTCCCTGACCTTGGGCCACCAGAATTCCCTGGTAACCAGCCACATGGTTTTGTGTTGCCCAAAATGCCCTGCTGTGGGGCTATCGTGCAGTTGCTTGAGTACCTTTTCCCTCAATTCCCCTTCAGGTATGTATAACGCTCCCTTGTAGTACAACGCCCCGTTTCTCTCCTCAAAACCCCCGGGTTTGTCTCCCTCCCTCCTGAGACCCCTGAGTTTGTCCTGGGCGTATTCATCCTGCACCGTTCCCTCTACCAGTTCCCTTTGCCCCACCAATGCCGCCCCACACACCCAGCGGTCCTCGGGAATGACATGGGTCTCTTCGGGTGCACCCTCTCCCTCCAAATATTCAGGTTTGCGTGAGAGAGCGTCCGCCCTAACGTTCTCTGGGCCTGGCACGTAACAAATCTCAAAGTTAAATTTGGAGAACTCCTGGGCCCATCTCAACTGCCGTTGGTTGAGCACTCGCGCAGTTCTCCAATACTCTAGATTCTTATGGTCCGTGCACACTTGCACCTTCTGTTGTGCACCAATTAGCAGGTGCCTCCATCTCCGGAAGGCCTCATGAATCGCAAGAAGTTCCCGGTCGTACACCGTGTAGTTCCTCTCAGATTTGTTCAGCTTTCGCGAAAAGAAGGCACACGGTCGCCACTCTGACCCCTCCTTCCCCGGCTGCAGAAGAAGCACCGCCCCTATGGCTCTGTCAGAAGCGTCTGTTTCGACCCTCAGCTTTTTTTGTAAATCCACATGTAGAAGTTGTTCATCAGAGGCGAAGGCCCTTTTCAGTTCCTCAAACGCTCGCTCCGCCTCCCCCGTCCAAACAAACTTCTTTTTACTGCTGAGACAGTCCGTGATGGGCGCCGTCAGGTGGGCGAAGTTTCGGATGAACTTACGATAAAAGTTTCCAAACCCTAGGAACCTCTGCACATCCTTCTTGGTTTTGGGTGTTTTCCATTCCAGCACCGCTTGAACTTTGCCGGGGTCCATGGCCAACCCCTTGTCTGACAAGCGGTACCCCAGGAATTCCACCTCCTTGGTATGAAACTGACACTTCTCCAGTTTCACCCACAGCCTGTTGGCTTGCAGCCTGCTCAACACTTCTCTGACGTCTCTCACATGTTGCTCCTCATTCTCCGAATACACCAACACGTCATCTAAGAAGGCCACGCAATTCTTGTAGAGCAAAGGCCCCAGTACGTGGTTCATGAAGGCTTGAAAACACGCGGAGCCTGTTTGTAATCCAAAAGGCATAACGAGGTATTCAAATGCCCCCAAAGGGGTGAACATGGTGGTCTTCCATTCATCCCCTTTCCTTATACGTATCAGGTTGTACGCCCCCCTTAGGTCCAGCTTTGTAAAAATCTTTCCTTTCCGCACCCTGGTCAAAATATCATCAATCCTGGGCATAGGAAAAGCCGCCGGCTCTGTCACTGCATTTAACCGCCTAAAATCACATACAAGTCTCGGCTTGTCCGTGTTTTTTTTATCCACAAAAAACACTGGGCTACCCCCCGCTGCCTTGGACTCTCTGATGAAGCCTCTCTTCAGGTTCTTGTCAATGAACGCTCGCAACTCCTGCATTTCCCTGTCTGACATGGCATACAACTTGCCTACAGGAAGCTGTGCTCCAGGGAGTAAATTGATCTGGCAATCAAAGGGCCTATGCGGGGGTAGTTGGTCAGCTTCCTTCTCGCTGAACACGTCGCTGAGATCAGCATACTGTGGTGGCACCTTCCCCTTCCCCATTACTTCAGTCCCTGCCAGGGTGGCTTGGGCCCCTGCTGACCCCTCTTCCCCCCTGCAGTGTTCTAAGCAATGTTCTGAACCGAAGGAAACCACTCTTTGATGCCAGCCCACCAGCGGATCATGTAAGGCTAGCCAGCTCATTCCCAAAATAATGGGAGCGCCTCCCAAGGTGGCCACATTAAACGCTATCAGTTCAGTGTGCCTTGCCACCCTCATTATCATTGGGACGGTCTGCAAGCTGACTCCTCCTCCCAACAGTTCCCTGCCATCGATCGTGGTCACCTGCAGGGGGTTGCTTAAAGGGATAGTCTGTATCTGATGTTCAGCAGCAAACTCCTTGCTCATAAAATTGCAGGAGCTGCCTGAGTCCAACAGCGCCTTTATTTTTAGGGGGTGTCCATTTTGCAGCTCTAGCGACACTTCAATTACTAGAGCAGGTCGAGGAGCTTCTGGCACGGGCACTTTTACTGCTCTTTGGCCTGGCTGCAGTGCCCTGACGGTGGCAACCAGGCGTTGGCTTTTACCTGCTCCGTTTCTCCCTGCTCTCCCCCCTCAACTGCTCCCACCATCCCTTGCCATTCCTTCCTCTGGGGGCAGACTCTGGCAAAGTGGCCTGGCTGTTGGCAGAGATAGCATTTCCGGGCTCCCTTTCCCTCCTTCTTCGCCCCCTCACTGGGCTTTGAAACTGCGCGCGCGCGGGCTGTTCCGATTTCCATCGGCTCTGCCGGCGGGAAAGCTGGCTCAGGAATGTCTGGAATGCGTAACTCCTTCCAACGTTCCCCTCTCCCTTCCCGCCTCTCCAAGGCTCTTGCCTCCTGGCGCGCTCCAATGGTCAGCGCAGATTTGGTCAGCTGATCCATAGACACCGCCCTGGGGCTCCTGGACAGCTCGTCTTTCACAGCCGAAGAAAGACCTTCTTCAAATAGCATCTGAATGGGTGCTGCCGATAAATCCCACCCCAATCTGTGAATCAGCATGGTAAATTCAGTCCAGTACTCACGGACAGATCTGCTTCCCTGCTTGCAAGCCATTAGCTGTCTGCGCACCACCCCTTCCTCAATATCGCTGGAAAACATGATATCCATTGCACGAAAGAACTTCATAGTGTCCTTTAGGATATCGTTGTGCGTTGCCATCAGGGGTTGAACCCAGTCCCGCGCCCCCTTCTCAAGATGCCCAATTACGAAAGCAACTCGCGATTCCTCATCAGGGAACTCATCAAACTGCACATTCAGGGCATATTGCATCTCGGTCCTAAAGGCATGGTAATCCTTGGGGTCCCCCCCAAACTTCTGCATCAATCCTGGTACCTTTCTGGGGAACTGAGTGGTTCTCCCCTTTTTGTCAGCATCCTGAGCCCTTCTCTCCTCGAGCCTCGCCGTCTGCAGCGCAAGTTGGACCTCCAGAGCTTGATACCTTTCTTCCAAGCTTGGACCAGCTCCAACCCCTGCCTCTCCGGTTCCGGCTGGGTTGTTCATGATGCTTTCTCCTGCACAGGCAGCGTACAAAGACTGTCAGACTGCTGTCAGGGGATGATTAGCTGCTTGTGCTTAAAATTGTGCCCCTTCAGAGTTTGTGCGGCCCCACAAACCTCTGTGTGTGACAGAGCTCCTCAGACATGTCTGCTCTAGTCACTAGTAGAGTCTGACAGTGGCTGCCTGCGGAAGCGCTTCCAGCAAAGAAGCTCCTTAACGGAAACGCGTCTCCTGGACTCACGACGTGGCAGCTTCCGGCGAAGCATGGGTCTCCCTGCAGTTGCTTCTGACACCTCCCCGCTATTTTCGCTGGACGTGTCTCTCACCCCTTTCTCTCCCCTGCTGTTTCCTGCCTGGGCTGCTGCGTCTCTCTCAGCATTACTGAGATCCTCCTCCAGAGACCCCTCGCTCCCCCTACTGGTCCCTGCTTTGGCTGCTGACTCTCTCCCAGTCTCTGGGAGCCCTACCAACTCCCTTTCCTCTGATGTCAGTTCCCTGACAAATATGTATGTACTGTATTGTGCGGTATTATGTGGTGGGGTTCTTTTATTTGTATTGTTGTACAATACCTGTATTAACTGGTGGGTAGCAAATGCAATAAAGAAATAACATAAAACATAACATAACATAACATAAATCTCTGGAATTTACTTGCGCACTTGAGTTTAAGATAATTCATGCGATAGGTAGGATTATCTGCTGGTAGATTTAATTTTTAAAAGCCACAAATGATCTCTCTTGAGCTACACCCACAGAGGGCCATCCATGCTGTTTGGCAGGCTGCAGATCTTCTCGTTGAAACTGATGCATTCTACCCTTTCACTACTACACATCTACTCAGATGTTAAGGCACTAGCCTAGCTTCCTAGAAAAATACCTGAAATCGACAGAAAAGCAACAATGATCCAGACATTAGAAGCATGAATGTTTGGAAAGTTCAGCTGCTACCGGGATATTACTATTAGTGCCCCTGACCCTTAGACCTTGTAGAAATTCTGTCAAGGCCGAATGCAGCCAGTGAAAGCTTTAAATCCAGATATGCTTGAGGTTATGCTGTCCCATTCATCAGGCACATGGTATTTGATTTTAGTGAGATAGACAGTCCTATCCCCTGTTCTGATTTATTTCTTTAAAATAACAGGCAGCTTTATTTATGCCCCTTGCTATAGATTCCTGTGATTAATTCAAATAGGTCCAGTGTCAAGGACCATAATAATGCCGCACTCACATTTTATTGCATAGAAATTATATGAAGCAAGGGACGCGGATGGCGCTGTGGTGTAAACCACTGAGCCTTGGGCTTGCCGACTGAAAGGTAGTGGTTTGAATTCCCACGACGGCATGAGCTCCCATTGCTCAGTCTCGGCTCCTGCCAACCTAGCAGTTTGAAAGCACGCCAAAGTGCAAGTAGATAAATAGGTACTGCTCTGGCGGGAAGTGAACGCCGTTTCCGTGCGCTGCTCTGGTTTCGTCAGAAGCAGCTTAGTCATGCTGGCCACATGACCCGGAAAAACTGTCTGCGGACAAACACCGGCTCCATCAGCCAGTAAAGTGAGATGAGCGCCGCAACCCCAGAGTCATTTGCGACTGGACGTAACTCTCAGGGGTCCTTTACCTTTACCTATATGAAGCAAAAACAATATGGGAAATAAATGTACAAGATGGGACAGAGAGGGATGGCTGGGGACATGGTGAACAAGCTGCTTGCCGTTTTCTGAATTTGGTATTTCACAATAGACAAAAAGTAGTGATATTACATGATTTCCTCTTTATCAGCGCATATTTAGTTACATTCATGGGCTATCAATGAAAGTGGTTTAACATCTGCAGAGGGTCCTGAAAGAGGATCATGAGGCCATTTTTATGAGGATGAAAACCATGCAAGTGAGCACCATAAAACACACACATCACTTCCTGGACCTCAGGCTATAGTGTAAGTCAGAGGAACACTCAGACATGTATCTGAATGAACATCTGGGTGAAGATTTTGCACTGTATTACTTAGAAGAACCTTCTGTGAATGGAGACACACAACTGAATACAACAACTCTCTCATTTTTTTGTGCCGCTAGAGTTCAATTAGACCCTGCAGTGCAGGCAGCTCATCAAAGCAGCCATGCAACTGCTTTTCGCAGAGTTGCTTTTTGCCAAGGAAGATGGCAAAAACCTTTTTGTTCCACTTTGATACGTTTAAGTTTCTCTCTCTCTTTGTATTTGGCTGCCTTTCTAAATTGTCTTGCTTTTACTGATCCCAACGCTTTTAACTGTGCTTTAAGGATTTCATGTGAAACCACTGAGAGGACCCATGAAACAGTTCCCAGAGTGTTATAATACTAAATCAAGCTCATCCAAATACGACTAATACAGTCTTCCCTGCTTACTAGAAAGCACTAATGGTTCTTATAAATTTCCCCATTCCAAAGGAAAATTGCTGAAAGAACAATGTCCTCTTCGCCTCGCTTTCACTCTCAACCTGGTCATTGTTTTATACTGAGCAGATGGTATTACGAGATTTCCTTTTGTTAAATAAAGAACAACCATCTCCCTTCAAGGGTTGCAGAGAGGTCACTGAAACCAAGATTAACAATTGATTAGTTGTAATGGACCATGGCAACAATATACAACAAAAGGCCTTGTCAGAGATTAGGCTCTGCGGCTCATGCTGCCAACACAAATGGCTTTTAACCTGAAAGTGCTAAGATCATCAACATTTCCCCAAACCTAAGGATTTAAGGAATGAGGATGAACTGTGGTGATAAGGCATCTTTAATAATGGGTTCTATAAATGTGCAGCTGGTTTATTCAGGCAATAGATCTGGCTTCTTGTGGATATAGGGAAAAGGAAATATGATAGGTTTGCAAAATCAGAGATCCTATTCATTAAAAAACATAGGAAGAGTCCTGGATGAGACCACAGGCTGATCTAGTCTAGCATACTGTTCTCACAGTGGACAACTAGATGTCTATGGGAAGCCTGCAAACAGGGCATAAGCACAATAGCCTTTTCCTGTGTGATTTTAAAAGGGTTTTGCAAATATTCCATTGATTAATATTGTTTATAATTGTATAGAAACACCAAAGTTTCCATAGCTCCTTAAAACCAGCTCCCTGTATTTTTTACCTTTGGGATTTGGTTTTAATACTGCGCAACATGTAATGTAGATTGACAGTACATTAGACCTTTACTGAAAAGCGAAGTAATGGATTATTATTTTTCAGCTTCAATTTTCAAGTGCTCAGTACTATATAAGCTAATCAACATGATAAGTGCTGGTCTTAGATAGGGATACACATCCCCATTTCATCAAAATATGAATCCAGACAGTTCAAGAGAGCTGAGATATTTGCTATGTTTCCAATGGGAAGGGGACCTTTACACTGGAATGTAATTGGAATGAGCCATTGGACTGTTATTTCTACCTTAATTTTCATGTGAAGTCTTCATGGGCTACTTGCTACGCATTAGTCCAAAATGTATTGTATGCAAGTAGATGAAAGAGCATTTGGATTACTGCCTTGCCCTGCCTTTTAGACCCAGTTTAAGTAGTGGCTATCTAAACATGAAGTTCAACACTTTTTCAAAGAACAACATCACGTCTCTAATCCCATCTCTGTAGGTTAAATTTCCTAAAAAGCATTTTCTTGCCAGTAGATTTTATTTATAGTTTTCTTGTCTGCCCTTCACCATAAGGTCCCAGGGCAATATAATATGCATTATAATAAGAGATAAAAGAATAGCAATTGTAAAAACAAATAAAACCATTTCCACCCAAACAGAAAAGTATAATTCCAGCAAAGAAGTGAGTCCCCCAAAAACAAGATACCGTAACTGCACACTGCAACTAGACCTCATGCTTCTGGTTCCAGAGTTTGAAGTCTTGCCCAAAGTTGGAAATTTTGATTACATTGCTGAAAAATTCAGCCATATCTTGTCATAAATAATGAAAGTATGAGCCTACGAAATAACTAAGTCATCTTCATTGCATAAAGGCACTAGGCCTTTTATGATACTGTATTTTCAGATGACCATTAGTTGTATCCAAGGGTTCTACACCATCAGCAGAAGTTTCCACACATAGAAAAAAGGTCCATCTGTGAGCATATCTCTTCTTCCATGAATGGTGGCTCGTTCCACAACAAAATGTTTGGACTCAACATACTAACCTCAAAAAGATATATTTTTTCCTACCTGTAAATCAGCATCAAATTCATGTTTCAAATGAGCATCTTCTGCAGCTTCAACAAGACGCTAAAAAAAAAGAAAGAAAACAAAGTATTACTTTCTAGAAAATTCAGGTATATTTTCATGTTGATTAGCTGATAGACAATCTTGCACCAAGTTGTGAATACTTAGTAAACTTGGTGGTCGTAGCACCACTAAACTTATTGGGTTCTGGGGAACCTACTGTTCCATCCTGTCCCCAGTTTGGGGGAATACAATTGACTTGCATAGGAGAAGGCATAGTTCAACTAAAAAAACCAAACACCGTTTTTAGTCCCTCTCCCAAATCACTGGGATTGGAGTAACCTGGGGAAATAATTGACTGAACAAAAACTAGAAATGTATGTCAAAGATAAAGATTCCTCAACCCCTCCCTTCCAAGCTCTGGGTGTTTTTCAAGTCAGCTTGGTTTTGTTTCTCTGAGTTGTGTGCGTGTGGAGAGAAATGGCCATATATTTCTTTGGTCTGCTAAAGCCACATAAACACTTAGAAGCTTAGGGAATCCCTAATCTACCACAAGGTGCCTTATTAACAAGCACAATCCAACTCAGAAATTGAGTTTCCCCCAAATCATCCCGATTCACTTCATCATTTGAGGTACGAACAAAGTTGATATACATCCATAGTATTTACTACTTAAAGGAGCCACAAACAAAGCTTACAGCAGGGTTACCTCATGGAGAAAATCTGCTGAGGATCAGACAGAAGTACTTCAGAGCATTCATTCATTTACGGCCAAAATGTTTCCTATTATACATGAGTTGTTGGAAGCTGCTTGACAGCAGAACCAGGCAGCAAAAGTTACTTGCTCTCCTCTTGACAATGGGTGGGGATCTAGACTTCTGTAGATGTAGAGAGATCATGCCTGGGAGGCAACTTCTCCTGATTTCCCGTCTCTCCCTACAACCTCCTGCACCACCTCCCATATTGTTCTGGAGGGTCCCATCCCCCCGCATCCTCCAGAACAGTATGGGAGGGTGCGTGGGGGTGGCAGGGCGAATCAGCAAAAGTCATCTCCTACAATCGCCAGAAGGAGAATTCCCTGAATGGAACTCTACTTAGGGGTCGATCTCACCCACAGAAGACAAGTCTGGATTCATCCTCAATGATGTAACACCATGCATGGCACAATGCATGTTCATCCACCCACCAGCCAATGACGAGCAGGTAGGCAACTGCATTGTGTGGCAGAATCCTAAGTGCTGTGCTAAGCTACAGGAACCGGAAAGAAAGAGCTAAAGTCTGATAGAAGTTTGAGATCTTGTGTAAAACTGAGTTCTGCCTCGGTTTTTGACAAAATGCTGTGTAAAACACCAACAACCTTCAAATCAGTAGACAACCTGACAAACTTGCAATATTATACTGTCCTACGGAGTGTTGTTTACATGTAGCAAACATACTGATCAGCGCTTGTTGCATTTATTATTGGCCAAAATAGAAGAACAGGAATTTGGGAAGAGCAGGGATTCAGGCTAGAAACTAAGTCCACAGCTGTAATCTGGACTCAGAGATCAATATATTTTTATCGTGTTCATTTTTTTCTTATCAAATTAGTTATTAATGATATTTAAATCCTATAATTATTTTTCCTTCACTAAAGAAAGATAAATCATGAAAAGTATGTATTAATTACAACTGATAAGCACTGGGGGGGGGGCAAATATGAAATGGAACATATAAAATTCTCCACTGAATAATCCTTTAATAAAAATGTAACATTCATTTGAATGCCTTAAAATATTTCAAAATCAAGCCTCTGGATTACCCACTTCATGTGCATTTGAAGTACCTGCCCTAGCAGGTTCTGTTGGCTGTCCCTAAACCATTGGTATTCCATTAAAAATAGTAAGATCAGTCATGTTATAACTCAGTGATATAGTTCATATCAGTTTGGGTAAAACACAACATTTTGTAAGAAATAATAAAACAGCTTTCTGTATATATTACTGTTAAATTACACAAAATTAAGCAGAAACATTCAAAAGGGGCACAGCTTAACCTATAATATTTCAAACTGAACGGCTAATTAAATGCCCCCCCCAAAAAAAGCAGCATTTTACACTCATTTCAGAAAACAGCATTCATATGACAATTTTGAGCAGCAGTACGTCCATAAAATCCAGTCACCAGGGTGTAATAGCAGAATAAAGCCAAGAAGAAGCTGTTGTTTCTGGTTGTTAAGAACTAGTTATTTTATATTAACATATAAATTTTCAAAGCAACATCAGTTACCCACACATTCATAGAAAAAATGCTTTCTCAGGAAGGGTGCATAAGATCATACATTGTGCGCTATGCACTATCTTTGTTATTTTTGTTAATTGACTTATTATATTATTATCAGTCTAGTAGAGTTATACTGTATAGTAATAGCATTATGCATATCAGAAAGAATGGCCACTTCTACCCAAAACTACATTTATAATATAACTATTTCCCCCTTCCACCCAGCCTACACACAATAGCTTGGGGAGTCAAAGAACAAACTATTTTTAAATCACTGTAGCGATTTGCTGCACTGACATCACTGCGGAAAGATTACAACAGTACTCTGGAGACTATTCATTAGTAGATTATCAAAATAAAATAAAATAAAAACATTACCAAGATCCACTTCCCGTATTACCTCATTGGTGGGTTCATTTCAAAAGTGGGGAATAGACTTCAGTCCTAGCAAACTTTGCATGTTTGCAGGTGCCTTTCTAAAAGGTTGCTTTTTGTCGAGAAGGGCTTAGATTTATTAGTGTGGAGGGCTTTGGGTAATATTCTGGCATAGATGGGTAAATATGCTGAAAGTTCATCTTAATCCCATCAGAGTTCTTCACTGTTTTCCCATCATTTATATGTAAAGGCTGGAAAGGTAACAGAACAAAAGATTCCATTGACATCATTGCAATTTATCAAATTTAAAGAGAAGGGCAGACCAATTTCCTCCATTCCATTTTCTAAGTCTTCTGCGGATTAGCTGTGTCCAGAGTTCCACTCCACCAGTCTTCCAATTTCTCAGATCATTTCTGTAAGGTCCATGCACATTTTACCTTTGCTACATCAGTTTGTTTCATATGTTTACATGGCTCTACTACCCTCCCCACACAAAAAAATAAGGTAATCTACATTTAGGAGTGATCATGTGGCAACATAATTGTAGACTGGATGGCTAAGGCTACAGTTAGCAGGCCTCAGTCAAGTCCCGCTGCTGGGCTAAGGGAGAATAGGGTGGTGGCCTTCCAAATTCTACGCTACACTCCTTGGTTTGAACACCTGTCCACCCTTTTCCAAAGAGGGGAAAGGTAACTTTTTTTAATTCCTAAGAGCAAAGGTATGCATCAACCTTTCGCCCATAAGGCTATTTTTAAGACAAAAACCAGGCAATGCAATTTCAGTCATGGAAGAGGAAGAGGTGCCAATAAGGAAACTGGGTCTTCAACTGTGTCAACAAATGTCAGCTTTAAAAGGGAAAGTGGACAAATCCATGGAGGATTAGGCTACTGAGGGTACCAAGTCACAATGGCTGTAGGCTCGTTTCAGTATCAAAGGCAACATGCCTCTGAATACCAGTCACTGGAAGTGGAGAACAACAGTGCCAAACTCCCCATTTTAGCCAAGTCATGGCCATCCTCTGGCCTTCCGAAAACAGTAGCTAAAAAGGCCATTGTGAAAGATAAGGCCAGGCCTCCTCAGCTCCCTCAACATGAACAATACATTCCTTGATGTGTGGAGTGCCGCAGGGCGCAATTCTCTCCCCAATGCTTTTAAACATCTTTATGCGCCCCCTTGCCCAGATTATCCGGAGCTTTGGGCTGGGCTGTCATCAATATGCTGATGACACTCAGCTCTATCTGCTGATGGATGGCCACACCAACTCGGCCCCGGACACACTGACCAGATGCTTGGAAGCTGTGGCTGGATGGTTTCGTGGGAGCTGATTGAAACTAAATCCTTCGAAGACAGAGGTCCTATGGCTAGGTCGGGATAGCATGGGGATGAGGGACCAATTCCCTTCTCTTGCGGGGGCCCAATTAGTGCCATTGCCTTCCGTTAAGAGTTTAGGTGTAATCCTTGACGCCTCCCTTTCCATGGAGGCGCAAGTCACAGCAACAGCCAAGGCGACATTTTTCCACCTTCGCCGCATCAAGCAGTTGGTCCCTTACCTTTCCCGCCCCGACCTGGCCACAGTGATCCATGCGACAGTCATCTCCAGGCTTGACTACTGTAATTCGCTCTACGCGGGGCTGCACTTGAAGCTGTCCCAGAAACTCCAGCGGGTACAGAATGCTGCAGCGAGGCTCCTCACGGGGTCTCTGCCATGGGAGCATATTCATCCAGTGCTTTTCAAGCTGCACTGGCTCCCGGTGGAGTACAGGGTCAGATTTAAGGTGCTGCTTTTGACCTTTAAAGCCCTTCACGGCCTAGGACCCTCATACCTACAGGACCGCCTCGCCTGGTATGCCCCACGGAGAGCCTCAAGGTCCATAAATAACAGCACCCTAGTGGTCCCAGGCCCTAAGGAAGTTAGATTGGCTTCAACCAGAGCCAGGGCCTTTTCAGCACTGGCCCCAACTTGGTGGAACGCTCTGTCTCATGAGACCAGGGCCCTGCAGGATCTGATTTCTTTCCGCAGGGCCTGTAAGACAGAGTTGTTCCGCCTGGCCTTTGGATTGGAGCCAATTTGATTCCCTCCGCCCCCCCTTTTTCTTTTTTCTTTTCCTTCTCCTGCAATGAGGCTTCATTTTAATATTTTAATGTTCCATTATTTTAATGTTGTATTTTATTTTTGTTTTTAAGTTGTAATCACTCATCTTGTTTTTATTATTGCTTGTAAGCCGCTCTGAGCCCGGCCTTGGCTGGGGAGGGTGGGGTATAAATAAAAAATTATTATTATTATTATTATTATTATTATTATTATTATTATTATTAATTGTTATACATACAGTGGTACCTCAGGTTAAGTACTTAATTCGTTCCGGAGGTCTGTTCTTAACCTGAAGCACCACTTTAGCTAATGGGGCCTCCTGCTGCCGCCGCGCCGCCACTGCACGATTTCTGTTCTTATCCTGAAGCAAAGTTCTTAACCCAATGTACTATTTCTGGGTTAGCGGAGTATGTAACCTGAATAGTATGTAACCTGAAGCGTATGTAACCTGAAGCATATGTAACCCGAGGTACCACTGTATAAAATTTAGCAACTGAATTCAGGAATGCATTATTAACAAAATGCGGCATTTATCCTTTCTTGCTTTGTTTTGTTTTTACAGATGTTTTATGTGGATTTGGGACCTTTTAAAATTTTGTCTGTGCTAAACATATGTAGTGCTTCTTACATTATCAGAGGAGTGTGTGTCATGTATACATCATGCAAACCTTTGTTTAAATGCAGTCGATTTAAAAAAAGTGGCTTTGGTGTAATTTTTTTTGAAAAGTAAATTAAGAGCAAAACACATGTGCACCTACTTGGTCTAATAAGTCCTCACACCAAATTGTCAAATTGCTTTCTTTTTTTTTTTAATCTGTGGAGTTCAAAGAGCATGGCTGGCTTTCATGAAAAGGAAAGCAGGGAGAAAAAGAATGGGATTCATGCATGGAATATGTTCACTTGCCATTTGGCAAGGGGGGTGGGCGGTCTTAGCTGCTGGCTGGGGAAGCAGGACATGACAGAGTGGGACAACTAGAGTCACATCCATAGCCCTGTCATTTGCACCAGCCAGGCTGGAAGTGGTGGAGCAGGGAAAATATGCCCCTTCGCTATTGCCAGCTCTAAAGCTAGTGCAGCATACAGGTCTGAACAGACCCACAGTGATCATGTGACAGCAGCAGGGCCACCTCAAGATCCAGTGGCCAAGATCCTGGGCCTGGTCAGCACAGCCTTGAAATGCCTTGTTTCAGAGTTTTCCACTGGCTACTGCCAGCAGGGATGGCAGTAGTGGTAGCTTCTACCTACTGTTTTTGCAGACACACTGACGTACTCTCATAGAATCATAGAGTTGGAATAGACCACAAGGGCCATCGAGTCCAACCCCCTGCCAAGCAGGAAACACCATCAGAGCACTCCTGACATATGGTTGTCAAGCCTCTGCTTAAAGACCTCCAAAGAAGGAGACTCCACCACACTCCTTGGCAGCAAATTCCACTGTCAAACAGCTCTTACTGTCAGGAAGTTCTTCCTAATGTTTAGGTGGAATCTTCTTTCTTGTAGTTTGGATCCATTGCTCCGTGTCCGCTTCTCTGGAGCAACAGAAAACAACCTTTCTCCCTCCTCTATGTGACATCCTTTTATATATTTGAACATGGCTATCATATCACCCCTTAACCTCCTCTTCTCCAGGCTAAACATGCCCAGCTCCCTTAGCCGTTCCTCATAAGGCATCGTTTCCAGGCCTTTGACCATTTTGGTTGCCCTCCTCTGGACACGTTCCAGTTTGTCAGTGTCCTTCTTGAACTGTGGTGCCCAGAACTGGACACAGTACTCCAGGTGAGGTCTGACCAGAGCAGAATACAGTGGCACTATTACTTCCCTTGATCTAGATGCTATACTCCTATTGATGCAGCCCAGAATTGCATTGGCTTTTTTGGCTGCCGCGTCACACTGTTGGCTCATGTCAAGTTTGTGGTCAACCAAGACTCCTAGATCCTTTTCACATGTACTGCTCTCAAGCCAGGTGTCACCCATCTTGTATTTGTGCCTCATATTTTTTTTGCCCAAGTGCAATACTTTACGTTTCTCCCTGTTAAAGTTCATCTTGTTTGTTTTGGCCCAGTTCTCTAATCTGTCAAGGTCGTTTTGAAGTGTGATCCTGTCCTCTGGGGTGTTAGCCACCCCTCCCAGTTTGGTGTCATCTGTAAATTTGATCAGGATGCCCTTGAGTCCATCATCCAAGTCGTTGATAAAGATGTTAAATAAGACCAGGCCCAAGACAGAACCCTGTGGCACCCCACTAGTCACTCTTCTCCAGGATGAAGAGGAACCATTGGTGAGCATGACATGACTTATTTTTCAGAAATCCATGCTGACTATTGGTGATCACAGCATTCCTTTCTAGGTGCTCACAGACTGTTTGCTTAATGATCTGCTCCAGAATCTTCCCTGGTATTGATGTCAGACTGACTGGGCGATAATTATTTGGGTCCTCTCTTTTCCCCTTTTTGAAAATAGGGACAACATTTGCCCTCCTCCAGTCTGCCGGGACTTTGCCTGTTCTCCAGGAATTCTCAAAGATGACTGCCAGTGGTTCTGAGATCACATCTGCCAGTTCTTTTAATACTCTTGGATGCAGTTCATCTGGCCCTGGAGACTTGAATACATCTAAACTAGCCAAGTATTCTTGTACTATCTCCTTAGTTATTCTGGGCTGTGTTTCCTTTGCTGAATCATTTGCTCCAAATTCTTCAGGTCGGCCATTGTTTTCTTTATCGGAGAAGACTGAGTCAAAGAAGGCATTGAGGAGTTCAGCCTTTTCTGTGTCCCCTGTTTGCATTTCACCATCTTCTCCTCTGAGTGACCCCACTGTTTCTTTGTTCTTCCTTTTGCTACGGACATACCCATAAAAGCCTTTTTTGTTGCTTTTAACCTCTCTAGCAAGCCTGAGTTCATTCTGTGCTTTAGCTTTTCTGACTTTGTGTCTACATGTGCTGGCTATTTGTTTGAATTCCTCTTTGGTGGTTTCCCCCCTTTTCCATTTTTTGTACACATCCTTTTTAAATCTTAACTCAGTTAAAAGTTCTTTAGATAGCCACCCTGGCTTCTTTAGGCACCTTCCATGTTTCTGTCTCATTGGTATTGCCTGAAGTTGTGCTTTTACTATCTCCCTCTTAACAAACTCCCAGCCATCATGAACTCCCTTTCCTTTTAGTATTACTGTCCATGGGATCTCACCCAGCACTTCCCTAAGTTTTATGAAGTCGGCTTTCTTAAAGTCAAGAAATTGAGTCCTAGTATGCTTGGCTGCTCCTTTCCGCTGTATAGTAAACTTCAGAAGAGCATGATCACTGGCGCCTAATGATCCTTCCACTTCTACCCCACTAACCAGGTCATCAACATTGGTTAGAACCAGATCTAAAATGGCTGTTCCTCTTGTTGCTTCTCCCACTTCCTGGACAATGAAGTTGTCTGCAAGGCCAGTGAGGAATCTGTTTGACCTTATGCTCTTGGCTGAGTTTGACATCCAACAAATATCCAGGTAATTGAAGTCCCCCATTACTACTATCTCCCTTCCTTTTGCAGGCTTGGCCATCTGTTCTAGGAAGGCGTCATCTATGTCCTCCGTTTGGCTTGGGGATCTATAGTAAACTCCCACAATGAGGTCTCTGTTATTCTTCTCTCCCTTAATTTTGACCCAAATGCTCTCACTTTGGCTTTGAGGTTCTAAATCTTGGATCTCTTCACAGGTATACACATCCCTGACATATAACGCCACTCCTCCTCCTTTCTTGTCTGGTCTGTTTCTCTGAAAGAGATTGTATCCCTCCATTATTACATTCCAATCGTGGGACTTATCCCACCAGGTTTCAGTGATTCCTATTATGTCATATTTAGTTTGCTGTACCAAGAGCTCAAGCTCATCTTGTTTATTTCCCATGCTTTGTGCATTAGTGTACAGACATTGAAGTCCATTAATCATTCCCCCGTGTCTCTTATTTAAGGATTTTTTCCTCCCACCTTACTCTGTGCTGGTGAGGCTTTCCAGCTGACAGTGGAATGCCTCCACCAGTGGAGGCAGGTGGAGCTTGGCAGGGCTGGCCAGAGGGACACCTCCATTCCATCAAGTCCCCTCCAGGGGGGGATAAGGGGTCAGATTATTCTTCTCAGCTACAACCCTATGCACTGTTACCTGGAAGTACATCCAACAGGGACATAAGATCAGAGTCAGGCCCCAGTTTGTCCAGCATCCTGTTCTCACAGTGGACAACCAGATGCCTGGAGGAACCTCATGAACAAGACCTGAGTACAACAGCACTCAAGTAAACATGCATAATATTGGGCTGCATATGCAGATCCTGATAAATGTAACTTCTTTGTGCATCACGTTGTAAAGCCACATGTCACTCAACTAGAAACTAAAAGTAGGGCATGGAAATTAATCTAATTAAAATAAATGTCCTTGCAATAAAGCATTACTTAGATGCTAAGAGTGAGAAATCCACTTAATTAAACAGATTACACAATATTGTCTCACTTAGATTGGGAGGCTCTGACTTTCAGCATATTGAACAACATACTGAACAACTCAAACATCTTTCTGTGTTGCTATCATGATGATAAGGATTATGCCCACTTTTATCACTAAGGCCTTGACTTCAGCCTCCCAAAATGCTTAAATAAGGAAGTGATTACAATACACAGACGTGTTCATTGCTTCCTGCTTAATTTTCTTTTTTGAGTAGGTTTTGTGTAATATTATTAACAATGCACCAGAAATAAATACAGCAAGTAACATCGTAGATATAATTTGAAAGACACTAGGGGGCAATAATTGCTGTTCAAACATCCTAACTATTCAAAAGCTCATACTCCAATATCATGAGCACATTGTACTTGAACTGAGATTTTGGCACAGAGCTTGACCAGTTTGTCTTCTACTTAAAGAACAAACCTGAACTTTTGATAGGATGGAAAGCAGCACATCCCTGACAATGACACAGCAACACCCACACACTATGATGGTGTGTGGTGGTTTTTGATGCTGCAAGCCTAGCTGTGCCTGCATACTTGTAAAAAGAGGGCATCTTCATGCATCTGATGAAGCAGACACCTACTCCCAAAGGCTTACACTGTAATAAATATGTGGACCTTTAAGGTGTCAGAAGACTCTTTGTCAATTTTGATATATGCATACTGTACTTGAATTATGGGAGGAAAGGTAGGAGGCCCTTTAAGAAATCCACAGACCCCAATCTCACCCCCAGCTTGGCTCCCTGCTTGTGAAATCCTTTCTCCATGAAGACTCACCTGGTGGCTTCGCTACATATCTTCAGGTGCCAAACAAAAACATTCTTCTCCCAGGCCTTTGCCTAATTAAACAATCTCTGGGTATTATTATTATTATTATTATTATTAAACTGGGGGTATTGCTTTTGTCTGTTACTATGTTACATATTTTGTAGTAGTAGTAGTAATGATGATGATGATGATGATGATGATGCTGAAGTCTGATGTGGGTTGTTATAATTTAACTTTAAAAATGCAGCTAAATTCAGTGGAGGCAAAAGGAGAAGAAATGGACAGAATGAGGCATTTACTTCTTTTTTAAAATTTCCTTATGTAGATCAAGAGACATTTCCCCCACAAAGCTCTCAGCCACATATTACGACTGAGCTACCCATGTTATGTTTTGTTTTGTTTTGTTTTGTTTTGTTTTGTTAGTTTCAAAAGTACAGACTTCTTTCCTTGTAATATTATTGGTTTCTGAGAGCCCTCCTGTGGCTAAAACCTAACATCTGCATATTTCCAGGGACTTGTAAGAAGGAAGTACATCTCACTGGATAAAGTGCTTAGTGGTTTTTATTGCAAAATGATGACTTAAAACCCAAAGGGGGCTGAACTTTATGAAGAAGTGTCAGTCATATATTCTGCATGTCTAAATATATTCATCGTATAATGCCAACTACTTAATATATTTCTGACCAAAAATCACAACCCGGAATATCTTGCTGAATAAAACAATCTGAACTGATGCCCTGCTATGAGAGAAGGAAGATTTTCATCATTCTGATCTATCAACCCACCCATATGTGATATGGTATACACTTGAAGTTCCTACACCTACAAACTTCCCCCATTTATTTCAGTGGAGGGAACAGTTCCGTGCAGGCGCAGGTCTAAGCAGGCACAGAATTCCAGTGCAAACACAAAACCACCTATTCTCTTTAGCAGGTCTGCTCCCTTCACTGAATTGGCTCTTATCATTAGAAGTGGATCATGCCATTTTATGGTCTTGTCAATAGATGGCACTGGGCTTAGTTGTAGCGGGGGGGGGGGGGAGAGAGGCTTCCCACTTGTTAAAAAGAGACCGTACAGTTAGCTTGCTGAATCATGTGTCCTCAAAGCATTCTATGACAAGGGGAATGCTTGTCTATTACTTTGTGTGATGAGCATGCAT
Organism: Podarcis vaucheri; assembly: GCF_965113315.1. Classification (NCBI taxonomy): domain Eukaryota; kingdom Metazoa; phylum Chordata; class Lepidosauria; order Squamata; family Lacertidae; genus Podarcis; species Podarcis vaucheri. Next base: position 86,759,487 of record NC_138760.1, on the reverse strand, counting down.
TATCCTAATCTTATTGTTGCTTCCTAAAGGAAGAGGGGGGAGACCTTATCCTTGTCTCCAGATGGAAGAACCTCACTGTTGGTGCAGCTGCTGAAGGGAGCATCTCTTAGATGCGCTAGTTAAAAATACTTACGCCCCACCATTTGCCAAATAGCACCAAGGCATCTTGCATAAAGTCAAACAAGATGCAATATTAAAATAAGACACAGTGCAATCCTATACATGAAAGATTTGAGTTCACTAAGACTCCTACATATCATGGATTGCAGCCATGGTATTTAAAACATAAACATAAATACAATGTCAATTCCTCATAAATTCATCTTCCATTGTAACAGAGCAATGGGCCCCAGAAGCAGCTGATCAACCCAATGAAGGTCTATGATTGGACTGGGAGATGACTAGTTACTTTTCTCACCTATATCCCCAGGGAGGGCAGTTTTGAATGTTACACAAAAGCAGTGGTGAGGGGAGACCCCAATACTCATGCTTCTTTTATGCATTTCCTCCCTGTGAAAAACTCACACTCTGAAAAGGAACTGTAATATCTTCTCCACGTTATGTTGTTTTCAGGTTAAGCAAGTGAATGCCTGAAAGTGCTAAATTTCTTGTGTCTGGTAGGCTTTCTACGTTGGCACAGATTATTGTATGCAACCATGCGGGGCTCAAGCCATTATTCATTGCTCTGTATTGCCTGTGGCTTCTCTACTGAAACCAATGAGCTTTTTCTACACTAGGATGACCAGAAGTATTTGCATCATGCTTTTAAATTGCAAAATTTGCATTCACTCAACCACTGGCTATTAGAATGTGCAAGTCTTTTAGCCAGTTTAAAATCCACCTGAAGACTTATTTATTTGACTTAGCGTTTAATTGGACTCTTTGCTGCTACTTTAGCAGCCACATGCCCTTTGCAGATTAGGGATTTGCCAATGCCACAACAGTGAAGTAAAAGTAACACAGGAAATGAAAAGTAACTCATGAAATAGTTACTGTACTTTAGCTCTGCAAGATTGTGATTATTCTTCTGTTGACACTGGGAGTACAAACGCAAGGGGAAAGGGTACTTTGACTATCATATCTCATTACATTTCTATCCCACCTATGGAGCTCAGAGTGGCATACAAAAGATTCTCACACAATCTCCTATCCATTTATGCTCTAGCGCTGATGTCCTGCACTGAGCAAGGGGGTTTGACTAGATGGTCTGCAACAGGTGTCGGGAACTTTTGGCCTTCCAAATGTTGCTGTATTTCCACTCCTGTTATCCCTTGCCACTGGGCATGCTTGCTGGGGCTGATGAGAGTTGCAGTTCAGCAACATCTGTATGGTGAAGGGTTCCCTGCTCCTGATGTACATGGTCACTCCAGCTCTATGATTCTATGGGCACTGACCCACTCAGACCTGTTTAGCTTCAACATAGTTGCTAAGCTGTTCTCCCAGGCCAGGCCTAGGTGACAGCAACTCACCTCATTTGAAACATAACGGGTTATACTGAAGTAAGTTCTACTCCAAGTAGATCCACTGAAATTAATGTACTTAAGTTAATTGTGCCCATCAATGAGTCCACTGAGGAAGATTAGCAATTGATATAAACCAGTGTTATATATACTGTATTCATTTAGTTACTGGAAGATTTTTACTGTCACCACCCAGAAAGTCCATAGAAATATACAAACTTAAGTAGCAACATTATTCTAACAGTAGGGACAACACAAACCAAATTCCCTTCCATTTGGAAATCCAAAGCCTATTGAAAAATTAAAGTCTAAATAGCTCATCTAAATCATGGTTAGGCAAACTAAGACCTGGGGGCTGGATCCGGCCCAATCACCTTCTAAATCCGGCCTGCAGACAGTTCGAGAATCAGCATGTTTTTACATGAGTAGAATGTGTCCTTTTATTTAAAATGCATCTCTGGGTTATTTGTGGGACATAGGAATTCATTCATTCCCCCCCAAAAAAAATAGTCCAGCCCCTCCCCCCCAAGGTCTGAGGGACAGTGGACTGGCCCCCTGCTGAAAAAGTTTGCTGAACCCTGATCTAAATGGACCAAGCTCTTCGGTGCTACTGAATCTCACGAATGCAGCGCAGCAACCAACAAATAACACTCTATCCATTGTTGGAGTGGCATCTTAAATTCATCACTAAACCTCAGTCATAGAGCTTGTACATTTTGGAGTAGTTTCCCCCTCAGGTACGCTATACAGAGCTTTAAAGTTAAACCTGACTTGTATAAGCCATTCAGAGAGCCTTTTAGGAAATAAATGCAGGAAATAAATAAAACCAGCACTTTGAAATCAGCCAGAGAGCAAGCAGGCTCCTGTGGTATTGGTATACTATGGCCCCCTCCAGTGGAAACAGTTCATACTTTTAGCTTACAGGCATCAGCTGGTGTAAGAAATTCTGTGATGTACATGTAACTCAACAAAATGTATTTATCACGTGTCAATGTATTTATCACATTAGTTGGTACCCTCTTTTCATAGCATATTACTCCAGTAATCAATCCTCTCTGCCTTCCTTAGGGATGAGGAACCCGGGCCATGTAAGTTGTTGTTGGACTTCAATTCCCATCAGCCCCAGCCAGTATGGCCAATGGTCAGTGATGATGGAAGCTGTAATCCAATAACATCTGTTAGGTCACAGGTTCTCTGTTCCTGTTCCACATGGACCTATCCACCCGCTGCATTCATAATCTGAGCCCTTTTACAATGCCTGTTCCCATCTACAAGTGTGAGTGGCTGAGACACCAGACAGGGTCTTTTTAGTAGTGGTGCCCTAGTTATGGAAATCCTTTCCCTGGAGTGGCAGGCTTGGGTTAAATTGTTGTTTATTTATTAAAATCATTTTATAAACTGCTTCTCAGCCAAGAGTCCTGAAGCGGTTTACAGAATAAAATTCCAATACTGAAATGCTAAAAATATAATCAAGTAAGTATTAAAATATACAGAACATCCAAATAATATTGATGATGAACAATGTCAGGCATACACAATATCTAAAATGGGCAAATAACTTAATCAGAGAAAGCCTGAAAGAAACAGATCTCATTTTAACACAGGCACCCTACTGTGGGAGTGTTCTAAAGAGTGGGTGCCACTACAGAGAAGGCCGTCTCTGTTATTAGCATTCAGACATCATTTGTAACCCTTTTTCTTCCACCATGCCTTTAGTTTGATTTAGTTTTCTCATTCTCTGTTGATTTGGCTTTTTGCGACTCTGATTCATACTTTGACCCTTTTTTATTTTATTTTGTTTGTTTTGTGTTTTGTTCTTGATTGAGGCTGTGAGCAGTCCTTCCTGAACCAAAAGGCAGGATATAAATGTTTCAACTGCAGAAATAAAATATATCCTGCCTTTTCACAATGCAGCCCATGTGATACGTATGGAGTTTCCAGGTGATCTCCCATCCAGACACTGAACAGACTCAGACCTGCTTAGCTTCAACACAGTTGTTGCATCATATGCCTTTAGACACGAGGCCATTATCACAAAGTTTATTATAGAGTTCACCTGAAAGTTATCAACTAGACATATTTCCCCATTTTGAACATGAAAACAAAAATGACATAATTCAGTTCTTCAAAGGACAGACCTTGGACAAAGCTCAAAGTAAGAGAGACTGTGAAAATATTCCTTTTCCTGTTTCAAATTGTGGTATGGACTCAATAATTTTCTGAAGGCAGGAAGAAAAGAAAAGAAAAAAACCAAAAAAAAACCTCTGATCTGTATGTGGCATGGGCCATGTTGAAATCCCTCACACACAGAAACTTCCTATACATGTCCAATTGCATTGAAATGCCCTTACTCTGTATGACTCCTATTTCCACGTACTAAAGCAATTGATGGCTCTATGTAGTGCTAGCATACAGGATAAACAGAATCATAAAGGAAGGGACAGAAGAAAGGAAAGGGTCCATGAACCAGGCCTGTCAGTCTAGACTCTGAGAGCATTCCTCTGCCTTTAAGACCTTTGCAGAAGGGACTATTCAGCAGCATCCCTTACCATCCCTGCATCATCACGACCTAGTAGCAATCCTAAGGAGGCAATGAGGAGCAAGAGGCAGGGAAAGCATGCAAAGCTAATGTTCACATATTGATTTGAATGCAGTGGCCAGTTATTTGACTGTAAGCTTCTGGCTTCTATTGATATGTCATTAGTGGAGCTCCAGTTTATCAAAATACAAGATAATAATAACTGCATTTTCCTACATAATTTTGGAGAAAATACCTTTTGGCTGCAATCCTAATAACAAGCACATCTGAGTTTCAATTTATACGCCAACATGGCAACACAAATAATCTGAATTTTCCAATAGAGTATTCACTGCCTGTTTGGTCCAAAGTACCATGGAATCATGGGGATATTTTACTCTTGTAAGTGGGGAAATGCAAGATCCAGTAGGCTCAATTGCTGTTTGCTTATTTGTTTTTTTAAAGAACAGCAATTCATTCAGAACTGGCATAAGCAGGGGAGATCTGGGTTCAAATCCACAATCAGTCAATAAAGCTCAATATGAGCAGACCCAGACTAGTCACTAAACCTGAGGTGATCCTGCCTTCCATGATCATAGCCACTGTTACCAGCATGTGAAAAGCATGATCATTTGAATTCACTCATCTAACTTCATTTGTATGCAACAGATAACAGAAAGATAGATATGGGCTGAATAAGCCATTCTGCATGCAAAAGCTCTCAGGTTCAATCCCGGACATCTTCAAGTAGGGCTGGGAGAGACCCGTGTCTGAAAACCTGGTGAGCTGCTGCCAGTCAGTGTAGACAATACTGAACTAGACAGACCAATGGTATAACTCAGTAGAAAGCTGCTTCCCACATAGATATAGTGACAGAGATATACAAAATCTTTGATTGGTAGAATGTTTTCAAATATGAGCTTGCATATTTCTCATTTCACGTCTGGAAAATTAGGGTTCAAGAAGGATTAGCAACTTGCTGATAGAACTGCAAATGGATCATTGGGTTCATCTGTTCTAGTTCCCTGGATGGGTAATTCTTCCTACAAATCAAGCCAAAGGCAATGCCCCCGTTGAGAGTAGAGGAAAAACTGATTATTATTTTTTCAGTACAGAGGTAGAAATTCTAATGACTCTAACCATGATTCTGATCCTCTAAAAAGCAAAAAAAAAAAAAAAATGAAGCCATCCATTTGAATATCTTAATTCTGGCTAACTCATTTATATTCAGGTTAGAGGTTTTAACAACTCATTTCACTCACAGCAAACCAAAATGAAATTGAACGAGCTTATTTGATAAGCTTTGCTTAAAGTGAATTCTTTGAAATTCAAATATATTTTGCTCTAGTGCCGATATAAATATTTGCACATGTGTTAGGGGCTGTTAAAATTACTTTTTAAATGGACTCGGCCACAACTAACAGAGACATAATTGGGTTCCCATCAATGATCAAAAGAAGCCAGTTAACCCTGGGATAAATAATTAGCTCCTGTTTAATTAAGATAATTTTCCATTTTAAGACCGAGGGATTAAAATTCAACCCACACAAAATTCCATTTCTTTTAATGAACTTCAAAAGGCACAATCATGTTTTTACCTATGGGAACTATGAAGGAAGATAAAAGAGGTGAGGCATGGCAGCTGCGCCATCTACCCATCTGGCATCAGAGCCTTCCTGGTTTTTGTAGAATGGGACAGCTCAGGGAAAGCTGGCATGTGAACTATTTACTGATCCTTTGGGCAGCTTTCAACCCTACAATGTTGTTTCCACTGAAAAGGAAAATAGGCAGCGAGCAGATTTCAGGGGAGGGGCTTGTGTTACTGATAAAACTAGGCTCATTTTGAGAATGTCACCTACACAGTGACCAAATACGACGCATGTTGTTTAAATAGCTCAGCAGACACACTTTGTACAGTACTTTATACATCATATCCTACATGGTTCTTTTTCTGGAGCTAAATTGCATGCTTTCCTCCCCAGAATATATTTCAGTTCCTGTAAATGTGGGTTTGTCTGAGCCAGTTCTTTTTACCTGTCATGTAGGATATTAGGGATGCCTAGCCCTAACAACTTCTACTACTTTATTTCCCCAAGGTGACAGGACGAAGCAGGAAGTAAGGAGGACCTGAACAAGATTCCAGTTTAGCTGGTAAGCAGAAGCCAGAAGTAATCCAGTTTAGAGCCATCCTGGCTGGAGTGAGGACAAACAGAGACAGGTTAGGCATCACACATTAGGCACTTGATGTGTCAAGTGGACGACACATCCAAGTCACCAGGGCTTATTCTCCACTTAAATATATTTGAACTCTGCCTAAATTCTCTGGAAGTCTTTGCCAAGCAATTATACTTACTGGTCCCTATGGGAGATCATTATCAGTACAGTTGGAAGCAATGGTTCAGGGTCAATCCATTTTAACAGGCCACAGCAGACCCCTCATCAGAGGTGTTCCTCCAACATCCCCTTGACCCCCAAACACACATGATTTATTTTATTTTTACAATTTAAAATGAAAGTTGTTTATACTATTCCCTGAAGAAAATTATTGCAATTGGAGGAGTAACAATGTACAACCTCTCAAGCCCCCTATATAAATGCATGGGTTGTTGTTGGTTGTTTTGTTTTTTTAAATCACCTTTTCCTGTTGATCAGCTTCAAAAAGAAATACACAGATGTAATTCTAATATAACAAAAGAGTTCAGTACCCTTACAAATGAGTTTCTCTGTTTCTTGCTCTGCCGTTCTGGAAGCCCCATGAAATCAAGTGAAACCCCCTTATTTTTCCCATTTCAGTAATTGCCGCCTTAAGGAACTGAACTATTTTTGCGCAGGAAAAATAACCCCAACAAGATGATACCCTGCAGGCCCTGCTTCAGCCCAATCTGTTTTCAAACCGCTTAGATATTAAGTCCTTAATAGGAAGTCAAACTGTTGTGTTTCCAGAGGAACATATTGGCACCCAGGGGCTGCTAATGTGCCATCGGCAACATCTTGTATGCAGCTGGGGCTATTGTGTTACAGTATTATTTTATTTCACTTGTTCCAGATGAAGATACAAACAGAACTGAAAGTCTTCAGGGCTGTCATGGCATGTGAATCAAGGGTTTGCTGCAACCTCTGGCCTAAACATTTTGATCAAAATGTGATATGACCCCATCAGTTGGGTTATGCTGTGGTGCCTGCAGGCAAACATTCAAGCTTTTTAATTCCCCTAACCCAGTAAAACATATTAACATGAAGCATCAGAAAAAATCTATCCAAGTTGCCCTGCCATGCAGACAATTCCACTAATGATTCCAGCATCTTTCCTCCCATTTGAACACCAGGTTAATCATGGAATTGTAGAGTTGGAAGGGACCCAAACATTACTCAGTGTGCTCCTATAAACTTGATAAAGTCACTGCTACAACTTATATGGTTTTGAGTGTGATTTGGCGAGTTTGCAGACTTAAGCAGACTTCCCTGATCAGCACCTCCCAGACCGATGTGTCAAACGGTGGTTCTACTTTGGAATCTGCATTCAAACCAGATCCCTTTACAAAGAGTTCTGATGAGAATTTCTGATTTCTGTGTGTTTCCCTGCTAAAACAAAACCCTACTAGATGACTGGGGCAGCTAGTTCACACAACTCCTGCTAGGCATGTTGGAAAACTTACTGCAGTTCCCCCTGGGAGTGACAGGATGTAGCGCCATGCCTTCATTCTCAGCGAGAGTATGTGGCAAAAAACAAAAACAAAATATGGCTGCCACACCATGCTTTTCCCACTATATAATGCCCTGTTAGGAAGATTCTACAGCAAGGAATGTGGCTTCCCTATGTTTTTTGCCACATAATTTCTATGCGAGTGACGACACATTATGATGTCCCATCACTCGAAGAAGGATTTGTGTTTTAACAGGTGTAATGGGAGTAATGATTTCGAGCCACTCCAGCCAACTAGAACGTTTCAAGCTGGGGGGGGGGGGGGAATTGGCACCTGAGTGTCTCCTGTTGGGATAACAGCTCCTGCTCTAGCGCTATATATACCTATGTTGGCACAAGCAATGAGCCTGGAAGGGGATGGCTATGCTCCAGGTTAGAAGACTGGCCCTTTAAGGCTTTCCACTCCACACAGAAGGGGGAATTTGGAACTGGAAGAATAAAACCTTTTCTAGTTTCAGATGTCTTTGGAGTAAGTTGCTCACTCGGAACTCTCCAAGGTGCTGCAGTGACAGGGCTGCCTGGCTCCATTATGCCCAATGGGCTTGCTGTCAAGGTCAGGACTGGATAGCAATGACCAGCAACACTAATGTTTACAATGGCCATAGGAAAAAGAAAATGGTTATTAAGCCATGGTCCCTTTTTGTTTCTCCTAAGAATGTGAGCCACACAGCCTGCACATTCTCTTCACCCCGTTATGTGTGTGCTGCTCTGCACATGAAAGCTTCTTGCTACTGAGCTTTCCCCCTATTGTGTGACCCACCCACTCACCTGGGTGAGCAGAAAGCAATTCAGAAGGGACACAAGATGCTGATGGATACAGAAGGAACCAATGAGAGAGGACCCTAAGTTTCTTGTGCAACTGGCATCTGTATATAAAGACCAAGTCATATGCACAAGGTCAGTACTTGTCCAAAATATAGTTTCCAGCTAAAAATATGCAACTTTGGGAAATACAATCTCTCTCTTTCCCTCCCTCCCTCACCTTAAGACTAAATTTAAATGTGGATGTCCTTGATCTGAAAGAGTATGCTTCGTCTTCATTCTCATCTTACAAGAAAAGGTTGTCTCACACAACAGAACATGAGTGCACTACTGCAGTGTACTTAAGAGTCTATCACCATAAACGTTTTCCTACTCTGTAGAAAAGGAGAGGACTTCTGAATTCTTCTATGAATGAAAGCAACTAACACAGATGAAGTAAGCTCAACGGTAAATATGCACTGGAATTAGACTTAGTAACAACTGAAACAACACGGGCACCACCCAGCCAAATACAAGCACCTTTAAAAGTTCAATTGATTTTACTGGAAAAATTAAGTGCCTGCCCAAATCTTTCCCATTTGAAATCAATTAGGCTTAAAGTGATTAACTCTGTTTTTTGACTGCAGGAGCAATCTCCCTTATTAAAACAACAGTAGCAGCAAGCACCCTTATTTGACAACTAACTTTATAATAGCTTGTTACTATAAGTTTCCTAACATTGATTGACTATGCAATTCCACCTGGACTATGGGAATTGTATTACTTGCTTTTTTTAATGGATGCCACTGCATTATATTTAGTGAAGAAAAGAGTAATGTAAAAAGTATTAAAGAACTTATATTTTTGCGGCACGTTAAATATTTAAGTTGAAGAGAGAGCAAAGGAAAGAGCTATAGCTCAGTGGCAGAGCCTCTGCTTTGCATGCCGAAGCTCCCGGGTTCAAGTCTCAGCATCTCCAGATGAGGCTGGTAGAGACTCCTACCTGAAACTCTTCAGAGCTGCAGCCCATCAGTGTAGATAATACTGCCCTAAATGGCCCAGTGGGTCTGCTTCCTATGTTCCTATATTGTAGAAGGGCGGGAGGAAACGAAAGAAGCAATATGTCTGTAATGCTGTACATACCTACTGAGTCACACTGAGCTCAGTGGGGCTTACTCCCAGGTAGGGGTGTACAGCAGGGTTTCCCAAATTAGGTCCTCTAGCTGTTTTTGGACTACAACTCCCATCATTCCCAGCTAGCAGGACCAGTGGTCAGAGATGATGGGAAATGTAGTCCAAAAACAGCTAGAGACCTAAGTTTGGGGGACCCTGGTGTATAAGATCGCAGCCTTAGTTACACTATAAAAAAAATCCTTCCAGTAGCACCTTAAAGACCAACTAAGTTAGTTCTTGGTATGAGCTTTCGTGTGCATGCACACTTATTCAGATACCATGCACACGAAAGCTCATACCAAGAACTAACTTAGTTGGTCTTTAAGGTGCTACTGGAAGGAATTTTTTTATTTTGACTATGGCAGACCAACACGGCTACCTATCTGTAACTTAGTTACACTATGTTGCATTTGTAGGCAATGGGTCTTGTATTCATAAACAGAAATTTTTTAAAAAAACAGGCAAATGCAAACTACTCTGATCACTCGATAATATATACTGTAAGGATAGAAAATATCCAAAAGGCCATGGCAATTTATACAACCTTTTCTCCTGTGCCAGCATTGCACACAGCTTTCGCACATTTCAGTTGCTGGAATGGATAAAGCGTTTGATGAGTGCAATCCTATGGTCCTGGGGAGCTTCATTGCCAATGGTGCTCTGTCAATTGGTGGGGCCAGAAATGGGATGACTTAGAAATGCCTCAGCTGCTCAGGCACCTCAGAAACAAGAGGATCCACGGCTCTCTCATTCCCCAATACTCCTCCAGATATGGAATAGTCAACTGCATCCCACTGGAAGCATTGGGATGCCTCTATAAAAAAAATGCCTTTATATCCATCTTCAGCCTTAGCTGGTAAGAGCTATCAGGGCATAGGAAATGTTGGTAGCTCTGCCATGGTTCCCACCCCACTAAAAAAATAAGGGTATATACAGTGGTGCCTCGCAAGACGAAATTAATTCGTTCTGCAAGTTTTTTCTTCTTGCGAGTTTTTCGTCTTGCGAAGCACGGTTTCCCATAGGAATGCATTGAAAATCAATTAATGTGTTCCTATGGAAACCGCTTGCCAGGCTGGCGGTGCGGAGAAGGGCTTTTCTCCCCACCGCAAGCCTTCAGGACAGGTACGGGAACAGAGGGGAAGGGGCGCAGCGCTTCTCCTCTGTTCCCGGGGCTTGCGGTGGGAGGAGGGTTTTTCCTCCCCACCGCCAACATTCAGAACAGCATTCTGAATGTTGGCGGGGGGAAGGAAAACCCTCCTCCCACCGCAAGTCTTCAGGACAGCCATCCGAAGGCTGGCGCGGGGAGAAGGGCTTTCCGCCCCACCGCCAGCCTTCGGAGCAGCCTTCCGAAGGCTGGCTCGGGGAGAAGGGCTTTTCTCCCCACCGCCAGCCTTCGGAGGAGCCTTCTGAAGGATGGCGCGGGGAGAAGGGCTTTCCGCCCCACCGCCAGCCTTCGGAGGAGCCTTCCGAAGGCTGGCGCGGGGAGAAGGGCTTTCCGCCCCACCGCCAGCCTTCGGAGGAGGTCCGAGGACAGTGGGGAAGATGCGCTGCGCTTCCCCGCTGTCCCGGAGATTTCCCTATGGGCTTTCGTCTTGCGAAGGAAGCCCATAGGGAAATTCGTTTTGCGAAGCGCCTCCAAAGCGGAAAACCCTTTCGTCTAGCGGGTTTTCCGTCTTGCGAGGCGTTCGTCTTGCGGGGCACCACTGTACCTCTAACAACCATAAGAAACAAAGAAATGTAAAACTGCTTTATGCATACACAATTCATCTAATATTTTAAAATGGACCCAGAATCGTTATAGGGACCTGTCAGACAGCAGAGAGTTTTTTAGTGTTGCAGTGCTAGTCACTAAGGTTGAGAAATGATGCAGTTTTCTGCGTCCTCACATTCTGAACCTCCATTATTATTTATCTCTGCCCTTAATGGCATGCAGTGTCACTGAATATTTGTGAAGGCCATTGTTGTCAGATAAATGTTAATAGGACATACAGAATTAGGTGGGCTTTTAAGGTTGTTTTTTTTAAAAAAAATGTATTTTTTGAACAGAATAATCATTTTGCATTAAGTAACCTTTGCCTGACATTTCAAAGCGATGTTTCAATTGCTACTTGCAAACTTTAACTATGGAAAATAAGCTTCCTAATGGTATATAAAACTTGTGGCTGATCTTTTCTCTCTCTTTTCCCCTCCCTAACAATGTCAATTTAAAAAGTTTCATTTGCAGGATATTCTGTCCCTAGCAATATTCTATGGTGATAAAAAACAGGCTTGATCCAATTAAAATACTCTTTGCTTTTGTATTCATAGGAGGATCTATAAGGCAGGCTTCAGCCTAAAGTTGCTGATCTGGAGGCTTATAGAAGAAACTATGTTTATATCAGAATGTGTTTAAGAGGGCATATGGCTATGCTGATGAAATTTGTAGTCTGATACTTCTAGAGGCACCAGGCCAGGGAAGGCTAAGATAAATTGAAACTCCTAGCTGAAAAAGAGCTGATATTCCTAACATTTCCACCCAAGTTTGCCTTTAAATTATAATGTAGGACGAAAAAGCTGCACAGCATTGTTCCACATTTCAGAACACAGAAGAACATCATTATGTTATTTTGAATGCTTTCTCTATCACACATCTGCTTATAAATATTTTGAGAGCTCCTGTCTAGTCACCACTGTAAAAGCAGAAAGAGGCTTATGGTAGGAAATGTAAGCAGCAGAATCCAGATGATCAAAACCTCATTTTTATATGAATTTGTGTGTCCTATAACGACTTTTCAGTTTCTTCCAAACTGAATTTATTGAAGTCCTAAACAATTGAAATAAATTAGGTTACACTACATTTCTTAACTTTAGGGGTTTGACATATAAGTTTTCAGTAAAACACATTTTATTCACATTGTAAGAACATCAGAAGAGAGTCCTGCTGGATCATACAAAGGTCCATGCAGTTCAGCATCCTGTTCTCACTGTGGCCATTCAGATGCCTATGAGAAACCCACAAGTAGGAAACAAGCTCAATGGCACTCTTCCCATTCATGTTCCCCAGAAACCTGGCTGCATTTGGCCAAGGAGGACACCTCAATAGTACATTTCTGCCTTGTTCCAACAAAAAGAAGTCCTGCTGAAAAATGAAAGCTTTTCTGGAATCCATTGGGCATTAACAACTACAGTTATCCTGGGGGGCACCTCCTTTGTTCTCTTGCATTCAGTGCCTCCCTACTCCCCCCCCCCTTTTTTATATACCAAATCAGGCAATGGTTCCATACAGCTCAGAATTATCCACACTGGCAGGCAACAATCCCTTTCCCTCTTCAGCATCCTTAACCTCATCACACCACATAGTTAAAACTGGGGAACAGTCATCTAAACCCCTCCATGCTTCATACAGTTTTGCTTTGTTTTGCATTTTGCATCTGTCTGAAGAGACAGTGGAGCTGCGCCTCCAGTGGTGAAGTCAAACTGCTGGATTTGCAGCTCTCAAGTGACGACCACCACTTTGGCTGCAGGAGTTGCTGGAAGGGGACATACAAGGTACCATCCAATCATATTTGGGACTCCACTCTGGATTTGTGTAGGGTTTACTCTTTAGCCTTTTCTTCCTCCAAAGATATCCTGCAAGGCATCAGCGGTTTAGGATTTTTCCTTCTCCTGAGCTACTTTCCCAGGATGACAAGCCCCATCTGCCCCTCATATCCCTCTACAGCAAATGCAGAAACCACTTTCTTGACCGTTAGAACTACTCTTGTCTTGTCTGCTTAATCTGCCAGAGCCTATCTTTACATGAAGAGAAAGTCCATAACTGTCAGGGACGAACCAGAGGTCTTAAGTTCCTCAGAGGGAGGGAGAAGCCTGGGAGCAGAAGATGTGGATGAGGTGCCCAAGGGGGAGGGAAGCAATGAGGAGAGAGAGATTGGAATAAGCCCAGGAAGGCCTGGGGAGATGGAAAATTCACAGGGAACGCAGGGGTTAAGTTCAGGCTAAGAATCGGGGGTGGGGGGAGGTTTATGACCGCCCTTGAGAGGTGTGTGGTAAAGAGGAGGGCTGAATGATGGGTTCGCCATTTTATGAGCTGTTGGAGAGGCAAATGCAGGCCTCAGCAGAGATCTGAACTGAGTGACTCTGATGGATGAACGGTGCGCTAATGACCCGTTGTAAATATTGTAAATAAAGACTATAAAAACTCCAAGAGGCTCCCATGGCATTTGTGGTGAGGAGAGATGCCCACAGCTCTGACAATGACTCACTGAGGGTTTGAGACCTATCGGCTACCCTTACCTGGCTTAGCTGGCCAGTCGAACCTGTTCTTGGGGTGTGGTCATTATCGCATGCTGGAAGCCACTGGTGAGAGCTGAGTGCAGGGTGGAGACCAAAGGTAGACACCAGGAGGAACACAATGTGTCCCCCACCAGAGGCTCTACCCCTCGCCTAACACTCAATACACTCTCTTATTTCATTTGCCCCCACCCAAGTGTTCAATCTGGATGTACAGAAGTCCTCAAGTGTTCTTGATCCACTTTTCAGTTATAGTGCAACCCTAACTAAGGTTTGGGATGGAGACAGTGCACAGGCAAAATTCTACCAGCTCAGGCCAACTAGAGCAGGAGGTGAGGGGGTGGGGCTGACTTACCCCATATGTATATTATCTTTTTATTTATTTCCCCACATTGATTCCAAAGGGGAATCATGCCCCTGGCCATGCCAGGTGCCAGACTGATGTAGATGGTGGGAGACTGATCCTGGAATGTCTTGGATGAACACGAAGGACCAGTGAATCCAAAACTCACTCCATCTTGCCCCTGCTACACCCCAAAGCCCCACATTTCAGGGTCCAATGCCAGTCACCACCATCAAAACCACAGCGAGAAGTACAGTAGGTCTATTAATGCAGAGCTATCTGTGAATGTACTAGGGATTTCCATGTCAGACTTGCCAATCTGCTGGCAAAGCTCTTTTCCAGCCCCGCTGCTCCTTCCTAACCTCCTTCAGCCAGGCAATTCAAGGGTTAGGATTGGCCAGTCACTCTCCCCAATGCATTTGAACACCAATTGTATTTTAACATGACATCTTTTGAATAATCCTGGCAAAATAAAAAATTAAGTGTTATTCACAAGGGGAGGAAGAGCTGATATCAAACACTATTTGAGCGCTTGAGTGAACATTAAAGTTGCATCTAAAGCAAGCTAAATATGGCTATTTATAAGAAATACATAGGAGAAAAAGCTGTACTGAATGAATTCAGATTATGTAATGACTAAAGGTTATTACCATCTGTGGTTGAAGATGAAATCACAAAGAATTTCTAAATATCTGGGGCATCCTTTTGTTCACATTAAAAAAGATTTAACTTGACAAGGCAGGTTTCACAATCATGAAAGGGGGATTAACATCCCTCCGTTTTGAAAAACAGTTCACATACACATCATATGTTGTTTGGGTTTTAACCAAAATTAAGGGATTCAGCAAACAGTACTAACAATTTTGAATCTGCCCTGTGAACAATATGTTTTAGTTATTAGGTGTATGAATCACCCTTCTGAGCAGTTGCCATTAAAACATCATGTGCCAGTAAATTATTAAAAGTGGATGTTATTGTGATGCAGGCATCATGGGACCCAGCAGACTGAGCACTAACTTGGTAGGAGCATCACATGATCCAGCCAACTGGCCTATTGAAGCATCATGAAATCAGGGATCAAGCCCAGTGAAGGCATCTAAAAGGAGAAAAAATATTCCTCTCTTCAACCGGGAAAGATTTCCAACCAAGAAAGCTGGAATCAAGTCTCAGTCATGCTATGAGGAAGATGTCAGTACAGTAAATGGGCCCCCACTATACGGTTGCCTAGGTGACGCTTGAAAGCAAGGAGTTCTCTGGGGCACACTCAGCATGTGCTGAGATGTAAAAATCATAGCAATTTTTGACAACCATTGCTTTTTAAAAGAAAGATCTCTTAAATATATGTCAAATGAATGCCAGATGTGTTTGACATCCAACGTGCCAACAAGTTAGGTCACTGATTCTTTGTACGGGGCGAGAGCCAATGTTATACCAGCGGGTAATGCTATGCCAATGCTATGCCAGAGGACATGACCTCCACACCCACCCACAGCCCCCTGTAATCTTGGATCTGCTCTGTAGGGTCCCCAACCCACCAGAGCAGATTTTAGGGGGCACAGAATACTACAGGGTGGAGCAGAGCGCAGAGAAAGGGGGAGTATGCAAGCAAAGTATGTTGTGCAATTTGGACAATACAAATGACTATCACCTAGTATATTTTCAATCTTTTTAATTATGCTGCAATCCTTAGTATTATTTCAGTTCTGTGGGATATTTTATTACTCTTTTTCCTGCTCTTAAATGATATGTTTTTATCTTAACTGGTGTGCTTTATTTGCTGCATCTTATTGTAACTTGACTTTAACTTCAGTGTTTTACTCAGAAACAACCCAGAGAGCTATTATTGGGTGGGCTTAATACATTAGTAAATAACAGCCTCCTTTTCTTAGCTGTAGACTGTTCCTAAGACACATGATACTGCAAATTCTTAAATCTCTCTTGGAAGAATTAGAAGCTAAAATAAATAAATGCAAACTGAAATCTGACAGCTGAGCCTGCATCTTTTACCTTCTGTTGGTTTAAATGGGAGACAAAATCTCGTGCTGAACAAATCAGGGCACAGTCTCATTGCCTGCTGGAATCGCACAGAGTGAAAAATTAAATCTGAACCATTCTGTGCTGTTCACAAAACACAAAAGCAATATTTGAGGACAAGGATTCCCTCAAAGCACATTCTCTACGCAGCTGCGAAACTGCTCAAGTATGCCTGAAATTTAAGGGCTGTCCATACAGAGCGAATATTAGATATTTCCCCTTGGCAGTATGTGGCCGAAGTCGTAAAACGGGAAACGATCAAAATCTCTGCCTGAGGCAACCACGCATCTTACAATTGCCAGCAGCAGGTTGTGGGGCACAGCTGCCACTTAACGACCCATGCAGGCCGTCAGCAGGGAAACGCAGCATACGAGCAAGAAATTTTAAAAAGTGGGCCTGAACAGCTGACAGGAAATCCTACCGGTCAGAAATTGTAATATACTTTTCATAAATGAGTAGAACAAAGGCATAATTTCTTACAAGGTAACCCGCTTGCAAGCACTTTAGAATGCTAGATTTCTGAGCCTCTGAGGAGCAGAGGGTCCTTAACTCTGAAAGTTCTTGTCATTACACTTCCCCAGCTGCCTACTTTCTTTCAGGCTTCCTGCTGCGTCTCCTTAGACTCAGCCAGTCTTCTTGACAGATCTGAGCAATTCACCTCATACACATCAACAGATCTGGATTGAGTGACTGAAAGTGCTCCTTATAGACTCAACAACATTAGCATCATATGGTTAATGAGTTTACAATGAGTCATTTGGTTTGAGGAGGCAGTTTCCATCCCCACAGTTAATCTCTCGGGAAGTCTACTGTAGATGGCAAAAGATGCCTGGAGGCACATTAATATACAAATGAGATTCTGAGTTGGTCCTTATTGGCCCAGAAAGCCACTGGAACCAGTTGGTATGTGGAGTGCAAAGAATTGGAATTTAGGGCAAAGTTTATATTTATCGGTAGCCAGGAAGAAGCATAAGGCTGGGCTGGATGAATCCCTAGCCGGAATTAAGATTGCCGGAAGAAATAAGAACCTTTTAATGAGGGTGAAAGAGGAGAGCGCAAAATAAGGTCTGAAGCTCAACATCAAAAAAATGAAGATCATGGTCACTGGGCCCATCATCTCCTGGCAAATAGAAGGGGAAGAAATGGAGGCAGTGAGAGATTTTGCTTTCTTGGGCTCCATGATCACTGCAGTTGGTGACAGCAGCCACAAAATTAAGAGACACCTGTTTCTTGGGAGAAAAGCAATGACAAACCTAGACAGCATCTTAAAAAGTAGAGACATCACCTTGCCAACAAAGGTCCGTATAGTTAAAGTTATGGTTTTCCCAGTAGTGATGTATGGAAGTGAGAGCTGGACCATCAAGAAGGCTGATCGCCAAAGAATTGATGCTTTTGAATTATGGTGCTGGAGGAGACTCTTGAGAGTCCCATGCACTGCAAGAAGATCAAACCTATCCATTCTGAAGGAAATCAGCCCTGAGTGCTCACTGGAAGGACAGATCGTGAAGCTGAGGCTCCAATACTTTGGCCACCTCATGAGAAGAGAAGACTCCCTGGAAAAGACCCTGATGTTGGGAAAGATGGAGGGCACAAGAAGAAGGGGGCGACAGAGGACGAGATGGTTGGACAGTGTCTTCAAAGCTACCAGCATGAGTTTGACCAAACTGCGGGAGGCAGTGGAAGACAGAAGTACCTGGTGTGCTCTGGTCCATGGGGTCATGAAGAGTCGGACATGACTAAACAACAACAACAAGGAAGAAGCGTTGCCCCGAAGAAGGAGTTTCTTAATTCCAAAACGCATTGGGCATAATAAAACATTTTCACACTTTGAGAACCTGTTATCCTTTGGAGTGGAGGAAATTTCCTACTTGTGTTGGACCTTGGAAAAGTGGGGTGCTTTTAAAAAGGCATGAAAGCAGACAACAGTTTGTGGAGGGAGTTCTCCAAAAAGGTGGTCACTGCTTACGGATCAATTGATTTTTTTCTAGTCAAAGAAGTGTTTCTTTTAAAAAGATTTCCACATGGTGACAAAAACCTAGCATAATTTCAGTGTCTGCCTCCAGGCTATTCAGCAGTAAAGAAACTGGCCCCAAGAAAGCCATGCTTTTCATAGGAAGCGTTATTCTACCTCTCAGCAATAAGAAACTTGAGACCAGGGAAAAAGTTTTTCCAATGCAATTCCTTCTACTTAATAAAACTAATATCCCACTCTTCTTTAATTTCAAGAAGCCAAAAGCAGCTAAAAACAGTTAACCCTGCAGAATTTAACAATGCCATGTTTCATGATAGGATTGCTTGAATCTCTTCATGATGATTTAGGGCCGTTCTCCTTCAAATACCCACAGGAAGGCATTGACAAAGCATCTGGATATTTGAATATTTCTCGCAGGCAATAATCAGAGACAATAATGAGAATAATGTGATAATATGGAGAAACTCTTAGGGGTCGTCCACACTTCCACTTGTCTTGGCACTTTCCCTTGGGGAAACCCACTGTATATCACTGAAGCAGAACAAATGCCAATAGTTTTTTTGTGCAAACTGATGCTTGTTCCGATTCAGCAGGTAAACAGCAGGCTTCCCCAGGGGAAAACGGTAGGACAAGCCAAAAAACCCACCTGTGCCTAGAGAGCACGAGACAAGTGTAAAATCTCTCGGATCCATGCTTTCCATGCACAGGGCAAGCAGAAGTGTGGACAAGCCCTTAGCAGGTAGTCCATCTGATCAGGGAGACATCCTATTTCTGACGCATTTGCACTTCTACCTAAGGGATAGAAACTACTGAAGTCAAACATCTTTAGAAACTACTGAAGTCAAACATCTGATGCTTAAGGTGAATATTTTTAGGAACCGCCTCATTTTTGTGATTGCAAGTTGTTTTAAAGTGCTTTCAATGTTGTGTTTTAATGTTGTGAGACACCCTGGGACCTTAGGGCGAATGGCGGGCAACAAACAAATAAATAATAATAAATTTTCTCTCCTTCCCCCTGGTCTTCATCTAGGCACAAGCAAACTGCAACCCATCACCCTTCTTCCTGGATAATTCAGTTGATTAGAGCAGGCATAGGCAAACTCGGCCCTCCAGATGTTTTGGGACTACAACTCCCATCATTCCTGACCACTGGTCCTGTTAGCTAGGGATGATGGGAGTTGTAGTCCCAAAACGTCTGGAGGGCTGAGTTTGCCTATGCCTGGATTAGAGAGTAGTGCTGATAATGCCAAGGTTACAGGTTCGATCCCTCTATGAGACAGCTGCATTGCAGGGGGTTGGACTAGATGATCCTCAGGGTCCCTTCCAACTCTACAATTCTATTATTTCCTTCCCTGGGAGGCTCCTATGCGTAGATCCAATTGGCCTGACTACTAGGACTCCTTGAAAGAGAGCTAGGCACAAGAGCCTCCCAGCTGCATACAGTAATGGCTGGCAGGGCTCTCCCCCCTGCCGCTTACCAAGAGAGAGCAGGAGGTTGATGCAGGGCAAGCGCATTATCTGAAGTGTCAGATTGGCTCCACTGCCTTGCCCACAACACCAAGCTGCCACTGCCTTGCCCCTCCCTCTCTCCCTCTCAGTAAGTGGCAGGAACACATGGAATTAGGAAAGTGGAAGGAGAGCAACACAGCTGGCCGCTCCTGGCTACCTGTGTGCAGAGAACAATGGATCGTGACTGTATTAAGCAACATTTCGATTGAGAGACAAGAAAACGTTATTTACAGGAATAAAATTCAATTTCTTTAATTCAATATTTGAGAAAACTGTTAACACTTAGCAGGTGTAATCCCTATAAATTCAAACATACATAAACCTTACTGTGCCTTTGTACATAATCTAATCGTTGCTGAATGATATCCGCTTCATGTAAATGCAACACATTTTCGGTTTAATAGGTTACGGACCTACTGTTAATCATATTTCCTGCAGGCTCAAATAACACTATTATTGGACCCCAAACAAGACAAATCTGATTTGTGTTGCTTGTTTTGTTACAATGGTGATATACCACCTCAGACTGCCAAGTTATGATTTACCAAGTGCTGCCAAGGTATAACCTTGATGCTAATAAATACTAATTAAAGAATAAAATACCAGATCAGCACTGTCTTTGTACTGACCTGAGCACTAATTTGTATCTTAAGTTTTTGGTGTTCTTGATACAAATGAAAAGGAAACAGTGGTTCTTAGAATTTTTAGCATAATTATTTTACCTGAACAACTAGAAAGATAACAAAATATGGTAAGATATCAGGAAATGGGTGCTTAAATTGTGCACAAACACACAGAAAGTTTGCTGCATGTTTCCCTCATTGTTCACTTGGACTTCCTATCTATTGTGCATTTTCTCTTCTAAAATAACGTAATTAAAATGATGTGTATCACTTAATTCCTTCAGCACACCAAACCAGAAGCTTTATTAGAAGACTTATACAGACATCCAAGTTATTCTATTATATTAGAATACACTCTCTATTTTAAGCTTCTAGTCTAAGCTATTCATTTCTCTCTCTTTTTATTTAAAAAAACAAAAAAACTGGAAATAATTAACTACCACAAAGGGGAGGGTGGATATTTTCAAGGAAGCAGAGCTGTGTGAGAAGCTGTCAGGTCTTTTCAAAATAAGGGGAGACATTAAACAAATACATAAGGCATTTTCAAACACAATGTTTAAATGCAGCGTGAGACTGATGGATTAACAGAACCATTTTGCATTTTGAAAAAACAACGCCTTCTCTCTCTCTGTCTGTCTCTTGCCCTGCTGCATTAAGTAGGGTCCCAAATCATTGTAACCAACCAGTAATAAAGAGCCTTCATCAAAACCAATAGCCAAAGAAGAGTACTGTATCATCCAGTTCTGTCCTAACTACCATGTAAAGTATTAGCTACAATAATAGATAAAGATATTACATGTATTTTTGTCTGATGGGACAAAAGCCCCTTGGAAAGTGACATAGATAAAGTTATGCAGGCTAGAAACCCCACCCCCTGCTGGTGGTGCTCCTCAAGTACCACTGCATGGAATTCCCGTACTTATTACTGCATAGGGGGTCTTGCTATTACACTTCACTAACTAATGGTGCAAAACTCCAGCTCTAGTTGGGCTACATTCAGGCACAATACATTCAGGCAAATTACGGCACTGTGGCCATGCTGGGGGGGGGGGGCGTTGTTTGCAACCTCAGAGCTTCAGCTACTCTGGACAGCGCTATTTCCAGGGTTTTATCTTACTCTTGCAATGGCAACATAATTTAATTCGGACCTTATGCACTTCAAACCATTGGGCAGGAAAAGGTAGAAAATCCCATCTTCTCTTTTAAAGGTATCGCTGAATGAATGAAACCTTCCAGGCGACTCATTGCAATTCAATCCAAGTCAGCAGTGACCAGATGCTACCATTATCTGCAGGCTGTTTGATGGCCTGTATAAAATAAGCTGATCATCTTGATGCACTTCTTAAGGGACAAATGACCACATGATCCACGTCATGTTCAGTATTGCTCGCATATGTTCCGAGCTTCAGCCAAAGCAGCTGGAGCTAACTGGACGTTGGTAGAGAAAAAAAGTCACAAGCATACAATGCTGTCACTGGGCATTTTTCAATCAAAAGTGAACAGTGAAAATATGCTGCTGCTTTCTGGATCACAGGTAATTTGCTAATAGCACACTGAGACAGGGACTGGGGATTATATTGTGTTTTTAACATTCGGTCAGTAGCTGCCTAGAGCGGCTGGGGAAACCCAGCCAGATGGGTGGGATATAAATATATTATTATTATTATTATTATTATTATTATTATTATTATTGGAAAATAGCACCTCCTCTGGGATCTGCGGCATAAAGCACCTGCTTCATGTTGTTCCATGGGGTATCCAGCAAGTACATTTAAAAGTAACTATCTTACGGCTTGCTAAATAGCAGTTTGTGATGCTGTTGATTACTGCAAAGATAGGCATGTGTTCCTTTCCAAATTT
Source organism: Podarcis vaucheri (assembly GCF_965113315.1). NCBI lineage: Eukaryota > Metazoa > Chordata > Lepidosauria > Squamata > Lacertidae > Podarcis > Podarcis vaucheri. The sequence goes on along the minus strand of NC_138760.1, from coordinate 86,737,282 downwards.
AAATGCACACACACACACACACACACACACACACATATATATATATGCATTTACGCTTGTACTTGAACAATGTACAAGTTCCAGTAAGGAAGCATGAATTTTAAAATATTTAAAACCATACCTGTCTTCGATAGTGTCATAATCAAAAATATAACACACAGTGATTTGGCAAGACACAAAAGTGCGTGTGCGTACATGGCTGTACAATGATACACACTAAACTCTCCTGCCCTTTCCATACATTCCAAATATTATTAGATGCAATAAAATAAAAAATTCTGGTAACTGCCAGATGCCAAGAGAGCATGGGAGCTTGATGATATATTACACCTTCTGTGAAAAAGGGATGAAGCTCTTTATTAGGTCTTAATTCTACATCCTCAACTGATCTCGAGACAATATATAGTTTCTTTTATTGAAAGAGATATAAACGTGATTTGGTTACTATTTAGGAAATTTGATGGAAGACTCTATGATCCAGCTCAGACAATAAGGAATGGTTTAGATCACTGGTAACAAGCTGTGGCAAGCCTTGGGCTTCTGTGTTTCCCCCTCCTCTCTGCTCTTCTTTTGTACATAAGAGACAGAGAGTGAAGGCTTCCACTTCCACCTTTGATTAAACCAGAGTTTACTGTGCAGTGGTACCTTGGTTCTCAAACACCTTGGTACTCAAACAACTTGGAACCCAAACACTGCTGAAGTCTGTCTGTTTTTGCTATTTATTCTGTGTATTTGTTTTTGCGGCTCTTTTTGTTTTTGTGACTGTGTAGAACCCAGTTCAGCTACTGATTGATTAATCGTGTGACTGCAGTACATTGTTTATTGCTTTCATTTTATGGATCAGTGGTCTTGCTAGAAAGTAAAATTCATGTTAAATTGCTGTTTTAGGGATTGTTTTTAAAAGTCTGGAATGGATTAATCCATTTTGCATTACTTTCTATGGGAAAGCGTGCCTTGATTTTGGAACGCTTTGGTTTTGGAACGGACTTCCGGAATGGATTAAGTTTGAGACCCAAGGTACCACTGTACTTTGGGGGGAGATTGTGAGTTGTTGTAACTAGTTAGTTAGCAAACCAAAATAAAAAAATTCCTTCCTATAGCACCTTAAAGACCAACTAAGTTAGTTCTTGGTATAAGCTTTCGTGTGCATGCACACTTCTTCAGATACACTGAAACAGAAGTACTGAAAGCTTATACCAAGAACTAACTTAGTTGGTCTTTAAGGTGCTACAGGAAGGAATTTTTTTATTTTGACTATGGCAGACCAACACGGCTACCTATCTGTAACTGTTAGCAAACCAAGACAGCAAATCACAATTTGATTCCAGTTTGTTCTAGACTTAGAATAACCTACAGTTTTTCACATTTATATATCACTGGTAACTTGGGTTAAGTGAAAAAATGGAAGTGGAAGCCTGCACTGCACTGCTTAAGCTATTTTGCTGCCTGCAGGTGTGTAAGACAACACTGTCCCATCACCAGTACTGAAAGAAGGCTCTAAGGTGAGCCTGGTCAACTTCCGTACAATAGTATCAAGGGAGTCACTTGTCCTTTGCCTCAGGCAGCAAAATGTCTTCAGTCAGGCTTGCAGTAATGTATGAAGAGCAAAGCTGCACCTATGAGGCCTTGATCCTGATTTCGATTGTCACACATCTGGCAAAGACTATTGCAGGGCAGGAACACCCTTAAGGATTCTGCACATCTTTAGTTTTAAAGTGCCCTAACAGGGGAACATCTGGAAAGGAGAGTCTAGGTTAGAGAGAATTTTTCTTTTACATTTTGTACAGCTGTACCTCCCCTAGCTGCTAATCGGTTGAACTAATTAATTTCAGTGTTATTTTCAAAGCTTCCATTTCAGGAAATTGTTTATTTTTTGACTGCCAGGAGTTTCAGTTAGCATTTTCACGAGGGGATTGCACTACAATTACTTTGACTGATGGCACTCTTGGAAGCATCCACCAAAATTGGTCTACTGAGCCACTTTAGCTGGCTAAACACAATGCTGGCCTGCAGATGAGCTGCCAAATTCTATCTCCGTGCCTGCAGAGAGCCTGCAGTGAAAGATCAGTGGGCATCAAGTGTTATACTGCCATGCACACATAGGAAGAGGAATATTACACTACGAAAGAGAAATATTTCTAAAATCAAAAACATTCCTTCACAGCAGGTGAAAGTGAAAAAGATACTCAGCACTGATTACATGCAGAAATAGAAGTTAAATGCAATAAAAGTGTATGCATACCAGTATCAAAGCTGATCTTCCTGGAGCCACATGCATTGCAGAAATTTATGTAGCTGCTTATGTTTATTGAAAATATATTCATACATGTCTCCACTAGTTGTATGTATGTAACTCACACACATCCAATCTGTATGAGCTTGGTGTTCTGATTGTGGGTTGATGTTAGTTAGATGTATTTAGCAGACAAAAACTAATTAAAACAAATGCTGTTTTAAAGTTCTCCAGATTTTTTTAAGCTGCTGTGTGAAAATAGTGCGAGGACATTGCTGGGGGGGGGGTATGACACTCACCATCCCTTTTAAACTCTCTTGGACACTACTATAAAGGAAATGTTGCGGGCTGCACACGGCAATTAAAACAAAATCATACTTGCCTGCAGCAACGTATTTCTTCCATAACAGGAACTTAATATTTTAAAGAACTGAGGACTTAACAAGGCAATATAATGTAGTCAGTATACTAAAGATTTAGAATTCCATATGGCGTGTTTCACATTTAAACATGGGGTATGTTTTTCTGGAGGAAAATATGCTTTTATTGGCAATGTTAAAGGATGTATATAACATGAACAGATAACGAGCTGGAAATGAAAAGAATTTGCTTTTGCTTTTTTTTTTTTAAAGAAAAGATGCCTCTTACATGGAGTTTTGGAGCTCACTTTGGTTATTATTGCTGTCAATGCTTTGTGCCCCTAAACAAAAAATCCAAGTTCTGGAGTGAGAGGGGGAACAACTATTTGCAGGGCTCTCAGAAATTATTCAAGCAACATCGTACAGTAACACTGCAAGACCAACTGTGTAATCTGTAGGCTTATGTGTAGCTTGTTGTAATGGGCCAAAAGGGCAAAACTAGAATCCAGCAGTCTAGTGCAGTCTAGTGCTCTGCACACCATGACTGGATTCCAAAGCCCACCAGATAAGTGCTACAAGTCTAGGCACACCCCTTCCCTCTCACCATCCAGATAAGGTCACATAAAATGCTATTCATTTTATTTAAAATACTTTTAAGCAATGTTTTAAAATTATTTGAATAATATTAGGCCATCTTTCTAGGCAAATCAGCACACGATCAAAAACAACGATCAACAAAAAGATCAGTAATGCAAAATTGTAAAACTTAGAACTACAGCTCAGCAATTATATAAACAGGGGTGGATAAAGTGTATTTCAATGAGGCCATCACCCAGCTCATGATCATGGAAGGAAAAATGGCAAAATAGCTCCTCGGGGCCTTCTGAAAAAGCTTGCAATGTTGAGATTGGATGTAGGTACGATGGAAGGGAATCCCATAAGAACATAAGAAGAACCTGCTGGGTCAGGCCAAAGGTCTACTTGGTCCAGCATCGTGCTCTCACAGTGGCCAGCCAGATGCCTGCAGGAAGTCCTCAAGAAGCTGTGGGACCACCACAGATAAGGACATCTCCCTTGTGGCCAGCCACCTTAGCTACCTACACAGAATGTAGTCATTCCATTTGAAGGCACTGCTCTTTCCTCTTAGAGCAGTCTTACTGTGTTGGGGAAGGTCACTGGAGAGGTGGGCAAATTGGCAAATTTAAGAAGATGGGAACAGATACGTCCCTCCTCACCTTCCACTTTTCAGTACTGGTACGCTTTTTCCCTTTTTCCAGGGATGTATCAAGAAAGTAGGATCCAGCAGATGCAAAAAAGGACCCAACAGATGCAGCATGCTTCCTTTCTGCCCTCTGCACCACAGAAGCTCCAACAAAAATGGTTCTTTCTATACTGGCTGTGAGGGAGCTTCCAATGCAGAGTTTCCTCTCCGAAGTCTTCAGAGGTCAGAATCAGAACCAGAACTGTAGAGTTGGAAAGCGCCCTGAGGGTCATCTATTCCAACCCCCTGCAATGCAGGGATCTTCTGCCCAACATGGGGCTTGAACCCACGGCCCTGAGATCAAGAGACTCATGCTCTACCAAGATGCTCCCTGCACAAAAACGCAAGAAGGATGCAAGTTTGAGTCATACTGCCTTTTTCTTTTACCAGATGCTGCCATTTCAAGTTACAGAAACAAAAAGAGACATTGTATCAGACCGGGATACAGAACCCGGCAATTTATGTTCAATTCAGAATCAATATGCAAGACAAGTTTCTTTTTAAACTTAAAAATACAGATACTTTTACCACAATCTTAGTCCAAAGAAACAGAAATTTAACCAATGAATGGGGTGGCAACTTAGGCATCATTTTCTTAAGCAGGAAATGCATCAATGACGGTATTGCTTTGCACAACATTTCACGGGCTGATGCCTGTGTATGGGTACAATGTAAATAAAATGTTATTTAATTAAAATATTAAATTTAAACAAAAATACAGTGCATCTCACCATGATGCGGAAGACTATGAGCTAGTGAGTATTCAGTTTGCTGTCAAAGGGCCCTTGTTCTCCCTTCTTAGGATTCCTTATCTTTAATGAGCCCTATGTTGGGTGAAGATTCCTGCACTGTAGGGAGATAGACTGGATGACCCTCATGGCCCCTTCTAACTCTTCAATTCTATGATTTTATTGTTCTGTGAAACCACCCTTGATCTGGCCAGGAAAGGACTCTTCTCTGTTAAGTAGGACACAGGGCCACCTTACCAACCAAACTGGTTATTTCCATCAGATACTTGGAGGGGCAGAGGAGAAAAATAAAGCATTAATTGAAGCACTTAGGGTATAAGATCCTGTTGGTATTATTACATCCCACATAACTGGGCATTATCCTCTAATTGAATGCCTGTTAACCTGACACAAAACATAAACAAGACAAATGGAAGAGTAGCATTAAAACCTACAACATTTCTTCTAAGTGCCAACTCTTGTTTGCTTTTATGGCAGCAAACCTTCTCTCCACTCCAAGCTTCTACTATAAAACAAACACACTCCGCAAAGGCACAATACAATAGTTCTTTTTTTCCATTTCATTTTGCAAGTGCAGTTCATCACCCAACCTTATGCACTCTTGCTGCTTGTCTGGGCAACAACATTGCTCCATAATGTAGTCTTTGTGCTTCAATGATTGCTGTAATCTAACCTACATAATAAAACGGAGAACCATTTTCTACACAACAATTTATAGAACAGCTTTGGAACTGTTTACTTCTTTCACCCAGCCTTAGCTTTTGATTGGGATTTACTGAGTTTGCCTGTCCCTGGGAATGTATTTATAGACCTGCCGTGAATGATCACTGAAAACACACGGCACAGCACTCACTTAAGCGAGGAACCATGAGCTAACCTTAAATCATGTGTCTCGGTGTCAGCATTAGAGAAGGTGCAACTTTATCTACTCTTATTTTTGATATTCTTTTTTTCTGTTTTGGCAAAAGCTACAAATAATTAAATAAATAAGCCTGCTCATGTGAACAATAAAATGGTCTAAGAAAATGATTGTTCTTTGGCTGTTCACTCTCTGGAGGGGAGGCAATTTGTTTGTAAAAGGTGCACAGGATGAGTTATTTAAAATCACTTGTTGCATTATAGCTTGCAATGGGTTGCTATTTCAAATAAACCAATTCATTTAACAAGTTCACAGGTTAAAGATCATGTTTGTAACATTACAGGATGCATTTCCAAATATATTTCATTTCTCCTCTGTAAAATGATGAGCAGCATATAATGATGATGATATGATGATGATGACGACTACGACGACGACAACGATGATGACTGGGCTGCCCCAGCCACTCTGGGTGGCTTCCAAATGGTATTGTCCACTCAGAAGTTAGTCCCACTGCCTTCTATGGAGCACAGGATTGCTGCCTTAATAAAGTTCATTGTTACAAAGGAACCAGTAGAAATATATTAAAATGCTCTTGCACTGTCAGGATGGAGCATCTTTCACGTTATGCCCCTTTCACCCAGATCCCTTGTGCTAATGATTTCACTTTCTAATTTTGTTAAGATACATTCAAGAAGGAGCCATGTTTGTGAAATCTGGCCTTTCCAACTTTTTATGTAAAAGAACAAAAAAGGAAATAAATGACTTTCAAGGTCAAGAATGGTAGCTAAGATATAGTAAGCAAATCTATATGTTATTATGAGATTGAGGGCTCGACTGGATGACCTCCTGGAACCTTCTGCATCCACACTAGCGCAAACCTTGGCGTGAGATTCTGGGATGGAAATTCACCCAATTGTCAAGCAGAAGGACGGCATAATAGCCAGCGCTACTCCAGTGCTCTCCACATTGACAAAGGCAACATGTTGATCAGCCCTTACTATAAGTGGACATGCTTAAGGTTTGTTACACATAAGATCACTTCAGTTAGGTAAAGTAGGACAAAAGGCAAATGTGTGGAATTTTTCTTCCTGTTAGTCCTTCACGCCGAGGTCCTGTTTCTGCTTTAATGGATACTACGCAGAGAAAGCTGTTAAACCTTATTCATTATTCTTTTCTTGTGCTTAATAACCCTTAATAGACCTTAATTAACTCACACCAAGTAATCCATATGCAAGCCTACTCCAACATCAGCCAATGACATATCATTACCATACAAAAAGCAACTTCTCTAGGGAGGGGTGGCAGATGCAAACCTCTGATAACAAAGAGAATAATCTCTCTTATCTGCATGTTGCAGAGATATTCTAATAAGCTCCATTGATACAACAAAACACGCAGCTGAGGCACACAGCTTCAATGGAAACTCTATGGGGCCATAAATATATAAAACTGTAGGAACACATGGATGCTAAAGGGGGACAGGACAAAGTACATTATTAATATAAGAACGTACTTGGGCACCTAAACTAGAGTAAACGTATCTGTGTTTTTTGCAAGTTGGTTTAATACTGCAGCAAAACAGGATCCTAAAACACATGAAGCCGTAAAGAGTCTTGTGAGGTATAGGGAACATTTGGCCTTCCAGGAGTTGCTGAACTACTGGAAACATGGCTAATAATGGCCAGAGTTGATGTGAGTTGCAGTTCAACAACATCCAGAGCGCCACAGGTTCACCACACCTGTCTTGAAGACTAATAAACATATATGCATGTTGTGGTAATCTATCTGCATGTAGACAGAAGAACAAAAAGGTCAAACAATGCAAGAGCTGCCCAATGAAGAGCACAAATGAATAAAGAAACCAAATAAATAAGAGATCCAGCCAATGGAACATACAAAGCTGCCAGGGTTTCAGGCAGGAATCTCTCCTAGTCCTATGTGCAAATGCTGTGAGTTGATCCCAGGACCTTCTGAACATCTTAAGGTCCCTAGTCCTCCTTAGGCCCCTAGATCTTTCTTCCTACCTAGTACCACAGGTCCTAAGGTGTTGACAAGGAGCTAGCATGTTTTGATTACCACCCTTTTCAATG